>NC_032000.1:17913396-17945327 GCF_001879085.1 Nicotiana attenuata | reverse complement strand
TTCATCTGTTTCTCTATTTTCTTCTTCAAGCATGAGTAGCTAAACCCATTAGCTAGGGTTGTGGCTCAACCCTAGTGTGGGTAATTGATGGGTGTTGTGATTTAAGGTTAGATTGACTATGGGTGTTTGTATTTGGGTCAATTTTATGGTTTAATTTATGAATTGCTGGTTGCAAACACTGGTTTGTGCTAAGTTGACTTGGATATTCTTGAGAGAGAGAGCCTAAGTCTCCAAAATTGACCCAACAAGGAATTGGGATGGACTCAAGAGAATTGATAGTCCCAATTAAAGGGTTAAACCTCGAGAGAGTGATTACCCGACTTGAACCCTAGTTGCTTGAGCTAATTTGCCTACCCATTTGGTCTCGAGAGATTCAATTGGGCAAAATCACTCTCTCCACCGAGAGGTGTGAGAGTGGGTAAAATTGTGCAATGGTTATACATATTTCCTCAATCATGTCAATCAAGCTTTAGAAGCAATTACCCGTCAATTAGCCACCTAGGTGAAAGTTACTACCCTAGGGCCCCTTAATCCATTAGATACAACTCTTAGCAATTATCTCTTAGCGTAATCTAGTTTCCATTCTAATTAGTAGTTTTATAATAGTAGTTTATAAAAGAAAACCCAAAAATGTTGGAAGTGACATTTGGAACAATTACCCAATTCTAGACTAGATAGATACATCAACTCCCTTTCTAGCTCCCTGAGGAATTCGATCCCGACCCTCATATCGGGTAAAAGCTATTGCGACCCTCTCTTGCTACCTTTTATTGGTGCGGAATAGGCTGCAATCAGGAGCCGGTAGCTATTCTAGACCGGCAGGTTCGTCAGTTGAGATCGAAGAGTTTTCCTTCTATTCGTGTTCAGTGGAGAGGTCAGCCTCCTGAGGCATCGACCTGGGAGTCCGAGTCCGATATGCGGAGCCGTTATCCCTATATTTTCCCCAACTCAGGTACTTCCTTCTTCTGTCCGTTCGAGGACGAACGGTTGTTTTAGAGGTGGAGAATGTGATGACCCAAAAGGTCATCGCTTGTTTTTAAATTAAATTCTGCATTCCGAGGCCTTAAAAAACTCTTTTAGCATCACTTCGATTTGCGTGCGCAGTCCGGGCGTGTAGTCGGAAAGCCTATATGTGAAAAATCTGTGAAAAATGATAAATTTTGACTATAAAATGAATTAGTTTGACTTCGGTCAACGTTTTGGGTAAACGGACCCGGAAAATATAGGACTTGGGCTTATGCCCTGTATCGAATTCCGAGGTCCCAAGCCCGAGAAATGAATTTTTAAAGAAAATTGTTTTCTGAAATTGTTTAAAGGATTTGAAAATGAAATTTGATTAGAACATGTTGGTATCGGGCCCGTATTTTGGTTCCGGCGCCCGGTATAGGTCTTATATATGATTTAAGATGATTCAGTGAAATTTGGTGAGAAACGGATTTCATTTGACGTGATTCGGACTTTAAATGAAAATTTTGATGTTTTAAGAAGTTTGAAATAATTCATTGATTTTGAGGTTAAATTCGATGTTAATGATGTTAACTTGGCGATTTGATCGCACGAATAAGTCCGCAGGATATTTTTGAGGTTGTGTGTATATTTGATTTGGAGCCCCGAGGGCTCGGGTGAGTTTTTGATAGGCCACGGGGTGCATTTTGAACAAAAAAATTTGCTGGTGTGTTTCAAACCTGCAGGCTTCGCATTTGCGAAGCCTGTCTCGCAAATGCGAGCCTTGCATCGCAAATGCGAGAGGTGGCCTGGGCAGCCTTCTTCGCAAATGCGACGCCCGCCTAAGTCCTCTCTGACCGCAAATGCGACCAATGTGTCGCAAATGCGGATGTCGCAAATGCGACATTGGTCTCGTAAATGCGAAGCTCCGAAAATTCTAAAGGGTTCGCAAATGCGACCCCTGTTTCGCATTTCCCATATCAGCAGAGGTCGGGGTTTGCAATTACGGACCCCTGTTCGCAATTCCCACATCTGAGACCTGCAACTTTTATACTTAGCCGAATTTTTAACCCATTTCATATTCTCTCAAAACATAAACACACTTAGGCGATTTTTCAAGGATTTCTTCTTCTCCAAATCAATTGTAAGTCGATTTTAACTAACTTCCTTCAATTCTTAACATCTTTTAACATGATTTCAACTTCAAATCAATGATTTTCATGGGGGAAATTGGGTGTTTTGGGTAGAACCGAGGTTTTTCAAAATTTGGGGATTTGGACCTCGATTTGAGGTCCGATTTCAAAATAAATTATATATTTGAGTTGGGGGAATGGGTGATCGGGTTTTGGTTTGAACCTCGGGTTTTGACCATGTGGGCCCGAGGGCGATTTTTGACTTTTTGGGTAAAACTTTGGAAAACTCATTTTCATGCATTGGGGTTGATTCATTTAGCGTTTATTAATGTAATTAAGTAACTTGTGACTAGATACGAACGAATTGGTGGAGGAATCGAGGGGTAAAGCTATAATTGAAGCGTGAATTGTGTTCGTGGCATCGAGGTAAGTGTTTGGTCTAATCTTAGCTTGAGGGATTAGGAGTTGTGTCCTATTTGCTATTTGTTTCTTGTTGAGTACGACGTATAGGCATGGTGACGAGTATCTATACGTTGGTGTCGAGCATGACCTGAGTCTTATGTTGTGATTTCCATGATCTCGTTGTATTATTCATGCCTTGGTGAAGGTTTCTATTGTTATGTAAAGTTTGTGGAAATAATTGTGACCTATGAACATTGAGGAGCGTTGGCTCAAGTTGTATAATGAATTGTGTAAGTATAAGTGATAATTGAACCTCTAGAGCATTGGCTCGAGTTGTGAAGTGAATTGTGAAGTAAAAGTGAGAAAGAGGAGAGATCATTATGTTACCCCCTTGCCGGGCTATTGTTGAGTTGTGGTTCCCTTGCATTGTGTTCTTAATTTATATTACGGATGTTTAGGTTGATGATTCTTTGTGTTGGGTAAGGATTATGGTTATTCTCGGGGAACAAGTCTGGTTATAGCTGAGGTAGTTAGATGTTGGAACAAGTTATGTTATGGCTGAGGTAGTTAGAGGTTGTAACAAGTTTGGTTATAGCTGTGGTAGTTAGATGTTGGAACAAGTTTGGTTATAGCTGAGGTAGTTAGATGTTGGAACAAGTTTGGTTTTAGCTGTTTCTCCCTCGCTGGGACGTATTTACTTATATTGTCGAATCCCTTGCCAGGATAGTGTAGACCTTTTTGATCCCTTGTCGGGACTATCGTTATAATTGTAAATATTATATGTGGATCGGGTTGCACGCCGAAACAATATTATATGTGGATCGGGTTGCACGCCGCAATAATATTATATGTGGATCGGGTTGCACACCGCAACAATATTATATGTGGATTGGGTTGCACGCTGCAACAATATTATATGTGGATCGGGTTGCACGCTGCAACAATGATAAATAAAATGGGAGCGGGTGGTACGCCTACCACAAGATATAATGAAATGGGAGCGAGTGGTACGCCTACCACAAGATATGATGAAATGGGAGCCGGTGGTACGCCTACCACAAGATAAATGAAATAGGAGCGGGTGGCACGCCTACCACAAGATACAGGAAATGGGATCGGGTTGCACGCCTGCAACAAGATGTGAAAAGAAAGTGAAATCTGCTTTTGTTTCCTTATTCTTGTTAGCGGTTGGATTTTGATCCCTTTATAGTTCTATTGATATTCTGTTTTTACCTGTTTTTCTCCGAAGCATGTTTCCTCCTCCCATCTTTACTTGTTTATTTCCGTATTTCTTTTCCGCTATATATATTTGAACTGCACAGGTTTATTTAGCAGTCTGGTCCTAGCCTCGTCACTACTTCGTCGAGGTTAGGCTAGCACTTACCAGTACATAGGGTCGGTTGTGCTGATACTACACTCTGCACTCTTTTGTGCAGACCCCAGTATTGTAGACTTCAGACCGCAGTGGGATTGCTGATTCTCGTTCATCAGGCGACCCGAGGTAGTCCTGCAGGCGTCCGCAGGCCTTGGCGTCTCCTTCTATCTACTATTCCTGTTTCTTTCATACATTTCCAGTGATAGTGTTGTATTTAATTCTTTCAGACCTTTATTTGTAGTATTCTTAGACCGTTTGTGAAACTGTGACACCAGTTCTGGGTAGTCGAGACTCAAACAGTTGTATTAGATATTCATGTTTAGGTAGCTTATTGTTTCTTTCTTCCGCTTATGTTAAATTCCGTTGTTTAAATGTTATTATTTCGAAATTGTTAATGAATATAAAATGGGTAAAAAGGTAAATTGTGAAATTAATTGGCTTGCCTAGCTCGTATTAGTAGGCGCCATCACGACTCCCGAGGGTGGTAATCTGGGTCGTGACACTGTATCCTAGTATAATACGTAAGGCCATCAATGAATTTCATCACCCTCTCCCTCTCAATAGGGATCAAGACAACTGCATGGCGGGATAAATATACGAATCTGGTCTCAAATTGGGTAACAATCATGCTACCTTGCTGGAGGCGCTCAAACTGGTTGCGGAAGTCCTCTCTCAAAGTGAAAGGGATGAACTTCTCCAAGAATAGATGTGAGAACTGATCCCAAGTGAGTGAGGGTGAACCTGTTGGTCTGCCCCGAACATACTCCTGCCACCACCTCTTTGCAGAGCCATGCATCTGAAATACTGCGAAGTCAACCCCATTAGACTCTACTATACCTATGTTCCACAGTACCTCGTGGCAACAGTCTAAGAAATACTGGGGGTCCTCAAAAAGTGTACCACCAAAGCGAATATGGAGCAACTTAAAGAACATTCCCAACCTCTTCAACCCCTCGGACGACATAGTGGGTCCCTTCCCAGACCGTTTAGCAATAACAAACTGAACTGCTCTAACTGATGAAACCTCTGAAGTCAGATATCTGTGAGCCATCTGCTCTGGAGTGTGAGTAGCAGGAGTCTAGACTCCTCCCCCGGCCTGAGAGACGGTTGGTGCCATATGGAACACACCAGCCCGGGCCACACTCTCCATAACGCCAACCAGGCAGACTAAAGTGTCCTGAAGTACAGGGGTAGCAATGAACCCCTCAACCTGAGCTGGTCCAAACTACATCCCGAGATTATTAATCTTATCCCATGTACCAAATGACCCCTAAGGATTTTAAGATAAGTAGAAGTAAGACTGAGTACATGTACTACAAGTTTAATCAGCATGATAAGAACGAAGTTGAGGCGAGGTTCGATGGAATTGTGGTACCAAAATACCAAAAAAAAAAAAATAGATATCTAGGCTCGTTATTTCAAGAGAATAAAATGATGGATGAAGATGTTACTCATAGAACTAAAATCGGATAGTTAACATAGAGAAGTGCTACTAGGATGTTACGTAATAGAAGGATGCCTACCAAGGTGAAAGGCTTTTATAAAACTTGGGCTGCTAAATTTATGTGATATCTAAGCTCGTTATTCAAGAGAATGAAATAAAAGATGAAGATGTTACTCATAAGATTAAAATGGGATAGTTAAAATAGAGAAGTGCTAGTGGGTATTATGTGATAGAAGGATGCCTACCAAGGTGAAAAGTAAATTTATAAAACAACTATAAAACCGGCCATGTTATATGGTAGTGGATGTAGGGCTGCTAAAGTTATGTGATATGGTGTTATGTGATGTCTAAGCTCATTATTTCAGAAGAATGAAATAATAGATGAAGATGTTACTCATATGATAAAAATCGAACAATTGAGATAGAGAAGTACTACTAGGGTGTTATGTTATAGAATAATGCCTACCTAGGTGAAAGGTAAGTTGTATAAAACAACTATAAGACCGGCTATATTATATGTAGTGAACGTTGGGATGCTAAAGTTCAATATATCCACAAGATGATTGTTGAAGAAATGCAAGTGCTAAGATGCATGTGCAGTCATACAAAATTAGATAAAATTAAAAAATGATCATATTTTTCAGAAGATGGAAGTAGCATATATTGAGGATAAAATTAGAGAAGGTCACTTGAGATGCTTTGATCATGTCTTGTGTCGACCTACAGATGTACCGGTTCATAGATGTGTAACTATGATGGGGATAGGTGTTAAAAAGGGGAAGGTGTTAAAAGGGGATGGGATACAACTTCAGTACTTTCATAAATGTTGGGTTGGTTTTTTTTTTCTTTTGGGCTTACTACACATAAAGGGCAGGAGTAGAAAATATGTACTATTCTATTTATCTCTTTTTTTCCTTTAAGAAATAATAGGAAGAAAAGTGCTCAAAGTTTTCCACGTTCCACATTAAGGCTTATATATATATTCCCTGCATCATTTCTTAATTTGGTTAGGTATGAAGTTGTGACATAATAATTGTACATGGCGAAAGAATACGAGGACAGTGGCCGTAAGAGTTGCGATTCTACAAAGATAACTTCTGCCCGTAAGTGAAGGAATCATTCTCCTTTTCATAGCAGCTACCAAATAGCAGAAAAAAAACTTCACCATAAAAGTATTATACAGAAAACATTTATCGGTCATATTTTTGGCATGGTATAACAACATATCCATATAATTGGCAGAAAATAGCCTTAGTTATAGATATTTGCATCAAATAGCCAATAAATATATATCACAATAACAATATGTATATCACAACTTTTATTTCTTCTTCTTTGTCTATATCAACATGTATATTAAAATTATATTTTCATTCTTTGTATATAAATAATATTATTCTTCGTATATCAGTAATATAAAATGATATATATAGTTGTTGCTGCCTTTATATCAATGTATATCACAATAAAAATATTGTATTATTTGTATATCACAGTGCATAGCACATGGACATGTGTATACCAAAATAGATATTATAAATTTATTTTTCTTCTTTGTGTATATCAAAAATTAATTTTCTTTGTATACAAAAATATTATTTACTCCCACAATTATATTTATTATTTTTATATTTTAGACCTTGCTTAAACATGCTATATCAAAAATTTATTTTCCTTTTTTATCAATAATTAATAATTATATTATTTGTATATCACAGTGTATAACATAATAATAATGTGGATATCAAAAAAAATTATTAAAATTTTATTTTCCTTCTTTGTATAACACATTTCAGATTGAAAAATCAAGTTCAAGACGACTCCACATGTGTATCCCCTATTGTAACCCGTGTATATCTCTATGTACATCAGTGATATCTCATGTATATTATGTGTATATCCATGAAAATTTGTGTTATATATACGATATACAATGTGATATACACAGGCATCCATAAAAGAATTGTGTTGTATACACGATATACAAAGTGATATACATAGACGTCCTTAAAAACTTGTGTGTGAGATACATTGATGCACACGATATACAACGTGATATACATATGTCGTAGTTGGATTGTTAGGTCTGATTTTTTTACCTGAAACCAGTCTAAATCACTTATAATCTTGCTCAAATTTTGTATATATCCTCGTTTAGGTATTTTCAACCAATTTCAATCACAACCACTCATTCAATCCAACCAAAAAAAGGAAGAGGGAAGAAAACAAAGTTGAAATATATTTTTTCTCTCTTAGTTTTTGGTAATCTTGATCAAATTTTGTATATAGCCTCGTTTAGGTATTTTCAACCAATTTCAATTACACCCACTCATTCAATCCAATCAAAAAAAAAAGAAGAGAGAAGAAAAACAAAGTTGAAATATATTTTTTCTCTCTTAGTTTTTGCTTCTGTTTTTTTCTGATGTGAGATCAACCTTACCTTTTCATCCCAATGATTTTTTTTGCATAATGTGCAAGAATTTTTGCTAAACTATGAGAGCAAAAGAGAAGAGATAGAAGAAGAAATACAAGGAGAGAAAGGGGGAAGGGAGCCAAAATAAGCGTGTAGTTTTTTTGAGAGAGAATATAAAAGAGAGTAGTTTTTTTAAGATTTGGCTATATAATGCCAATTATTTGGGGCTATCTTTGTCAAACCTAATATAAGGCTAAAAAATTGCCAATTTTTATTATGTGTTATTATAGGATGCCAATTTTTCAAAAGAAAAAAAAAAGAGATGAGACATTATAGCCGCCTGTACTAAAGCCCAATTCAGTGTAGATAGTCGAACTCTGCCAGTTCGCTTCATTTGGGCCTTGGGCCTGCCACATCTTTTTTCTGTTAATTACCTCTACACTAATCCAATATTTCACAGCATAAGATGCACATTAATCTGAACTACCTACCACTAAATGATGCTTTTCAACACACTAAACTAGGGTTGGAAAACGGGCGGGTCTGGGCAGGTCGGGTATGGACAAATCGAAATCAGGTAATGTAAAAAATGGATAAATTATCCGACTCGACCCATATTTAATACGGATAAAAAATAGTTTAACCGGCGGGTAATATGGATATTCATATTATCCAAGGCTTCTTGAATATGATCACTTTTGGGAGAATTCCTAGTCTCCCAAACTTAAGGAACCCCCAATTTGAAGTTTTACAGATATAAAAGTTAAACGCATTAGTTATCCATTTTTACGTGGATAATATGGTTCTTATCTATATTTGACCTGTTTTTAAAAAGTTCATTATCTAACCTATTTTTTAATGGATAAGATGGGTGGATAACTGTTCTTTTAAACTATTTTGCCACCGCTACACTAAATGTTGGTTTCTTTTGGTTCTCTCGGGGACATCTGACTAGAAAAATTAAGGGTTTCTTTTATTTTTGGCCCGACAGCCTAAAATAATTACAAGTAGTGGCCCAAATATGTAAAATATGTGGTGAAGTACATAAATATTTCTCAAAGTTGATGGTCTTGAATTTTTGTCCCACTTTACCCCATGGCCATAACTTAAATGCAAGTGTACCCTTCGCTTGCCTCATCAGCAACGCTTTTAACCTTTGACCTTGAAATTCTGCCCATGTGAGTTCAAAAGTTAAAGACCACCCCAAAAAGTATCGTATATTGTAATTTTTGCAAAATATGTATATTGATTATGTATACTTATACTTAATGTACAAAACATATAGTATATAATTTAGCTATTATTTTTTTAGCAGCTCAAAAATGTAATTACCCTAAAAATAAAAGAGAAGCTGCTTTTTTACTTTCTTGTATGGGGTTAAAAGTATAAGCCCAACAATATAAAATTAAAAACGGGATATTATTACTTTTAGCCAGCGCTAGAAATTAGTTACATCTGGTAGCCGAAAACTGTATAAAATTTGTATAATTTTTGTATATAACATACAGAATATATAAATATACAAAATTATATAAATTATATATATATTTTCGGCTATTATTTTTCAAGCGGCTATACAATGTCATTTTTCCAATTATAAATTCTTTTTAAATTATTTGAGGCAGTCTATGAAGAGGAGAAGTCGAAAAGCAATGGTTTTGGTAAAATTGACAAAATAAATGAGGAAATGGGTGAACGTAACCCGTTTCTATCTGAATAAAAAAATTGACCCTATTAGTCTTCGTATTACAAAATTATTATTATTATTATTATTATTATTATTATTATTATTATTATTATTATTATTATTATTATTATTATTATTATTATTATTACTATTATTATTATTATAAAGGATACCTTTAAAATGGATTATTCTTGGTTAAATCATTCCAATATTCAAAGCGACTTTCAGGAGTTATTCAGTTTTCCAAAGATTTAAAAGCATGAGTTTGGAAATCTTTGATAAACGCAAACATTTCTTTTTTTAGCAAAAATAGTTCAAATACTGCAACAACTGAAAAACAATCCTTGCAAATTCACCTAGGGAGTTTCTCATAAAAGGTCTTGATTGGATCAGGTTTTTACCCCTCATGTCAATCCCAAACTAGCCAAAAGGGCCAAGATTCGAACTCATCACATTGCTGCGAATGGTAACAAGTTTGTCCAGGAGATTGAAATTAGCGAAAATGAGGATGTTAAGATTGACCTGTGGGTATACTATGAGAGATAATGTCAGGAACGAAAATATTCGGGATAGGTGGAAGTGGCCTCCGTGGAAGAAAAGATGCGAGAAGTGAGGTTAAGATTGTTCAAGCATGTGAAGAGAAAATGTACAGATGCCTCGGTGAAGAGATATGAGAGGTTGAATATGATGGGTCTAAAGAGAGGTAGAGAAAGGCCGAAGAAGAACCGGGAGAAAGTGATTAGGCAGAACATGGTACATTTTCAGCTTACCGAGGACATGACCCTTTATAGGAGGTTGTGAAGGTCAAAATTAGGGCAAAAGGCTAGTCGGGTGTAGAGCGTACGCCCTTTCCATACTAGTAGTTTTATTGTGCTCTTGCTATTGTTACTGCTTTTTTTTTTCAAGAATTTTTCACTACTATATTTCCTTTCTTACTGCTTTGATTATGTGTGCCATGAGCCGAATGTCTACCGGAAATAACCTCTTTACCTACTTCAAGTAGGGGTAAGGCTGCGTACAACTCTCCAAACCACACTTATCGGAGTACACTAAATATTTTGTTGTAATAAGAATTTTAACAGAAATGCAGTAAAAGATTACAAATCAAGATCTGTTATGTTAAATAATCACTTCTCCACCTAAATGTGCCATATACATTGGCTGTTTCACTGAATGACACAAAAAAATCTGAAGCATCAAATTTATTAGTATTATCTTTCTTTCTACTTTCCAACTTTCCCCTCCATTATTTTACATAGCATATTCTGGATCACTAAACTAAATCTTGAAAGCCAACCAAGTATGACAGAGTTTAACTCATGCAAGAGTTTCCCAAATTATACATATTCATCAACAAGAGGACCTAAAACAAGTCTCAAATTAGAAAGACATCTATCTCCAATGAGTACTAAATTCAATTTGACACTCAGAAAAGGAAAAGTTGGAATGTATACAACAACAACAACAACCCAGTGAAATCGACAAGCGGGGTATGGGGGAGGATAGTGTGTACGCAGACCTTACCCCTACTCCGGAGGAGTAGAGAGGCTGTTTCCGATAGACCCTCGGCTTAGAAATGTATACAAATAAGCTTAAAAAGGAAAAGCAGAAAAGGGAAATGCGAAAAAGGATATACTTTCCACTTGGAACATGGAAAGTATGTGCCAGAAGAGAACTATCAAAAAGGAATTAATTCAAGCTTTCAGCTACACTGTATAAGAGCAAGAGAGGCAATTACTGGCAAAAGAGACACTTGTATAAGCAATTGCTATACGATTGTACCGGTGCAATCGCGTAATAAATGGCTATACAAGGATTCGAGTACACGCATTCAAACTGCGCGAATTCAGGTAACGGCTAAAAGGGAGAAACCGAAAGGAAATTATACCGACAAGGGATGCATAACTAAGAAACATGAAAGTGGAATCTCATAAGAATGAATCTGGACAACTAGTGGGTAAACCTCATGAATACCATGCATCAACTAAGGTTACAATCTCGCGTCAAGCTTACAACTCTTAAAAGCCGGTTTACCATCCATAAGCTTCTGATTTTCTTTCTCATCTCGAGAGCAACAACAACAACAAACCCAGTGTAATTCCACATAGTGGGGTCGGGGGGTAGAGTGTGCGCAAACGGCAGACCATACCTTTACCTTGTGAAGGTAGAGAGGCTATTTCCGATAGACCCCCCAGCTCAAAGAAAAAAGAAAAAGAAGTAGTAATAACAAATGATATTAATATCAAAGCACCATATAATTGGTGCCTACACCATTTTTTCTTTTCTTTTTTCATGTATTCACAAATAAAAAACAGGTGAGTATGAAACTGTCACAATAAAGGAAAGAATTCCTAAGATAACATGTATGAAACTGAAAGCTGGAACAAAGTACTTCATTTCCAAAGCTACCAATTGTCTTGAAAGTAAGCTTAATTTGTGGACCATCAATTGCAAGAATAAATGTACTCAGTACACAAGCCAAGATGCTAAAGAACAACCTTGCAGAACCTTATTTCTCTCCTCGACAAAGTCAAGAAAATAAGGATCGCGAAACCCAAAAAGTACAAGTTCTATGACTTTCCTAGAGAAGCTTTAGCAAACACTAATCAAAATCTATCACTGTATTGCTCCCTTATGTTATTTCACCTATCTCTAGCTATTTGATGGCCACCTTTGGAATATCATGTTACTGAAAATGGGAGAAGACAATTCAATTG
This sequence comes from Nicotiana attenuata, assembly GCF_001879085.1. Lineage (NCBI taxonomy): Eukaryota > Viridiplantae > Streptophyta > Magnoliopsida > Solanales > Solanaceae > Nicotiana > Nicotiana attenuata. Next base: position 17,933,211 of record NC_032000.1, on the reverse strand, counting down.
AAAGGAACTTTGGATAGAAGTTGAAAAGGAAAAGAAGAATTGTACTCAAGACCTTCCATAGAAAACTATGCTGTTGAATCTTGAGCCAAGTTTGTGCTCCCCCACTCTGAAAAAGATTTAAAAAAAGAGATTGTGAAAAGAAAAAAAAAAAGAAGTTGGGATAAATTACCCATTAGCAAGAATCCTGTTGCCCCAGAAACCAATTATGTATCTATCGGCATCCAATGCCGCTACAGTACAACACATGGGGGCTGCCAAATTCCGTATCTTCAGCATCCCATGACGGCACAATTATACACAAAGCTACCAGATCGCTTTCGGCCAAGCAAGTTCCATTGTGGAGGCCCTTCACTCGGTACCCACGAATTTACTTCAATATATCCTTCACCAATTGCCCTAGGCCCTCCAATTACAATTAACCTATCACCACATGCTCGAAAAGCCAAACCCCAACCGTTCATTGAAGCTGCTCTTTCGGGCAGTCGTCCTATGGTAACCCATTCTTTGCTTTGCTTGTTATACTTCCTCACCTCCATGTCAGCATAATCAGCAGCATACAATTCATTATTTACAACTGCCACCAAAGGAGGTGCTTCAGATGTAGCAGGCATATCGTTCCTTGCTGTACGCACAGGAGACATGTTCGGGATTTCAGTCCATGTTCCTGTTTCCAGATCATACTCCTCCCCACACGTCAACAGCTTTGATTCAGCTCCTCCAATGCCTCCTATCACATAAAACTTTCTATCCATGAATACCCCAGAACACATCTTACGTGGCTTGTTCATGCTCGGCAAGGTCTTCCATGTTCCTGCCTCCGAATTGTAAAGTTCAGCTGAGCTAAGAATACTGCCTTGCGAGTCACAACCACCAGCTAGAATGGCAATTTCCCCGAGGCTGGCGGAACCAAACAAACACCTTGGTGCATTCATCTGCATTCCAGATGACCACGTATTTGTCAATAAGCTGTAGCGATAAATAACATGCGCCAATACCTCCTTTCCAAACACAAGCAGCTCTGTGCCAACGGCCAAAGACTCCTTGTCGGAGAACACAAAGCATTCATTGGGATTCATAGTTGGCAGATGCATCCAACGGCGGCGAGTAGGGTCAAAAGCTTCCCATTCAAGCAGCTGGCAGGAGAAATAAACCCAATGCTCAACCACGCCATTTTGCCGCCGCAATCTGTAAAGTTCACCGCTCCTAATTAATGAGCGAAAGCTACGATTCAAAGATGCTATGGCGCCATAATCCGACCTGGAGCAATGAATGAGACAACTGATGGAGTTGTCACGGCCAATGGCATGAATAAGAGAGCTCGAATCAGAATTATCCCCAGCATGACGCTGATTGCCAGCTTGCTCATCAGGGGATGCTGAAGAATTGCCCAAGGATAGAGCCACTCCTCCCACTCGGTTGAAAGCATCGGAGTGCTTTGGCAACTTGCATTGCACCTGTTCACTCTCCTCATCGTTTTCCAATGGCCTTTTGCCACGCTGGACCTCAATCCTATCAAGGCGATAACTCATGCAAGCCGCCCAGTTACTTTCTGTCCGATAATCCCTTGACACCAAACAAGACCGGTCTTCTAACATGTCGTCCAGATTCAATCCAAAAGAAGCACCAGCCTGCGGCCTTGCTCTGATCTGGATCTACCCTCTGCTCTTCCTCACAAGACTGATATCCACTGCAGAAAATTAATACGGAACAACAAATTTTCCCCCAAAGAAAAAAATATCAAAATTCAGTAAATAAAAGAAACTACAGAAAAAGAAATTTTCAATCATCCAAAGCAGGGAAAAAAGAAATCTATAGCTGTATTTTGTTCAACATCAGTTTTGATCATTAATTAAAGCAAATCCAAGTAACGCCAATGTCTTTTTATGGATAAAGACAATCCCAATAACGCAAATGCAGGGATTTGCCAGCAAAGCAAATCACACACACACACACACACACACACACAAAATAAAAACATCTATGGACCGCTCATTGATTCAAGTCCAAAAAACCAACAATCCAGATCAAGATAACTCCTTAAAAAGATTCAATTTTTAATACATAACATAACTGAATAAGTAAGCAGATCCTTAAAACCAATCAAATGACAAAACCCCATAATCAAAAACTCAAGAAAACACCCTAAAAATCAAAACTTTCAATCAAATAAGCATGCAAGAATCAATAAAGATGCAAACTTTAGCACACCCAGATCTCCTAAATTCAGATCAAACAACACCCTTTTACTTAAATTCACTAAAAATTCAATCTTGCATTCATTTCAATGCTTAAAACAGGAAAACATATATCAATTGCAACAGAAATAAAACAGCTCAAACAATTAATAAAAAAATAGTTAAATAGAACAGAAGACTTACAGATTGGATAAGATGAAAGGTGAAGCTGATGGGAATGAATGAACTGAAAAAGAACAATCTTTTTTCTTGTGTATGTAAATTAAATTCTACCACTATGGGTTTTTTTTTCTCCTATCTCTATAGTTTTTTCTTTCTGTTTTTCTGTTTGTACTAGTATAAGGGCAGTTACTTGTTTATTTTTTGTTTATTTTCTATTTGGAAGAAGAAGAAGAGAAGAAGTTATGGCTTTGGATACTCTCTGAAAATCAAAGTAAGGTTTGGCTTATGCTTTGGGGCATAATCTTTGAAGGACAACTTTATCTCTCTTCTTCTTCTCATCTCTCTCTCCAAAACTCTATTTTATTTCAACTACTTAAATAGATTTTCTGCCAAAAAAAATAAAAAGAAAAATAAAAGGGTTTTCTGGGGTTTCATTCCACAGAATAGTTGTTTACATATTTATACATAGACAGCTGGATTTGTGTAATTGTGTAGTGTGTGTGTGTATTATGTATATGGATTTTTATTTTATTATTAAATACAAAAAAATACAAGTGAGAGAGAAAAAGACAAAAGAGAGAGGTGGAAGAAAGGAGGATAAGCGTGGAGGAGGAAGGTTGTGGGTCCCACTTTACAGCTTAGTTGAGGTTAACTCCTTCACCTCTTTTTTCTTATGTTCTTTTTTATCACTTTTAAATTAAAATCATATAAATATAAATTCAAAAAATAAAAAGAAAAATAAGCATGACATCAAAACTAAAAAACAATCTCTTTACTAACTTATAACGTAAAACTAATTAAAAGAATCTAAATTATTTAATACTAAAATGAACAAGTTCAAATAGATCAAGGTAGTTAATGTTGATTCATATAGTTGATCATAATAATTGATCATAACAAGTTTGAAAGTAACACAAAATTGTTATTATTGTAATCTAGTAATATAAATAATAGTATCATATTCGAAGTTCTTCTATAAATAAAGGATGTGAATAAAATATCACATCGATTACTTAAACGTGAAATTATGGATTGAGGACTAGCTTATTTGCTGAGTTCTTTGCCTTCCACAGTTAAGGTAGAGAGTTCAAACTTTATTAACAATATCGCATTTCCTTTCGTTTTTGTCCATCCCCTTCCCTAATGTAATTACATTAAAAAACACAAACTAGAGAAAAATGATCTTTCTTTTTACGTAAGTATATAGAATACATAATAATCAAGAGAAAATCATCATATTCCTGGCTCATTTTATCCTTCATCTAGTCACTAGAGACTGAAAAACATCGAGAGATTCATTCGAAAATTCAAAATAAATTGATTCTTGAGTTAATTTTTGTGATTTTGGTTTCCTTTTTTTCCCTGGCTGCTTTTCTGGGTATTTGTTAATAATAAAAATTAAGGTTGCGGAGAAGGGGGTTAAAGAGGTGACCGATGACCGAAAAAAAAGCGGTGGAGAGACGTGTTTGTGCTCGAGAAGAAAAAGTAAAGTAGGAATAAATGAGATTACGTTCTCTTTACGTTTTCAATCAATTTCGTCGTTTACTGACGTTTAACAAAATGAAAGTCTCGCAGTTTAGTAGCTGCCAACCGAATAAATCGGCAAAAATTCTTATTTGAGTTTTGTTTCTATGCAAGGAAGTTCACAAATCTAGCAAAAGATAAAAAATACAAAAATGTTTTTTTTTTATTTCATTATCTAGTATTTGATACATATTGGCCAGACTAATTTAATTCACGTCGCATAAGATTTATTTAAGGTAAAAAGTACACCCTACAAAGAATTTCTCCATTTCGATGCTAGAATTGAATTACTAATTAGGCATAGAAATTATATCATACATCCCAATTCCCACCTGATAAAAAATAAAATATATATAGACGCAAGGTACATGCCACTAGGAAAACCTTTATTTTGGCAAAGAAGAGATGAATAAACCTCCTTTAAAGACAAGTTAATTGGGGGAGAGGAAGGGAAGGACATCATAATTGAAACCATCGTCCCTCTATCCAACGACATCCATACTTCCTTCTCTCCAAGGCATACAAATGATAATACATCGGGGAAAAGAAAAATTTTCCTCTCTCAAGAGGATAAAAACCGTATGTATAAGCCTTGGAAATATTCCATAGTCATAAAATTACAAGGTAAACGAACTCTTCACCAAATCCTTAGAAAAAAAAGTTCAAGAACTGTGGAAAGTAAATGAAAACTTTCCTCTAATTGACCTACGCTCAGATTACTATATTGCAAAATTTCAAAAGCAAGAGAGCATGAATTCAGTTCTTCAAAACGGACCATGGTTCATCTTTGGTCACTTCCTCTCCTGCCAAAGGTGGGAACCAAATTTTGTAGCTTCTGATGCTAAACAAATATGCACTGTTGTTTGGATCCGTCTCCCAAATCTGCCTACTGAATTTTATGACGGGATTATTCTTCAAAAAATTAGTAACTCTATTGGGAGACTCCTAAAAGTTGATGCATGTACATGATCTACCTTAAGAGGGCGTTATGCTAGACTATGTGTGGAAGTTCCAATGGACAAACCTATGGCAAAATTTATTTTTATTGAAGAGCACAAGCAAATAATTGAATATGAAGGAGACAAAATTCTGTGTAAAAAATGTGGTTCATTAGGACACACTTTAGGCCACTGCCCTACCATATTAATTCCAATGTCTCAGGTGGAGGATAATAAAGAAGGAGCAATACAACATCAAGACACTCAAAGTTCACACAAATCAAGCAATGAGAATGACTGGCACACTGTATCCTTTCAAAAATCAAGAAGAACGGATAAGAGAATTTCAAAAACAGGCAAGTAGGCATCAATGGAGGCAGGTATTGATGTTAAAATATTCAATGCCTCCACAGGTAAGTATATCAATACACAAAAGTTGAAATTTGTCAATAAGGATCCTAACTCCTTGTCATCTAGCAAAGGTAATACGCTACATACTCGTATGGCTAATACCACCAATGCCATGATGGAAGTAAAATCAGCTGGTTTTCAGTTAGAAAATCGCTTTTCCAATTTGTGCAATGAGCACACTGTTTTGGACACTACCCCTCAAAAAATAATTCTTTATTTTTAACCAATTGTCTTGACATGCAGCAGTCTATTGGTAAATTGGACACGTCATTTACTACTAGGGCTAATAATACCACTACTAAGCCTATTAGTCTTGTCCCAAACACATCTTCTAGTAAAAATAATCCTAGTAATTTAACTAGTAACCCTACTAACACCGGGACTATTAACTCTAATGACATGACCACTAAAAGTAAAAATATTACAAATGCCAACCCACACTTGTCCACAAAACCGTTGCTTAGTGAACAAATGGAGGAAAGCATGCGACATGTGGCCAAACCTGGCCATGCAAAATCTTCTTCTATATCTCCTACACTAACCATTACAGATTGCATGCATGTAGATGCAATCATACCCTACTCTTCCATCCCCTCCAATTTAAGTGACAACCATTCTTCTAAAAATGCCAAGACTACTACTGAACAACCGGAGGAGATACAGACTCATCCAAATCCTTCGTCCCCCACGACCAGTGAACATGGAAAATCTTCCACCACTCCCACACCAACTTCCAAACAACCCAATAATCTATGTTCAACCTCCATTGTCACAAGACCATCACCCACTGTCCTGGCTAGAGATAGGACTTATGGGGAGGCGTCTTATGTTCAATGCCACAATCAATGGGCAGGAGAGTGTGATACTGATCCAAAACCCACGCTATTTAGCTCAACTAGTGTCTGAGGGTCTTCACCTTGCTATGAGCAACTACATGAACCACGTGTGGGTGAACAACATTTTACAACCCTTAGCACCAGCAATGAACCTAAATCTAGTACAAGAGATGAGAGCCCAGTGGAACCTAACCCCCCCCCCCCTCTTCACTTCAATCCAGTTCCTATACTACCCCAGAACCTGGGCTTAGATCTTCCTTTTTTCCCACCAGAAGCCCTAACTGCTGTGAATCCAATTCTAATGCAGTGGGAAGCACCACAACCCCAACAACAACCACAAAATCCCAACATGCAAATGCCAGTGGAAGATATCAATCTCAATCCTCCAGTAGTTCCAAACGTAGGCAATCCAGTGGCAGAGGAAATGATCGACCAAATAGATTTGATAGGGGAATCAGTTGTGGAATTGGGAAACCTAAACGAGGTAAAGGTTTTCTTGTTCAAAGAAACTCAAGAGAAGAGGCACATTCTTTCTTGCCCCCGGAATCTATACAAGTGTGCAATGGATATTCGTCCACCACAGGACCTAACTATGGGGAACAGAGCAATGATCCTTGTGCCATCTCTGAGGGGGAACTCACCCCCTGCCAGGGAAAGGATGGAGAATGGTCACAACCCAACCCAAACTGTTAATATTTTTAATCCCACTAACTTCATAATCTGGAACATTAGGGGTGGGAATAATGAGGATTTTAGAAGGAATTTTAGGGAGTTTATGGTTCACTAAGGCCATGCATGGTTACCCTCCTCGAGACCAAAATGCAAGCTCATGCCTCCTTGATGAATGACTATGGGTTTTCTGAGCTGATTGAGGTGTCAGCTGATGGCCAAGCTGGGGGCACGGTGATACTTTGGGACCATACCAAAGTGAACATTCACAACTTTATGCGTAGAAACCATGAAATACATGCAACAATTGAGGTACGACCCACTAATTTTAAGTGGTTATTCTCCTCAATATATGCTAGTACTAATGTTGTTATTAGAGATCATATGTGGAAAATTTTGAAAAACATAGCAGATAGTCACAATGGACCATGGCTAGTAGGTGGTGATTTTAATGATGTGTTTAGTACTAATGATAAAATAGGAGGTAGACCTCTAAATTGTAGACGTGCCTTTAAACTTTGGAATAGTATAAATTACTGTAATTACAAGATCTTGGTTACAAAGGCTGTTAGTATACATGGTCTAACCGTAGATTTGCTAATAATAGCCTTATCATGGAACGCCTAGACAAAGTTTTTGGTAATGATCAATGGATCCAGATTTTTCCTAATGCTTCTATAACTCACCTGCCTAAGACTCATTCTGACCATAATCCCTTGCTCATTAATCTCATTCCAAAACAGTGCCATTTATTGGGCAAACCATTCCGGTTGGAACCATTTTGGTGCAAACGCCCTCACTTCAAAACCATAGTCAATAACACTTGGTGTAACAATACTTATAACCAAGCAGTATCCGCTTTTAAGGATACTGTCACCATTTGGAAAAATAATTCATTTGGGGACATTTTTAAAAATAAAAGACGTATCCTAGCTAGACATAACGGCATTCGAAATTCGCCATCCTATCATTCCAGTACTTTCCTTCAATCTTTAGAATCCTCTATAAAAATAGACTATAATAATATTCTGAAAATTGAAGAGGATTATTGGAAGCTTCGCTCCAGAATCCATTGGTTAAACGAGGGTGATGCAAATACTAAATTCTTCCATATATGGCCACTAATAGGAAAAGGGTCAATAAAATTATTTTTTTTAAAAAATGACCATGGTAAGTGGATTGATAACCCTGAGGCCATAATTAATCATACAAGAGACTACTTTGAAAATACATTCACAACCTCGCACATAACCAGTGATTGGAAAAGTATTCAGGATGACCCTAAATGTTTTATTAATCTAGGTTTAACATCGCTAGATGATCCCATTACTAACTCTGAAATTATAAAAGCCTGTTTTTCGTTTAAACCTTATAAGGAACCTGGGTCAGATGGACTCCACCCTTTTTTCTTCCAAAAGTATTGGAATATAATTGGTAAATCAGTTACAAACCTTTGCCAAGATGCATTCAATAGTGGTACAATTCCAGAAGAAATTAATGATACATTGCTTTGCCTAATTCCTAAGATTCCTAATGCCAATAACTTAAAATTTTTAGACCCATAGGCTTATGCAATACTATTTATAAAATTATTACTAAGATTATTACTGATCGGTTAAAACCCTTCTTAAATACTATTAATAGCCCCTATCAAGCTAGATTCCTAAAAAATAGGAAAGCATGTGATAATGCTATTATTATTCAAGAACTAATTCTTAAAATGAACAAGTATCGTGGTAAGAAACATAACATGATTTTAAAAATTGACCTGGAAAAGGCCTTCGATCGTCTGGAATGGTCCTTTGTCTACAGAGCCTTGAGATTTTTCAAATTTCCCCCGAATATCACTAAGCTCATTATGAACTGTATCTCAACTAGTAAAATAGCCATCTTGGTTAATGAAACTTGAACTAGTTATTTTACTCCTAGCAGAGGTATTAGACAAGGCGACCCTATGTCCCCCTATTTGTTTATACTCTGCATGGAGATGCTTTTCACCCTTATTAATCATAAAGTAGATCTAGGTTGTTGGGATCCTATTACCCTAGGCAGTAATAAACACCAAATATCTCATCTTTTTTTTGCGGATGACCTAACCTTAATGGCACAGGTTAATGAAAAAAGTATAAGGGCCATTAAAGATTGCCTAAACTCCTTTTGTTACATGTCAGGGCAGTCCATTAACAGGGCAAAGTCTAAAATAATCACCTCTAAATACTGCCCTAAAACTACTGAATCAAACCTCTCACAGTTCCTTAATATTAACATTAATAAGTCTTTTGGGAAACACTTAGGTTTTCCTATTACTAGCTCGAAACCTAGAGCCAAGGACTTCCAATTTGTGCTTGAAAACATGATTTCAAGATTAACTACTTGGAAATCCAATTGCCTTAACATTGCAGGTAGATGTACTTTGGCTACCTCTTGTTTAAACTCCCTTCCTAATCACATAAAGCAATACATCTTTTGCCATCAAAGATCCATAGTAACATAGATAAGATTCAGCGGAATTTTATATGGGGTACTAATGCCACCTCGAAGAAACTTCACCTTATAAAGTGGGATAAGATCACCAAGAATAGGAAGGAGGGTGGGCTAGGTTTACAAACAGCCAAAAGTAAAAACCTAGTAAACCTTGCTAGTCTCTCTTAGAGACTTCTTAATAACACTCAATCACCCTGGGCCAAAACTATTTTAGGCCTCCATAGTACTAGGAAAACTACTAAGAATTCCTCCTTTATCTGGAGTAGTATAATGCAAGGCTGGGAAGTCTGTAGCAAAGGAATTACATGGTTGCCTCACAAGTCTTCAACCTAAGTGTTTGGGATAGTCGTTGGATCCATCATACTCCTCCCCTTCGCCATTGTATACATGGTCCTCTAACTCAATTGGACAATATACTAACCATTAAGGATATCTGGAATAATAACACTTGGGATTTGTCAAAACTCTCTATGATGCTTGAACCTGGCCTTATTAACAAAATAAAGGCCACAAATCCTAGTACTAAAACATGTGATACCCCCGTATGGTCATTAAACACTAATGGTCTCTCCACTAGTAAATGGTGTTACTCCCTATTAGGTAACCAAACTAAGAATGATAAAGACTTTACGTGGATTTGGGAGCTGAATTGCCCCCAACAAGTTGAAACTTTTATTATGGAAATATTTCCATGATAGACTCCCAACAAGAAGCTTTTTACATCACATTGGTATAAATATTGATCCAATATATTCTTTTTGCAAAATTCATAGGGAAACTAGTGGGCATGTTTTTTTGCAATGCATGGCAGTAAAACAGTTGTGGTCTCGTTTAGGGATCGATACAAACAGTAGGAATACTGTGAATAGTTGGTTGACAAACATTCGTGACCATAACATTAACCTAAAAAGTGGCACTATTTGTTGGAAAGAACTGTTTCCTTTTGTGATATGGACCATTTGGATTAACAGGAATAACAACTTATTCAATAACTACACACGCACGACTGACCTCCACATTGCTTTTAATCTAGCAGTGGAATATAAACTTCTAACGAAAAAGGGAATTGTTGCTAAGCAAAAAACCCCAATAAGTATTAACTGGATTAAGCCGCCTAGTGGTCATATTAAGCTTAATATTGATGGTTCCTTTAAAGAGGCTTCATCCCTTTGTGGATTTGATGGACTCTTCAGAGACAGTAAGGGGCAATGGATAGTTGGTTTTCAAGGGTCTCTTCCAGGAACAACACCTCTTCAGGCAGAATTGATGGCCTTGAAAACTGGCCTCTACATTGCCTAGAGTCAAGGGTTTACCAACTTAGAAGTGGAAACTGACTCAACCGATGTTATTACTTGTTTGGATCATGGAATGGAAATACTAAATGATATTATTCATGAGTGCAGGTTATTAATGAGACAGGTGAAGGTTCAGGCAATGCAGCACATCTTCAGGGAGGCCAACAAGCCGGCACACATGATGGCTAAGGATGCACTAAGTGGCAACAATGGCAGGGATCTTAATATTATCTACTATGCCCCTCCTTTTGTAACCGCTGCCTTAACTTCAGACTATGAAGGCTTGACTTATTTAGTTAAGCATGTTAACAAAGATGTTTGCTCTAGACTAGAATCTTTTGGAAACAAAAATGTCCTTCGAGACATGCTATTGGACTGTAATAGCCAAGTAGGTAATGCCCTATCGGTCACTATGAATGTTGTTAACTCTACTATTATGTGATATGAAGATCCCTGTTGTCAAAAAAAAACTTTCCAAATACTGATAGCTTGGAGTAGGAGTGTTCGTCGGTCGGTATGGTACGGTATTTAAACATTTCGGTTCGGTATTTTCGGTATTCGGTTTCTTAAAATCCTATACCAATACCGTACCTAATTAAATTCGATATGGTTCGGTTTTTCTCCTTTCGGTTTCGGTTTATTCGGTTCGGTAACTTCGGTTTATTCGGTTTGAATGCATAAAGCTATACACTCTAATATTCTTAATTAAAGTACTCAAAAAAACAAAATTGAAAATGTTTGTTGACAAAAATTTTGTCCAAAACTAGCAAATATCGACCCAAATAGAGAAAATTGTACATAAAAGAATATTTGATCATTAGAAATGTCTTGTTACTTGTTTAGAGTTAATTGATGAATTTTGAGAATAAAGTAAAATTTTAAATTTTTTATATTTATGTTATAATTGATAATATGTGTTGTGTAATATAATTTATATTTCGGTACGGTATCGCTATTTTATCTTAAAATACCAAATGCCAATTTTTTTTTAAAACTTGAACCAAATACCAAAATACTGTACACCAAATACCAAAATTTTCGGTTCCGGTACGGTAATTCGGTATTTACCAAATTATGCCCACCCCTAGCTTGGAGAATTATAGCACTTACCTAAAAACAAATGACTTTATAATAATAAATTGTGATAACATTATCTTATTGGGTTATTTCATCTTTGTAGCAATTATATCTTGTTTATGTCACACGTTTCAATCGAATATTCTTTCTCAATACAATAATAGAGGATAAAATTAAGTTTGGTTCTGATGACGAAACACAATAACTTTTGAAAAAAATTAGCACAATAATAGTAATTCAATAATATATTTTGTTTGTCGCTGCTTTCTTGAATATGAAACAAATAAAATTTATTTAATTCGACAAGTACAAATACAATGTTATTTTCCTTAAGTTATGCTAAATAATTAACATGTCGCAAATTATTATAAATTTTCCCCAGTTTGGTTATAAAAAGGCTAAGTTTGGCTCTATTAGTTCATTGCAATAAGAGTATTATCAGTAATAAAAAAAAAAAAAAAAACTCGTTATCTTTCTTGAGAAGTGAAAATACATAGTAATGTAACTTAATGCAAATAGAATATTTTCTGTAATAAATTTTGTTTGTTATTAATTTTTCTTGACCAGTGACATGTTAAAGTATTACTATATACTTTGACCAAGAAAAAAAAGTAACTTATACTATCCGGAGATTATTAATGAAAGTATCCTTTAGAATAGATTTTGCTTCATAACAATTTAAGGCATCATCTTTTTCTTTTAATTGTCGTTGACTAACACGTTACATTAATATGAATTTCTCTAGTTCAACTTTTGAAAAAGGTTAAGGATGGTTAGGCCTTATTTGTTTGCACTTAATGGAGTTCTGAATTTTAATCATTCAGATCTCGGATATTAAGTGTGTATGTTTTTAAAGTCTGAATCTTAATTATTCAGATCTTAATCATTAAGTGTGTTTTTTTTTAAAGAAAAATTAACTTAAATAGCCGACCACCTAATATTTTAAACTAAAAGTAGCCTGCTGTATAATATATGCATAGTTAATGTATAATATGTGTATAAATATATATAATCAATGCATAATTTATGTATATGGGCAAGAAAAAATAAATAGTCAATTTGACCGGCTATTTATGTAACAATCCCTTTTTTTACTTCACAACTACTTAATGAGTCGGAATAGGTCAGTATTATTAAGATCTATAACAGAGACTTAATTTCATTAAGATGCTATCATCCATATTCATTATTAAATGTTGTCACCACCTACCATTATCAACTACCACCATGCCACCCACCACCACCACCATCCTCAATCGTAGCCGCCACCATTATCGACTACCACCACCCACCATCCCTATTATTCCCACCATCATCATTCTCAACCACAACCAACATTCATCTACCTCAACTAACCACCCTATCACCATCAACAATCATAGCCGGTACTGCCCATCATTATAACTCACCACCACCACCTGCCATTATCAACTATCACCGCTCATCACCACTATCCTCATTCATAATCATCACCACTACAAATCACCACCAGCCATTACCCCGAACCACCACCATCAACCAAAACTACCACCAATCACCGCCTCTAATCGGTATTCACAAACACTACAGTTAGCCATCACCACCAGTAACTATCATATTTTTAAAATGTTATATATTTTGTTGATTGGAATTAGATTAAAAAGTATTTTATTTGAATTTTATGTTTATTAATTTTCAAATAATTCAGATTTTAAAAATCAAACAGTCTTAATCATTTAGTATTAAGATCTTAATACACATCACAATATTTAGATGTTGATCACGCCCAACTATGCCTTATAAAAAGGACTAAGTGGTCGTTGCAAATATAATCTGGTTTACAAGTCCGGAGTCGAATCCCACAAAGAACTAAGGTTTAGCTACGACTGTTCACTGTCACCAAGAAGACAAGCTCGAACAATTTCTAACTTATAGATATTAAGATTCTTGTGTTTAACTAATTAACTAATAATTTAAAATAGTAAATTAACAACTAAAGATACTAACGGTTAGAGACAAGATTAAGGAGGTCTAGAGTTATGATTTCACCTATTGTCGGAATCCTTTCCACTATGTTTTCTATAAATTCGCCTAAGTATTCTCTACCGATCATGAGCACTCTTAGTGTCGTAATTCTCTCCCGAGTAGCTACCACAATTTACTAGACATATTCTCCCGAATTACGCTAGCTGGCATTAAGTACGGCTCACTAGGATCGCACCAAGGTTTCGTTATCCCTAATGCCACCTTTATACCTTCCGTATTGATCCCTCATATACGTTAGGAGTGACGTTGTTCAACAACTACCTAAATATGCACTCTCTTTAGAGTAATACACACTAAATAGGCACAGTCGATTGAGAGCTCTTCAACCAACCACAATAATAACGTAGTTGAACAAATAGAGAAAATACTACTGCAAATCTATATTAATGTAACAGGAGAATCATCCTCCAATAGGTTCCATCAAAACCCTAGATAACAAATTAGCTATTCATAATAGTATGCATAACTACAATACTAGAATTCATAACCAATAATGAAAATAGGAAGAAGGAAGTGAAAAACTCGTAGAAGAATTCTCCGTCTTGCTCCTAGTGTTTTCTTCCTCCTTAGGTCGAATCCCCGGTCTCCACGGTGGCTTCATGATCTCCCTAGGTCTAAAGTGTGTCAGAAGTCTGTCCCCTCCTCAAAATAGCATTTTTATATGTATTTATACTAAATAGGGTCGGGCCCAGACGAAACATCTTTTCCTGCGTGAAATAGGACTCTGGCTCTGTAAAATTTGCACAAGCGCCGCATGGGGCGACGCGCCACGCGGTGTGCTTGTGGGGAAGTTCAGAGAGCTGATTCAGACAGGCTGCAGGAATTTTCTACAGGCGCGGCGCGCCCCTCGTCGCTGTAGTGGGAATTCACAAAAATGCAAAACATGAAAGGTGTAGCCCATTCAAATAGCTTTCCAACGATATATTGTGGGGACCAAACGGAGTTCTGAGCAAAATGTTATGTGCATTTTACTAGACAATGCGCCGTATGCCCGCTCGATTCTTCGTTTCGTTCTTAACTATCATCCGTTGATCCCCGAACACGATCCCGGCTTAATTCCTTGGGCTTTTACTCAGACTTCAAAGCTCCAAATCACTTGGATTCATTCCATAATATCTACACAGCTTTAAATCACTCTTATACAAGGCGTAAAATACACAATTAGTGCAAAACACTAGTGATTAAAGCTCAAACTCAATTAAAGTGCAGTACATTAGAGTGTAATAAGCGACTAAAATACGTAATTATAGCCTATCATCAGATATGTATTCAGATTCAGATGTCTTAATATTAATACACATGTTGATATTCCGGAATATACCAGCTATTCACCCGGGATGGATGAGGAATGGACCACTACTCAATAGGAATCAGCAGCTACAACTGATTGTTCCTTATACAAGGGAAGAGATAATAGAGGCTCTAAAAGATATTGATGACATGAAAGCACCAGGGGGGATGGTTTCAATGCATGCTTCTTTAAAAAAGCTTGGCAGATCATTGGAGATGACATTGTGGAGGCAGTATTGGAATTCTTCAAGACTGGAAAAATGTATAAACCTATAAACACTACAGTTGTCACCCTTATTCCTAAAGTGAAGAACCCAAGCTCAATCAGAGAATACAGGCCTATCTCTTGGTGCACTACAGTCTATAAAATCATTTCTAAAATGATAACAGGCAGATTGAGGCAGGTGATGAACATATTGGTAGATGAGAGCCAAGCAGCTTTTGTGCCAGGAAGAGGTTTGATAGATAATGTACTGCTCAGTCATGAATTAATTAAAAGCTATGGCAGGAGAGGGATATCACCTAGATGCATGATCAAGATTGACATGCAGAAGGCATATGATTCAATCGAATGGGGATTTTTGGAGCAGGTTTTAATTGGGCCGTGCTTTCCTGGAATCTTCATAGGATGAATTATGGAATGTCTCAAAACCATATCATATTCCATCTCTATCAATGGAAGTCCTACTAAGCCATTTGATGCAAAAAGGGGGGGTGAGGCAGGGTGATCCAATGTCACCATTACTATTTGTCTTAGCTATGGATTATCTGACTAGAAGTCTGAAACAACTGAAAGAGGAGCCAAACTTCAACTATCATCCCAGATGTGAAAAACTCAACATTATACAGTTGAGTTTTGCAGATGACTTGCTTCTATTCTGCAGAGGAGATGAGGTATCTATCCAGCTATTGTGTGATTGTTTAATAAGTTCTCTAAAGCTTCAGGTCTTGTTGCAAATCAGAGCAAAAGTTGTATGTATTTTGGAGGTGTTCCAGCAGAGATACAGCAGAGGATTATCCAAACAACTGGCTTTACTATTGGTGAAATCCCCTTCAGATACTTAGGAGTCCCTCTGAATGCCAAAAGATTGTCTGTGAATCAATGCCAACCTTTATTAGATAAAATGCTGGGGAAAATCAAGCAATGGACAACAAAGTTCTTAAGCTATGCAGGAAGATTACAGTTGATAAAGAGTGTATTAATAGCCATCCAGAATTTCTGGTCACAGATATTTCCATTGCCAAAGAAAATAATACAGGTGATTGAAGGGATATGCAGAAAGTTCCTCTGGACTGGAGATACAAATACAAATAGGAAAGCATTGGTAGCTTGGGAGAAAATGTGCAGACCTAAATCTAAAGGAGGACTGAACATCATTAATCTCAGCATGTGGAACAGGGCTGCCTTAATAAAACACCTCTGGAATCTGTGTATGAAGAGGGACAAGCTTTGGATAAGATGGGTACATGTCTATTACATAAAGGGAAAGAATCCATGGCAAGTGGAAGTGAAGCAAGCTTCATGGATAAGTAGAAAGATATTACAGGCTGGGAAATACATACAGGAAGCAAGGTTGGACATCAAGAAGATATTGGGATCTCAATCATACTCCATCAGAGCAGTATATAATCAACTGAGAGGAGATTTTCCAAAGGAAGAATGGAGCAGATTAATATGTAACAACAAAAGTTGTCCACGATAGAAATTCATACTGTACCTTGCAGTACAAGAGAAACTATACACCAAGGACAGGCTGTGCAATTGGGGACTACAAGTTGATCCAGTATGTGCATTATGTGAGCAAGAGCTGGAAAGCCATCAACATATTTTCTTTCTATGCAGATTTTCAGCACAAGTATGGGAGAAGCTTTTAACATGGATTGGTATAAAGAGAAGAATAACTGACTGGAAAGAAGAATTAAAGTGGGCAGCTGATCACATGAAGGGGAAAGGGTCGAAAACAATGTTGTATAGAATGTGCATCACAAACGCTGTCTACCAGATCTGGTTGGAACGATACAGAAGAATTTTTCAACAGGAAAAAAGGAGTAGTGAAGCAATCACAATCAGATAATTCAGAAGATACATTGTATAAGAAATAGACAAAGTAGTTTAAGGAAAGAACTTCAAGTTTTAAACTTCTATCCTTAGGAGTGTTTGGTAGAGGAAGATAACTGAGTTTGGGGCTGCATGTCCAAACTCGATTTTGATAATCTGTAAATATTTACTAGGTAATAAAATTTTAATTACCAAAAAAAAATTTATCCATCGTTATTTTTCTTAATATGAAGAAAATAATATATTTAACATGTAGTTGATGGCATAGCACATGGCTTTAAGAATATGTTTGCTCAACTATATATGGAGTAGATTTTTTTTTTTTCTCTTTTCAACGATGAATGATGATAATAATTGAAAAGTAGATTAATTTTTACCAATTTATTAACCATATATTATATTATATCATTTGATCCTAAAGTATAAAAAGTATATTTTAGATGTTATTTTTCATGACAAGAAAGCTAGTAATATATCATTTAATCCCACGATTACGATGCCAATTGTTTTTTAAATGCATTGGTTCATAACTATTTGAGAAAATTATACTTTTTCTTGCCTAATTTAATTTCTTTAATGTAGCACGTAGCAACAGAAATCAATTTTTCTAACTCATTTGATTGATAAATGAATTTACTAAGCAAAGAATTTTGTGGACCGCAAAGAAACAAATCAAACTAGACAAATAAAATTCCTAATAGGATTAATGTGATTAAAAATTTCACATGCTTTAAAACTGTGCGTAGATTCTCCAATATAATCATTTCAACTTTGATTAAAATATTAATTTGTGTTGAAGACTTAAGATAAGGTCGGCTTCAAACTTTGTTGTCTATTGTCATTTTGAAGACTAATCATCTTCATCTCTTTGTTAACTCATGCAACTTTTTTTTCTTCTTTTCTTTCTCTTTCTTTTCCTTATTTTTCTTTTTTTGGTCTTAGAATGTCCACTAATTAAATTAACAAAAATCTTAAAAAGAACCCACAAGATTTTTGTCAATTGTTTTTATCAAACAAGGGTCAATTACAAAAAAAAGTTGCTAAGTTGCCCAATTCCAATAAAAATTTAGGTCATCCAACATTATTATAATTGACCCGTTTGATGTGGTCATATTTTTTTGCACTATTAGGCGCTTCCCCACCAATTAAATTAAGCCATAATTAAAAGAGAAACTTTTCAAAGTCCAACTTTGCCCCTTATAGTCTTTAACCTTTATCCATTTCTCACATTATATTGTTGAAAACTTTGAACACCATGGACCGTACCGGCATTTTAAAGTGCATTCTTATTTTTTAGAAGATGATAATATTGGTCAAAGACGGATTTAAAATTTTACTGTACCAATTCAAGAGAATATTAAACGTGATATGTAATTGTTGTCTTTCATCTTACTGTTCGTGGTGCTGAATTCGAATTTGGTAATTATTCATAAATTAATTAATAATAAATTAGGATATGGAGGAGTTTTAGATTTAATTGAGAGCTAAAAAACTTTGGATTAGAGTCACAATCCCTTAATTGTGAAAGTGATCATTATCCAACTTCAAGATGATCTTCTACCAATGACCAAACAGCAAAAGATAGAAAGTGATGGTAGGGTCATGAATATAGTTCTAAACCATCTTTTGTATTCCCCTAATAGTTTGTGGTCCCTTTCCATGTGTTAGATAATCACATCTAACGGCCAAATGTTAGTGATTGTTTTTCTTTTATTTTCTATTTCACGAGATTTTGAATATCTCTAGATAAGATAAAATTTCCTTTTTGACTAATCCACCTTTTGTAATTTTTTTTTATATGAATACCCTCTCTTTTTTATTGGTCAAATTCACACCTCGATTCATGTCGTTCAACCTTAACATCGCTTGACTTTGATCATCCATTGTTTGCATATTTTTTTCACGTGTTCTTTTAATACAAAGATTATAATCTTTCCTTCTATTTATTTTTCATTGTATAACATGGATTTGTTGGAAAAAGATACAATATTGCTTTTGGAATTTATGCACCTATAAAGAAAAAGCTTTTTTATTTATGGATTAAACTCATTAAGGCAACATATACACTTATACCCTAAAATCGAAGTAGAATACCAAAAGATTTTTCATTTTAGACCCAAATAGTAATTAAACAAAATGATGGTGATTGGTTGTTGCAATTTCGAATCCTTGTAGCCTTTTTTGACTTGTAAAAAGAACATCATAATGCATTCTTCTTTTAAACAACCGTTAAATACAAAATGACTAAATAAATTCAGCCAAAAAAAGAATTTATTGTAGCATACTATTTATTTGTAAAGAAAAATACATAATGCATCATTCTATTTATTTTTCCCTTTAACATTCTCTTTCTTCTGTATTTACGGCCCCCCTAAAAATTTAAAAAAAATCAGAAAATTTGTAAAGAAAAAGTATTGGAACGTGGACAAGGCAGAATTATTTTTCCTCTATTTTTGCTTTCGAGTTAGAGAATATTCATAATTTAAAATTAATAGGTGCAGCTTTTAAAATTCTCAGTATTGAATTTATTATATTATAAAAATTATGAATTCAAATCTTATATTTGTTCACATTTTAGTAGGTTTTAGCAATAAGGTTACATCCGCCTTTGTTTGGCATAAGCCCGTTATTCAGCATATGGTACATGCTAATCCAATTAATTCGGAGTCTCATCGAATAGGCTCGTTAAATATATACTTAGATTCAAAATATTTAAAGAATAGTCGAGAGATCTCGTTTATCCCACTATATTTCTCGGTGGTCTATACTCTCGTTTAATGTAAGTTGTAGGTTGACTTCAGCTAATAAGAGCCAAATAAAGAAAATTAGATTGTTTTTTTTTATTTATTT
>NC_032000.1:17873908-17913376 GCF_001879085.1 Nicotiana attenuata | reverse complement strand
GGTTGAGAAAGGGACAAATAGTGGCTACGAGAGCTTAGCTAAGGAATGGCGTGTGATGCTCAATTTTATAAGTATCGTGTACGACTTGATGCCATAGTTTTTAACTTTTTTGATTCGCAAATTAAACTATCTATCTAAATAATTATCCTAAATAAATAAATATGTAGCGTCTATTTTAAATATTTTTGGTTTAATCATAATTACACTTAACATGTTTTTTTTCAATTATTTCTCTAAAATATGTACTGCTTAATAAAATATTCATCTAATATTAATAAATTAGTAGTATATATTTTATTTAAATTTATAACTATTAGGTTAAAAATGATTAGTTAAGTACGTGTGAGAATAAAGGTGAATTAAAAGTGTGTGTTTTTGGGGATTCGCTCGTGCGCCGCATGTGATTGCGGCTTTTCCACAACGACAAAGTTCCCATTTCGTCAGTCATCACACGTGCCAAGCCCCCTGAATTTTTGAATCCGCTCAAACATCGCCCTCGTTCCTAGTGCCACGTGTCGGCGCACGTGAGTTCTACCCTTTTCCCCTTCTCTTTGGCCTTAGCTTTCACTTAGGTAAATAATCAATTTAGATAAAATACTCTTTAATGATGCAATTTAATGTATTGGGAAAAATTAAGTTCATATATAGAATTGATTGAGAAGTGATATGTCACGACACATAGATTGGTCAAAGGATGACAGTTAGCAAAGAATAGTTAAAGAGGCACGAGCTACAACAGGCACGGGCATGAATTCAAGAGATTCAAGAAAGATAAATGCTCGGACCTCTTTATGATTGAAGGTCGAGCTAAGAGAATGAACCTGATAGCAAAAAGGGTATAGATACGTATTGTCAGTAATAAATAGGCATTAATTACGGAAAACGTTAGGGAATCTATACTAAATCAAAATATGATTACCATTTATAACGTTACATCAAATGCCATTGATTGTCAATAATGACTCTATTATGACAGAAACAAAACGTATTACCTATAGATACTATAAAAAGGGGAAAGCTGATCATTTGTAGGGACACGAAAGACTATTAGAATATATATATATATATATATATATATATATATATATATATATATATATATATACATATACATATATATATATATATTTACTTTACTTTTTATTCAGCTATTCTTTACATCATTTATTCCTATTTTTATTTGATTATCAATAATCCGAGTTCTTCTTGAAATAAGCTTTAATCAAAATCCTTATTTTTGGTTAAACACTTAATTCTAAAAACTTACGAACAGATTTTTTGTACACTATTATCTCTACTTTTATTTATACTAATTTATTGATAAAAAAATTCCTAATATTTTTTATTTGAGTATGTACAATCATAACGATCAGAAAATTTAAGATTACACCTTTAATTCAGTATTGAATAATTCAATTTGCGTAAATAAATAATGAATTTTAGCTTTCACACTTAGCTCTCTTTTTCTTTTGTAGTATAATAAAGTATAAATCTTTAATCTATAACACTAATTTGGAGTTATATAAGTTGGCTGGTTCTTTGATTCCATTTTTTAAAAAGATATATTTATGGTTTGTGAATGGGCAACTAGAATAGTAGTATTATTCTTAGGTAGACCTTATTCAATTTAACTAAACTACCAAACCGTCCATCTTAGTTTGTTTTATCTAGTTTTTGAGAGGGCCCCACCTTTGTAATTCTATGGATAATTACTTCCATTAATTACTTTTTCCTTTTCTTTTCCGGTAATTAACAAAGGGAAAAGACATTAAATAGGGTTACAGGTGTGAGAATGTCCGCCGGTGCCGGCTTTTGCTTCCATTCTACTTTCATTAATTAATCATAACCTTTTTTTTTAATTCATAACAAATCTCATTAACTACTAATTCTACTTTATCTGAAGAAGCACTAGGAAATTACATTTAATTAATCTCGCCACTATATTAACTTTACTAGAAAGCATTCATTTCATTGACTTGTATAGCCACTTGTCAACAAATCGATCCCAAAGTCAACAATTATCATGAAAACGAAAGAGTCAAATACATCTAAAGTTCTCATTTTCGTGGATATAATCTTTAAACCGATAAACGAGTTCGGGTATTTTTAATAAGTTAGTGTAACGTTTCAATCGGTGGTTTTGAGTTCTATAAACCCTTTCCCTTATTTGGGATCTTTTGTATATTCATTCAGTAAATTATGACTTGCGTGTATGGGTGACACGAGTTCCGAAGGGTCGGGAGCGTTTTAAAATACGTAAACTTGAATCCTTAAGTTAAAAGAATTGACCAAAGTCAATATTTTGAGTAAACAAGCTTAGACTCATGATTTGAAGGTTCCAGTAGATTCGTATGATGATTTGGACTTAGGTATATGTTCGGGTTATGACCCGAGGAGCTCGAGTGTTATTCGACACTATTGCATGAGAATTGGAAACTTAATAATTCATAAGTTTGATTTGAACCTTGATATTGAGTTTTAATTTGTATGTGCTTTGAGCTATTTGACAAGTTTCTATAGGGTATTTGGACTTCCTAGGATGGATTGGAGGGGTCCTAGGAGTCAGGCGAGTTTTGGGGTGTTCGTAAAAGATTTATAAGATAAAAATCAGTGAAACTAGCAAACATTGCCCCAGTAGCAACTTCAGCCATTTGTTGTAATTTTAATAATTTTTTAGCACTTAATATAAATAGCCTCTTCTCATACTTAGGGTTCATTTTGTTATTTTTAGGAGGTAGAGAACATGGATTATAGTAAATTTTAAGGAAATTTTCATCTACTTTATTGGAGTTAGTAATTGTAATTCGAGTCTATGATTATTACATGAATCTATGTTCGATTTTACCTTAGAATTAAGGATTTCAACGAGGGAATTTTGAACCAAAACTTAAGAAAGTAGATTTTGTGGTTTTGAACAATATAATGTACTCAAATTCGGAACAAATTAAATATTTAGACTCGAGAAGGTTACGGGTCACATTATTTGGTTATGATCTCGGGTTGTGACTGATAATAGGTAAATTAGACTATAATTAGGCCCCAAAGAACCACATTTTTGTATAACTTTTACGGTAAAAAGTAATAACCAAATGCTCTGATTAGTGCTTTTCATGCTTTGCAGGCTATATCCAATAAAAAAAGTTTGTGGAGTACTTTTGGGATCAATTACGGAGAAAAGGAGGCCAATCTTACAATATCCACAAAGTGCACCAAGCGAAGGGACAAAGCCAGAACTGAAGCTGGTCTGCCGTTGTCCGGGCGTAACCGCGGTAGGACCGCGGCAGAACACTGCTGCAGATTCTGAAGGACATTCTGGCCGCGGTCCCGGCGTAACCGCGGTAGGACCGCGGCAGGACGCGGAAAGTTCAGGGACCAAAGTGTCAATTCGGAAAAACTTGGTGTAAAACCCTTATAAGATGTAGAAAATCGCCCACAAGAGAGGAGGCTTAGTTTTGAGATTACTTTTGGAAGAAGAACAAGTGTGAGAGATCACCCAAAACATCATAGTTTTCTATTCTCTTCTATTCTTATTGCAATTCTTCCATTATGAATAATTTATTGGTTTTATCTTCCATTGTCATGAGTAGCTAGATACTTTAACCTAAGGTTTTGGTGAAACCCGTTGGGGATGACTTGGTTGTTATATTAATATATTTGGAATTGGTTGTTAATCTCTATTTGTTCATCTATGTTTTGATTGTGGTTAGTTGAAAGGGCCCTCAATTATCCGTCCCTATTTAGTATGTATCTGCTTGAGAGAGAGTGCATATTTAGGTGATTGTATGAACAACATCACTCCCGGAGTATAGACGAGAGTCATAACCGAGGGTTTAGAGGTAGGATTAGAGATAACGATACCTCGGATGCAATCTAAGTGAACTGTTTTGTGAATCTAGCTAACGTNCAAGAATTTGACCTTGAAATTCGTGACTGTAAGGGCACAAAAAATCAAGTCGCTGATCATCTATCACGACTTGAAGGAGCTGAAAAATCAGTCGAGGTGGAAGAGATTCTGGAAACCTTTCCAGATGAGCAACTGCTCGCAGCTACTCTGGAAGATGCGCCATGGTATGCAGATTTTGCAAATTACCTGGCCTGCGGTATAGTTCCATTTGACCTTTCATCTGTCCAAAAGAAAAAGTTCTTTCGTGATTGCCGCATGTATTATTGGGACGAGCCTCATTTGTTTAGAATATGTGTTGATAATATTATCCGGAGGTGTGTCCCCGAGATAGAACAATCTTCTGTGTTGCAGGCTTGTCACGCATCAGCATATGGAGGACATTTTGGAGGGGTCAGGACAGTTGCAAAAGTACTAGAGGCTGGATTCTTTTGGCCAACTGTGTTTAGAGATGCACACCTTTGGGTCAAGGGCTGCAATGAATGCCAGCGGACCGGGATCATTTCCCGTCGCCATGAGATGCCAATGAACCCGATTCAAGAGGTCGGGGTGTTTGATGTTTGGGGGATTGACTTTATGGGTCCGTTTGTCAGCTCATTTGGTAATAAGTACATCCTTGTTGCTGTGGAATACGTGTCTAAATGGGTAGAGGCTGCAGCGTTGCCCACTAATGATGCAAGAGTGGTGGTAGGATTTCTGAAAAAGAACATATTCACCAGGTTTGGGATACCAAGAGCAATCATCAGTGACGGGGGCACTCACTTCTGTAATAGAGCATTCGAGAAACTACTTGCTAAATACGATGTACGCCACAAGGTGGCTAGCCCTTACCATCCGCAAACCAGTGGGCAGGTTGAAGTGTCCAACAGGGAGATAAAAGGTGTACTAACCAAGACGGTGAATACCACACGAACTGATGGGGCAAAGAAGCTTGATGACGCAATCTGGGCCTATAGAAATGCGTTCAAAACACCAATAGGTATGTCACCATACAAGTTGGTATTTTGGAAGGCTTGTCACCTGCCTGTCGAGCTAGAACATTGAGCTTGGTGGGCACTAAAGCAATTGAACATAGATCCTGATGCAGCTGGACAAAATCGACTGACAGAGTTGCATGAGCTGGAAGAATTTAGATATCAAGCCTTTGAAAGAATGAGGCTATACAAGGAAAGAATGAAGAAGATGCATGACAAACACATTGTGGACAGAGATTTCAAACGCGGTGATAAGGTATTGCTGTATAATTCAAGGTTGAGATTGTTTCCGGGTAAGTTAAAGTCCCGATGGTCAGGGCCATTTAGAGTGGTGCAAATGTTCGCAAGTGGAGCTGTTGAGATCGAGTCAGAAGATGGAGCAAACAAATTCTTAGTAAATGGGCAAAGGTTGAAACATTACCTTGGAATAACTGAAGAAAAAGGGGATACAGTGGTGATTAATTTGAAAGAACCCCAGTACGCGAGTGAGGAGTGACAGCTCAACTACTTGCGTCGTGCCGCGACGTTAAATCAGCCGCTGCGTGGGAGGCAACCCACGAATGTGTTGTAAGTGTAGTATATAAAAAAAATGCCTGGAATATATTGTATATATGCAGGATAGTGCGGAGGACGTTGCATCACGAGCATGGGCATAATATGGGTAAGGTAGGCATTAAAAGAGGTAAAAATAGTGCCTAAGGGGCAACACAATGAAAAGAACCCCAAAATTGGCGTCCAGGAACAGGCTCACCGCGGTCACGGCGTAACCGTGGTAGGACCACGGTCAGAGACCCCCTCTGATGAAGGCTCACCGCGGTTACGGCGCCGCAACCGCGGTAGGACCGTGGTCAGAGACCCCCTCTGATGAAGGCTCACCATGGTCGCGGCGTAACCGCGGTAGGCCAGAACGGGCCCAGGTAAATCTGCAGAATTTTTTTTTCTTTTCTTCTTTTCCTCCTTTAATTAACCCCCTCCCCATACCACCCGCCTCTTATCCTCTCTTCTCTCTACTTCTCTCATCTCCTCTCCTCTTTCTTCTTCCTTCTTCTTCCCACAACCCTAAACCGCCATTTTTCTNAATCTTCCATATTCGTTGCCATCGACTTTGCTTAACGTACCTCTCGATCCAAATCATCAATCCCTGCTGATAATCCGGACTTGAATCCTAACACTATTTCAAATGAAAACGTCTCGCTGGGTAATAATATTACGATCAACCCTGAGTCTAAAGTCCCGCTGGATAATAATTATACGATCAATACTGATTCTGATACATTAATCAACAATGAATTGGAGACGTTCTCTTATGATTGCAATCTGTTGATGCGATTCATGGAATTCTCCTACTGAGATATTTATGTAGTAACGAGTAGGAAAACGCTGAAATTGTATCTAAATGATCCTCTATTATGTTTCAGCTGGGAGCTCTAGACAGTGAAGATTTGGTTTAAACCAAAACCATACGGAAACCGTACCGAACCAAAATAAGAAATACTGAACCGTACCGAAATATTTTGGTACGGTATTTGGTATACACAATTGATAAACCGAATACCGAAATACCGAACCGAAATTTTTAAATACCGAACCGAAGTACCGAATGTCCACCCCTAAGAGGTGGAGGATCCAACAGAGCTTACTGAAGTGGTGGTTGAGCAGAGTCAGGAGAAAGAAAAGATGAATGAGCAAGCTGCAGAACAGGTGGCAACTCTTGTGCCAGAAAATTCCAACATAGAGAAGCAAGCAAGCAATGCACAAAGGGTGATACCTGCACCCTTCCCTCAGAGACTGGTTAAACAAAAGAAGGAAGTTCAATACAAGAAATTTATGGAGATGTTGCGTCAGATTCAGTTGAATATTCCTTTGATGGATGCTTTGAGGGAGATGCCCGGTTATGCAAAGATGATGAAAGATTTAATGTCACGAAAGTTTGATTTTCAAGATCTTTCCACTGTGACCCTCACACAGACCTGCAGCGCAGTAGTGACAAGACCGATGGCTCAAAAGATGTCTGATCCAGGTAGTTTCACTATTCCGTGCACAATTGGGAGCTACGCCTTTGCAAAGGCCTTATGTGATCTAGGGGCTAGCATAAATCTGATGTTGTTGGCTGTGTACACTAAATTGGGCATCGGCAGAGCTAGAACGACTTCTATGCTGCTACAGCTAGCTGATCGCACGGTGAAAAGGCCAACTGGTATTCTTGATGATGTGTTGGTGCAAGTGCGGAAGTTCGTGTTCCCAGCAGACTTTGTTATCCTGGACTGCCAGGTAGATGAGGAGATACCTCTCATTCTGGGTAGACCATTTTTGGCGACTGGCAGAGCACTGATCTATTGTGAGACTGGGGAACTAAAAATGAGACTGAACGATGAAGAAGTCATATTCAATGTTCAGCAATCTATGAGAAGACCCAGCGAATATTTTAATTGCTCTTTAGTGGATGCAGTAGATGTGATTCTGCAATAGGACGACATGACCCTGACTGTGAATGACCCATTGGATGCATGTCTGAAAAATCTAGAAGAGATAGATGGTGAAGGGTTAGCTGAATGGGTCATGGCACTTGAAGGACGAGGATTCTGGACAAGGGAACCTCAATTTGAGTCCCTTGAATTAGAAAAAAGGGCTACACCTCCAGCAAAGCTATCAATAGAAGAACCACCCAAACTGGAGCTAAAGCCACTCCCAAATCACCTCAGGTATGTGTTCGTGGGCCCTGATTTGACCTTGTCTATTATTATATCATCCGGTTTGCTAGATGTGCAGGTAGAACGGCTCTTACAGGTACTGCAAGAAAACAAGACTGCCATTGGCTGGACCATGGCAGACATAAAGGGTATCAGCCCAGCCTTCTATATGCATAAGATTCTCTTGGAAGAAGGGCACAAACCTTCCAGAGAACATCAACGAAGGCTGAACCCAAACATGAAAGAGGTAGTAAAGAAGGAGGTAATCAAATGGTTAGATGCGGGAATCATCTTCCCCATCTCTGATAGCAATTTGGTCAGCCCTGTCCAATGTGTGCCTAAAAAGGGGGGAATGACTGTCGTGCAAAATGAAAACAATGAGTTGATCTCAACTCGTACAGTCACAGGGTGGCGGATTTGCATGGATTACCGGAAATTGAACACTGCCACCCGAAAGGACCACTTTCCCTTGCCTTTCATTGACCAAATGTTGGACAGGCTGGCCGGGAGATCACATTTTTGTTTCTTAGATGGATATTCGGGGTACAATCAGATATCAATAGCCCCCTAGGATAGAGAGAAAACATCCTTCACCTGTCCGTATGGCATCTTTGCCTTTCGGAGAATGCCTTTTGGGCTTTACAATGCACCAGCGACTTTTCAACGGTGCATGTTAGCCATCTTCACAGATATGGTGGAGGATAAGTCTTTATGGATGATTTCTCCGTGGTGGGAAATTCATTCGAAAACTGTCTTCACAACTTAAGCAGAGTGCTCAAAAGATGTGTGGAGACAAACTTAGTGCTAAACTGGGAGGCGTGCCATTTTATGGTACAAGAAGGGATAGTCCTGGGACATCGAGTGTCCAGAAAAGGAATTGAGGTCGACCATGCTAAGGTTGACGTGATTGAAAAGCTACCACCGCCCACTTCAGTCAAGGCGGTGAGAAGCTTTCTTGGGCACGCCGGGTTCTATCGGCATTTCATAAAAGACTTTTCCAAAATTGCTAACCCACTATGCAAACTCCTTGAAAAGGATCAGCCCTTTGTGTTTTGTAATGATTGCAGGTTGGCATTTGAGGAACTGAAGAAGAGGTTGGTAACTGCACCCATCATTGTTGCCCCCAACTGGGAGCAACCATTTGAGCTCATGTGTGACGCAAACGACTATGCCATAGGAGCAGTCTTGGGGCAGCGAAAAGATAAGCTGATGCACCCGATTTACTATGCAAGCAGAACGCTAAGCGGTGCACTCAACTACACTGTGACGGAGAAGGAGATGTTAGCGGTGGTGTTTGTTTTTGACAAGTTCCGACATATCTGATTGGTTCCAAGGTAATTGTATACACTGACCATGCAGCTCTCAGGTACCTAATTGAGAAGAAGGAGTCTAAGCGGCGCTTGATTCGTTGGGTGCTGCTGTTGCAAGAATTTGAACTTGAAATTTATGACCGTAAGGGCACAGAAAATCAAGTCGCTGATCATCTATCACGACTTGAAGGAGCTGAAAAATCAGTCGAGGTCAAAGAGATTCTGGTAACCTTTCCAGATGAGCAGCTGCTCGCAGCTACTCTGGAATATGCGCCATGGTATGCAGATTTTGCAAATTACCTGGCCTGCGGTATAGTTCCATTTGACCTTTCATCTGTCCGAAAGAAAAAGTTCTTTCGTGATTGCCGTATGTATTATTGGGACGAGCCTCATTTGTTTAGAATATGTGTTGATAATATTATCCGGAGGTGTGTCCCCGAGATAGAACAATCTTCTGTTTTGCAGGCTTGTCACGCATCAACATATGGAGGACATTTTGGAGGGGTCAGGACAGCTGCGGAAGTACTAGAGGCCGGATTCTTTTGGCCAACTGTGTTTAGAGATGCACACCTCTGGGTCAAGGGCTGCAATGAATGCCGGCGGACCGGGAACATTTCCCGTCGCCATGAGATGCCAGTGAACCCGATTCAAGAGGTAGAGGTGTTTGATGTTTGGGGGATTGACTTTATGGGTCCGTTTGTCAGCTCATTTGGTAATAAGTACATCCTTGTTGCTGTGGACTACGTGTCTAAATAGGTAGAAGCTGCAGCGTTGCCCACTAATGATGCAAGAGTGTTGGTAGGATTTCTGAAAAAGAACATATTCACCAGGTTTGGGACACCAAGAGCGATCATCAGTGACGGGGGCACTCACTTCTGTAATAGAGCCTTCGAGAAACTACTTGCTAAATACGATGTACGCCACAAGGTGGCTACCCCTTACCATCCGCAAACCAGTGGGCAGGTTGAAGTGTCCAACAGGGAAGATAAAAAAGTGTACTAACCAAGACGGTGAATGCCACACGAGCTGATTGGGCAAAGAAGCTTGATGACGCACTCTGGGCCTATAACTGCGTTCAAAACACCAATAGGTATGTCACCATACAAGTTGGTATTTGGGAAGGCCTGTCACCTGCCTGTCGAGCTAGAACATCGAGCTTGGTGGGCACTAAAGCAATTGAACATGGATCCTGACGCAACTGGGACAAAATCGACTGACAGAGTTGCATGAGCTGGAAGAATTTAGATAACAAGCCTTTGAAAGCATGAGGCTATACAAGGAAAGAATGAAGAAAATGCATGACAAACACATTGTGGACAGAGATTTCAAACCCGGTGATAAGGTATTACTGTATAATTCAAGGTTGAGATTGTTTCCGGGTAAGTTAAAGTCCCGATGGTCAGGGCCATTCAGAGTGGTGCAAATGTTCGCAAGTGGAGCTGTTGAGATCGAGTCAGAAGATGGGACAAACAAATTCTCAGTAAATGGGCAAAGGTTGAAACATTACNGTTTTTCTACGTTTTTCTTTTGTTTGTGTACTTTGTATTATTTAGTAGTGACTGTATAGAATTCTTGATTTTGGTTGCAATGGGGTCTTAGACTCCAAGTTTGGTGTTGTAGATGGGGTTTGGGGTTGATTTGTGTAGAAGTGGGGGTGTGTTCTTTGTTGACAATTTTTGTGTGGGGTGAGGTATAGCAGGTGAGTGGGTGGTGGTAGCACTTAACAGTTATTAATGTGTGGAAGCTTGCGTGGGGTCTTATAAGGCGGAATTGTAGCATTGATAGTGGTGTGGGGGCAATGGTGAATGTTGTCAACTTTGGCACCTTACTAGATGGTTATACTGGCCATGTTTGATAAAAGGGAACTGTTTGGTGCAAGCGGGTGGCGAAGTCTGAGTACCCATCTGACTGGCACATGTTAGGCTGCACCTGATCGTTATACTGAATTGCTTGCAGGTACTATGGCCCGCAAGAAGCGTAGGAACACGGAAATCACGTCCGAATTGCCGACATATGATGCCACCCAGTTCGAGTCACAGGAGGCTGAGGACAGGTTTCATGCTAAAGCTACAAAAAGCTTTGTCCCTGAGATTGCTAATTGACAGGGCTGCCCTCTGTGTAGAAAAACCGGACATGTACGAGGAAATCAGACGGATGGGGATGGAGTTCTTGTTCGAGGAACCTGAAACGGCTAACCCAATGATAGTACGGGAGTTCTATACGAACTGCCCGGAACATATGTGTCATTCTGTGATTGTGCGGGGCAAAGTGGTCGATGCCTCATTACTGAAAATTCGCCATGTCTTGCAGCTGCCTCCGTTCACTGGTGAAATTGATTATTACCACAACTCCCCAAGGGTCGATTGGGACACTCTGATTGAGACAATATGCTTAGGGGGACGGCAAGTTTGGATACAGGAGTACATGACCATTCATTCCAGGTCATTCACATGGGAGGCTAAGTGCTGGTTCACCATTATTTACAGCAGGTTATTGCCCACGACCAACACGTCATATGTGAACAACTTACGGGCTCTATTGGTTTGGTGCTTCATCACCAAGAGGGACTTTGATGTCGCGAAAATCATTGGAGATGAAATGATCCTCAGGTCACCTCTGATGACTAAGGGGTCTTACTTCCCCTCACTTGTGATGAGGTTATGTCTGCTGGCTGATGTCCCCGCCAGTCCTACGGATGGAACTTTGCCCACAAAAACAGCATTCAGGTTGCAAAGATCAAAGTGGGCAGAGATGCACCCACACCCATTGAGCTTGACGACGATGATGACGCCCCAACACCCATGGCACCACCCAGGAGATCTTATGATGCAGCAGGATCCTCTCGGCAACCCCAAATTGGGGAGGGACTCTCTAGATCACACTCCAGCCGACCCAGGTTGCCTTCTTTGGAGGAAGAGGTGGCAGAACTTCGCACCTCGGTAGATGGACTGCATGTATATTTGGATGCCATGTCTAGACGACAGACCAGTTCTGAGAGCCGGATGATGGCTTGGTTCCGCGCTATAGGGAGGGCTTGTAAATTGGACCCCAACACCGTCTCCGACTCTGAGTGATAACCAGGGAAGTTTTCTTACCCTTCTGCACTTTATTTGTTTTATGACATGGGGACATGCCATATTCTTTTTATGTAGGGTGGGAGACTTGATTTAGTGTTGTGTATTGTTAGTGTATATATGCATTAAGTATGTTGTAGTTTTGTGCCTCTGTTTTTGTTTGTACTTATCTTAGACGTCACCGACTTGGCCCAACGACGGACACTTGTCGACGGATTTCTTGAGGGCTAAGGTTCGATATATATAAAAAAAAGCCAAAAAGATTTTTTTATTTTCTTTTCTTTTTAGGTAGTGTAGTAATTCCCCCTTGGTTTTTCTTTTGATCACGGTTCTTTTCCAAGGGCTTTTTCTTGAACCGGGTTAGGTAGACTTTTCTTTACTATTTTTTAGGGCCCTTAGGACTCTCTTGGGCTAAGATAGGTGAGGGCAAGAATGCATTCCGTGGTGTACATACCTGCAAATACTTAAAACGAACTTGAGGGTGCGACGTCTAGGCTCACGTGTAGACTCTTAATCTTATGCCTTATTTTGCACACCTTGTCTTACTTGAACGCTCACGTGAGTGTGTTGACAAACTAATTCGGAATGAGTTACATGCCAAGTGTGTGTGAGGTAATACATGTATTCTATGCTTGCATGCGATACCTAGAACTTGCCCTGTGTGTGTGTAAAGCGAAATAGAAGTTGTTTGGTCTTAGAGATGATGTAGGCATTTCTTTGTGTAGCCTATATAATTATGAATCCACCTGTACATATTACCATAGTTAACCTCTTTGAGCCTATAATCCTTTTTCTTTGGCAACCACATTACAAGCCTTACCCATTTGTTGGAATTAATCATCTATTTGAACCTCTTCACCTCTCATGAGCACTTGAATTGTTATGAACTTGGTAAAAGTTAAAGTGTGGGGTGGTTGGTTTGGCTTTTGAGTAGAACTAATTGAATAAAGAGAAATGTGCACTGTTTTGAAAAAGGAAGAGCCACTTGAATTGAAAATATATATATATATATAGTTGGATTGTTGTGAAAAGAAAAAAAAATTCTTTCATAAGTGGTGGCTCTTGACGTAAGTGTGCTTAAAGAAGAATGAGGTAATTTATATTGATGTGAAGGTGGAATTTTGGGTTGATATAAGTATGAGGTTTAAATGTTAAAATGTATGTATTAAAGTGCTTAGGGAGGTGTAGTCACTCTTATATCTAAATGTATCCTACCCGTCCCGTAGCCGACATTACAACCAAATGAAGCTCTATTGATCTTAGACTGAACAACTCGATTAGTAGAGTATTACACCAAGGGCAAGCTTATGGTGTATATGTGTGGCATGTGAATGTTCTTTGCTGAGAGTGAGTGAATTTGTTCTATCTACAGTTCCTTGTTGTTTGATTTTATGTGTGTGGAACTTCTCTAAAAAATGTGATGTGAGGGCATTTAACTCGGGAAGAAAAAGCAAGTCTTCACCTCTGTTTAGAGTACATAGAGTAAGCACGGGTGTGGCATGACATTCGAGTCTTCACCTGAGGTGTGGCTGTTGCACTGCTTAGGTTGTTCTTTCATAATGGCGGGTGTGACATGAACAGGGTAATGCATCCAACGATTAGGCCTAGAAGTGTAGTTCAACTTGCTCGAGGACGAGCAAAGATTTAAGTGTGGGGTGTTGATAATAGGTAAATTAGACTATAATTAGGCCCCAAAGAACCACATTTTTGTATAGCTTTTATGGTAAAAAGTGATAACCAAATGCTCTGATTAGTGCTTTTCATGCTTTGCAGGCTATATCCAATAAAAGAAGTTTGTGGAGTACTTTTGGGATCAATTACGGAGAAAAGAAGGCCAATCATACAATATCCACAAAGTGCACCAAGAGAAGGGACAAAGCCAGAACTGAAGCTGGTCTGCCGCTGTCCGGGCGTAACCGCGGTAAGATCGCGGCAGAACACTGTTGTAGATTCTGAAGGCCATTCTGGCCGCAGTCCTGGCGTAACCGCGGCAGGACGCGGAAAGTTCAGGGACCAAAGTGTTAATTCGGGGAAACTTGGTGTAAAACCCTTATAAGATGTAGAAAATCGCCCACAATAGAGAGGCTGAGTTTTTTAGATTACTTTTGGAAGAAGAACAAGTGTGAGAGATCACCCAAAACATCATAGTTTTCTATTTTCTTCTATTTTTATTGCAATTCTTCCATTATGAATAATTTATTGGTTTTATCTTCCATTGTCATGAGTAGCTAGATACTTTAACCTAAGGTTTTGGTGAAACCCGTTGGGGATGACTTGGTTGTTTTATTAATATATTTGGAATTGGTTGTTAATCTATATTTGTTCATCTATGTTTCTATTGTGGTTAGTTGAAAGGGCCCTCAATTATCCGTCCCTATTTAGTATGTATCTGCTTGAGAGAGAGTGCATATTTAGGTGATTGTATGAACAACATCACTCCCGGAGTATAGACGAGAGTCATAACCGAGGGTTTAGAGGTAGGATTAGAGATAACGATACCTCAGATGCAATCTAAGTGAACTGTTTTGTGAATCTAGCTAACGTAACTTGAGAAAGTGCGTCTAGTAAATTATCATAATTGCTTGAGAAAGATTTATGATAGCTAGAGCGTTCATGATTGATAGAGACAACTAAGTCTGAGTTATAATACATATTCAACCAAGGAAATCAACAACTGGGGAAACCATTACCTTAGATCTTATTCCAATTATATACAAGCAAGCTTAGTTAACTTCCAGCTTTATTTACTTTCAGTTTAGTTGTTAGATATATCATCAATTGTGAAGTACAAAGTTTGGGAAAAATTGACTGTGTGAATCTAGTAAATCTGGCAAGAGTAATTGATAGGTTAATTCTCTGTGGTTCGACTCGGGGCAGAAATACCCAGACTATATTTGCAACGTCCGTGTGTGTTAAGGCATAGTTTGGCGTTATCACTTACACTCTTTGGAACTTATGGATTAACTAGAAATCGTACTATCTTTGAAGGAAAATACATACAACCAGACCCCAATCAAATCATAAGCCAAGTTGCAGGATTTTTTTACATAGGCATGAATAATCCTAACACCATCCCACAAAAATCACATGCACGTTAAATGGAACCATCCTAATAATGGTTCCTTTAAACTTAATTCGGATGGTGCGTGTAGCCTAACACATCAAAAACGTGGTTTTGGTGGAGTGATTAGAGACTCCACAGGTAGATGGTTACTAGGATACATGGGTTCAAGACCTATGGGAAACACAATCTACATGGAACTTACAGCCTTACAGGAAGGGCTACGATTTGCCCTACAACATAATTTCACACCGTTGGAGGTCAATTTGGATTCAACTGAGGTAATCTCCTTCCTTCACTCACACAATTCACATTACTCGTCTTTGATTAATGAATGCAGATATCTCCTACATCTTCTGGGTAGTCCTTGGGTGACACATGTATACAGGGAGCAGAATCAAGTGGCAGATCAAATGGCCAAACAAGGGGCAACTCTCTCAGTGCAAACCCCAACTACTGAATTTTTGGAAGCACCTCATTTTGTCATGCACCAGTACATTGATGATCAACGAGGAACACTGCACCAACGTTCCACAACTGCTCACAAGATGCTGGAACACCCATCATTTTGTTTACATATGTTGTCCAACGCTTGTAATATGAATTTGGAAACTCCGCTAGAAGTTAGCATCAGTGCACAACGATATTTTTGTAACTTTGTACCACATTATGCTCCTTATACTACTCCTTAATATATAATATATGCATCTTTGATTGACCCAAAAAAAAAAGATATCACGTAAATACATGTACGTAACCATTAAATTAGATTGCATTGAACTTTAAATAGCACGGCAAAAGGCAAAAGCATATCATTTTAGTCCTAGTCTAGTCTAAATACATGCAAAACAAAGATCAAACAGTCGACTTTTACAGCCAGAATTGTAATGAACATCAAAATGGATAGTATTCTATTGCAGATGAAAGGTAAAGGAAAAAAGATAACACCAATAAAAGGGATTAAGTATTACTAGCATTCACCAACTCGTTTTTAGTTGCAGGAATTTGTTTGCTGAGGCTGCAACCACACAGTTGAAAGTCAAAGTTTTCCTAAAGCATAGTTATTCTGCATATACGGGCCTTTTCCACAGAAAAGGGGAATCTTGTGTTCCAATAGAAGCAAAAGTAATGTGGATTACTCAAGAATCAAAGTCGATTTGCTTTTTAAAAAGAAGATAGCAAATGCAAGTCACAACATGCTGAGCATATGTAACTTAGAGAAATATGCATGGGAAAAGAAAATCGATAGCCAAATAAATTATAGATTCATTAGACAGGACTTGAAAATATGGAGATTTGCATAATATTTGAAACTTGGATGTAGCTTATTGAATTTTTATATTATCAATGTAGTTTAACATGTTGTAATAGGTAACTTGACTTATTTTGAAGGTTATTAAACACATATTTTATGGGAAATTACCTATGGTTATTATTTAGGCGACTTAACAACAACAACAATATATCCAAATGTAATCCTATAAGAGGGGTTTGAGGAGGATAGAGTGTACACATACCTTGCCCCTACTCTGTGTAGGATAGAAATGTTGTTCCCGATAGATCCTCGGTTCGAAGACTATTATCATTTAGGAAACTTGATAGTGTAAAAAATTTTATATTGTCAAGTTTGTGGAAGTTAAACTCTTGAAACCTTATAGCACGTAAGTGTCATCAGCAAAATACTTTTTTTAACCTTTTACTTTTCTTTTTACATAAAAAGAGTTCAAAAAGCATGGCACATATAAATTAGGCATATTCAATCCGATAAAAGAATAGGCATATTCATTCAAAGGGAAAAGTGTCAAATTTACCCCCCATATTATGTAAAATTAAGCAAATTTACCGTCCATTAAAATTTTGATGTAATTTATCCCCGTCATTAAGAAAAAAATCTTGTCAGTCTTAAGATAATTTTAAACTGTATTATCAAAAGTTGAGAGGTAGCCTTCTTTTTTCCCCAAAATTTTTGGATATAAGAAGTTTACTTTATTTCACAATGACAACGATAGGTATTTTGTATACATGTTAATCGGGCGGGCTGTTCCGGGCTGGACACGAAAAAAACAGCCGTCGTCCCTTTTTTTTTTTACTATAGGAAATCCACACTTTGACACCTGAGATTCCGTAACGAGTAGATACTTCCGCAGGAGCATAATCTATTTTCTGGTTAAATACATTACGAGATGTCCGGTTATCGTTTCGGGCTGGTTAGTGGGCTAGGGTTCCAGACTAGTAGTGGGGCCTAAGGCTGTATTCTGGTCCGGGCCCGGGCCTAAATGGGCCTAACGGGCCTGGGCTCTGGCGGGCCGGGCTCTGGCGGTCCTGGACCAAACGGTCCCAAATGGTGGAACCGGCCCGTTGTGGGCCTAAGCCCACATGGTCCCGGGCTAAATGGGTCGGCCCACGGGCCTAAGTGGTCCGGGCTATTTTTTTTGAAATTTTTTTATCTAAGATATTTTCTTGTAAATTATATATATATATATATATATATAACTTATATTATGTAGTATATATAGTATGTTATGTTATATATATTGCCTTATATAATTTCTTGTAAATATATTATAGAATTGTAAGTTAAATCTTCTAAAGAGTCAAATTTAAACACAAAAAAAAAATTGCAAAGAGATATTCAAGGGAATGCCTTATAATTTTTATTATTACGACATTAACAAAAATGGCAATGTCTTTTAGTCTTCCTCCCCCCAATGGAATGAGCACAACAAGATGCTAATACCACCATTAAAGGAAAAACAACTAATGAAGATGTGCCAAAATACAAGTTACATATTAGTCTACATAGTATCTCTAACAAATTTCATAAATCTCTTCAAGGTTCGGAGGAATTTCCGTTGGTGGTGGCGGAAAAGAAGCTTGTTCATCACCGCTTCGGGCGAAGCAACATCACCGCAAGTTCCGCTATCATTTCTTCATAAGCTTCGTCTATCTCCGGTTGTAATTCAGCAAGTCCAAAAAACTTTCTTTCCGAGCGATCCAATCTCTGAAGAGTACTGATTTTTCCAAGCTCTCCCTCATAGACGCTCTATGATCACCTATTTGAAGTCCTCGCTTGACTGAAAGCGCTCTCTAATGCCACTGTTGAGCTTGAACACATAAAATATCTCGAGCCATCCTTGAAGAACCAGATGTGTTTTTCTTTAGCCTTCCACCATTCCAAAAGATTAAAAGGTGTCGTCTGGATTCTCCTTTTCAAGGCCCTGCGACAAATAAACTTGAAGTTCATTTAGATGTGAGTCCAATCATCAATATTATCACCTTGAGAACCCCTGAACTCCGTCCAAGAACTAAGTGCTTTTAGGCCCGCATTTCTTTTAGATGATTGCGAACTAGACGAAGTAGGAGTTGGAACATGTGGTCTAGCATAATCTAAGGCTTGTTGATAAGCATTATAAATTGTTTGAGCATTTATTTTAATTGAGGCTTTTGCATCTGCAAGTGTAGCTAATTCCTCGTCTGAAAGATCTAAAGCCCTATAAATATTTGAATACCAAAAGTGAGGACCTCCTAATTTCATGGTAGGATTTAACATGGCAGCAACACCATAAATAGGGGGGATAGGAAAAAAATATTTTTTAAACTTTTCTTTCATTGCATTTATAGCAAGTTGATAAATTACCCCACCCTCTAAAAATTGAACAAATAAATCACATAGTGTTGCAATATAAACTAAGCAGTTTGAAATAGTAGGATAATATTGCCCAGACAATTCATTTGTAGCAATATAAAATTGTTCTAAAAAATCTATAAGAATTTTAACATTCGTCCAATCTTGATTTGTAAGGATTTCATCATCATCCTCACCACCAACACGAGCATTAAACGTTGCATTTATTGGATTTCTATATTCATATGCAACAACTAAACTTTCGTACATACAATTCCATCTAGTCGGACAAGCTTTAGGAACCTTTCTTTCTCTAAGGCCAAATTCATCACATTTTATAAAATATTCTCTAAGTTTACTTCTATGGTTTGAATAAAAAGCCAATTAAGAGCCATTTTAACCTTTTCAATTTCCAAATTTAAATTTTTCATACCATCATCGACGATTAAATAGTAAATATGAACAAATACATCTAACATGGAATCAATTACTAAATGCAACATTTAGTGTAGTTGTAAGTAAGGCTATAGCATTAGTGTTACTAGAAGCATTATCCATAGAAATTGATTATTTTATCTCTAATGCAAAAATATCTACAAATATCTGCAACTGTGTTAGCAATAAAGTTACCTGTGTGACGTGAATTAATTATTCTATATGCAATAATACGTTTTTGCATTTTCCATTCTTCATCAATCCAATGAGTGGTAACAGTTAGATAATCACAGTCATTACCGCTTTTACCAATATCAGTAGTAATAGCAATGCGACAATCTATATGAGTAAATAAATAAAGCAAATATTGTTCATATTCATGTTTATATTTATAAATATCGCTCTTTACGGTTGCGCGAGGCCATCCTTTATAAGTTGGATTAATAACTCTTCTAATATAATGCACAAAATGAGGGTTAGAAGGAAAACTATAGGGTAAGCACATAACAGTAACCATTTTTGCCAATTCTTCACGATCTTTATTTGGATCGTAATATAAAATGACACCGGTAACAGTGTTAATTCCCGATTGAACTAGATTTGACCCTGTACTAGGGTTAAACGTAGTATCTACACTTGTCCCCTCTTGCGCAACTTTCATTTGTAAATATCTAGCTTTATCTCTAGGGTGCTTCAATATGTGTCTAGTCAAAGTACCCGTACCACTACGGTCTCCAGTATATTTATGAGTCATCAAAGACCCACAAGTTTTACACTTAGCCTTATTTTGTTCTCTTAGTTGAGTAAAAAAGTTCCAAACAAGTGATGTTTCGGGGCGTTTAGAACGTTGTCTATTAAAAGTAGGGGTTACTACTGGAGGGTCAGGCGGGGCATCAGTTGGGTTATTAATAGGACTAGTAGGTGTATCATCTAAATCCGGTTGCGTTTCATCTAAATCATCATTTTCCTCATCATTTTCAAAGATAGTTTGATTATGATAAGAGCATTCATAACTTCTTCATTTAATTGTTGACCTGGTGCAACATCATGGCAAAATTGACTATCGGAAAATTGAAAACAAGGGTTATCACTATCAAGAATAACAGGTGAGGAGGACGGGTAACAAGTCTGGGTCGGGGAGCCGGGGAAAGAGTAGTATCTTGGCGACTAGATTCACCAATTTTAGATTTTTCCTTACCACCAAACATTTTTTTCAAAGAAAATGTCATATTAATTATAATTATACAAACTAAAACAAATAAAATTATAATATTAAAACTTAAGAGTTGGAACGAGTTTACCGAATTGACGAACAACTTCTTGAAAATTGAATATCGTTGAAGACTTGAATACTTCAATTCTCCAACTTCACAATTTTTCACGAAATTGCAATAATAAAGTAAGCAATTATAGAAAAAACTTAGAGAGAGATTGATGAATTTGTGAGTAAAAATGAAAGAATGAGGGGGTATTTATAGTTGAGAATAGGGAAAAAGTATAATTATAAAAAGTTTGGGGTTAAAACAAAGTTTGGGGCCCAAATGACTATTTTTGAAAGTGCCAAAAGGCTAAAAATGCAGGCCAACGCCTACATTTTAAAATTCTGACCGTTGGCCCTTTTTAAATTTTTTTTTTTTTAAGAAAATTACCGTTGGGCCCGTTTGGTCCGGTTGAATCGGCCCAGGCCCACCTGCCGGTCCCGGGCTAAACGGCCCCGGGCTCGCGGGCTTTTTGGTAAAGACCGGCCCACTGTGGGCTTTTAGATCGCTAGAGACCGGCCCATTTGAACCGCCCCATTTGGCACGCGGTCCCGGGCCGGTCCCGGACTGGGCCCCGCCCACAATACAGCCTTATAGTGGGCTGGGATTTTTCGGGTTTCGGTGGCCCCGTCCGGGTTCGGGCTTAATGGGTCCGAGCCGGGCCGGGTTACTTTTATTTTTATAAAATTTTTATATTTCTTATTCAATGCTATTGATACTTTAGTGTTTGCAAACTTTTAAGGCTTAGAATTAAACTTTAAATAAAAGTAAGTGGCTACAAAAAATTATTTAATAAGACCAATAGATAATATGTAAGGATCAAACTCGGAAGGCTTTCGTTTGATATTTTCATTGAATAATAAATAGTACTTCAAATTAATTTGCAAGTTTTATTTCAATTTTTTTATTTTTGAACTTGCAAATTAAAGTTTACAACAATTATAAAAAATAAAAAAGAGTACATCACATGCTTTGCATCATTTTTGTAAGTTCATCCATGTCAACATGAGGTTCTTGGTTTCCGGCATTGCTTGAATCGGAACCATAAACCATCATATCTTCAATTTATTGGTCTACCGCTTCATCTACCTCTTCACGCCCTTGATTTCGCCGTTCGGATCTTATTCATTCTCTGAAGCACACTAGAATTTCCAAAGCGTTGCTCCCAATGAATGACGGGTATCTTCTAGTTGCTGCCTTGCTTGGCTAAGTGCGTTCTCTGATGTGACTGTTGAAATCGACACATTTAGCACGTCTCGAGCCATGGCCGAAAGAAAAGGAAATTGATTTGAGTTTCTCCTCCACAACCCAGCGGTAGCAATTCCTTTGTGCGGGTCTCTAGTAACTTTTGCAAGTAGAATTGGAGTTCATCAATATTTTTGCTACTGGTTTGTTGATTCTCTCCTAGTGTAGACCAAATTAAATAATCTTCAACATCATCATTATCCTCCAAAGCACCAGTCCCATATGTTGAAACTAAACTTGAAGGAATATTTGCATCTACAGCCGCAGAAGCATCAACATTGTTAGCATAATAATTATATACAGTTTGTAAATGTTTGTGTAGATTAGAAATACAAGTTTCAGTATCAAGAGTTTCAGGGATTTCGGATGCCGCACTAAATTTGATATCAAACTGTTGATATACTAATACTTGATACCACACTTCACTTGAATACTTGATATTTGATAATTATAATTTTGTAGTGACTAAAGCAAATATTTGATGAAACTTGAAATTAAGAGAGTAATACGTGAGAAAAAATGAAGAAGAATGTGGGCTATTTATAGTTTTTAAAAGGTTAAAATTGTAATTTATCAATTATTAGGTGTGTGTGTGTGGTGGGGGGGGGGGGCTATTTTCTTAAGGGGCTCGGTCGCATTTTTGCAAAAAATGGTCGTTGCCCAACGGTCATTTTTGAATTTGACCGTTGGCAATGGTCCAGAAATTTAAAAAAAAATAAAAATATTTGCAACGATAACCGCGCTGGACCGAGCTGTAGCCCGATAAAAACCCGGCAACGCGTAATCGGGCTGTAGTTCGGTAACGAGTAACTGGGCTGTAGCCCGGTAACGGGTAACCAGGCTAACCGGGTTCTGGGGTACCGGTTAGGAGATTTTGTCCGTTCAAGCCCGGCTCCCCGCCCAACCCTTCCCAGACCGTCCCCACCCCCTACAGTACCGGGTTGACCCGGTCTGAACAGGGTCGAACCGGGCCAGCCCGGTCCAATTAACAGGTATAGTATTTGGCTATCACAGAGATATTTGTGGACCAAAAGTACCAATTCTGAATAATACAAGGGTAAATTTGAACCTTTTTCCTCATTCAAACGCACGAGTTTGCCCTTCTCCTTCTCTCTGTTCTGTCTTGATATTATAGCTTGGGCCGGTGGGACAGAGAGTGACAGACTGAGACTCAGAGGAGCTCGCGGGGACAAAAAATGTTCCAACCAACAGACGGCGGTTACACAAACGGCTACCACCACGACGGCGCCGCCTCCTCCGCCGGAATCTCAAGCGGTCATCGAGTACGTAGGGGCAGCCGCCGCAGGTCACGTGGCCGTAGAGGCGGCGTTACTTGTAGCGACGGTGCTCCTAGGGTTTCTCAATGGCAACAACATCAACAGCATCAGCAGAACGAATACGAGGAGGAGGAAAGGGAAAAACCTACACCTCCTTGTACAGAGTTTGATGCGGCATATTTCAACTCATATGCTCATGTTGGCATTCACGAAGAAATGATTAAGGTACCATTTTTTAAAAAGATCTCGTTCTTACATTGCGGATCTCCTCTATAACAACATTTTACTATAACGGCCAAGTTTCCCTTGGAACATATTTATTCATCTTATAGAAAGGTTTGACTGTATTATACATATTTCAAATGAGTTTTTAAGTTTTGTGAACTGACAGTGTATAAAAAATATTTACGCAATCTGGTCGCCTAAACGGTAATTGTAGGTAAACTTATATAATAAGGGTTACTGGTAACCTAAAAATAAAAGGAAGCAAAGGCAACATGCCATAACAGGTTAAAGTACATTGATGGTTGAGTGTGTAGGCGTAATAAGATGGTTTAAATGGAAGAGTGCTTTCGGAGTGGCAGTACATGTTAGACTGGTTTGGCATTATAACAAAGAATTAGCTTTTAGGGAGTGTAAGCCTGAGGATTTGAAGTTACAAAGTTATAGGATTAGCTGGGAATACATGTTAGACTGGTTGGCATGTATACAGCTATACATGTCCATATGTGTGTGTGTGTGTGTGTGTTTGTTCATAAAAATCAGTTCTTTAGGGAGTGTAACTGCGGGAACGTACAGAGTTATAGAATTACTTTGGCTATTTGCATCACTCGAGTATTGAACACTAAATGGAGCTGAATAGTGTAATTCAAACTTTATAGTCCTCCTGTCTCATTTTATATGATGGTAACTGACTTGGTAAGTAGTTTAATATGCTAATTTGAATGGTAGATTATACTATCAGAGAAAATATCAAGTTAATGGATAGTTTGATAAAGAAACATCATACTAAAGGTCAAAAATTTGAATTCCTGAAAATTCTGAAAGTTATATAAAAAAGGATTACTGCTAAATAGTTTGGGATATTCCTAAAATAGAGTGTCATCTAAATTGCAAGAGGGAGTATTACTTTGCAGAACAGCAGAAGTTTAAGTAATAAGTTGGAGATTTATAACATGCCTTCGATATATCATTACTTCTTTGCTTACCGCCACTGAAAAAATGTCATCTTTTCCAGGCTGGATCACATTATTGAATTGTGTTGAAAATTCATTATACTCCTTGTCTTTTAGGCAATTTAATTAGTTTACTTGCACTTGAATGTCTATTGCCCTTTTCCATTATGTTTATGCTTTCAATATATTTAGATGCATAAAGGACATATTAATTTATGGATGAAATTCACAGGATCGTGCGCGGACTGAAAGTTATAGGAATGCAATTTTTCAGCATCAAAACTACATCGCTGGAAAAGTAAGCCGACTATCTGAATAGTTCCTTGTGCACCAGTCACCAGATGATATTCCTAAAATTTATCAGATCTCACATTGTATTGCTACCTAAGCTTTGCACGATTCTTTACCTGTTTTATGGTTTCATTACAGAGTTCCTATCTATGTCTATAGTTTAATTGAATTTACATTTTCCAGGTTGTTGTTGATGTTGGATGTGGCACTGGCATCCTATCTATATTTTGTGCTCAGGCAGGAGCAAGACGAGTAAGATATCTTTAAGTCCTTTTTAGCTGAAACTTCATCAATCTGAGTTCATTTTACCCGTTGGAGTTGTTATTTCCATGGTTCATTTTTTCCTTCCTTTCTCATAATTTTTTTTTTCCGTAGCTCTTAACTTTTGAGGAAATGTTATGAACTTGTCTATGTATACAATATACAAACTCATCCTGGATTGTAATACGTTTCTAACTAGTAAAAGTAGAAAAATTTGGCAACATGAAAATTGCAACATGTTCCGTATTTGTCAATGGAATATTT
Organism: Nicotiana attenuata; assembly: GCF_001879085.1. Lineage (NCBI taxonomy): Eukaryota > Viridiplantae > Streptophyta > Magnoliopsida > Solanales > Solanaceae > Nicotiana > Nicotiana attenuata. The sequence goes on along the minus strand of NC_032000.1, from coordinate 17,888,534 downwards.
ACCCGATGTAGATGCCTATGCTAGATTGCAGCCAACACTTCTTGTACAGGGGCGGTGGAAGAGTGTTACCTACGAGTTCGGACGAACCCAGTAGCTTTTTGCTTAGACATTGTATTTGTATTAGAAAATCTATTAAATATGTATAAATACTTAATTGCGAACCCAGTAACTAACGAGCTATGGGTTCGATTGCAAATTTAGAACCCATGAATTTTAAATCCTGGCTCCGCCTCTGTTTCTGTATCTTCGTAGTGTGCACACTCTTTATCTTGGTACATAACAATGTGAATTCCCTTTACCGGGCACCAATGAGGTGCCAAAGCATGTAAAAGTCGGCATATACAAGAACATACAAAAGCAGGATAGTATATGCCATATTCAAAACCATTCAGCTGTACAAGCTTAGCTCATCCTGAAAGTCACAAGTCAAGAGAAGATGGAATATACTTGTCCTTGCTAATAGTTTAAAGCTTGAGCAAATGGTTAAATCTATGCTTTGGCGAACCTTCTTCCTTGTAAGCTAGGCTTGTCGCTTTTCTCCTATCAAATGCTCCAAAAAAAGTATCCTGGGATAGTCATCCAAGATTTTTTATTTCTACCAAACATGTGATCCTGGATTGTTGAAGGCATTGACTTTTATACACCAATGCAGAAAATGAGTGCTCGAGAATTATTCATCCGATCATGGTGATGAAATATATGATTGTTTCCTCAGCCTTCTTGCAGAAAAACAGCTAGCTTATTTTCTCTCTCTCTCTCTCTCTCTCTCCCTCTCTCTCTCTCTCTCTCTCTCTCTCTCTCTCCCTCCCCCTCTCCCTCTCCCTCTACTGATTCAGCTATCATGACAAAGTTTTTGATTGTTCATTGAGTTGCCATCGCTTTGGGAGATCTGTGTTTTTTATTCTTTTTCAAAATAATGTCGCATATTTGATGTGTTTTACTTTCTTGCTACCCTGATTTTTGGTAGACCAAATGACCTCTTGATGCAAAACAAACTTTTGTTGCTTCAATTGGTATTTCCTTTAATTTGGATATTCCAGATATAATACTTATCAGGCAGATGTTCTTTTAATCAGGTCTATGCTGTTGATGCAAGTGATATAGCTGTCCAGGTACTTGTTTTCTTACCATTGAAGCTTGTTCTATTTATTTTAGAATTTAGATTCTATGATGAGCTTAGAGTAGTGTTTCTTTTCTTTTTCTTATTTGTTTTTTTTCTTTTTTCTTTTTGAGAGGTAACATTATATAAATCAGCAGCACAAAGGCTGTGTTGGTAGGCATGGTAGCTATATTTACTGTTAAAATAAGAACAAAAATATGTCCTTGTTCATCTTACAATGAATCTATGAAATCTAGCATGGATTCAGCTTCATTTACATAGTTTTCTTTACCCCTAAAGTGAAATACCAGTATAGAATTCATCTTTATCATCTGAACTGAGTTGCATCTATCACCTGCACTTCTTTCCCTCCAAACAGTCCACCATATGAAAGCTGGGATCATGTTCCACCATTTCTTGTCTGACACTGCCTCCCTCATTATTCCAGCACCTTAGAAGGTCACTTGTAGACAGGCATAATCCATCTAAGTCCATTCATGCTAAGAAATAGTTTTCACAGCGCTCACAGTTACGTTCCATGCACATTTTATATGGTTGGTGAGTCTGGGAGAATCGACTGCTTCATTATGGTGCTTATGATGTAATGCATCATTTACTAGGCTTGCAGAACCTTTGACTACTCCTATTTTAACTTAACCTTCTATTGTTTCTGAAGAACTGCTTGTAGTGAGGCAACTGACGACAATGATGGTTTATGATGTGGTCCTCCTAGTAAAAGATTTCAAACGCTCATGGTTTAACTCATTGCGTGTCAAGTTAAAGAGCTTGCAAAACATTCAATAGTCTAACGTGGTGATAAGTTCTCTAAAGAACTTCCAGTTGCCGCACTGAGGACAATTTGTGCACTATGTAGCCGGCCAAGGATTATGTAAGGAAGAAGTAATTATTTTCAAAGTTTTACACGTTGGTAGGATGAAACAACCATGAGTTTCATGTAAAAATGAAAAAACAGTTCCTATGGGAGGACTAATGGTTGGAAAACTGAGAACAAGCGGAGTGATAGGTGTCACGTATGAGTGGAAGAGGATGGACTGGCAATTAAGGTACGAAACGCAGTGCTTTTGACAGAAGTACAGTGGGGTAATTCAGCTTGAAGCCATGTTGGATTTTATTATTTATTACACTCTCTGTGATGTTCATACCCTATTTGGATGTACTCTTTTCCAGCTTTCACTGAAATAGATCAATAAACTTTACCTCATAAAAAAAAAATGCAATGGGGTAATTCACTTGCAAAATTCGCTTGAATATGCATAGGTTTGTGAATCATTCTAGGGCATCCTAGCTCGTATTGGAAATTCAGTCATTTGACAGAGGTTTAGATGCATGGCTTAGCAACTCAATCCCGCAAAGGCAGCCTATTTCCTATAGACACAAGCATAGAAACAACCATACCTTACTTTGGCCTGCCTCCAGTACTTCCTCATATTAGCTCAGGAGCGACCATTGTATTCCATAAGCAAGCAATCAAATGTTTACTTATAAAAAACAGGAAGCAAGCAGATATTCGTTTGCAGAAATCATTTGTTACTCCAAACCATCTTTGTGGTGTCAACTGGGATATTTTACCGAGTTATGTTGATTCTTCGTTTTCTTCATCAGATCCGCGTCAATCTGACATGATGCTGTTGCTGGTACGGTAAAAATCTGATCAAAGTCTGGCGTGTACTTTAAACGCGAAGTTGAAACCAAAATGATGGACAGATGAAGATGACAACAAAGATCAAGAAGAAAGAAGAAAATAAACTTAGTTAGACATAGGGCTGCCACAATGTGGGATGAGGTTGCTGCTATCGCTTGTCTTGCTGATTTCTCCTTGAGTTTTTGGAGGATGAAGGAAAAAAATGTCTCTTGGGCCAAGGAGGGACCCAGGATAAGGATAACATGGGCATCCACTGGAGTTAGGGTTATGCACTAAAGTTGGCTGTGCTGAAGGAAGAGGGGCAGAAAGCATGAAGGTAGAAGACTGAGTTTTGAGGGATAGCAGAGGTTTTTTCTCCTATGGACCTTGTCGCTTTTTGTGGTTTTCGCTCTTAAAAACACCACTACGAAGACAGATTTTGATACCATGTGAAAATAAGAGAGGAAATGAGAGAATTTGTCTTGTTGTCTTGCTTAATTTTTGTTCTTGGTGATATACAAGAAGTTTCTTATATAAGAGTCTTGCTCTTCTTAGCCTATCTACAAATACAATAATGTAATTAATAATACTTTCCAGTGTTTAAGTACAAAATATTTTGGGATATGTTGTGAAATTCTAGATAATACTCTCTACTCAAGTTCCGTAAATTTAGATCATTCTAAAAATATTACTATTACGTTATTTTCTTGACTTTCAATGATATCAATTAGGATGAACTGGAGAGATTCCTGCAAGTTTCTACCCTTTCCTCTTTTAGAACATGTGTAAAACATTATTAAACCATAATATATGAAGGAAACACCCTAGTAGCTGGACATTCTAAAGATCTCTTCCACTGTTTTTTCCTACAGGAACTATGCGAAATATCTTTTGTTAATTGTTAGGAACTATGTGAAATATTTCAACTCAAACTTCATTTTGCATCCCTTTTTTGTGGTTGTCCAGGCAAATGAAATTGTGAAGACAAACAACCTATCTGACAAAGTTATTGTTTTGCATGGGCGGGTCGAGGTATGTTCCAGTCTAAACATTTCCCTTGTTTGGCTAATGTTTTTCACCCTTAGAAGATTGGCTACTTCTTGCTTAACTTGAATAAAATGCTTTTCTTGAGGGAAGTGAAGATCCTTAACATTCACTTTACTTGTATGTGAAAGAATTGCCAGGTCTTAAGAAGAACCTTTAATTAATTTATCATGCTCAAGTGCTTGTTTTGGGCTCTAAGATCAAGCATTACTTGATCTGGCATACTCGGAATTCTTCCACCTGTTTATGCTGTTTTATACTTGTAGATAAGAGGTGACAGGGACTTAGTTCTTTAGGAAAAATCAAATTCCTTATTTAGAATGGCTTGGTAACTTGTTGAGCTAGGAAATCCCCCAGTTCCGGTGCTTTTACCTAGAGTCTTGATTGGTATGGTTTGTAGAGAATCTGGTTAGGTCTTGTGGAAATAGTTTTCCGAAAGCTGCAGCGTGATGCCTTCTATTGATGCACACCAGTGAATTAGCTATTTAGACTCGAGTGCGATTGAAATATTTTGTCACATAGAACCTAAATGTTGCTCTTTCAGTGCCAAAATGTTAGAAAGTAGGCACATTCATCTCAAAAATGGTAAAGTATTTCACCTCCAAAAGTTTAAGCTGATAGAAACTAAAGCGATGTTTTTGGTTTCACCTTTTAAGTTAATGCTTTTTGATTAAATCAGTCTTCTTAATTACAATTAATATTTAGTTAAAAGATGAAAATTGTCAGCTTTTATAAGGCATAAGCAGTAAATAATCAGTACATCTCTTTGGAAAACATGAACTGCAATGAGTTTTTGACTATCAAAAGCAAAATGGCCCTAATACTACTTTATACATTTTTAGTTTTGATGCGATGATTTTTAACAAATTACCCGTCCTTTAAACCCTTTAACTACTCCACTTCTGTAGTTAATTTATCCTCTCTTTTTTTCTTTTCGTGATTCAAAGATGAATATTAGGAAATGCAATCAAAGTTAAAAGTCAAGGCGTTGAACTTGTCAAGTAAGTGAGAAGTGCGAACAGTGGGAAGGAATTGGAAGGGTAAATAGGTGTGACTGCATAATCTGATTAATGTTATTGCAAGTTGGTCCATTTTATATTTTCTCTTTGGGTTGTAAGTATTTGGACTGGGCATATGAGCTAACTGTGCTAAATTCGTGATTTTATGGGGATAGCGTAACCCTAGTAGGTGTTCTATGAGCTGTAGCCTGTCAGCAATCATTTTTCCAAATTACTAAACAATAAGAATGCTTCTATGGTCTTTTCAAAAATAAGAAAACCTCTGTGACTGGCTTGTTAAATAAGTAAAAGTGAAATAGTATTAGTGACACATTTAATTACTTGGGTGAAGAGTGAAGACGTGTGACTAACTTCTTGTGAATTGACTGCAAAACAACAAAATCACTAAAGATCTATCTCTAACCAACAGCCACTAAAATATGCTTCAAATCTTGGGTGATATGAAAAGAGAGCTTTTTATCAACTAGCATCCCGTGGACTGACATTTTAGCTGTAGCAGGTCCTAGAATTATTGATCTTCCCATTTCGTGAAGTCAGAGATAAAGAGGAAGAACCTAGGGGAGAAGTGAATAGGTGCTGATATTCAATGGCATTAAGTTGCTACTTGATGCCGATGCCCCTCAAACATTGCTTTCAAGCATTTAAAAAGAGAGAAGATGTAATGTTCTCAGTACATCTGAAATTCCACAATTGTCATAAATGGAAAAGTTGACATTTCTAACTTCGTCATAATTGAATCTCCTTGTTATGGATGAATAAAACTCTTGCTCTTATAAGATTTGACTGTGGTGACTAATGACCATATTATACTTTTTGGTTAGTTCAGGATGTTGAAATTGATGAAGAAGTTGATGTTATAGTATCAGAATGGATGGGTTACATGCTTCTTTATGAGGTAATAATGGACAGACAGGTGCATTAAAATGCTTCTCTTGTAGACTTTTAGTGGGGAAAAAAATGCTTCTCTTATGGAGGAAGGCTGACCTGGCACTGAGGAGCGCCTAAATCTAGTTTGATGTGGTGTTACCTTTTATATGTATTGTGTGTGAGTCCATGACTTCTTAACTTTTGTGTAATGTGGTGTTACCTTTTATATGTATTGTGTGTGAGTCCATGACTTCTTAACTTTTGTGTTTCTTACACCACATGTATTATGCTTGTCGCACCTTGCAGAGCATGCTGGGGAGTGTTATTACTGCTAGAGACCGCTGGCTGAAACCCGGAGGCCTTATTCTTCCGTCAGTTGCAACGGTAATCATACTCCATTCCTAATTTTTGTGAGCTTGGAAATTTATTTGGGAGTTATCCTCTCTGTGTGTGTGTGTGTGTGTGTGTGTGTGTGTGTGTGTGTGTGTGTGTGTACTGTCCTCCTTTTGCTTCCTTTGCTTGACAGCTTGAGTGAATAGTGTATTTGTATTATTAGAATTTAGGTTCAGCTATTTGTAGTTATGCGACAAAGACTAAGATATTCTGTAGTTATTCGGAAAAAATACTATCTTAACATCTGCTTCGTAATTTTACTCAGTGAAGAAAACACATGCTGACACTTGCATTACCCGAGACTTAATATGAAGCAGTTGTATTATGAATGATGGTCTATTCACTTAAAATTAGATGAGAGAAGCTCTTGGAACATATTCATATTCTAAGGAAGGATACTCTCATCTATGTTCCAACAAAGACCTGATTGATAAATGGCCATGGAAGCTCATCTGGATGGCTAAACTTCCCACTAAGGTCAAGTGCTTTAGCTGAACCACCCTCTATGAAGCATGCTTAACTCAAGACACCCTATCTAGGAGATGTATTCAGACACTGAATAGGTGCTATACGTGTCAGCTGGAATCAGAGAGTGTCAGTCATCTCCTACTTCGTTGTAGGTGTAGCAGATATCTGTAACATGTATTTCTCAATTTTTGGTGTTGCGTGGGTCATGCTAATGTAAAGAAAGCTTATGAGGGCTGGTGTTCGTGGATAGTTTGAAAATCCATCAATAGTGTCTGGATAATGGAGCCAGCTTGTATTCTTTTGGTGTATATGGAATGAAAGGGATCATAGATATTTTGATGGTATCACAACTCCTAATCATGACCTTAAAGATAGGTGTTTGTTAAACCTTTTTAGTTGGCTAAATGAGGCACCTGACATTTTTGGATTGTATCTGCTCCTTAGTGGTAATGTAGTATGTTGTGTTTGAGCTAATCTTTGCTATGCATCTTCTCAACGCATTTTGAATCAAATCCTTTGCTTCATCAAAAAATGGCACTGCATTGTTCACCTTGAAATGATTATAAATAGCATTTACTTTTCCACCACTCAATGATATGAAAGAGTAGGAAGTCATTTTAATATTTGTTTCTTCTCTCTGCAGCTCTATATGGCGCCTGTGACACATCCAGATCGGTATGGCGAAAGCGTTGATTTCTGGCGTAACGTTTATGGGATTGACAGTGAGTATATGTTGTAATACTCATGATTATATCTGTTGTTACACATGTCATTGCCTTAGTGAAGTGATTTCTCTTCATAATGCAAATTAGATCCACTTGTATTTTATTGGATGAATTCTGGGTTCCTTACAATGATCTTTTGGTCGTTTATTTCCTTATATGACACTCATCCTTATATGTATATATTTATTGTTAACTACTAAAACTTGTAGGATTTCTGTATGACATTTAGTCATTTTATTAAGTTTGGCATGTAAACTTCTAAGATTTGATTTATTATATCATTATTCATCGAGCTGTGTTAAAAGCTTAACTCTTTTGCTCAATCCTCTAGTTATTTTCCTCTTCTCCATCTTTGCCACCCATCTGGATTCCCATATAGATGAGAATATGCTTAACCTCGTTAAAGGAATCTCTTTTTCTGATTGAAACAAAAATAGAGTAGTTAGTAGCACTGAGTGGCTAAATATACTAGTACACGTCTCTTGCATTAACGAAAGAGTCGAGTTTCAAGTTTTTGCTTTGCTTTCCTGGTGACCTTTCACGTACAGTGGTCAAACTTGTTTAAATATTAATTTCTTCAGATTTGCTGGTTTGTTTACCATTTTTATTTGGATTGGATTATCTTTTGATTATACAGTTGATTCTCCAGTTCTTAGGTTTTTGTACTGTCATTGAAACTGTTGTTTCATCTATTAACCTCCCTTATCCAGTTACAACGTGGGTGATATATACTGATCACACACACAGACCAAAAAGAAAGAAAGAAAGAAAGGTGTTATCCATCATGTGCTGAGAGCTGTATAGTAAACGTGGACCTTAAACTCTGTGGGAGTGGGCAAACACACCTAAAAAACAAAGTTTAGTTGCTAAATGCAAATATTGCTTTTGATGATCTATCTTTATACGCGTTTCCCCATTAGATTCAGTTGGAGTTTCATTTTTTGCAGTGTCTGCTATAATGCCGTTAGCAAAGCAGTGTGCATTTGAAGAGCCATCAGTGGAGACAATCACTGTTGAAAATGTTTTGACATGGCCACAAGTGGTTAGTACCATCAAGTTCAGTTCTTTTTGGGTATCAAATTGTTGTCTATTATCTTGTGCCAAACGACGGCGACAACAACTACTCTTAATCCCAAGCATATCAAAAGATTTATCAGTGTCAGACGCTGAATATCTTGTTCCTCTTAACTTACTATTTTGTGGCTTTTATGCCTAGTCACTGGAGCTGTCACATTTTTGTGAAGTGCTGTATGAATGGTTCATTTTCTTGTGGAAGCATCAGTTTCATCGCTTCTGTGATTGCTGTTCAGTTGGAACTAGTTTAACTGACCAAACTGTCTGACATCTGACCTCTGTCAATTTTGCTTGTTTATTTCAAATTTGGTCTCTCTTTGATTTTAGATTTTATATATTTACTGACTCTTCGTCAGTCTTTCTCATTTTGGACTCATTTCCCTTCAACTTGACGGCAGGCGAAGCATGTGGACTGCTATACAGTGACAATTCAGGAATTAGAGTCCATAACTACCAGATTTAAATTTGAGTCAATGATGCGAGGTGCAACTGCTCTCCTCCCCCCTGCCCCCTCTCTCCCTCCCCCCACCTCCACCCCACCCCCAATAGAAAAACTAACATTGTCTGGATGTGTTTGCAAAACAGTTAGCTCATGGCTATCTTTTGTTACATCTGTTTTGATATTTATCTTTCTTGTTCCTCTTCGTTAGAATTGTTGGAGGGATATGATTTGTGCTTTTCTTCTTTTAGTGTTCACCAAGTGGTTCAATACCTGATTCTCTTTGTTTCAGCACCCTTTCATGGTTTTGCTTTCTGGTTCGATGTGGAGTTTACTGGCCCCGCAGTATTACCTTTGAACAATGGTGTGCCACCGTCATTTGTCGAGTCTTCAAACAGTTACATCTCGGAGGGCAATCACAGAAAGAAACGTCCCAATCCTAGTGAAGCGCTTGTCTTGTCAACTGCACCAGAGGATCCCCCAACACACTGGCAACAGGTCCTGTAAATACTTCCCCAAATAAAATAATAATCTTTGATCGTTCTCTCTCTATTCAACTCTTTACCTTTTCGCTCATTGGAATGAAAGTTAGGCATAGAATAGTGAGAATTGATGGTTAATCAACAATCTGCATCTAATTTTCGATATTTGGTTGTAGTAAAACTGTTTCTTAGATAGAGTAACTACATATTTTGATAAACTAATGGTGATAATCCTGTTTGGAAGAAAATTATGGTTATCTCCCACTTTTCTATCGGCTCTTCTCAGAAGAAATTGGTGCATGTGGCCATGGTTAACATTTTTTGACATGATTTTGCAGACATTGGTTTACTTCTATGAACCCTTGGATGTAGAGCAAGATCAAGTTATTGAAGGCTCTCTAACACTGTCGCAAAGCAAAGAAAATGCTCGTTTCATGAACATCCATCTTGAATATTCGTATGTTTTGGTGCTAAACTCAATTGAGGCCCACTATCTAGCTTACTTCAGCGTTTCTGGTATTACCTGTAACTTTAATTCCTTTTTGCATTCTTGTTCATGCAGATCTGGCGGACGTTCATTTGTCAAAGAGTCAGTCATGCGATAAACCTACATATGGCTCTCTGTTGTTTGACTAGCGAGTCTTCATGAAGTGAAGTCGTTTGTACCTTCTCAGCCATTATGGTGCTACATATGGCTCTCTGTGGTTTGACTAGCGAGTCTTCATGAAGTGAAGTCGTTTGTACCTTCTCAGCCATTATGGTGCTGATATCAGCCACTATGGTGCTCATACATAGTTTCTGATTATTCTACTTGTACTATAGGTAAGGAAACTAAGTTGAGATCGGGGCATTTCCACTGCCTTTTTAACTTAAAAGCATTGAATGGGAGAACTTCATAACATATGCATATAGGTGTATTGAGTGAAAACTTGTCGTAACATGTCGCTAGAATATGGGTCTTTCTGAGCTGTAATTTGTAGAGTCGATGTAGGGTTGGTCTGTTGTTGTGGTAGAATTTTTGCGTAAGTTAACTTCATTGGGATATCAGAAAGGAAAAAATGATAAAATTATTTGTTTACAGCCACCGGAGTGAGAGGTTACTCTTAAATATTTTATGGTTCAAGCCGTGGAAACAACCTCTTGCCGAAATGCAGGGCAAGACTGCGTACAGTAGACCCTTGTGGTTCAGCCCTTTCCCGGACCCCGCGTATAGCGGAAGCTTAGTGCACCGATCTGCCCTTTTTATTCTCTTTCATTTGTTGGTTTGGTAGGAATGCCATATGCCTCTTAGAGATGTGCGTTTTTCACTCATTCTAGTAATTGACCAAGGGTGCACATTCTTTTTTAAATTTCCCTGTTTACATAGCGTTACAGATTGGGTTCTTTACTTGCCAAGTGTTTCTTGCCCTTGTCTGTATGAAAGGATGCTGCATAAGATTTCGGTCGCAAAAGTTCAAAGTTGTTTCCTCTTCTTCCAAAACAATTAGAAGAATCCCTCTTGGTTTTCCCCTACGATCTCAAGCTATTTTTTGGCCTAATACTAACTTTTAACGATGGTAATGGCATGTATATTTGGGTTGTTACTAGTGATAAATTTGACTAATGAACGAACTAGGGCTGTCAAATTTGGCCAAGCCCAAATGACCCGCCTAACCCGCCCATGGTTGGGTTAGTTATTGACCCAACCCATTTATTGAACTCAACCGTCTTGACCTAATTCATCTCAACCCATTTAAAGTTGGGTTGATTTTTAGCCCAAATTGATCCATGAGTAACTTTGCCAAATATTTTAGAAATAAATTTATCTTTTTGTTTGATATGTTATATATGACCATAACAAAAGAAAAAAAGTACATTATTTAGTTATTATACAATTTATAAGAAAAGAACATATATTAACTAAAGATTGATGTGCGCCGGTTGGGCTATGACCTAAATTTTAGCCCTTCTTGATCCAACCCATCTTAGCCCAAGAAATTTAATAACCTGCTCAATTATTGACTTAACCCGTTTTGATCCGTCCAAAATTGGTCCAATGCGCATTTGACACCCCTAGAACGAACCAACTGATCCAGTGTGATTAGAATTTTTTTTCTTAAGAAGCTTCTTGTCCCACTTTTAGGTCACCTCCATTCCACTTAATTATGCAAGCTTCTTTATCTGCATGATATAACTATCAAAACAGCTTTATTTGGGAAGTCTTTTGCCATATAATGAATGGCCTATGTCTCATGTGCTCTAATTATTGTTTCTTGCTTTAAGAGAAGAGACCCTTCTTGCTTCCCCATATCTCATGCATGTTCTGCAACTTTGACTGCCACATTAATTATTGTATGTTTTCTAAATAAGAGAAAGAAAAAGAAAAATGATATAGCTTCTATTTCCATTAGGTTATTATATAAACAAATATTGAAGTATTATACTGGGAAAATAAGCAAATATTGTAACTTTTCACATTGTTTCACGGTTGCGAACAAGTATTAAATTTTCTAGGATTATACGTTACAACAACACTAACATACTCAGTGTAATCTTACAAATGAGGTTTAGCATGTTATACCCGAAATAGAAGAAAAGGTGATTATCTTTAGAATTAAGAATAATTCTGCAGAATCAGCCGTTCTCCAAGGCAACGACCAACTCAAGAGTTATGAAGTGTATAAAATAAAGGTGCACAAAGATAGTTTAGGGGTTGAAAAGGGGTTGTTATAGATTTTACAAATTTATCAAGGAAATACTCTACGCCATGAAAATTGAAATCAGAGGGATAGAATTTAAGCAATGATTTAAATTCTTATAAATGTCAATATCACATTGTTTGAATAATTTAAGGTATTACACTAAATTCTTATTTAGAACTATTTTCCAGCCAAAAAAAGCACTTTATCGTGAGACCTAGAGAGATAGCTGGGTCTACCAATTTGATATTTGATTTGACAAAAGGTGTCTAATTGCTATAGCTCTTTTTAGATTATTTTTTTCTTTCCTCTGCATCAGGTTGTAGATCAAGTGAAACATAGTAAAAGACAGCTCGCTGTTTTAATTCAAAGTCCCCTAATATATAAACGAAATCAGATGTATCATATAACCAATTATAATAGGTGACAATAGTTAGAATATATATGTTGAAAAAAATTATAATTAAAAAAATTGTTTGACTCCTTAAATATTGACGACATCATGATATAAAAGAGTATTAGGTTGAGCCTAAAGCTCTTGTCTAATATTACGTGTATTACAAAGTTAATTGAAGATTAGTTTTGTAATTTAGTGATTAAAGATCACTCGACAATGAAGTGTCTAATTTATTTATTTTTTTTGGTTGAGAAAGTCGACAATGAAGTATTAGTTCTCCTTCCTTTCTAATTTATGTGACACAATTTGAAGTACGGGAGTCAAAGTACATAATTTTCGATGTGAATTCAAATATAGAATTTTAAAAAAATTTAAAATAAAATTTACATATTTAAAAACTACATAAAATTATATAAATCATAATAATTAACAATATAAAATAATTAAAATGCACATGAAAAAATTGTGAAAAGAAGTACTCTTTTAATTCTCCAAATAATAATTGTGTAACATAAAGTGAGACAGAAAGAGGGAAAAAAAGGTGTACATATGAGGGAGGTGGTGAGTCAGAGGCGGACCTATGCAATAGGTATAGGGATTACCGGCATCCGTAAAGTTCGGCAAAAATTCCATGTATACACGTATATATCTATAGAAAATAATAATATTTTAATAGTGGCACCCTTTATACCAAGCAGATTTTGGTTGAATAAAAAAGTGCACCTGCGACCTTCAAATCTTGAGTCCGCCTCTCTTGGTGACTCCATCTATTATCCTCGAAGGGATAACCATTTTGAGTCGTGGAGGACCTAAACTCTTGTTATCTCACGAGTTCACTGTTGGTGTTAGTGCATTTTAATATTAAATTATAATATTAAAGTGCATTAATATTTCTTATGAGATAGTAGTTATAAATTGGCAAGAAAGTGATCATTATTTTGGTGTAATTCTTGAAACCACTAATGCCATGATCTACCACTAATTACCCACTAAAGATTATATTTTGTAACCACCAACTCATTTTTTACTATTTTATTATCCCACTATCTTATTATTACGGTGTGAGATATTACTGAGTTTGTTGTTGTTGTTGTACTATCTTATTATTTATTTCATGGAAGAGATTCTGCACCTATAAATAATGGTGTTCCTTCCTTGTGTTGTAGATGGAAAAAATATGGTAGTGAGAATGAGAAAAGTGTTATGATGTACATGAAAAATGTGTGGTTGGTATTGTGAAAAAGAGAGTTAAGAAAAGGAGAACATCTAAGTCTCCAACGTATTCTCTACAAAAGAGAATATTATTTTTGTTGAAGGAAGGTGCTCATTTTTTGTGGAGCTTTGGACTCAACAACTTGTCCAGAGTTTGTTCGAGTCATACGACGTTGTCGGGTTATTGTATCCCGGAGGGGACTGTCACGACCCGGATTTTCCACCCTCGGGAGTCGTGATGGCGCCTACTAATAGGAGCTAGGCAAGCCAATTAATTTAACACTTCTCTCAACATCATTAACAGTATAAAGAAGAACGAGGCAATTAATATAAAAGCGGAAGTCTCGAAACATAAATAACTGAAATCAAGTGCGAAAATTCAAATACACCTCTACCCAGATCTGGTGTCACTAACTCACGAACTTCTACTGAATGCTAAATACAAAGTCTGAATAAGAATACAGTACTGTCTGATCCGATACAAGGAAAATCAAATGAAAGACAGAGATAAGAGAGACTCCGGGCCATGCGGACGCCAGCAAGGCTACCTCGAAAATCTCCGGACTGAAGTAAGCTCCCAACGCTCCTACTGCTGTCCAAAAGCTCCTGCTCCGGTACTATGATCTGTACAAAAAGCACAGAAGTGTAGCATCAGCACAACCGACCCCATGTGCTGGTAAGTGCCTGGCCTAACCCCGGCGAAGTAGTGACGAGGCTAGACAGGACCTACCAAAAATAACCTGCGCAGATATATATACAAAGGCAACAGAAATAACAACAGAGAACGTCAACTAAAAAGGGGAAGGGGGCATGCTCGGGGAAAATACAGTGAATACAGATCAACGGATATAACGACGAAACTATCTCAATACCATAGCTCATATATAAGTGGTCGGCGCGCCACACGATCCCATTTCTTAATTCATAAGTGGACGGCGTGCCACACGATCCCATTTCATAATATATAAGTGGTCGGCGTGCCACACGATCCCATTTCATAATATATATATAAGTGGACGGCGTGCCACACGACTCCATATTATAGTATATAAGTGGACGGCGTGCCACACGACTCCATATTATAGTA
>NC_032000.1:17811254-17873898 GCF_001879085.1 Nicotiana attenuata | reverse complement strand
CGCCTACTAATAGGAGCTAGGCAAGCCAATTAATTTAACACTTCTCTCAACATCATTAACAGTATAAAGAAGAACGAGGCAATTAATATAAAAGCGGAAGTCTCGAAACATAAATAACTGAAATCAAGTGCGAAAATTCAAATACACCTCTACCCAGATCTGGTGTCACTAACTCACGAACTTCTACTGAATGCTAAATACAAAGTCTGAATAAGAATACAGTACTGTCTGATCCGATACAAGGAAAATCAAATGAAAGACAGAGATAAGAGAGACTCCGGGCCATGCGGACGCCAGCAAGGCTACCTCGAAAATCTCCGGACTGAAGTAAGCTCCCAACGCTCCTACTGCTGTCCAAAAGCTCCTGCTCCGGTACTATGATCTGTACAAAAAGCACAGAAGTGTAGCATCAGCACAACCGACCCCATGTGCTGGTAAGTGCCTGGCCTAACCCCGGCGAAGTAGTGACGAGGCTAGACAGGACCTACCAAAAATAACCTGCGCAGATATATATACAAAGGCAACAGAAATAACAACAGAGAACGTCAACTAAAAAGGGGAAGGGGGCATGCTCGGGGAAAATACAGTGAATACAGATCAACGGATATAACGACGAAACTATCTCAATACCATAGCTCATATATAAGTGGTCGGCGCGCCACACGATCCCATTTCTTAATTCATAAGTGGACGGCGTGCCACATGATCCCATTTCATAATATATAAGTGGTCGGCGTGCCACACGATCCCATTTCATAGTATATATATATATATATATATATATATATATATATATATATATATATATATATATATATATATAAGCGAACGGCGTGCCACACGANATATATATATATAAGTGGACAGCGTGCCACACGATCCTATATTATAGTATATAAGTGGACGGCGTGCCATACGATCCCATATTGTAGTATATAAGTGGACGGCGTGCCACACGATCCCATATTATAGTTCAAAATATCTGACTTTGTAAAGAAGGCCCCATTAGGGGAATTCGACAACATAACACTTTAACCCGGCAAGGGTACAGCTAACAGCCCAAATATCCCGGCAAGGGAGAGTATATAATAATAGTTTACACGTCCCGGCAAGGGAATAATCACAACACATCCTCTTTTAAATCACTTCTTTCTCAACTATCACATTCTTGTTCGAGCCAACGCTCCAAAATATACCAATCACAATTCTTCCTCAACCGTCCACATTATATGAAATTTATCAATTAAACAAGGAAGTTGTGTCACATCATTCGACTTTAAAAGCAATTAAGACTCACGGTCATGCTAGACTCCGGTGCACAGATAACCGTCACCATGCCTATACACCGTACTCCACATTTAGCAAGTAGCAAATAACATCCTAATCCTATTCCCTCAAGCCAAAGTTAGAACAAACACTTACCTCGGTCCAAGAATAGCAATCAACTCTCTAATACCGCCTTTCCTCTACAATCCAACTCCGAAACAATGATATCTAGGCATAATTAGTTCAATAATATCAATAAGGGCTCAAAAACATAATCCCATATCCTAGAAATGAAATTCCTATCATTCTTCCAAAAACACCAAAATTCGACACCGGTCCCACATGGTCCAAACACGAGGCTCGGACCAAAACCCAATCACCCATAACCCACGAGTTCAAATATATAATTTGTTTTAAGATTCGACCCCAAATTGAGGTTGAATCACCCAAAATTCTCAAAACCCTAACTTTACCCAAAACCCCTAATTCCTACTTTGATGTCATGATTTAGGGCTAGGAATTTAGTAATTAATAGAGGAAATTGAAGAAAACAAGTTGAACAATGCTTACCCAAGAAGTTTTGATGAAATTTAGCTTCAATGGGCGCCTAAGTGCTTGGAGAAGAAAGGAGTTCGTGTATTTGTATGAAAATCCCGAGCTACTGTTCTGTTTCTAACTTAAAAATTCGCTGGGCGAAATTGCCCTTCGCGTTCGCGGGAGAGGGGCCGCGTTCACGAAGGGTAAACTGGGTAAGCTACCGCGATCGCGTGGAGACAGACGTGAACGCGTAGAAGGAAATTGCTGGGGTCCAGGAACGGTTCTATGCGAACGCGTGGGACCTCACGCGAACGCGACGAAGGAGTTCTGTAGAGCTACGCGATCGTGAGGGTACAAACGCGAACGCGAAGGGGAAAAGGAGACTCAGCCCTCAGGGTCAAATAACCCTACGCGAACTCGGGGCTGGAACACGATCGCGAAGAAAGAAGGAGTAATGCATCGCGAACGCGGGATGAAGAACGCGAACGCGGGATGAAGAACGCGATCGCAAAGAGGAAATGGGCTCTGCAACAGCTGAAGCAAAATCTGCTATTTTTCTAAGTGTAAAAATACCCCGAACCACCTCCAATTCACTCCCGAGTCCTCGGGGCTCCTACCAATCACACACACTAACTCAATAACATCCTACGAACTTACTCGAGCGATCAAATTGCCAAAATAACATCAAAAATCATTGAATCAAGCCTCAAGATCATCATTTTCATTTCAAACTTCATAACTTCAAATTTTAGATATTTAGGTCCGAAACACGTCAAATGACATCCGATTTCGACCAAACTTTACAGAAAGCGCTTAACACATATTTAAGACTTGTACCGGGCGTCGGAACCAAAATACGAGCCCGATACCATAGTCTTTTAATCAATTTTCATTTCCATTTTCCTTAATAATTTTAGAAAAACAATTTCACAAAAAAATTCATTTCTCGAGCTCTCGACCTCGAAATTCGACTCCGGGCATATGCCCAAGTCCCATATTTTTCTACGGACCCTCCGGGACCGCCAAATCACGGGTCCGGGTCCGTTTACCAAAAATATTGACCAAAGTCAACTTTAATCATTTTAAAGCCACATTTTGAATTTTTTTCATAGAATTTAACATATAAGCTTTTCGGCTACGCGCCCGGACTACGCACACAAATCGAGGCAAGCAAAAATGAGGTTTTCAAGGCCTCGGAAGCACAGAAAAAGAGAGAAATCCGGTAATGACCCTTTGGGTCGTCACATTCTCCACCTCTAAAACAACCGTTCGTCCTCGAACGGACAAAAGAAAGAAGTACCTGAGTCGGGAAATAGGTGAGGATAACGGCTCCGCATATCAGACTCGGACTCCCAGGTCGATGCCTCAGGAGGCTGACCTCTCCACTGGACACGCACTGAAGGAAAACTCTTCGACCTCAACTGTCGAACCTGCCGGTCCAGAATAGCTACCGGCTCCTCCTCGTAAGACAGATCCTTGTCCAACTGGACAGTGCTGAAATATAACACGTGGGCTGGATCGCCGTGATACCTCCGAAGCATGGACACATGAAACACTGGATGCACGGCTGACAAGCTGGGCGGCAAGGCAAGTCTGTAAGCCACCTCTCCCACACGATCGAGAATCTCAAATGGGCCAATGAACCTAGGGCTAAGCTTGCCCTTCTTCCCAAATCTCATCACGTCCTTCATAGGCGACACTCAGAGTAAGACCCGCTCACCAACCATGAAAGCTACATCTCGAACCTTACGATCCGCATAACTCTTTTGCCGCGACTGAGCCGAACGAAGCCTGTCCTGAATGTTCTTGACCTTATCCAAGGCCTCCTGAACTAAATCTGTACCCAATAACCGAGCCTCCCCCGGCTCAAACCATCCGACTGGAGACCGACATCGCCTACCATACAACGCCTCATATGGAGCCATCTGAATGCTGGACTGGTAGCTGTTGTTGTAGGCGAACTCTGCTAAAGGCAAAAACTGGTCCCACGAGCCTCCAAAATCAATGACACAGGCTCGGTGCATATCCTCCAATATCTGAATAGTCCTCTCGGACTGGCCGTCCGTCTGAGGATGGAACGCTGTGCTCAACTGAACCTGGGTGCCCAACTCCTGCTGAACTGCTCTCCAGAAGCGCGAGGTAAACTGCGTACCCCGATCCGAAATGATAGATACCGGCACCCCATGAAGGCGAACAATCTCTCGGATGTAGATCTCAGCTAACCTCTCCGATGAATAAGTGGCTGCAACAGGAATAAAATGCGCTGACTTGGTCAGCCTATCAACAATGACCCAAATAGCATCAAACTTCTTCCGAGTCATTGGAAGTCCAGTAACGAAATCCATGGTAATCCTCTCCCACTTCCACTCGGGAAGCTCAATCCTCTGAAACAAACCACCAGGCCTCTGATGCTCATACTTAACCTGCTGACAGTTCAAACATCGAGGCACATATGCAACAATGTCTTTCTTCATCCTACGCCACCAATAAAGCTGCCGCAAGTCCTGGTACATCTTCGCGGCGCCCGGGTGAATAGAATACCGAGAACTATGGGCCTCCGCTAAGATCAACTCTCGAATCCCATCGACATTGGGCACACAAACTCGCCCCTGCAATGTCAAATCACCATCCTCATCTAAGGTCACCTTCGTGGCACCTCCATGCTGCATCGTGTCTCTCAGGACACACAAATGGGGATCATCAAACTGCCGATCACGGATACGCTCCAATAATGAAGAACGAGCGACCGTACAAGCTAACACTCTACTAGGCTCAGAAATGTCCAACCTCACAAATCGATTGGCCAGGGCCTGAATATCTAAAGCAAGCGGTCTCTGGCTGACCGGAACATAAGCAAGACTACCCATGCTGGCGGACTTCCTACTCAATGCATCGGCCACCACATTGGCTCTCCCTGGGTGGTACAAAATAGTAACATCATAATCCTTCAATAGCTCCAACCACCTCCTCTGCCTCAAGTTCAACTCCTTCTGCTTGAACAAGTATTGCAGACTCTTGTGATCAGTGTACACCTCACACGTCACACCATATAGGTAATGCCCAAATCTTCAAAGCATGAACATGGCCGCCAACTCGAGATCATGAACCGGTATAATTCTTCTCGTGGATCTTCAACTGCCTCGAAGCATAAGCAATGACTCTGCCATCCTGCATCAATACCGCACCAAGCCCAATACGGGAAGCATCACAATAAACTGTATAAGGCCCTGAGCCCGTGGGCAAAACCAATATCGATGCCGTAGTCAGAGCTGTCTTAAGCTTCTGAAAGCTCGCCTCACACTCATCCGACCATCTGAACTGGGAACCCTTCTGGGTCAATCTGGTCATCGGGGCTGCTATGGATGCAAATCCCTCCACGAATCGACGGTAATAACCTGCTAATCCCAAGAAACTCCGAATCTCAGTAGCTGATGCTGGTCGAGGCCAATTCTTGACTGCCTCAATCTTCTTCGGGTCCACCTGAATACCCTCTGCTGATACAACATGACCCAGGAATGCAATCGAACTCAACCAGAACTCGCACTTCGAGAACTTAGCATATAACTGACTATCCTTCAGAGTCTAAAGAACCACTCTGAGGTGCTGCTCGTGCTCCCCCTGGATGCGGGAGTACACCAAAATATCATCAATAAAGACTATCACGAACATGTCCAAATATGGCCTGAACACTCGGTTCATCAACTCCATGAATGCTGCTGGGGCATTGGTCAACCCAAACGACATGACCAGGACCTCATAATGCTCGTACCGAGTGCGGAATGCTGTCTTAGGGACATCGGATGCCCTAATCCTCAGCTGATGGTAGCCAGATCTCAAGTCTATCTTTGAAAACGCCTTTGCACCCTGAAGCTGGTCAAACAAATCATCAATCCTCGGCAGTGGATACTTGTTCTTTATCGTCACCTTGTTCAATTGCCGGTAATCAATGCACATCCTCATCGATCCATCCTTTTTCTTCACAAATAACACTGGCGCACCCCAAGGAGAAACACTAGGCCTGATAAAACCCTTCTCTAGCAAATCTTGCAACTGGTCCTTCAACTCCTTCAACTCTGGTGGGGCCATGCGATACGGCGGAATAGAAATGGGCTGCGTGCCTGGGGCCAGATCAATACAGAAATCAATATCCCTGTCGGGCGGCATTCCCGGCAGGTCTGAAGGGAAAACCTCGGGGAACTCCCGAACAATAGGAACAGAATCAATAGAAGGAACCTCTAAGCTGGAATCGCGAACATACGCCAGATAAGCTAGACACCCCTTCTCGACCATGCGTCGAGCCTTCACATATGAGATAACACTGCGGGTGGCATGACCTGGGGTCCCTCTCCACTCCATTCGGGGTAAATCTGGCAAAGCCAAGGTCACGGTCTTGGCGTGACAATCCAAGATAGCATGATACGGGGACAACCAATCCATCCCTAATATGACGTCGAAATCCACCATGTCTAAGAGCAATAAATCAACACGGGTCTCAAGACCCTCAAACACTACCACACAAGAACGATGAACTCGGTCGACCACTATAGAATCACCCACCGGTGTAGATACATAGACAGGAACATCCAAGGCATTACTAGGCATAACCAAGTAGGGTGCAAAATAGGACGATACATATGAATACGTAGACCCAGGGTCAAATAGCACTGAAGCATCCCTATCACAGACCAGAATAGTACCTGTAATAACTGCGTCTAAAGACTCAGCCTCTGGCCTGGCTAGAAGAGCATAACACCGGGGCTGGGCCCCACCTCCCTGAGTCATGTCTCTAGGACGATCGGCTGCTGGCTGACATCTACCTCTGGCGGTCCGAGCTCCACCTCTATGATCTCTACCTCCACCTCTATGGCCTCTACCCCCGCCTCTAGCTGGCTGGACACTCCATCGCGAACGCGTGAAATAGAATGCGAACGCGTAGAAGAAAATGTTGGGGGGGTCCAGGGACTGTTATACGCGAACGCGTGAGGGGCCACGCGAACGCGTTGAAGAAGCTGCTAAAGCTACGCGTTCGCGATAGTGTGGATGCGAACGCGAAGGAGGGGGAATTAGAACTACGCGATCGCGTGAAGTAGGACGCGAACGCGTAAGAGGGAAAGACCAAAGCACTGCGAACGCGAGCCTGAGGCCGCGTTCGCGAAGAACAAAATGCCTGTGTAAAAATGCAGCAGAATCTGATCCTTTCCCAAGTGTAAAAACACCCCGAACCACCTCCAATTCACTCCCGAGCCCTCGGGGCTCCTAACCAATCACACACACTAACTCAATAACATCCTACGAACTTACTCGAGCGATCAAATCGCCAAAATAACATCAAAAATCATTGAATCAAGCCTCAAGATCATCATTTTCATTTCAAACCTCATAACTTCAAATTTAAGATATTTCGGTCCGAAACACGTCAAATGACATCCGATTTCGACCAAACTTTACCGAAAGCGCTTAACACATATTTAAGACTTGTACCGGGCGTCGGAACCAAAATACGAGCCCGATACCGTAGTCTTTTGATAAATTTTCATTTCCAGTGTCCTTAATAATTTCAGAAAAATAATTTCACAGAAAAATTCATTTCTCGGGCTCTCGACCTCGAAATTCGACTTCGGGCATATGCCCGAGTCCCATATTTTTCTACGGACCCTCCGGGACGGCCTAATCACGGGTCCGGGTTTGTTTACCAAAAATGTTGACCAAAGTCAACTTTAGCAATATTAATATCAAAATTCTTCAAATTTTTCACAAAGTTCACATATTTCAACATAAAAGCTTTCCGGCTTCGTGCTCGGACTGCGCACGCAAATCGGGGCAACTAAAAGAGAATTTTTCAAGGCCTCGGAAGCACGAAAATAGGAAGAAATTCGGTGATGACCCCTTTGGGTCGTCACATTCTCCACCTCTAAAATAACTGTTCGTCCTCGAACGGACAAAAGAAGGAAGTACCTGAGTCGGAAAATAGATGAGGATAACGGCTCCGCATATCAGACTCGGACTCCCAGGTCGATGCCTCAGGAGGCTGACCTCTCCACTGGACACGCACTGAAGGAAAACTCTTCGACCTCAACTGTCGAACCTGCCGGTCTAGAATGGCTACCGGCTCCTCCTCGTAAGACAAATCCTTGTCCAACTGGATAGTGCTAAAATCTAACACGTGGGCTGGATCGCCGTGATACCTCCGAAGCATGGACAGATGAAACACTGGATGCACGACTGACAAGCTGGGCGGGCAAGTCTGTAAGCCACCTCTCCCACACGATCGAGAATCTCAAATGGGCCAATGAACCTAGGGCTAAGCTTGCCCTTCTTCCCAAATCTCATCACGCCCTTCATAGGCGACACTCGGAGCAAGACCCGCTCACCAACCATGAAAGCTACATCTCGAACCTTACGATCCGCATAACTCTTTTGCCGCGACTGAGCCGAACGAAGCCTGTCCTGAATGATCTTGACCTTATCCAAGGCCTCCTGAACTAAATCTGTACCCAATAACCGAGCCTCTCCCGGCTCAAACCTTCCGACTGGAGACCGACATCGCCTACCATACAACGCCTTATATGGAGCCATCTGAATGCTGGACTGGTAGCTGTTGTTGTAGGCGAACTCTGCTAAAGGCAAAAACTGGTCCCACGAGCCTCCGAAATCAATGACACAAGCTCGGAGCATATCCTCCAATATCTGAATAGTCCTCTCGGACTGGCCGTCCGTTTGAGGATGGAACGCTGTACTCAACTGAACCTGGGTGCCCAACTCCTGCTGAACTGCTCTCCAGAAGCGCGAGGTAAACTGCGTACCCCGATCCGAAATAATAGATACCAGCACCGCATGAAGGCGAACAATCTCTCGGATGTAGATCTTAGCTAACCTCTCCGATGAATAAGTGGCTGCAATAGGAATAAAATGCGCTGACTTGGTCAGCCTATCAACAATGACCCAAATAGCATCAAACTTCTTCCGAGTCATCGGAAGTCCAGTAACGAAATCCATGGTAATCCTCTCCCACTTCCACTCGGGAAGCTCAATCCTCTGAAACAAACCACCAGGCCTCTGATGCTCATACTTAACCTGCTGACAGTTCAAACATTGAGCCACATATGCAACAATATCTTTCTTTATCCTGCGCCACCAATAAAGCTGCCGCAAGTCCTGATACATCTTCGCGGCNTGCAACCCGGTCCACAATCATCACTGTTGCGGCGTGCAACCCGATCCATATCATTTAACATGTTGCGGCGTGCAACCCGATCAAACATATATATCATTTATCAGTTGTTGCGGCGCGCAACCCGATCCATATATTTATATTATTAATCCTCACCCAGGCAACAGTCGTAAATAAGGGGCAAGGGAGTAAACAATTAGTGAAAGAAATTCCGGCAAGGGAATACAATAACACACTAAATCCCGGCAAGGGATCAAAGTCAATAACTCAATATCCCGGCAAGGGAGAAAATCATCAAATCAATAAAACGTCCCGGTAAGGGAATAACCAATATCTCTTTCTTTTGCTTTCGTTTCTTACTCTATAACTCACTTTATCATTTGAGCCATAGCTCCAAAGAATCATTTCATATCATATACCTTCACAATTCGCAACACAAGTCAAGCCAATGCTCCACGGAGTCTAATAATCATAATTTCTTTATCATGCTCTTTATATTATATAGAAATCATCAAATAAGCATGGAAGAATCACAACAAAATCAGGTTAAGCACAATATAAGGACTCACGGTCATGATAGACACCAGCGTATAGATACTCGTCACCATGCCTATACACCGTACTCGACAATTAGCAAATAGTAAACAAGACTTAACTGCTATTCCCTCAAGCCAAAGTTAGGCCAAACACTTACCTCAACTTCCACGGCTAAATCAATCCACAACGACCGCTTTCCCCCTCGAATTCGGCTCCAACTCAATCAAATCTATGAAATAACGACTTTATAATATCACTAATAGCTAAACAAATCAAACCCAATGCCTAAATATAGTTTCCCAACCTTTCCTCCAAAAATTCCAAAATCGACCTCGGGCCCGCTTGGTCAAAACACGAGGTTCGAACCAATTTCAAATCACCCATTCCCCCACGAGCCCGGATATATAATTTGTTTTCAAATTCGACCCCAAAACGAGGTCTAAATCAAAGAAGATTGAAAAGCCCTAACTCTACCCTTTTTCCCCAATTTCAACCCTAGATTACCTGATTTAGGCTTAGAAACTTACTAATTAATGAAGGAAGATGAAGGAAATGAGTGGGAATTTACTTACCCAAGAGGTCTTGATGAAAGGAAGCTTCAATGGAGGCCTAAGGACCTTGGAGAAGAAGGAACTCGGATGTTTTTATGAAAAACTCGCAACCATACTGTTCTGAAAATTAAAATATAACTGGGCAGATTTACCCTTCGCGTTCGCGGAAATGGGGATGCATTCGCGAAGGGTCACACGGGCAGAGCATCGCGATCGTGGGTCGAGTAACGCGAACGCGTAGAGGAAAAATTACTGGGGTCCAAGGTTTGGCCTACGCGATCGCGTTGAAGGGAACGCTGAAGCTACGCGAACGCGTGATGGGGGATCGCGAACGCAAGGTAGAGAGCAGTGAAGGCATCGCGATCGCGGAGGGGGAAGTCGCGATCGCGAATAAGGGAGAGCCTGTGCACTGCTGCAGATTTTTCTGCAGAAATTTTAAGTTCTAAACCTCCCGGAACACCCCAGAAAACACTCCCGAGCCCTCGGGGCTCCTAAACAACCACACACCCTAACTCAACAACATCCTACGAACTTAACCGTGCGATCAGATCGTCAAAATAACATCATAAACGAGGAATCAAACCTCAAAATCATCACTTTTTCATCAAACTTCATAAACATTCATTTTTAGATATTTAGGTCCGAAACACGTCAAATGACGTCCGATTTCAACAAAATTTCACAGAAAGCGCTTAAACCACATATAAGACCTGTACCGGGCGCCAGAACCAAAATACGGGCCCGATACCAACACGTTCTAATCAATTCCCTTTTCAAATTCCCATATTGATTTCAGAAAAATTCATTTCTCGGGCTCTAGACCTCGAAATTCGACTTCGGGCATATGCCCGGTCTCATATTTTTCTAAGGACCCTTCCGGACCGTCCAATCACGAGTCCGGGTCCGTTTACCCAAAATATTGACCAAAGTCAACTTTATTCATATTAATATCAAAATTCATCAATTTTTACACAGAATTTATATTTAAGCTTTCAGCAACACGCCCGGACTGCGCACGCAAATCAAGGCAAGCCTAAATGAGGTTTTCAAGGCCTCGGAGACACAGAATGAGTGAGAAAATAGGTGATGACCCTTTGGGTCGTCACATTCTCCACCTGTAAAACAACCGTTCGTCCTCGAACGGACAAAAGAGAAGTAC
The DNA here is from genome assembly GCF_001879085.1 of Nicotiana attenuata. Taxonomy (NCBI): domain Eukaryota; kingdom Viridiplantae; phylum Streptophyta; class Magnoliopsida; order Solanales; family Solanaceae; genus Nicotiana; species Nicotiana attenuata. The sequence goes on along the minus strand of NC_032000.1, from coordinate 17,862,677 downwards.
CTGAGTCGGGAAATAGATGAGGATAACGGCTCCGCATATCGAACTCGGACTCCCAGGTCGATGCATCGGGGGGCTGACCTCTCCACTGAACTCGTACTGAAGGAAAGCTCTTCGATCTCAACTATCGAACCTGCCGGTCTAGAATAGCCACCGGCTCCTCCTCATAAGACAGATCCTTGTCCAACTGGACAGTGCTGAAATCTAACACGTGGGCTGGATCGCTGTGATACCTCCGAAGCATGGACACATGAAAAACTGGATGCACGGCTGACAAGCTAGGCGGCAAGGCAAGCCTATAAGCCACCTCTCCCACACGGTCGAGAATCTCAAATGGACCAATGAACCTAGGGCTAAGCTTGACCTTCTTCCCAAATCTCATCACACCTTTCATAGGCGACACTCGGAGCAAGACCCGCTCACCAACCATGAAAGCTACATCTCGAACCTTACGATCCGCATAACTCTTTTGCCGCGACTGAGCCGAACGAAGCCTGTCCTGAATGATCTTGACCTTATCCAAGGCCTCCTGAACTAAATCTGTACCCAATAACCGAGCCTCTCCCGGCTCAAACCATCCAACTAGGGACCGACATCGCCTACCATACAACGCCTCATATGGAGCCATCTGAATGCTGGACTGGTAGCTGTTGTTGTAGGCGAACTCTGCTAAAGGCAAATACTGGTCCCACGAGCCTCCAAAATCAATGACACATGCTCGGAGCATATCCTCCAATATCTGAATAGTCCGCTCGGACTGTCCGTCCGTATGAGAATGGAATGCTGTGCTCAACTCAACCTGGGTGCCCAACTCCTGCTGAACTGCTCTCCAGAAGCACGAGGTAAACTGCGTACCCCGATCCGAAATAATAGATACCGGCACCCCATGAAGGCGAACAATCTCTCGGATGTAGATCTCAGCTAACCTCCCGGATGAATAAGTGGTTGCAACAGGAACAAAATACGCCGACTTGGTCAGCCTATCAAAAATGACCCAAATCGCATCAAACTTCTTCCGAGTCAACGGAAGTCCAGTAACAAAATCCATAGTAACCCTCTCCCACTTCCACTCGGGAAGCTCAATCCTCTGAAACAAACCACCAGGCCTCTGATGCTCATACTTAACCTGCTGACAGTTCAAACAACGAGCCACATATGCAACAATATCCTTCTTCATCCTACGCCACCAATAAAGCTACCGCAAGTCCTGATACATCTTCGCGGAGCCCGGGTGAATAGAATACCGAGAACTATGGGCCTCCGCTAAGATCAACTCTCGAATCCCATCAACATTGGGCACACAAACTCGCCCCTGCAGCCTCAAGACACCATCATCATCTAAGGTCACCTTCTTGGCACCTCCACGCTGCACCGTGTCTCTCAGGACACACAAATGGGAATCATCAAACTACCGAATAATGAAGAACGAGCAACTGGGCAAGCTAACACTCTGCTGGGCTCAGAAATATCCAACCTCACAAATCGATTGGCCAAGGCCTGAATATCCAAAGCAAGCGGCCTCTGGCTGGCCGGAATATAAGAAAGACTACCCATGCTGGCGGACTTCCGACTCAATGCATCGGCCACCACATTGGCCCTCCCCGGGTGGTACGAAATAGTAACATTATAATCTTTCAATAACTCCAACCACCTTCTCTGCCTCAGATTCAACTCCTTTTGCTTGAACAAGTACTGCAGACTCTTGTGATCAGTGTACACCTCACACGTCACACCATATAGGTAATGCCTCCAAATCTTCAAAGCATGAACAATGGCTGCCAACTCGAGATCATGAACCGGATAATTCTTCTCGTGGATCTTCAACTGCCTCGAAGCATAAGCAATGACTCTGCCATCCTGCATCAATACCGCACCAAGCCCAATACGGGAAGCATCACAATAAACTGTATAAGGCCCTGAGCCTGTGGGCAAAACCAATATCGGTGCCGTAGTCAGAGCTGTCTTGAGCTTCTGAAAGCTCGCCTCACACTCATCTGACCATCTGAACTGGGCACCCTTCTGGGTCAATCTGGTCATCGGGGCTGCAATGGATGAAAATCCCTCCACGAACCGACGGTAATAACCTGCTAACCCCAAGAAACTCCGAATCTCAGTAGCTGATGCTGGTCGAGGCCAGTTCTTGACTGCCTCAATCTTCTTCGGGTCCACCTGAATACCCTCTGCTGATACAACATGACCCAGAAATGCAACCGAACACAACCAGAACTCGCACTTCGAGAACTTAGCATATAACTGACTATCCTTCAGAGTCTGAAGAACCACTCTGAGGTGCTGCTCGTGCTCCTCCTGGCTGCGGGAGTACACCAAAATATCATCAATAAAGACTATCACGAACATGTCCAAATATGGCCTGAACACTCGGTTCATCAACTCCATGAATGCTGCTGGGGCGTTGGTCAACCCAAACGACATGACCAGGAGCTCATAATGCCCGTACCGAGTGCGGAATGCTGTCTTAGGGACATCGGATGCCCTAATCCTCAGCTGATGGTAGCCAGATCTCAAGTCTATCTTTGAAAACACCTTTGCACCCCGAAGTTGGTCAAACAAATCATCAATCCTCGGCAGTGGATACTTGTTCTTTATCGTCACTTTGTTCAATTGCCGGTAATCAATGCACATCCTCATCGATCCATCCTTTTTCTTCACAAATAACACCGGCGCACCCCAAGGAGAAATACTAGGCCTGATAAAACCCTTCTCTAGCAAATCTTGCAACTGGTCCTTTAACTCCTTCAACTCTGGCGGGGCCATGCGATACGGCGGAACAGAAATGGGCTGCGTGCCTGGGGCCAGATCAATACAGAAATCAATATCCCTGTCGGGCGGCATACCCAGTAGGTCTGAAGGGAAAACCTCGGGGAACTCCCGAACAATAAGAACAGAATCAATAGAAGGAACCTCTGAGCTGGAATCGCGAACATACGCCAGATAAGCTAGACACCCCTTCTCGACCATGCGTCGAGCCTTCACATATGAGATAACACTGCGGTTGGCATGACCTGGGGTCCCTCTCCACTCCAATCGGGGTAAATCTGGCAAAGCCAAGGTCACGGTCTTGGCGTGATAATCCAAGATAGCATGATACGGGGACAACCGATCCATCCCTAATATGACGTCGAAATCCACCATGTCTAAGAGCAATAAATCAACACGGGTCTCAAGATCCTCAAACACTACCACACAAGAACGATGAACTCGGTCGACCACTATAGAATCACCCACCGGTGTAGATACATAGACAGGAACACCCAAGGCATCACTAGGCATAACCAAGTAGGGTGCAAAATAGCACGATACATATGAATACGTAGACCCAGGGTCAAATAGCACTGAAGCATCCCTATAACAGACCAGAATAGTACCTGTAATAACTGCATCTGAAGACTCAGCCTCTGGCCTGGCTGGAAGAGCATAACACCGGGGCTGGGCCCCACCTCCCTGAGTCATGTCTCTGGGACGATCGGCTGCTGGCTGGCCTCTACCTCTAGCGGTCCGAGCTCCACCTCTATGATCTCTACCTCCACCTCTATGGCCTCTACCCCCGCCTCTAGCTGGCTGGGCGGCCTGTGGATCACCTGATGCCTGAATCATAGGACGAGAACCCTGCTGCTGAGAGCTGTCAGAAGCTCGAGGGCAATACCTGGCAATATGTCTCGTGTCGCCACACGTGTAACAAGCCCTCGGCTGCTGAGAATAACGGAGTGGTGGTGCGCTGATAGGTGCTGATGGTGAACTGAAAAGCTGCTGGTCAGAAGACTGCGGCTGAGAGCCACGACCACCTGAAGTACCATGTGAGACCTGTAGGGCTGACTGAAAGGGCCTCGGAGGATGGCCTCTACCATAAGAATCCCCACCTCCAGACGAGGTAACACTGAATCTACCTGCATGACGGGGTCTCTTGTCTGACCCATGATCACCTCCCCGTGCAAGATCCATCTCAACTCTACGGGCCGCATTGGCCGCCTCCTGAAAAGAAATCTCACTACCAGCTCCCATAGCCATCTGGAGACGGATCGGCTGAATCAATCCATCAATAAACCTCCGCACCCTCTCTCTCTCGGTGGGGAGTATAACAACAGCATAGCGTGCCAGATCAATGAACCGAGTCTCATACTGTGTGACTGTCATAGAGCCCTGCTGGAGGCGCTCGAACTGCCTGCGTAGTGCCTCCCGCTGAGTAACTGGGAGAAACTTCTCCAAAAATAACTCCGCGAACTGATCCCATGTCAATGCTGGAGACCCTGCTGGTCTAGATAGGCAATAGTCCCTCCACCAAGTCTTGGCGGATCCTGCAAGCCGGAAGGTGATGAAGTCGACCCCATTGGTCTCCACAATACCCATAGTCCTAAGGATCTCATGGCAGCTGAATAAGAAATCCTGAGGATCCTCTGATGAAGCACCGCTAAATGTGGTGGTGAAGAGCTTGGAGAACCTATCAAGCCTCCACAAAGCATCTGAGGACATAGCCGCTCCATCGCCGGTCTGAGTCACAATACCCGGCTGAACTGCCACCGCTGGCTGAACCACTGGAACCTGAGCCTGGGGAGCTACCTGCTCCGGAGTACGTGTAGCAGGAGTCTGAACCCCTCCTCCAGCCTGAGAAGTGGCTGGTGCTACTGGAAGCAAACCCGCTCTAGTGACGCTCTCCACAAAGCCTACCAATCTGACCAGAGCGTCCTGAAGAACTGGGGTGGCTATGAACCCCTCTGGGACCTGAGCTGGGCCCACCGGAGCTGCTGGGGCTGGAGCCTCCTCATCATAATCAACATGAGGCTCCACCTCTGGGACTGCTGCTCGGGGCTGAGCTCTGCCCCGGCCTCAGCCTCTGGCACGGCCTCGGCCTCTGCCCCTCGCAGGAGCTGCTGCTGGGGGCTCGGGCTGCTGCGCGGTAGAAGAGGAAGCACGTGTTCTCGCCATCTGCGAAAGAACAGAGTAGAAAGACAATCAGTATTTGAGAAACAGAATCGCACGACAGGAAAGAACAAAAGTGAAACTTTTCCTAACTCCGTAGCCTCTAGGGGATAAATACAGACGTCTTCGTACCGCTCCCTCAGACTCTACCGAGGTTGTCCGTGAGTTGTGAGACCTATGTAACCTAGTGCTCTGATACCAACTTGTCACGACCCGGATTTCCCACCCTCGGGAGTCGTGATGGCGCCTACTAATAGGAGCTAGGCAAGCCAATTAATTTGACACTTCTCTCAACATCATTAACAAAATAAAGAAGAACGAGGCAATTAATATAAAAGCGGAAGTCCCAAAAATATAAATAACTGAAACCAAGTGCGGAAATTCAAATACACCTCTACCCAGATCTGGTGTCACTAACTCACGAACTTCTACTGAATGCTAAATACAAAGTCTGAATAAGAATACAGTACTGTCTGATCCGATACAAGGGAAATCAAACGAAAGACAGAGATAAGAGAGAGACTCCGGGCCATGCGGACACCAGCAAGCTACCTCGGAATCTCCGGACTGAAGTAAGCTCCCAACGCTCCTACTGCTGACCAAAAGCTCCTGCTCCGGTACTATGATCTGTGCAAAAAGCACAGAAGTGTAGCATCAGCACAACCGACCCCATGTGCTGGTAAGTGCCTGGCCTAACCCCGGCGAAGTAGTGACGAGGCTAGACAGGACCTACCAAAAATAACCTGTGCAGATATATATATATATACAAAGGCAACAGAAATAACAACAGAGAATATCAACTAAAAAGGGGAAGGGGGCATGCTCGGGGAAAATACAGCGAATACAGATCAACGGATATAACGACGAAACTATCTCAATACCATAGCTCATATATATAAGTGGTCGGCACGCCACACGATCCCATTTCTTAATTCATAAGTGGACGGCGTGCCACACGGTCCCATTTCATAATATAAAAGTGGACGGCGTGCCACACGATCCCATTTCATAATATATATATATATAAGTGGACGGCATGCCACACGATCCCATATTATAGATATAAGTGGACGGCGTGCCACACGATCCCATTTTAATATATAAGTGGACGGCGTGCCACACGATCCCATATTATAGTTCAAAATATCTGACTTTGTAAAGAAGGCCCCATTAGGGAAATTCGACAACATAACACTTTAACCCGGCAAGGGTACAGCTAACAACCCAAATATCCCGGCTAGGGAGAGTACATAATAATAGTCTACACGTCCCGACAAGGGAATAATCACAATACATCCTCTTTTAAATCACTTCTTTCTCCACTATCACATTCTTGTTTGAGCCAACGCTCCAAAATATACCAATCACAATTCTTCCTCAACCGTTCACATTATATGAAATTTATCGAGTAAACAAGGAAATTGTGTCACATCATTCGAATTACAAGCAATTAAGACTCACGGTCATGTTAGACTCCGGTGCATAGACAACCGTCACCATGCCTATACACCGTACTCCACATTTAGCAAGTAGCAAATAACATCCTAATCCTATTCCCTCAAGCCAAAGTTAGAACAAACACTTACCTCGGTCCAAGAATAGCAATCAACTCTCTAATACCGCCTTTCCTCTACAATCCAACTCCGAAACAATGGTATCTAGTCATAATTAGTTCAATAATATCAATAAGGGCTCAAAAACATAATCTCATAGCCTAGAAATGAAATTCCCATCATTCTTCCAAAAACACCAAAATTCGACACCGGTCCCACATGGTCCAAACACGAGGCTCGGACCAAAACCCAATCACCCATAACCCCACGAGTTCAAATATACAATTTATTTCAAGATTCGACCCCAAATTGAGGTTGAATCACCCAAAATCCCCAAAGCCCTAACTCTACCCAAAACCCCCATTTTCTACTTTGATTTCATGATTTAGGGCTAGGAATTTAGTAATTAATAGAGGAAATTGAAGAAAACAAGTTGAACAATGCTTACCCAAGAAGTTTTGATGAAAGGGAGCTTCAATTGGCGCCTAAGTGCTTGGAGAAGAAAGGAGTTCGTGTATTTTTATGAAAATCCCGAGCTACTGTTCTGTTTTTAACTTAAATATTCGCTGGGCAAAATTGCCCTTCGCGTTCGCGGGAGAGGGGCCGCGTTCGCGAAGGGTAAACTGGGTAACCTACCGCGATCGCGTGGAGACAGACGCGAACGCGTAGAAGGAAATTGCTGGGGTCCAGGAACGGTTCTATGCGAACGCGTGGGACCTCACGCGAACGCGACGAAGGAGTTCTGTAGAGCTACGCGATCGCGAGGGTACAAACGCGAACGCGAAGGGGAAAAGGAGACTCAACCCTCAGGGTCAAATAAACCTACGCGAACGCGGGGCTGGAACGCGATCGCGATCGCGAAGAAAGAGGGAGTAAGGCATCGCGAACGCGGGATGAAGAACGCGATCGCGAAGAGGAAATGGGCTCTGCAACAGCTGAAGCAAAATCTACTATTTTTCTAAGTGTAAAAACACCCCGAACCACCTCCAATTCATTCCGACGGGGCTCCTAACCAATCACACACACTAACTCAATAACATCCTACGAATTTACTCGAGTGATCAAATCGCCAAAATAACATCAAAAATCATTGAATCAAGCCTCAAGATCATCATTTTCATTTCAAACTTCATAACTTCAAATTTTAGATATTTAGGTCCGAAACACGTCAAATGACATCCGATTTCGACCAAACATTACAGAAAGCGCTTAACACATATTTAAGACTTGTACTGGGCGCCGGAACCAAAATACGAGCCCGATACTATAGTCTTTTAATCAATTTTTATTTCCATTTTCTTTAATAATTTCAGAAAAATAATTTCACAGAAAAATTCATTTCTCGGGCTCTCGACCTCGAAATTCGACTCCGGGCATATGCCCGAATCCCATATTTTTCTACGGACCCTCCGGGACCGCCAAATTACGGGTCCGGGCCCGTTTACCAAAAATGTTGACCAAAGTCAACTTTAATCATTTTAAAGCCACATTTTGAATTTTTTTCCACATAATTTAACATATAATCTTTCCGGCTACGCGCCCGGACTGCGCACGCAAATCGAGGCAAGCAAAAATGAGATTTTCAAGGCCTCAGAAGCACGAAAAAAGAGAGAAATCCGGTGATGACCCTTTGGGTCGTCACAGGGACAAGTCAAGAGTATTACTGCTGGACCGGCGAAGATGCTGCCACAGTGGGCTTGAATCTCCTTAAAGAGAGCGAGATATCCGCGCCTCAGCCTGAAAAATATTTATTTATTTTTCTTCATCTTATTTTTGAACTGTAATTACTTGTAAATTCACCAACAATTTTAAGGAGATTCAATTTTTTTTTTATGCAGTTGAAAAATAGCGAATAGCAAGGTAGAAGTTCACTCTCTTTAAGGGATGGAAAGGTAAAGTATTTTTCTACTTGCTTAACTCAAGCAGAGGAAAGATATAAACTTTTTACCTTATATTTTTCATGAATATGTGATATATTTTTTCATGAAAAATAATTTTTTATAATTCTAGAAATAGTGGGGGTAAAAGAAATAAAAAATTCTTGCATAAAAAATTTGAATATTCATGCATGAGTGAAAGTTGATTAAATTAAAAAATGTGATGAGTGCATCTATAATAAGTCTTGGACTCGTGGAAAGTGGAAAGGCAGAAGCGTCGGCTAGTGAGTCGCGGACTACTTGACTTCCTTATGATGATTCAATGTTAATGACCTCATTCAATCTTTTTTTTGAGCCTTCGCTATCGTGGGCTACACATGTAATTGTTTGCCTCTATATTGATGATTTATTAAATATATTTGGCTTTAACATGAATGTTATTGGAGAAACTAGAAGCATGCTTAGTAGCCATTTTGATATGAAAGATTTGGGTGAGGCAAATTTCATTCTTGGAATGATAATTACTAGAACATGTGATGGAAGTTTTCTTGACCAGTCACATTATGTTGAGAAAATTTTGAAAAAATATAATTTAATTGATTACAAGCATGTTGTAACCCCTTTTGATTCAAGTGTTCACTTATTTTCTGTACAAAGTGACAATGATGTGATAAATCAAAAAGAATATGCTAGCTTAATTGGAGATTGGATGTGACTGATTGTACTCGACCTGAATTGCATTCTTAGCAGGTTTACAAGCAAGCCAGGTAATGAACATTGGCATGCCATAACAAGAGCTATGAGGTATTTACTTCGTACAAACACCTATGGCTTATTTTATAAAAAGATATCCTGCTGTACTCGAAGGCTTTTCTGATGCAGATTGGAATACTTTATCTGGTGATTCCTGTTCTACTACAAGTTAATTTTTACTTTGGGAGGTGGTCCTATTTGTTGAATGTTTTTTTGCTAACTCAATCATGGAGGCTAAACTAATTTCTTTAGCTTCAGTTAGTGAAGAAGCGAATTGGTTGAGAGATTTATTATTTCAAATTCCTTATTTTGAAAAACCAATTCCTCCTATATTGATTCATTGTGGTAGCATGTGATGACCCGAAAAGTCATCACTTATTTTAGAAACAAATTCAGCGTTCTGAGGCCTAAAAGCCTCCTTTTTACCTCACCTCGATTTGCATGTGCAGTCCGGGCGCTTAGCCGGAAAGCCATTATATGAAAATCAGTGAAGAATAATAAATTTTGCCTTTAAAATAAATTTAAGTTGACTTCGGTCAATATTTTTAGTAAACGGATCCGGATCCATATTCCTACGATCTCGGGAGGTCCGTAAGAAAATATGGGACTTGGGCGTATGCCCGAAATCAAATTCCGAGGTCCCTAGCCCGAGAAATGAATTTTTTGAAGAAAATTGTTTTCTGAAAAATACATGAGATTTTGAATATGAAATGTGTTAAAAATTTGATGGTATCGGGCCCGTATCTTGGTTTCCGAGCTCGGTACAGGTCTTATATGTGATTTAAGTTGAGTTTGTGAAATTTGGTAAGAAACGGACTTGAAATGACGTGAAACAGACCTTATTTGGAAAAATTAGAAAATTTGATGATCTTGAGTGATTTCATGATTTTGGTGCTAAATTCTTAGTTATTGATGTTATTTTGGTGATTTGAATGCACGAGCGAGTTCCTATGATGTTTTTGGGTTAGTGTACATGTTTGGTTTGGAGGCTCGAGGGCTCGGGTGAGTTTTGGATAGGCCACGGAGTAGAAACGGACTTGGGAAAATTGCAGGTTCAGCTGTTCTATTGCAGGCCTGCAGGCTTCACATTTGCGAAGCCTGGCTCGCAAATGCGAAGGCTATGTCGCAAATGCGAAAATAGCCCAGGCCAGCCTACCTCGCAAATGCGAGGTATATATCGCAAATGCGATCCTCCAATTGTAGCCCAGTCGTCGCAAATGCGACAGCTTTTATCGCAAATGCGATCTCGCATTTGCGAGAGGTCTATCGCAAATGCGAAGGAGACCTGAAAACTTGCTGTGTCGCAAATGCGACATTTTTCTTCGCAAATGCGGTAACAACAGAGTCTGGGTTCGCAATTGCGAACCGTGGTCGCAATTGTGACATCAGAGACCTGTAAAATTCATACTTAGATGAAATTTTAACCATTTTTCACATCTTCTCAAAACATAAACACTCTATGGCGATTTTTCAAAGGCAACTTCTTCTCCAAATCAATTATAAGTTGTTCTTAACTAGTTTTCTTCAATCCTTAACATCTTTTAACATAATTTCAACTCAAAATCAATGATTTTCATGGGGAAATTGGGTGTTTTGGGTAGAACCTAGGTTTTTCAAAATTTGGGGGTTTGGACCTCGATTTGAGATTGACGAGGCCAATGTGTATAGGATTTTCCTGCTCGTGCTTTGTCAAATTCTAGTATAGTTTATGATATATTCCCACAGAGATTGGAACATCTATGCTACAGACTCTTAATATTTTAACTACTATTTGAGAGAATCAATTGGATGGAAGGTGAGTGAGGTTTAAAGCTTGTTAATTACTTAAATAAAAACCAATTACTTCCGGAAGATTTATAATTTAAAAGAGATGAGAATCGTTGAATTCACTTGATAATATATTATAGTAAAATCTCACTTTATACATGTATTTCTCTAAAGGATAATTGCTTATTGCTAATACAATTATATCTTATCTCATAAAAAATTAATCAACTAATAACACTCTGTGAGGTTATGTAATTAATTGAGTTAAAACTGGTGACAGTTAAACCGAAATATCTTCTGGTCTGAATTGTGCTAAAAGATAGTAAAAACTTTGTGAGAATATTTTTACTAAATCAATAATCCTGTGACTACAATTCCTCCGTGAGAATTAAAATTGAGGCAAGCAAGATTATCAACTTTTAATAATAGCTTACTAATAATTGCTCTCACTTCACTATTTTATTCAATAGTTACTATATATTAATTTTGCTCCGTGAGAATTACAAAATTAATATCAGAGTAACTTAAAGATAAAATATATAAAAGTGATAACAATGATTAGTTAAAAACTATTATTATAGCACAACATAAAATATAAATAGAAAGTTTCAAACCAAAAATGTATTAAAACTGAGATAGTATTATAATATATATATCAAGCTTCATTAACTATCCCAACAAAAAAAGATTACTCCATTACGAAGTAAGAAAAACTAATTTAGGAATAAAGAACTTATGAAGAAATATTATTCTTCTAAAATAAAGACAACTAGTAGCAAATTCTAAAGACAAAGAGAGACTATAAAGTGATTTCTTCCAACAAGACTCCATCTCTTCTTTCCAACATGCACTCTCTATTTATAGAGTTTTTTTTGGCCTAAGATTCTCCATAGTTGCAACTATGAAATTGTAGTTGCAACTATGGCCTTATCAATTTCTTCCTTTTGCAGAGAAGGCTATAGTCTCAACTATAGTTCTATAGTTTCAACTATAGTTCTCTAGTAGCAACTATGTGATTTCCATTCCCAATTGTTATCGTCACAACTATGGTGCTTTAGTCCATTTGCTTCTTCATTCCTAGTTGACTACTCAATTCCCACTTTTTTTTGCTTCTTTTCTTTGATTTTCATATGCTCTTTCTCCTGCAAAGTATGTTAGAAAATATGGGAGAATATGCTATATTTATTCATGTTTTATTTAAAATATTTCATATTTACATATAAAAATATATGAATAAATTTTATTCATCAGAGGTCCGATTTCAAAATAAATTATATATTTGAGTTCACAGGTGAATGGGTAGTCGGGTTTTGGTTTGAACCTCGAGTTTTGACCATGTGGGCCCGGGGCTGATTTATAACATTTTGGGAAAAGCCTTAGAAAACTTATTTCCATGCATTAGAAATTGTTTATTTAGCATTCATTGATGTAATTAAGTAACTTGTGACTAGATACGAGCGAATTGGTGGTGGAATGAAGAGGTAAAGCTATAGTTGAGGCTTGAACTGTGTACGAGGCATCAAGGTAAGTGTTTGGTCTAACCTTAGCTTGAATGAATAGGAGTTTGATCTTATATGCTATATGTTATGTGTTGAGTACGACGTATAGGCATGGTGATGAGTATCTATACGTCGGTGTCAAGCATGCCCGTGAGTCTTATGTTGTGATTAATGTGACTTTGTTGTATGGTTCATGTTTAATATGGTGATTGCTATTGTTGAGCAAGGTTTGTGGAAAGAATATTGGTATGTGTATATTGAAGAGCATTGGCTCAAGTGCAAAGTGATTTGTGAAAGTATAATTGGCAATTGAACCTTATAGAGCATTGGCTCAAATTGTGAATCAAGTTGTGATATAAATGTGAAAATGAGAAAGGGTTTATGGTATTGATCCCTTACCGGGACGTTGTTGTTTTAATGTTGTTCCCTTGCCGAGATGTTGTAGTTTTAATATTGTTCCCTTGCCGGGATTTTTATTACGATTCATTTATTCTTTGCCCTTATTGTTTGTGTTTGTTGTTTGGGTGAGGAAGAGTGTAAAGCACGAAAGGCGATGCCGTGCCGCACAATGTACCATTCCGTGCCGATTATATTGATATTATGGTGAGGATGAGAGTAAAAGCACGAAGGGTGATGCTGTGCAGTTTATGTTGATTTATGGTGAGGAAGAGAGTAAAAACACGAAGGGTGATGCCGTGCACTTCTTGATTTCTGATTCTTGTTAGTAATTGAATTGCGGTGTCCCATATATTTAACTGCTGTTTTCTTGTTGCTATCTGGTATTTCCCCGCAGCATGTTTCCCCCTCCCATCCTTGAATATATATATGTTTCTGCTTTTATTTTTCCGCTGTACATTATTTATCTGCACAGGTTTATTTGGTAGTCTGGTCCTAGCCTCGTCACTACTTCACCGAGGTTAGGCTAGGCACTTACCAACACATGGGGTCGGTTGTGCTGATACTACACTCTACACTCTTTTGTGTAGATCCCAGTGCTGCAGATTTCGGACCGCAGAGAGGTTTCAACTTCTTGCATACCAGGCGACCCGAGGTAGTCCTGCAGGCGTCCGCAGGCCTTGGCGTCTCCCTCTATCTATTTTCCTGTTTCTCTTGTGTAGTTCCAGAGACAGTATTTTGTTATTTCTTTCAGACCCTTATTTGTGGTACTCTTAGACGGTCTATGAAGTTGTGACACCAAATCTTGGGTAGTTTTGTTAAGGAATTGGATTAGCAGTATTTTTAAGTTTGAAATTTATTCTTCCGCTTGTTGAATTATGATGTTATTAATTGTTGGTTCTAAGTCGTTAATGAAATCAAAAATGGAAAACAAGTCAAATAGTTCAGTTGGTTGGCTTGCTTAGCTTTCACTAGTAGGCGCCATCACGACTCCCGAGGGTGGGAAATTCGGGTCGTGACAAGTTGGCATCAGAGCACTAGGTTACATAGGTCTCACAATTCACAGACAAGCTTGGTAGAGTCTGAGGATCGGTACGGAGACGTCTGTATTTATCCCTAGAGGCTACAGAGTTAGGAAAAACTTCCCATCTATTCTTTCCTGTCGTGCGGTTTGGTTTCTCAATGCTAATCGAATTTCTACTCTATTCTTTCGTAGATGCCGAGAACACGCGCTTCCTCATCCGCTGATCAGCAGCCCGAGCCCCCAACATCTTGATCACTACCTACTACGCACCAATAAAAGGTAGCAAGAGAGGGTCGCAATAGCTTTTACTCGATTTGTGGGTCGGGATCGATTTTCTCAGGGAGCTAGGATTGGAGTCGAGTATCTATTTAGCTTAGGATTGCGTGTATGCTCTTAATTGGTCTTCTATTCATTTTTGGTTTTTCTTTATATTCTACTGTGATTAAACTACAAATCATAATTGCAACTATATTAATCTAAGAGTAAATTGCTACAAGTTGTATCTAATGCTTTTAAAGGCACTAGGGTATTGACTTTCACCTAGGTGGCTAATTGACGGGTAATTGCATCTAAGGCACGATTGACATGATTGGGGAAATATGTTATAACCGTTACTCCATACTACCCACTCTACACCTCTCGGTAGAAAGAGTGGTTTTGCCCAATTGACTCTCTCGAGACCAATTGGGTATGCATATTTGCTCGAGCAACTAGGGTTCAAGTCGGGTAATTACTCTCTCGAGGTTTAACCCTTTAATTGGGACTATCAAATCTCTTGAGTCCATCCCAATTCCTTGTTGAGTCAATTTTGGAGACTTAGGCTCTCTTTCTCAAGAAGAGGCCAAGTCAACTTAGCACAAACTAGTGTTTGCAACCACTAATTCACAAATTAAACCATAAAATTGACCCAAATAACAAACACCCATTAAATCACAACACTCATCAATTACCTACACTAGGGTTGAGCCACAACCCTAGCTAATGGGTTTAGCTACTCATGCTTGAAGATAAAATCAGAGAAATAGATGAAGAAAAAGACATAGTAATTAAACACTAAAGAAAATACAGAGAATCTATCGTTATAGTTAAGCTAAAGTGCCCAAAATAGCTACAAAATAGCTTCTCACGAGCACAGCTGCTGTTCTAATATAACTGATACCCTAAAAATGGAAAAAGGTTCTATTTATACTAAGCTGGAAAAACTGGATAAAAATGCCCCTCCGGGGTCAGTGCGGGCCGCACAAAATGGACTGCGGCCGCACTAGGCTCTTGGTCTTGAAGTCTTGGCTCTCTGAACTCAGGCTCCGCGGACCGCACAAGATTGACTGCGGCCGCGGAGGCTTCCTATGTGGTCTGCACAAACATGACCGCGGACCGCGATGGCTTGAACCTGGGCAAGATGCAACTCTCTGATCTTCTCTTCCACGGACTGCACATAATGATAGTGCGGCCGCGAAGCCTTCAGTGCGGACCGCGCAAGATTGACTGCGGCTGTACTGCCTTGAAGCTTGTTTTGCCAGTTCTCTGAATCTCCCTAGTGCGGGCCGCACAGAATGGACTGCGGCCGTACTAGGTTTTATGCCTTGAAATCTACTCTCTAAATCTGCCTAGTGCGGACCACACAAAGTGTAGTGCGGCCGCACTAGGCCTGTTTGTTCTGAGTTTGCCTTGTCTTTGGTACTTGAGCAGGTTTCACTCCTTTTGAGCCGAACTTTCACATTTCGTCACTTTGTCGATCAAACCTGTAATCAAGCACAACTTATGAGCCTTTTGGGACTATTTTTTAAGAATTTATAATCAAAGCGTAAGCAAGAAGGAGCATAAAACACGTCAAAATCCCTAGTTATCAACTCCCCCAAACTTAAGCTTTTGCTTGTCCTCAAGCAAACAAAATAAGACCCACCCCTTAAGGTGAAATCCAAGAATTTCCAGCTATCCTAAAGTAACCTCAACAAGCATCAATTGGGACTAACAATTGCCCTCAATATGAATGTATCATTAACAACATTTAACCTTAGAAAAACCATGGATCAATTGTGACACAGGAGCATCAAGAGTTGACTCAACACATCAACGAACTCTTTCAATTACTTTAGTCATTGTGGAACCCAAACTCACACATCCTCAACTCTCCCTAAGCAAACCTCACCTTTTTAGAGTATTAACACACAAATCGAGGTTAATGGAAATTCACTCATCTCTCTCAAGAAAAGGTCACAAGTCCGGCTCTAGGTACCATATACTTGCCCCTTATGTAAGTATCCACTAATGTAAGCTTCCTTCAACTCAAGATCATATAGGGCTTTTGTGGAGTCATTGTGAAGGCTTTTGGTTCAGGGTAGGAAATGTTTTGGTCTAAGTGGGTTCCATCTTCCCTTAAGCACTTCTTTTGATTCATTTGGCACAATTCACTTGACTCTTTGAGTCATTTAACCTCTTTCCAAGGGGTTAAAGAGACCCATTGTCACTCTTTCTTATGCATTTCAATTCTTTTCTCCTTTTTCAACTTTCCACACCTTTCTTTCTTTTACTTTTCTTGAATCCCTTTTTATTCTTTCTCACATTGAGCATTCTTTTTGTCTTTTTGCTTTTCTTTCTTTTTCATTGCCTTTCCTTTTCTTCATTTTTGTGCCTTATACCACTTTGTTGTCATCCTCGTCTCTCTCCCCAAACTTATACTTTTTCCATGTGCTCAAGGAAAGATCGGGTGCCAAGAGAGGGTATCTTTTAGAACGGGTATAGGCTTGTAACATGGTTCTTGAAAGAAAAAGGTCTGAGGCTCAAAAGGGTTAACTAGGGATCATATCATTGGTAGGCTATGGAATTTGTTCAACTATCATTTGGATCAAGGAGAGCCTATAATCACTTCCCAAGTCAAATTTCACTTAAGATTTTGCCTCAACAAACATTCAGGGCAAGTTCTAGACCAATGGCTCGGGACTTGGACTCGCAATTCGATTTCTCACCACACAAGCTAAGGGATTGCTAAAGACATCGAGTCGGGGGCCCACAACGACCTTAGATACGATTTGAGCACACAATGGTCAGAAAAACCATTTGATGATTGTCGGTCAACACTAGAGTCTCAAGGCCACGACTTTCACCATCCTAAACACAACAATTTGTCTTTGACCATGGGATCAAAGGAAAATGTGCTAGGCCCAAGTGAATCTTTGCTTGAGGTACCCTTAACTACAAACTACCAAAAACAAAAAACAAAAACGGACTCAAACCCTTAAGAAGGTTGTCACGCCATCTATCATTGGGAAGAGCCACCCGGTTCACACAAAACTCCACCTTTGGAAAGAACCGTGGCATTAAGAAAACCAAAGGCTTATTAAAACGTCCAAAACAAAACAAAAGGCTACGAGCCTATATAAGAAGCTAAAAACGAAACTTTTTTTGCGAAAATAGAAAATAAAATGAATATGTACAATAGAGGATTTGAATATACAACGGGGAATGAATATATACAATGACGTAACTTTATATACAGACCAAAGAAAAGATAAAAAGTGCGATAAAAGTAACTAAATGTAAAATTATATACAGACCAAATGAAAAACAAGAAACTATAAAATGAATCAGTATATATACAGTCATCCAACAAAAATATAGGGCGCACCCCCTCAAATAAAAGTTGGCATTGTCCCCAACGCCAACTAAACCAAATAAGCACCAAAAATAATAGAGAAAAGATATGAAGACTCCCTAAGCCTCTTCTGTCTGCATAGGATCATGAGTGGTCCCTGGGTCCTCTGTGTGCTCGAGAACCTCAAACTGGTTCCCGATATCCTGCTGCTCAGCTGCTAGGACTTGGGCCTAGACCTGGACGGGCTGTGGATCTGGTACATCCTGTGGCTGACTGGAGGAAGCCTCCGGTGGGTCCGCCAACTGGATGATAGCATCATCTGCTCTCGGGATCTTCCTCCTCTTCTTTGGAGGCCTCTATGTCTGCTCTGGCTGTGTATCTGCTGCTGGCACCGCTGCTGGAGCTGGGTCCTCAAACAACAAGTCTTAAGGCAGTTGGTCTGCCTTCAGTCTATCCACATCCACCCTCAGCTCCTTCACGGACTCCCTAGAGGCCCGTGTCTTGCGCAGCTTTTTGTGCTCCTTGGCAAGCTCCATTAGAGCCTTGCCATGTGAATCCACTACCTTTGCCAAATCAGCCTGGGTACTGAGGATCTTCTCCTGGTTTTCTAGTATTTTCTTCAATGCATCCTCAATGGACTGTGGGACCTGTGCCGGCTGAGGTGCTGACTGAGCTGCAATGATGGAGGTCAAGGTAGACAACTTGGACGAAGTAGTATACATCCAGTTGTTTAGACTCTGAAGCGTCTGGCTTAGCCGGTGGGCAGTGATAGGATGGGCCCGGGAAGATGGAATCTCTGGGCTAGCTGAGGTAGAAGCACCTGGAGGAATGTCAGCTGAAGTGGAAGGTCCGGGAGGCATATCTGCAGTAGTGGAGGCAGGCTCAGAGGGGGCCTCTACCACAACTGGCTCTTCAGATTGGCCAATTGGGGCAGAAGCAGGGGCTTTGTAGTTCTTGTCCTTGGGGTTGTCTGGCCCCTTCGAACTATACCATGAGAATGGAGCCGTAGCCTTGACCTTGATATCAAACGGCCTCTTCTCTACCTTCAAATCTCTGAAGTACATGGTCAGGGTGTTGGGGAAAGGGTAGTTCCGGACGGTCTCGGAGCCCACAAGAGAAATGATGCGGGACATCACATTCCCCACATTGATGGGGTACCCTGCCATGATGGAAGCAACTAGGAGAACCCGATGGAGAGGTATCGTCTGATTATGGGAGGTGGGGTCTAATCGACTGCATACAAATGTCTCCCAACCCCTCGCCTCAAAGTTGAGGGTCCTCTGAAGTATCTTGACCCCAGCAGTCAACCAGTCAGGAACTGTCCCCGGGATTGCCAGGAACTGAGCTAACCATGGGTGGACCTCCTCGCCCATCTCCAACTTTGCCATGTAGAGGGACTCATCAACATCAGTGAACCCCAAATAATCATTCAGAGACTTCCCGTCGAATAACACCTTTTTGTTTCGAACCTTGGTCACTTTGGAACCCTTGACGATGTGGGACACATTATAGTAAAATTCTTTGACCAAGTGTTCATTTGCCTCCATGCAGTCATCTAGAAAGTGCTCCCATCCCACTCTCGTTCTGAACTCTCTCTGCACATTTGGGTTGTGGGGTAGAAGGTCTCTATCTATGAAGCTTCTCTCTAAAATCAGTTTTCTTACCGGCCACCACTCCCTGAATTTGTGGTATGCCACCTGGCTCACGAATCTGTCTTCCCACACTTCGGGTTTTCTAGTACGGGCAACCCCCCAACCTGAGTCTCACCACCCTCCGGTACCTCCTCATCTCCCTCATCATCTCCCTCACCTCCGCCTGCACTCTCCTTGGATAATGAAGCTGTGGGGGAGGTGCAGTCATTCCCACTACCGGCTGTTGAGCCCTCAGATGAATCAGAAATGACATTAATTGGCCTTCGGATAATGGGTGATGGTGGAGGAGAATCATCAGTCAATCTGAAACTCGTGGCGATATGAGTCGGCACCGAGTCTGAGGAGATGTCTTGGGATGGCACATTCTCACTCCCCGATTGATCACAGTTTCTGTTAGCTGCCTTAATTGCTTTTCTCATCTTCTTTATATTTTTACGAGCCTGGGGAGTGAGTTTAACCAATCTCTGCTTCCCTCCCCGGGAGAATCACCTCTCCCGGGTTGTTTTGAGCCTTTACCTCGTAGTTTAACCATTATCTGCAAACACAACATCTAACATTGTTAGTATCAGCAGAGACAGTGAGACATTAGTGCAGGAAGAATTGCAGAACATAAGCAGACAGTTGCAGAAACAGGGCTTGTGCAGACCGCACAAAAAGGGAGTGCGGCCGCACAGGGACCATCGCGGACCGCGCAGGGATTGGGGTTCAAAATACCACCCTCTGAATCTGACCACTGTGGACCGCACAAAGTAGTATCGTGGCTGCGGTGGGCAAGTGCGGACCGTACAAAAAGTACTGCGGACTGCATCAGGGCATCGCAGACCGCACAGAATTGATCGCGGTCCGCGGAGAATGCCCAAACCTGGCACTCAGTTAGGGTTCTTGGATCTTGCTTTTTAGTTCAAATTTTCACCTAGTTAAAGTCCCTACTCAATTACCTACTACATTATACTCCCTAAATCCACAAGAATCATCATTTGAACTAAACTACCCTAAAATTTGAAGAAATAAGGGAGGAAGAAATCTAGAATCTAAGAGAAATGAAAATAAAGTGAAATCACAAAATTAAACAAAGAGAAATGAGTGAAATGTTACCAGATTATTGAGTTGAAATGTAGTTAATCAAAGCTAAGCAAGAATTACGTTTAAGGAGAGGATGAACAGTAGTTTTAGGGTCTCTGAGAATTGAATTTTCGAAAAGGGTAACAGGAGACCCTTGAGGTCTATTTATAGAGAGACCCGTGGGACCCATTCTTACCTACCAGCACGGCCGCACAAGATGGACCGCGGTCCGCGCTGGGTTGTCTTATTAAAACCTTAGGAAGAAGGCCTCTGCGGTCCGTACAAAAGGGACCGCGGCCGCAGAGCTCCACCACGGACCGCACTAAATGCAATGCGACAGCGGTGGAAAACTTCAGAGAGTCCTCATATTGGCTACACCAGTGCGGACCGCACAAAGTGTAGTACGGCCGTACTGGCAACTTCAGAGACTTGTTCAATTTTTCCATCATGTTTTGCTTTGCCTCAACACAATCCTTGCAACATATCACAACCAATTAGCACAACAATCAATCCTACACTACAAAGAAAATCAAAGAAAACAAGAAGAAAAAGACATGGGTTGCCTCCCAAGAAGCGCCTGATTTAACGTCGCGGCACGACGTATTTTACTACCACATGACTCTAGATCAAGAAGTGCCACCACGTGGCTATCATCAAACTTTCCAATAAACAATAAAAAGCACGCCCAGCGAGTCGGTCAAGCATCTGATCAATGAATGGCAAGGGATAATGATCCTTGCGGGTCACTTTGTTCTATTTTCCATAGTCCATGCAACCCCGCCAACCTGTGACTGTTCTTTTAGGAATCAACTCATTCTGAGAATTTATGATTATGGTCATGCCATCCTTCTTCGGTACACATTGTACCGGAGAAGTCCAAGAGCTGTTCGAAATAGGGTGCTCCACCTTGGCGTTCAACCACTTGATAACCTCTATTTTCACCACTTCTTGCGTCGCCTCATTTGATCTTCTTTGATGCTCCAAGGAAGGCTTTGCATCATCCTCCAAGATAATTTTGTGAGTTTCCTGGTTTGTAAGATCCAAAGACAATTTCCTAGGCTCACAAGAGTGCGAGCCCATACCCTGTAAAGCATCCATGCACTCCACTCTTGCATCATCATTGACATCCATATTTAGAGGCACGAGCTCAAGGGATCCTCCACATTAATCATAGAACTTGTGTCATCCACTATCACAGCTGTGACAATGTCCACAAATGAGCACACCTCGGTGCTATTGGGTTGCTTCATGGATTTGCAAACATGGAAAACGACCTTCTCATCCCCCACTCGGAAAGTTAGTTCACCCGCTTCAATCTCAACCAATTCCTTCCCCGTTGAAGGAAAGGTCTCCCTAGAATAATTGGGACCTCATAGTCCACCTCACAATCCAAAATCACAAAGTCCGCCGGCAGGATAAATTTGTCCACCCGTACAAGCACATCATCAACTATACCCAAAGGACGCTTCATTGATCTATCTGCCATTTGTAATCTCATGGAAGTTGGCCTTGGTGGCCCAATACCTAGAGTCTTGAAAACTGAGGAGGGCATTAAATTGATGCTTGCCCCAAGATCACATAAAGCTTTGGCTAAGTCTGCACTACCAATAGTGTAGGGGATAGTGAAAGCACCGGGATCCTCTAATTTCGAGGCCATTGAATGTACTATGGCACTAACTTGGTGGGTCATCTTGATAGTTTCACAGTCCATTTATCTTTTATTTGTAACCAAATCTTTCATGAATTTCGCATACCCAGGCATTTGCTCCAAAGCCTCCACCAAAGGCACGTTAATGGATAAGCTCTTCATCATGTCAATGAACTTTTTGAATTGATTCTCACTTTTCTGCTTGGCTAACCGTTGAGGATAAGGCGGAGGTGGTCTAGGTAAAGGTGCCTTGGCTTTGGGCACCACCGGCTCGGGCATATCAATCACGTGTTCCCTAGACGGGTTCACGACATCTTGAGTTTCCACCTCGGCCTCATCAATGTCAATCCTCACATCATTGTTTACCTCATTCTCAATCACATCTTCAACTATCACAGGTACATCATTTTCCCGCAACTCAACATCATCATCCACAACTTGCTTATCTTTCGAGGCATGCACATCACTGCCTCTCCTACTTCTTGTTGTAACCGCCATCACATGATTGTTCCCACCCTTAGGGTTCACTACCGTATCACTTGGTAGAGCACCCTTAGGGCGAGTATTCAACGATTGAGAGATTTGGCCTAATTGCACCTCCAAGTTCCGGATAGAGGTGTTGTGGGAAGCCAATTGAGCATCAAAATCTTGGTTCTTCTTCATCATTTGTTCGAACATCATTTCTATTCTTCCTATATCATTACCTGAAGAACTAGATCCTTGAGATTGAAACGGAGGTGGATTATTCGGTTGTTGGTACATCAGGGGCCTTTGAAAGCCTTGCCCTTGATTGCCTTGATTTCCATTGTTGTTCCACCCGCCTTGACCATTGTTGTTCCAATTGTTGTTATTACCATTCCAATGCCCTTGGTTGCCTTGATTGTTGTTCCCCCAATTACCGCCTTGGATGTTGTTGTTCCAATTACCACCAACTTGTTGTTGATTGCCCCAATTTCCTTGGGGTCGCCATTGTTGGTTTGAAGAGTTGCCTCTATTGCCTTGATAGTTGTTAACATATTGTTCCTCTTCATTTTGCTCATCATACCCATCATTTTGAAACCCATCACAATCATCATTAAATTGCTCAGAATTCCCTTGGTTTTGTTGCCTTCTTTGCCTTCTCTTGTTGGTAAGCAAATTAACACTTTCCATAGCATTCACTTGGCGAGGGTTTTGGACTTGTTGCAACTGTGCCTTAGCCAATTGATTCATAGTAGTTGTCAACTCCGCTATAGCCTGCCCATGGTCGTGTAACTCCTTATGAAAATGAATAACCGTAGGGCCACCTTGGGGAACATTGGCTCTACTTTGCCATGCGGAAGATGTATCCGCCATCTCATCAAGAATCTCGCAAGATTCATCATAAGACAACTTCATAAAATTACCCCCCGCCAATTGATTGACTATGCACTGATTTGTAGTATTGATGCCCCGATAGAAGGTTTGTTGAATCATCGCCTCAGTCATATCGTTGTTTGGGCATTCTTTCACCATTGTTCTAAACCGCTCCCAAATCTCATGTAAGGGTTCCGTGGGTTCTTGCTTGAAAGCCAATATCTCATCTTGAAGTGCTGCCATGTGCCCGGGTGAGAAAAATTTAGCAATAAACTTATCCGCCAACTCATCCCAAGTTGTGATGGAATGGTTGGGGAGTCTCTCTAGCCAATCCAATGCCTTTCCCCGAAGTGAGAACGGGAAAAGTCTCAACCTAAGAGCATCTTCAGACACATTCATCTGCTTGCTACCCCAACATGTATCCACAAACCCTTTTAGATGTTTGTAGGCATTTTGATCCGCAGCGCCCGTGAAATACCCACGGTGCTCAAGTAAGGTCAACATCACATTAGTTATCTGAAAATTGCCCGCCCGGATTCTGGGTGGGACAATAGCACTTGCATATCCTTGGTTTGGTAATACTCTGGGAGCCACTCTTGGAGGTTGCGGAGGAGGGCCTGGAATATTATCATTAGCATTGGCCTGGCGGCCCCGTTGTGGTCCGGGAGGTACAAGAGGCACCTTATCCTCTCCAATTTCATCTACCTCTTCCCCCGCAAGCACATTCCCAAGAGGATCATTAGCATTTAAAGCCATTTGGTACCCGTAGTAATCACACACTCAAATTAGTAACAAGGAAGGAAAGAAGAACAACACACAAAACTAACTAAATAGATAGCCAAAACCGTTAGCCTCCTCGGCAACGGCGCCAAAAAAGTGATCACTACCTACTCCGCACCAATAAAAGGTAGTAAGAGAGGGTCGCAATAGCTTTTACCCGATTTGTTGGTTGGGATCGATTTCCTCAGGGAGCTAGGATGGAGTCGAGTATCTATTTAGCTTAGGATTGTGTGTATGCTCTTAATTGGTCTTCTATTCATTTTTTTGTTTTTCTTTATATTCTACTATGATTAAGCTACAAATTATAATTGCAATTATACTAATCTAAGAGTAAATTGCTACAAGTTGTATCTAATGCTTTTAAAGGCACTAGGGTAGTGACTTTCACCTAGGTGGCTAATTGACGGGTAATTGCATCTAAGGCACGATTGACATGATTGGGGAAATATGTTATAACCGTTACTCAATACTACCCACTCTACACCTCTCGGTAGAAAGAGTGGTTTTGCCCAATTGACTCTCTCGAGACCAATTGGGTATGCATATTTGCTCGAGCAACTAGGGTTCAAGTCGGGTAATTATTCTCTCGAGGTTTAACCCTTTAATTGGGACTATCAAATCTCTTGAGTCCATCCCAATTCCTTGTTGAGTCAATTTTGGAAACTTAGGCTCTCTTTCTCAAGAAGAGCCAAGTCAACTTAGCACAAACTAGTGTTTGCAACTACTAATTCATAAATTAAACCATAAAATTGACCAAATAACAAACACCCATAATCAATCTAACCTTAAATCACAACACTCATCAATTACCCATACTAGGGTTGAGCCACAACCCTAGCTAATGGGTTAGCTACTCATGCTTGAAGATAAAATCAGAGAAATAGATGAAGAAAAAGACATAGTAATTAAACACTAAAGAAAATACAGAGAATCTATCGTTAGAGTTAAGCTAAAATGCCCAAAATGGCTACAAAATAGCTTCTCATGAGCACAGCTACTGTTCTAATATAACTGATACCCTAAAAATGGAAAAAGGTTCTATTTATACTAAGCTGGAAAAACTGTACAAAAATGCTCCTGCAGGGTCAGTGCGGGCCGCACAAAATGGACTGCGGCTGTACTAGGCTCTTGGTCTTGAAGTCTTAGCTCTCTGAACTCAGGCTCCGCAGACCATGCAAGATTGACTGCGGCCGTGGAGGCTTCCAATGCGGTCCGCACAAACATGATCGCTGGACCTCGATGGCTTGAACCTGGGCAAG
The DNA here is from genome assembly GCF_001879085.1 of Nicotiana attenuata. Lineage (NCBI taxonomy): Eukaryota > Viridiplantae > Streptophyta > Magnoliopsida > Solanales > Solanaceae > Nicotiana > Nicotiana attenuata. The sequence goes on along the minus strand of NC_032000.1, from coordinate 17,837,548 downwards.
TTGCAACTCTCTGATCTTCTCTTCCGCGGACTGCACATAATGATAGTGCGGCCGCGAAGCCTTCAGTGCGGACCGCGCAAGATTGAATGCGGCCGCACTGCCTTGAAGCTTGTTTTGCCAGTTCTCTGAATCTCCCTAGTGCGGGCCACACAGAATGGTCTGCGGCCGCACTAGGTTTTATGCCTTGAAATCTACTCTCTGAATCTCCCTAGTACGGACCGCACAAAGTGTAGTGCGGCCGCATTAGGCCTGTTTGTTCTGAGTTTGCCTTGTCTTTGGTACTTGAGCAGGTTTCACTCCTTTTGAGCCGAACTTTGACATTTCATCACTTTGTCGATCAAACCTGCAATCAAGCACAACTTATGAGCCTTTTGTAACTATTTTGTAAGAATTTATAATCAAAGTGTAAGCAAGAAGGAGCATAAAACACGTCAAAATCCCTAGTTATCACAGCTCCCGCGAGGGGCAGAGGCCGAGGCCGTATTGGAGGCTGAGGTAGGGGCAGAGCTCAGCCCGGAGCAGCACCACCAGCGGCGGAGCCTCAGGTTGTGTTTGACGAGGAGGTTCCGACCCAGACAGCTCCCGTGGGCCCAGCTCAGGTCCTAGAGGGGTTCATTGCTACTCCAGTACTTCAGAATGCTCTGGTTTTTCTAGTGGGCCTCATGGAGAGTGTCACCCAGGCAGGCTTGCTTCCTGTTGCTCCAGCCGTCTCTCAGGCTGGAGGAGGGGCCCAGACTACTGCTACTCGCACTCCGGAGTAGGTGGCTCCTCAGTTTCAGACCCAGCAGCCCAGCTAGTTGGGGCAGTTCATCCGGGTGTGGTAGCCCAGACCGGCGACGGAGCAGCTATGACTGCCGATGCCTTGTGGGGATTGGATAGGTTTACTAAGCTCTTCACTCCCACTTTCAGCGGTGCATCCTGTGAGGATCCCTAGGATTATCTAGACAGCTGTCACGAGGTACTCAGGAACATGAATGGAGACCAATGGGGTGGATTTTGCTACTTTTTGCTTATCTGGATCCGCCAAGACTTGGTGGAGAGATTACTGTTTGGCTAGACTAGCCGAATCACCAGCGTTGACTTGGGAGCAGTTTACTCAGCTATTCTTGGAGAAGTTTCTTCCCCTTACTCAGAGAGAGATCTATCGGAGGCAGTTTGAGCGCCTCCAGCAGGGTTCCATGACCGTTACTCAGTACGAGACTAGGTTTATCGAGTTGGCCCGTTATGCTCTACTTATACTTCCCACTGAGAGAGAGAGAGAGTGAGGAGGTTCATTGAGGGACTTATCCATCCTATTCGACTTCAGATGGCTAAGGAGACGGGGAGTGAGATTTCTTTCCAGGAGGCGGCCAATGTGGCCAGGAGGGTTGAGATGGTTTTGTCACAGGGAGGTGGTCAGGGGTCTAACAAGAGGCCTTGTTATTCAAGCAAATTAAGTGGTACCTCGTTTGGAGGCAGGGATTCGTATGGTAGAGGCCATCCTCCTAGGCCCTTTCAGTCGGCACTTCAGGTTTCACACGGTACTTCAGGTGGTCGTGGTTCTCACACGCAGTATTCTGATCAACAGTCCTACAGTGCACCACCAGCTCATATCAGTACACCGCCGCTCCAGAGTTTTCGGGGTGGCTATTCAGGTCATCAGGGTCAGCAGTCTCAGCAGCCGAGGACATGTTACACTTGTGGTGATACGGGTCACATTGCTAGATTTTATCCTCGAGCATCAGGCATCTCACAACATCCGGGTTCCCGTGCCATGGTTTCGGCACCGAGTGTTCCATATACCGCCCAGCCAGCCAGAGGTGGGGGTAGAGGTCCTAGAGGTGGAGGTAGAGGTTCTAGAGGTGGAGCTCAGGCCGCTAGAGGTGGAGGCTAGCCAGTAGCAGGATGTCCCAGAGATGTAGTCCAGGGTGGTGGGGCCCAGCCCCGATTTTATGCTCTTCCAGCTAGGCCGGAGGCTGAGGCTTCCGATGCAGTTATCACAGGTACAGTTTTCGTTTGTAGTAGGGGTGCTTCAGTGCTATTTGATCCAGGGTCTACCTACTCTTATGTGTCATCCTATTTTGTGCAGTATCTGGTCATGTCCAGTGATTCTCTGAGTACTCCTGTTTATGTGTCCACCCCGGTGGGTGATTCTATTATGGTAGATCGTGTTCATCGTTCATGCATTATTGTGATTGAGGGTCTTGAGACCCGAGTAGACTTATTACTGCTGGACATGGTCGATTTTGATGTCATACTGGGAATGGACTGGTTGTCACCTTACCACACCATGTTGGCTTATCATGCCAAGACTGTGACCTTAGCCTTACCGGGCTTACCTCGTTTAGAGTGGAGGGGGACTCCTGGTCATTCGACCCGTAGTGTTATCTCATATATGAAGGCTCGATGAATGGTCGAGAAGGGGTGTTTGGCCTATTTGGCATACGTTCATGATTCCAGTGCCGAGGTTCCTTCTATTGATTCTGTGCCTGTAGTGCGTGAGTTTCCTGAGGTATTTCCTTCAGACCTCCCGGGTATGCCACCCGACAGGGATATTGATTTTTGCATTGATCTGGCTCCGGGCACTTAGCCCATTTCTATTCCGCCATATCACATGGCCCCGCCTGAGCTGAAAGAGTTGAAGGAGCAGTTGCAAGACCTTCTTGATAAGGGCTTCATCAGGCCTAGTGTCTCGCTAGGGGGTGCGCCGGTGTTGTTTGTCAAGAAGAAGGACGGATCGATTATAATGTGTATAGATTACCGGCAATTGAACAAGGTCACAATCAAGAATAAGTACCCATTAACGAGGATTAAGGATTTGTTCGACCAGCTTCAGGGTGCCCAAGTGTTCTCTAAGATCGACTTGAGATCTGGCTACCATCAGTTGAAGATTAGGACATCCGATGTCCCTAAGACAGCATTCTGCACTCGGTACAAGCATTATGAGTTCTTGGTAATGTCATTCGGGCTGACGAATGCCCCGGCAGCTTTTATGGATTTGATGAACCGAGTGTTCAGGGCTTGCTTGGATTCATTTGTGATAGTCTTCATTGACGATATCTTGATTTATTCCCGCAGTCAGGAGGAGCATGGGCAGCATTTGAGAGTGGTTCTTCAGACTCTGAGAGATAGTCAGCTGTATGCTAAGTTTTCAAAGTGTGAGTTCTGGTTGAGTTCAGTTGCTTTCTTGGGTCATGTGGTTTCAGCAGAGGGTATTCAGGTAGATCCAAAGAAGATAGAGGCAGTCAAGAACTGGCCTCGACCCACATCAGCCACAGAGGTCCGGAGTTTCTTGGGTTTGGCAGGCTATTATCGTCGGTTCGTGGAGGGGTTTTCATCTATTGCAGCCTTGATGACCAGGTTGACCCAGAAGGGTGCCCAATTTAAATGGTCGAATGAGTGGGAGGCGAGCTTCCAGAAGCTCAAGAAAGCCTTGACTACGACACCAGTGTTGGCTTTGCCCGCAGGTTCAGGCCCATATACAGTTTATTATGATGCATCTCATGTTGGACTTGGTGCGCTGTTGATGCAGAATGACAAGGTCATTGCTTATGCTTCGCGCCAGTTGAAGATTCATGAAAAGAACTATCCAGTCCATGATTTGGAGTTAGCAGCCATTGTTCACGCGTTGAAGATTTGGAGGCATTATCTGTATGGCGTGGCATGCGAGGTATTCACGGACCACAAGAGTTTGCAATACTTATTCAACATAAGGAGCTAAATTTGATGCAGAGAAGGTGGTTGGATGCAGAGAAGGTGGTTGGAGCTGTTAAAAGATTATGATGTCACTATCTTATATCATCCGGAAAAGGCCAATATGGTGGCCGATGCTTTGAGTAGGAAGTCAGCCAGTATGGGCAGTCTTGCGTATATTCCGGTTGGTGAGAGACCGCTTACTTTGGATGTCCAGGCTTTGGCTAATCAGTTCGTGAGGTTGGATGTTTCTGATCCCAGTCGTATTTTAGCTTGCACAGTTGCTCGCTCTTCTTTATTGGAGCGTATCCGAGATCGGCAGTATGATGATCCTCATTTATGTGTCCTTAGGGACACGGTGCAACACGGAGATGCCAAGCAGGTCACACTAGGAGACGATGGAGTTTTGAGAATGCAGGGTCCTATTTGTGTGCCTAATATGGATGGACTTCGGGAGTTGATTCTAGAGGAGGCCCATAGTTCCGGTACTCTATTTTTCCGGGCGCCTCCAAGATGTATCAGGACTTACGACAGCATTATTAGTGGAGGAGAATGAAGAAGGACATTGTTGCGTATGTGGCTCTGTGTTTGAATTGTCAGCAGGTTAAGTACGAGCATCAGAGGCTTGGCGGTGTGTTCCAGAAGATTGAGATCCCTGAGTGGAAGTGGGAGTGTATTACTATGGACTTCGTTACTAGACTCCTATGGACTCAGAAGAAGTTCGATGCAGTGTGGGTCATTGTTGATAGGCTGACCAAGTTAGCACATTTCATTTGTGTGGCAGTCTCCTATTCTTCCGAGAAGTTGGCTGAGATCTATATCCGGGAGATTGTTCGTCTTCATGGTGTGCCTGTGTCTATCATCTCGGACCAAGGTACATAGTTTACCTCACGTATTTGGGGAGCGGTTCAGCGAGAGTTGGGCACACACGTTGAGTTGAGCAGAACGTTTCATCCTCAGACGGACGGGCAGTCCGAGCGGACTATTCAGATTTTGGCGGATATGCTCCGACCTTGTGTTATCGACTTTGGAGGCTTGTGGGATCAGTTCTTACCATTAGCAGAGTTTGCCTACAATAACAACTACCAGTCGAGTATTCAGATGGCTCCTTATGAGGCTCTATATGGTAGGGGGTGTCGGTCGCCGGTTGGATGGTTTGAGCTGGGAGAGGCTCGATTGTTGGGTACGGGTCTAGTACAAGATGCCTTTGATAAGGTCAGGATCATTCAGGACAGGCTTCGTACAGCTCAGTCCAGGCAGAAGAGTTATGCCGACCGTAAGGTTCGTGATTTGGCATTCATGGTTGGTGAGCGGGTATTGCTTCGGGTGTCGCCTATTAAGGGCGTGATGAGATTTGTAAATAAGGGCAATCTTAGCCCTAGGTTCATTGGCCCGTTTGAGATTCTTGTTCGAGTGGGAGAGGTGGCTTACAGACTTGCGTTGCCGCCGAGATTATCAGTCGTGCACCCAGTGTTTCACGTGTCCATGCTTCGGAAGTATCACGGCGATCCATCCCACGTGTTAGACTTCAGCACTGTCCAGTTGGACAAGGACTTGTCCAATGAAGAGGAGCCGGTAGCTATTCTAGACCGGCAGGTTCGTCAGTTGAGATCAAAGAGTTTTCCTTCTGTTCGTGTTCAGTGGAGAGGTCAGCCTGCCGAGGCCTCGACCTGGGAGTCCGAGTCCGATATGCGGAGCCGTTATCCCCATCTTTTCCCCGACTCAGGTACTTCCTTCTTATGTCCGTTCGAGGACGAACGATTGTTTTAGAGGTGGAGGATGTGATGACCCGAAAAGTCATCACTTATTTTAGAAACAAATTCAGCGTTCCGAGGTCTGAAAGTCTCCTTTTTACCTCGATTTACGTGTGCAGACCGGGCGCTTAGCCGGAAAACCATTATATGTAAATCAGTGAAAAATAATAAATTTTGCCTTTAAAATGAATTTAAGTTGACTTCGATCAATATTTTTAGTAAACAGACCAGGATCCGTGTTCCGATGATTCCGGGAGGTCCGTAAGAAAATATGAGACTTGGGCGTATGCCCAGAATCGAATTCCGAGGTCCCTAGCCTGAGAAATGAATTTTTTGAAGAAAATTATTTTCTAAAAAATACATGAGATATTGGAAATGAAATGTGTTTGAAATTTAATGGTATCAGGCCTGTATCTTGGTTCCGGAGCCCGGTACAGGTCTTATATGTGATTTAAATTGAGTTTGGAAATTTGGTAAGAAACGGACTTGAAATGACGTGAAACGGACCTTATTTGGAAAAATTAGAAAATTTGATGATCTTGAGTGATTTCATGATTTTGGTGCTAAATTCATAGTTGTTGATGTTATTTTGGTGATTTGAATGCACGAGCGAGTTCGTATGATGTTTTTGGGTTAGTGTACATGTTTGTTTTGGAGCCCCGAGGGCTCGGGTGAGTTTTGGATAGGCCACAGAGTAGAAACGGACTTAGAAAAATTGCACTACAACAAATTTGATTATTAGTGATGAATTATTTCGTCACCAAAGAACTTTTGTGACGAAAGTTTTTTTGTCAATCTTTCATCCTTAAAAAACCGTCACTAATAGTATACAAAGACAACTTTGTGTTTCGTCGCTAAATAAAATTATATTAACTACGAATTTTTTTTGACCCTAAATATGTAGTATTTATGACAAACTTGTTTCTCACAAAAAATATAAAAAAAATCGTAGTTAATAGTGTAGTTTCGTCACTAAAAAGTACATTAATACCGACAAAATTACTTCGTCACTAACTATTAGTTTAATTAGAGACGATGCAATTTTGTCACTAAAGACTATCTTTTATAGACAAAAAAGTATTTCGTCCCTAAATAGATAAATCAGTGACAACTTAGCTTTTTTTTAAAAATTATAATTTTGTATATGGAAAACTATTATTTTGTCGCAAAAAATATTTCTTTCAATGATAAAATAAAATTATTACTATAATTATCATGATTAATAACAATTACAATTGACATAAATAAAGTAAATTCGTAGTCAATAGAAAGGTGAATCTTGAGTAAACTAATTGGAAATAGAATTAAAGCTAAACAACAAAGTACCTCTTGGGGTAACACTAAAAAAAATACACTCAATGAATACCACCACCACCACCACTTCACCGCCGGAACCACCAGACATAAGCTCCATGCACCTTGATACACCACCATTTACCTTTGCCCAAACCCTGCTCAGTAGCAATCAATTCAGCCATCACTCAACCACATGCCAACAAACACACTCTCACCTTGATTTATCAGATGAATCCACCTTACATGACCTACAACATGACATCTTTATCCCAATCACCTCTGCCGATAAGTTCAGATTATACACACCTTGGGAATATTCAGTTATTGTCAAGGTATTTGGTCGGAAAGTAGGCCATCAAACACTTCGATCAAAACTCACAACACTATGGAAACCAACAGAGGATTTACCTCTTATTGACCTGGGCTGCGATTTCTTCCTTGTGAAATTCCAAAAAGAAGAAAACATGTTCACATCCCTACATAATGGTCCATGGTTTATCCTCAATCACTTTGTTTCTGTTCGTAAATGGGAACCCAAATTTATAGCCTTCAACACTCAACTAACCTATACAGCCATTTGGTTACGACTTCCTGAACTCCCTACTGAGTTTTATGACCTGGAGATATTGCAACGAGTGGGAGAAAAATTGGAACACTACTCAAAGTGGATACTTGCACATCCGCAACCACACGTGGTTGCTATGCAAGAATTTGCATTGAAGCACCGTTAGAAATGCCTCTCAAAACCCATGTTTACATTGGATCCCATAAACAACAACTCGTATACTAAGGTGTTAGTATGCTATGTACTGCTTGTGGCAAACTTGGACACACAAATGCCCTCTGTTTGTCAACTTTTTCACAAACAACTACAACCCCCACCACCATACACACACCACTACCCAATCGACCTTCCACCTCACAAACCTCACTTCCTACAACCTCCTCACAAACCTCCCTTCAAAACACCTCCCATACTATCCTTCCTCTTACGAAAATAGATGCTACTGAGTGGAAAATAGTCAACTTTCCCTCCAAGAATCATTCAAAAGCAAAATCACCAAATTACTACAGTAGCCAATCACAAGAGTCATACATCGGCGACGACGGACCTACAGGTATAATACACTTACTAACCCTAATGGAAAAAGCTTACACCCAAAAAAATCAACTTTAACAACTAACCCCTCCATTCAACCTAAGTTTTTAATAAAACTAATCTAAACATGCTTAATGATCTTGCAAATTTGAATCAAACGGACACTTCTTATGGGCCAAACCATGTAGCCCAAACCACTACAAACACAGCAACACCTCCAAAGCCTATTTCCAGCCAACCATTACACTCAGCAGCAAATAATGCTGACTCATCCACCACCAACCCACAAATTACCAAAAACAAACACGTGGCACACGCTGCCAATCAAGGCACATGCATGGACCTCCCCCCACAGACAATAGGCAATCAAGTGCAAGCCTATCTAACGGCAACCCACCCATCTACAACATTTAACAAAGGCCCAATAACCCCATTCCCTACCCACATAGTTAACCCTCTAACTGACATAGCCCAATGCCCCATACAAGCAACCGGCTCCAATACTACACACGAGAACACCTACACACTACCCATATCAAATCAACCGGCCACAATAACCACTCAAAATTCCCACAACACTGAACCACAATCATCACCCTCCCAACCCAACATATATGCACATAACCCTCCATCACAAACTACACCACAATATAATGAACCAGTCACCCCACAACTTCCAACACAGGAGAACCCGCTCCTTTACCAATACAACTCTACTCCAACACCCAATCTTCCTCAACACCATCACAATGCAACCACTACAGGATCTCCCCCCACAACTAACACCCATTTACATCACGCAATACCTACCAACTCAAGCATACCCACAGTCTTGGTGGGAAATGAGGATGCAGGAACATGCACTGACTTTTACGATGGAAATAGACAACCAAGATATCATTGTAATGATCCAAAATCCAGCGGATATAACTCAAATTATCACAGAACGGATGCGCATGGGAGTGACTCTTTACAATCAATTCATTTGGGCCATGCATCCATCATCAGTCCTTCATCAACAATAACTATTCCCACAGACTCCATTTCCACTACCAATGTTCTTACCACCAACACTAACAACGAACAATATCGATCTTCCCTTCTACCCACCACAACAGCCACCACAAACTTTTGTACCATGGATCCAACCTCACACCTCAATCACCCTCATAATTCCACTCCATGCACAAGCCTCTCCATACCAACCCCTAACTCCTCTCCCAAGTCCACAACCACCATCCAGTCCATCGTACAGTGAACTAGATGAAATAGCAAGCTTGGAAGTGGCAGCAACTATGGCAGAAATAAGAGAGACACTACCCATCCTGAGTTACCTCAATGGAAACAAGACCTATATCCTTAAAGAACAATATGAAAGAAAAGTGATCATAACTTGCCCGCCAGAGCTCCAAAGTGTATCACTCAACATCCGTCAAACAAGGAACCCAGAGGTGGGGAATTTTGCAATAGTACTGATACCAGCACTAATGAACATATCCTCAACGATGGAGAGGGAGACTCCATCAAACCCAATCATTAATCAATCCATGAAGTTTGTTATATGGAATTGCCATGGGGCTCAGTCACCAGAATTTAAAAGGAACTTTTGATCAATGCTCAACTATCACAAGCCATCTATTGTGGCATTACTGGAAACATACATGCAAGATCATGGATACCTTAAAGATGAGTTTGGATTCTCCAACTTGGCACAATCACCTGCCCAAGGAATCTCTGGAGGAATTGCACTACTATGGAAGGAGGAGGACATCAAACTAGAACAAGTGGCAGTTACCAATCAAGAGATCCACTCCATTGTCCAGGTATACCCTAAACCTAATGCTTGGTTACTATCTATTGCATATGCGAAAAATGATCTCTATGCACGTTTTATACTGTGGGATAATCTTCGTACTATATATGATCAAATTAAATTGCCTTAGTTAATCGGAGGAGATTTTAATAAAAATTCTTGCCTCCAATGAAAAATATGGAGGCCTTAGTATTAATAATAGTCGTACTGACCATTTTATCAAATGCATCAACTATTGTAAACTTGTGGAACTTGGTTATACAGGTAGTAGGTACACTTGGTCTAATAATCAACGCTTAGTTAATAGAATCCTTGAACGCTTAGACAGATGTTTAGCTAACTATGAATGGCTCAATTTATATCCGGAGGCTTTAGTGCATTATTTGCCTAGAACCCATTCGGATCATAGTCCATTACTATTAACCTTAAAAAAGCATAAAAGTCCTCAGGATAAAATTTTCAGATTTGAAACAATTTGGACTACCCATCCGGAATTTACTTCAATTATTACACAAAACTGGACTCCTAACAAACCTACACTGCAAGCCATTAAAGATTTTCAAAAAAATATTACTGAATGGAATAAAATACTTTTGGGAACATTTTTAAGAAAAAGAATACCTTACTAGCTAGGCTTCAAGGAATACAAAAATCACCCAGGTACCCAACTAGTCACTTCCTCCAAAATCTAGAAAAAGATCTCATTGATCAATTTAATGATATACTCAAACTTGAAGAAGAATTTTGGAAATTAAAATCCAGGATAAATTGGCTTCAAAATGGTGATGCCAACACTAAGTTTTTTCATTTAACAACTCTCCAAAGACGTAGACGGAACCGTATCACAGCTCTAAAAGACTCCATTGGGAATTGGTTACTAGACCAATCAACTATCAATGAGTCAATTGAGAATTACTATCACACCTTATTTACTACTACTCACTCACACCACCCCCTACCACGACAATATAGTCATCCACCCAATTCTAATAACTACTCAGTAATTGACCAACAACTTACAGAAGCCGATATTACTGACGCACTACAATATTTTCAACCTCTTAAAGCGCCAGGACCGGATGGATTACACCCGTACATCTACCAAGAATACTGCCCCCAAGTTAAATCACAAGTTATTACATTTTGTAAAGATATTTTTAATACTAAACAAATCCCTCAAGAACTTAATAAAACCTACCTTTGTCTAATTCCAAATACTAACAACCTTCTCTAATCACTCAATACAGACCCATTAGTCTTGCAACACTCTCAATAAATTAATCACCAAAATAATTGTCAAACGTATAAAACCATTACTAATGAACATTATCAGCCCTGAACAATCAACATTCCTTCCTAATCGAAGAGCTTCTGATAATGCAATTATACTACAAGAAATTATGCATTATTTTAAAAATAAAAAATGGAAACATACAGCCTTCTTGCTCAAATTAGACTTGGAAAAGCTTTTGATAAGTTAGAGTGGGACTTTATTCATGACACACTTAATTATTTTAAACTTCCACCAACCCATATCAAACTCATTATGTCATTCATCACTACCACTACAATCTCTATCTTAATCAACAGACAACCAACTCAATTTATTTCACCTACACGAGGCATACACCAAGGCGGCCCTTTATCACCTTATATTTTTATATTATGCATGAAAATGTTAACTAGAAATATTCACATGGAGGTAGATTACCTTAGATGGCATCCTATAAAAATTTCAAGACAAGGACCTCCTATATCCCATTTACTGTTCACTGATGACATTACAATTACATCGAAATTAACCACTAAGAGCATGAACTCCATCATTGACACCCTTAATCTCCTAACCATACTGTCCGGCTTGACTATTAATTTTAATAAATCAAAAAATTTCTTCACCAAAAACACTACCAAAGAAGCTCGAGACAGTGTTACTCAACTATTTAATATGAGGGAAGGTCTAAATTTTGGGAAATACCTTGGTTACCCTATTTTTAACACAAAACAAACACAAACCACTTTCAATACTTACTAGACAATTTTAAAAACAGACTATCAGGTTGGAAAACCAACTTTCTATCCATGGTAGAACGCACTACTTTAATAAAAGCTACACTAAACTGCCTGCCTAATCATGTTATGCAACTTATTAAAATACCCACTAATGTCATTAACAAGCTTGAACGTAATCAAAATTTTTTTTATGGGGCACTACACCTCAGAAATACAAATTGCACCTTATTAAATGGGCAACTGTATAATTACCTAAGCCACAAGGAGGTCTGGGTATACAAAACCTCCATCATAAAAATAGTGCCTTATCAGGATCTCTAGCATGGAGACTTTTCCAGTCACCATCCTCCCACTGGGCTAAAGTAATACTCTCAAAATATAATACATATACTAAGTCCAAAACTATGTCCTCTAATTGGAAATCAATCACTCTTGGCTGGTCCTCTTGTCAACTAGCCATACGGTGGCATCCGGCAACCGACACACACATTAGTTTCTGGAATGACCCATGGTTAGATAATAATTTTACCCTAAGAAATTCAATTATAGGGCCTCTACCACAACAAGATCAACTGGCCTCACTCTCCAGTTACTTAACTAACAACACCATTAACACTAGTTTAATTCCGTTTGAATTTTCCCCTAATATACTCCTACTATTAAAACATTACTACATGCCTACCATTACAAACCCAAAAACTTGTGATCAAATTTATTGGGGACTTACTAGTAATGAATTTTTTACAGTAACATCACTTTACAAACAATTAGACTCAAATGTACTAACCACATCCTTCCAGTGGATATGGAAACTAAAGCTACCATCCAAAATTAAACATTTCTTATGGCTCATAAGCCATCATCGTCTGCCCACCTTAAGTTATCTTCATAACATCCAAGTTGCTACAAATGCACTTTGCCCAATATACCATACACATGAAGAAACTATCAACCATTTATTTTTCTTATGCATACATACAAAAGCAACTTGGGAAAGCTTGTCCATTAACTTATCGAATGTTAACCTCGATAGATTACACGACAATACTCCCTATACACTGTCCCAACTCCTTAAGCAAAAACCTAATCTTAGACAACAACTCCCTTCGCATATACTAATTCCATTCACCCTTTGGAATTTATGAAAAACTAGGAATCGCACTATCTTTGATGGTAAATATATCCCACCAAACCACACTCACATATTAAGCCAAGCTGCAGAATTCTTTTATTTAGGCGTCAACCACAAACAAACACCAAGGCATCAACCACACATGCTATCAAATGGAACCCCCTACTAATCTCTCATTTAAGCTTAACTCGGATGGAGCCTGTGACATGGCGAATAACAAATATGGCTTTGGAGGAGTAATTCGGGACCCTTCAGGGAATTGGTTACTTGGATACATGGGTTCCCGTCCTATGGGAAGCATAATATACATGGAACTTACTGCACTACAGGAAGGACTAAGGTTCTCCCTCCAATATAAATACATTTCACTGGAGATTAATGTGGACTCAATAGAGGTAATTTCATCCCTTCTCTCGAATAATCACCACTACTCATCTTTGATTGATGAATGCAGGTACTAATACATCAACTGGGTAGCCGTCGAGTGACACATGTATACATCTACTATCTACTACACTTTTGGAACAACTGGCCAAACAAGGAACAACTATCTCCATGCAAAATCCATCTACTACACTTTTGGAACCATCACTTTTTGCTATGCCTCAATACATGGATGATCAACGTGGCACACTCTACCAACATTCCACAAATTCTCCCAAGATTTTGGGACATACTTCTTTTTGTTTACATATGCTGTCACAAACTATGTCCCACGCTTGCATGGGTACACAACGATGTTTTTGTAATGATGTATCTCAAAATGCTCCTTGTACTATTCCTTAATATATAAAAGTATGCATCTTTTGACAAAAAAAAAATGGAAATAATATAATAAAACATACAAGGTAACAAACAAAAATTTGCACCCATGATCATAAATTTAAGAACTATACCATATAACAATAATATCTCTTACAAACTCCTAAAACTAAAACACATAAATAAAGTAAAGTTTATCTAACGCGAAGTCTAATCAAAATACATGAGTATTGATTATTAAAAAAATAAAGTATGTTGCTTCTCCAGTATGTTGCTTCTCCAAATGCTAATGTGTGTCTAATAATTTTCATCTTCATGTACCTGAGAATAGGAAGAAAAAAGTTATAATTTTAGTACATACATAATGATCACATGATTTAGAAAACATATATTTTAAATGTTAAATATAAATCAAATATTAATTAATAAGAATAGTAGAACGAGAAATAAGTACTGATAAAGATACTTACTCCAGTTCTTCTTTGGTTGTAACCACATTCAGACTAAGAGATTAAATTTTGAGCTGTTAATCTCTCAAAAATTAGAGAACAATAGACAAAATTTCTTCATACGCTTAAAATAAAACTAAAATGAATAAAAACACACTAATACATACATGTCATATGCCATCTGGAGATACCCAAATTTATAATGCCCTAAATACATATCGAAAGAAAGTAGAGTAAATTATATACCTTATCTTGAAATGCCCATCATCCCAGATTGGATATTAAATCAAGAAAAAGTTTTGAAGAATAGACACACACATACAGAGAGATTTAGAAAGAGAGAGAGAAGTAATATGTTGATAGTGAAAATGGGAACAAATTTTACTTGGGCAAGGGTTTGATTGGGGGTTGAAGATCTCATTGTAACGATCCGACCAGTCGTTTTGAGCTTTTACACTTCGTTTGCCAGTTCTCGGGTATGACTTGCCCCGTGTGGTGTATTATGACTTATGTAAATCATTGGTTTCAGTTTTCAGGATAATCGGAATGAATTTGGAAAAACAGTTCTCAGCTAAAGCTTGAAATTTGAAAGGTTTGACCAAGATTTGACTTGTTTGTATTTGATCTCGGATTAGAATTTCTTTGGTTTGGTTAGCTCCGCAAGGTAATTTGGGACTTAGGAGCGTGATCGGAATAAATTTTGGAGGTCCGTGGAAGGTTTAGGCTTGAATTGGCGAAATTGAAATTTCGGCGTTTTCCGGTTGATAGGGGAGATTTTGATATAGAGGTCGGAATGAAATTACGGAAGTTGCAGTAGTTCCGTTGTGTCATTTGTGACGTGTGTGCAAAATTTCAGGTCATTCGGACATGGTTTGGTCGGGTTTTTGATCAAAAGCGTAATCTAGAAGATTTTGGAATTCTTAGGCTTGAATTTGATGCAAATTTGGTGTTTTAATGTTGTTTTGAGCATTCCGAAGCTTGGAACAAGTTTGAATGATCTTATGGGATATGTTGGCATATTTAGTTGAGGTTCCGAAGGCCTCGGGTGAGTTTCTGGTGATCAATCGGGCCATTTCATATTTTGAAAAGTTGCAGAAAACTGCTGAAGGATTTCAGGAAAATTTGACCTTCGCATTCGCGAAGGGTTAGCAGGTGAAGGCTGGAATTTTAGCCTTCGCGTTCGCGAGGGAGGCTCCGCGTTCGCGAAGGGCTGATTGTTTAGGCATCGCGTCTGCGGGTGAATCTACGCATTCGCGTAAAGTAATTTGGTCAGCAGGGCTTGATGCATTTTTATTCATCGCGTTCGCGAGTGGTGTAATGCGATCGCGAAGGTTTAGTCTAAAGAAGCATCGCGTTCACGATGGGCAGGTCGCGATCGCGAAGAGGAAATTCTGGTCAAATTTATTTTGTGCTTTGCGAACGCGAGGCTTTGACCGCGTTCGCGAAGAAGGATTTTCAGGCCTGGGCAGAATGTTTTAAAAACTCATTTCCGTGATTTTGAGGCTTAGTTCCTCCATTTTTGGGCGACTTTGGAGCTTGCTAAGAGGATTTGAAGAGAGATTCAAGATATAACACCTGGAGGTAAGATTTGTGAACTCAATACTCGATCCTATGTTGATATTTACTTGTTTAATCATGAAATATGTGGAAATTAAAGCCTAAAATTGGGGATTAGGGCTTGAAATTGGAGAGTGTAAATTGGGAATCTGAAGGGGCAACTGAGGTCCGTTTTTGATGTTCTTGGTATGTATAGACTCGTGTGAGGAAGATGATTCTATTGATGTAACTTTTGTTGGGTTCCGAGACGTGGGCCCGGGGGGCCGGGTTTGAGAAATTTTGATGTAAATTGAATATTTTCGAGTGGGCTTCATTACCCTAGCACATTCTAATGATTATGTACTGATTGTGGCTAGATTTGGAGCATCCGAAGGTCGATTCGTGCGGGCAAAGGCATCGCGGGCTAGAATTTGAACCGGATCGAGGTAAGTAATGATTGTAAATACTGTCCTGAGGGTTTGAAACCCCGAATTTTACATCGTTGTGCTAATTTGGGTGACGCACACGTTAGATGACGAGCGTGGAGCCGTGCACCATTGAGGATTGTGACTTGGTCCGTCCCGTACAACTGTTAAGTCGCGTATTTGATTTGAAATCTTATGATAATTCATATTTTAGAGATTGATATTATAATTTGGGCTGTATGCCATGTTTGGGGCCTTGTGCCGACCTGTTGAGACCCTTAGGGGCATTTTTACTATTTTTCCTCACTCTATTTGTTGAAAGCATAAGCTCAGTCCTGTTTTACCTATTTATTGATTAAATCTGGTTTTTATCACTTTACTTCTAAAAAAAATATGAAAAACTGTTTGGGCTGAGTTCCCTTATTTACTGATAGACCGAGGGTCTGATTGTGAGGTTGATGACTGATTTAGACCGAGGGTCTGATAGTGAGGTCAATGACTGAGAGAGGCCGAGGGCCTGGTTGTGAGGGTTATATTTATGGATCGGGCTGCACGCCGCAACAATATATATTATATATATATGCATATGTATCGGGCTGCACGCCGCAGCGATATGTTGGATCGGGCTGCACACCGCAGCGATATAGCGCTTGGGCTGTAGGAGCCCCTCCGGAGTCTGCACACCCCCAGTGAGCGCAGTCGACTATATATATGGATCGGGCTACACGCCGGAGCGATATATGGATCGGGCTGCGCGCCGCAGCAGTTACTATATGGTACTTATTGAGTGTGAGTGCTGAGTATGAGCGCTGATTGGTAAGAGTTGAGTCACGAGTGACTAAGAGGCTTGCCCGAGGGGCTAAATATATATATACATGTACATGAGTGATGTCTTGCATGAGGGGCTAGTTTATAAACTTACTGTTTTCACTCCTCTTTAAAGTGAGTTTCCATTGAACATGGTGATTTAATTACTGTTTTCACTCATCTTTAGACCGAGTCTCTATTGAAAATGTTGAACAAATGTTTTAAATAATCTTTCATCTAAATTGAAGTTCATAAGTTATGAAAAGGACTGTGAATTTTCTGTTATGCCGAGGGGCTGTATACGAACCATGTTTCGCCCGAGGGGCCGATTTTAGTTTCCATCTCTTTTATTATAAATGGTATTGAACTCCTACTCAAACTGTTGGAAAGCATTTTTCAAATGATTTTTACCCAAAAGCTAGATTTTACATGAGACGATTGTGACGACCCAAAGGGTCATCACCTGTTTTCTCATTCATACCGTGCTTCTGAGGCCTTGAAAACCTCATTTTTAGTCGCCTCGATTTGCGTGCACAGTCCGAGCACGAAGCCGGAAAGCTTAAATATGAATTCTGTGTGAAAAATGATGAATTTTGGTATTAATATGATTAAAGTTGACTTTGGTCAACATTTTGGGTAAACGGACCCGGACCCGTGATTGGACGGTCCCGGAGGATTCGTAAAAAATATGGGACTCGGGCGTATGCCGGGAATCGAAATTCGAGGTCCCGAGCCCGAGAAATGAATTTTAAAAAGAAATAGTTTTTCTGAAAATTTTAAAGAAATTTGAAATGAAAATGGTTTATAACGTGTTGGTATCGGGCCCGTATTTTGGTTCCGGCGCCCGGTACAGGTCTTACATGTGCTTTAAGCGCTTTCTGTGAAATTTGGTTGAAATCGGACGTCATTTGACGTGTCTCGGACCTAAATCTCTAAAAATGATAGTTTATGAGGTTAGATGAAAAAGTGATGATTTTGAGACTTGATTCCTCGTTTTTGATGATAATTTGGCGATTTGATTGCACAGTTAAGTTCGTAGGATGTGGTTGAGTTAGTGTGTGTGAGTGGTTAGGAGCACCGAGGGCTCGGGAGTGTTTTTGGAGGTGTTCGGGATGGTTTTGAAACTTCGGATATTGCAGAAAAAAATTGCAGTAGGTGAACAGTGAATTTCTTCATCGCGTTTGCAATGCCCCTTCGCGTTCGCATAGCTTCAGAGTCTTCCCTTCTTCGCGTTTGCATCCCTATTATCGCGATCGCGTAAGCCAAGTTCAGGACCCCAGTAGGTTCCTCTTCGCGTTCGCATTGAGCTGTTCGCGAACGCATAGCTCTGCTGCTCCCTTCAACGCGTTCGCGTACCTTTTCACGCGTTCGCGTAGGCCCAGATCCTGGACCCTAGTATTTTACTCTACGCGTTCGCAGCCCTCCACTCGCGAACGCGATGCTTGCTAGACTCCCTTCTTTGCGAACGCGACCCTCCCTGTCGCGAACGCATAGAGTAATTCCGCCCAGTGATTTTTTTTTAAAAATGTTCAAAACAGTAGCTACGGGTTTAACTCTAATTCTCACGAGCTCTCTTCTTCCCCAAGCTTCTAGGAGTCCATTGAAGCCCCCATTCTTCAAGACCACTTGGGTTAGTAAATCCCCACTTATTTCCTTTATTTTTCTTCATTAATTACTGAAATTCTAAGCTTAAATCACATAGATTAGGGTGGAAATTGGGGGAAATGGGTAGAATTAGGGCTTTTTAATTTTCTTTGATTTAGACCTCGTTTTGGGGTCGGATTTGAAAATAAATTGTATATTTGGGCTCGTGGGGGAATGGGTGATATGGAATTGGTTCGAACCTCAGGTTTTGACCAAGCGGGTCCGGGGTCAATTTTTGGAATTTTGGGAAGAAAGCTTAGAAAACTATATCTAGGCATTGGGTTTGATTTGTTTAGCTTATATTAATGTTGTAAAGTCGTTATTTCATAGATTTGATTGAGATAGAACCGAATTCGAGAGGGAAGGCGGTCGTTGTGGATTGATTTAGCTGTGGAAGTTGAGGTAAGTGTTTGGTTTAACCTTAGCTTGAGGGAATAGGAGTTGAGTCTTTTTTGCTACTTGCGAATTGTCGAGTACGGTGTATAGGCATGGTGACGAGTATCTATACACTGGTGTCTATCATGACCGTGAGTCCTTATGTTGTGTTTATTCTTATCTTGTTGTGCTTCTCCATGCTTAGTTGATGATTCCTATGTGATGAAAGAGTATGAGAAGGAAATTATGAATTGTAAAATTCTTGGGAGCATTGGCTCAAGTGATAAAGTGAGATGTGAAGTAAGAAATGAAAGAAAGCTAATGAGTTATTGGTTATTCCCTTGTCGGGATGTTTTGCTGTTTGGTAGACTTTTCTCCCTTGCCGGGATATTGAAATTGTCGTTATTGTTCCCTTGCAAGGATTCATATTTTGTTTGTCTATT
This sequence comes from Nicotiana attenuata, assembly GCF_001879085.1. Lineage (NCBI taxonomy): Eukaryota > Viridiplantae > Streptophyta > Magnoliopsida > Solanales > Solanaceae > Nicotiana > Nicotiana attenuata. The sequence continues at coordinate 17,818,328 of NC_032000.1, read as the reverse complement.
CCCTCGCCCCATTGTTTGTGATTGTTGTTTGGGTGAGGATGAGTGATAAAGCACGAAGGGTGATGCCGTTCACGATTGTGATATGAAAACTAATGCACGAAGGAACATTCCGTGCCATGATATGAATACTAATGCACGAAGGAACATTCCGTGAATACTAATGCACGAAGGAACATTCCATGCCATGATATGATTACTAATGCACGAAGGGACATTCCGTGCCATGATATGAGTGTTATGCACGAAGGATCATTACGTGCCATCATTTTGTGAGGTAAAGCACGAAGGGTGATGTCGTGCACTTTATATGATTGTTTTGGTGAGAACGAGAGTAAAAGCACGAAGGATGGTGCTGTGCAACTGTTGATTTCCTACTCTCGTTGATATTGTAGTTGTACTGTTTCATTCCTTATTTATTGATTTTATACCTGAACTGTTACAGCCCCTACAGCATGCTCCCCTCCGTCTTGACTGGTTGATTTCTGTATACCTTTATATTGCATACATATATATTGAACTGCACAGGTTTGTTTGGTAGTCCGGTCTAGCCTCATCACTACATCGCCGGGGTTAGGCCAGGCACTTACCAGCACATGGGGTCGGTTGTGTTGATGCTACACTCTGTGCATCTTTTTGCACAGATCACGGTGCCGGAGCAGTTTTTGGACAGCAATAGTAGATTTGGGAGCTGACTTCAGTCCAGAGACACCGAGGTAGCCTTGCTGACATCCGCAGGCCCGGAGTTTCTTCTATCTTTACTTTAGTTTGTTATCCTTTGTACTGGAACAAACAAAACTATGTTTTTATTCAGACATTGTATTTAGCATTCTCTAGACGTTCGTGAGTTTGTGACTCCAGTTCTTGGGTAGAGTTGTATTGAACTTCCGCATTGCTTTCAGTTTATTTATATTTAACACTTCCGCTTTTCTATTAAATGTTTTGTTGTTTTTAATAATGTCGAGGTTTGCTAAAATAGGTAATAAATAATTGGCTTGCCTAGCTCCTAATAGTAGGCGCCATCACGACTCCGAGGGTGGGAAATCCGGGTCGTGACAAGTTGGTGTCAGAGCACTAGGTTACATAGGTCTCACAACTCACGGACAAACTCGGTAGAGTCTGAGGGATCGGTACGGAGACGTCTGTATTTATCCTCCAGAGGCTACAGAGTTAGGAAAATTTCACTTTTGTTCTTTCTTGTCGTGCGATTCTGTTTCTCAAATACTGATTGTCTCTCCACTCTGTTATTTCGCAGATGACGAGAACACATGCTTCCTCTTCTACCGCGCAGTAGCTCCTACGAGGGGCAGAGGGCGAGGCCGAGGCAGGGGCAGAGCTCAGCCCCGAGCAGCAGCCCCAGAGGCGGAGCCTCAGATTGATTATGACGAGGAGGCTCCAGCTCCAGCAGCTCCGGTGGGCCCACCTCAGGTCCCAGAGGGGTTTATAGCCACCCCAATTCTTCAGGATGCTTTGGTCAAATTGGTAGGCCTTATGAAGAGCGTCACTCGAGCGGGTTTGCTTCCAGTAGCACCAGCCACTTCCCAGGCTGGAGGAGGAGTTCAGACTCCTGCTACACGTACTCCGGAGCAGGTAGCTCCCCAGGCTCAGGTTCCAGTGGTTCAGCCAGCTGTGGCAGTCTAGCCGGGAATTGTGACTCAGACCGGTAATGGAGCGGCTATGTCCGCAGATGCTTTGTGGAGGCTGGATAGGTTCACCAAGCTCTTCACCACCACATTCAGCGGTGCTTCTTCAGAGGACCTCCAGGATTTCTTATATAGCTGCCATGAGGTTCTTCGGACTATGGGTATTGTGGAGACCAATGGGGTCGCCTTCGCCACCTTTTGTTTATCTGGATCCGCCAAGACTTGGTGGAGGGACTATTGTTTAGCCAGACGAGCAGGGTCACCATCTCTGACTTGGGACCAGTTTGCAGAGTTGTTCTTGGAGAAGTTTCTCCCCGTTACTCAGCGAGATGCTCTTCCCAGGTAGTTTGAGCGCCTTCAGCAGGGCTCTATGACAGTCACACAGTATGAGACCCGGTTCATTGATGTAGCTCGCCATGCTATTGTTATACTCCCCACCGAGAGAGAGAGAGAGGGTGCGGAGGTTTATTAATGGTTTGATTCAGCCGATCCGTCTCCAGATGGCTATGGGGGCCGGGAGTGAGATTTCTTTTCAGGAGGCAGCCAATGCGGCCCGTAGAGTTGAGATGGCTCTTGCACAGGGAGGTGTTCATGGGCCAGATAAGAGGCCCCGTCATACAGGTAGGTTCAGTGGTACCTCGTCTGGAGGTAGAGATTCTTATGGTAGAGGCCATCCTCCGAGGCCCTTTCAGTCAGCTCTTCAGGTTTCTCATGGTACTTCAGGTGGTCGTGGTTCTCAGCCGCATTATTCTGACCAGCAGCCTCACAGTTCACCATCAGCACCCATCAGTGCCCCACCACTTTAGAGTTTTCGGGGTGGACATTCAGGTCGATAGGGTCAGTAGCCTCAGCAGCCGAGGGCTTGTTACGCTTGTGGTGACCCGAGTCACATTGTCAGATTTTGCCCTCGAGCTTTGAGCAGTTCCCAGCAGCAGGGTCCTCATCCTATGATACAGGCATCAGGTGATCCACAGGCCGCCCAGCCAGCTAGAGGCGGGGGTAGAGGTCATAAAGGTGGAGGTAGAGATCATAGAGGTGGAGCTCGGACTGCCAGAGGTAGAGGCCAGCCAGCAGCTGATCGTCCCAGGGATATGGGTCAGGGAGGTGGGGCCCAGCCCCGGTGTTATGCTCTTCCAGCCAGGCCAGAGGCTGAGTCTTCAGATGCAGTTATTACAGGTACTATTCTAGTATGTGATAGGGATGCTTCAGTGCTATTCGACCCTGGGTCTACGTATTCGTATGTGTCATCCTATTTTGCACCGTACTTGGTTATGCCTAGTGATGCCTTGGGTGNATAAATTATTGGTCTCAGCCAACCCAAAGATACTTTTAACGTAATAGATTTTGTTTGTTTTGAATCCAAATCCCTACATCTTATATATTCCGAATCTTCTCACCAGATAATGTCGTACTTTATTCGCACATCAGATACAAACAATATAATTAGTATTGGCTAAGTTAATCACATTACTTCAGGAAACCAAACAAGTAAATGTTAATGTGACGACCCAAAGGGTCATCACCTGTTTTCTCATTCATACCGTATTTTCGAGGCCTTGAAAACCTCATTTTTAGTCTCCTCGATTTGTGTGCGGAGTCCGGGCGCGAAGCCGGAAAGCTTAAATATGAATTCTGTGTGAAAAATGATGAATTTTGGTAGTAATATGATTAAAATTGACTTTGGTCAACATTTTGGGTAAACGGACCCGGACCCGTAATTGGACGGTCCCGGAGGATCCGTAGAAAAATATGGGACTCGGGCGTATGCCCGGAATCGAAATCTGAGGTCCCGAGCTTGAGAAGTGAATTTTTAAAAGAAATTGTTTTTCTGAAGTTTTTTTGAAGAAATTTGAAATGAAAATGGTTTATAACGTGTTGGTATCGGGCCCGTATTTTGGTTCCGGCGCCCGGTACAGGTCTTACAAGTGGTTTAAGCGCTTTCTGTGAAATTTGGTTGAAATCGGACGTCATTTGACGTGTCTCGGACCTAAATCTCTAAAAAATGATAGTTTATGAGGTTAGATGAAAAAGTGATGATTTTGAGACTTGATTCCTCGTTTTTGATGATAATTTGGCGATTTGATCGCACGGTTAAGTTCGTAGGATGTGGTTGAGTTAGTGTGTGTGAGTGGTTAGGAGCCCCGAGGGCTCGGGAGTGTTTTTGGAGGTGTTCGGGATGGTTTTGAAACTTAGGAAATCGTAGAAAAATTGCAGCAGGTGAACAGTGAATTTCTTCATCGCGTTCGCAATGCCCCTTCGCGTTCGCATAGCTTCAGAGTCTGCCCTTCTTCGCGTTCGCATCCCTATTATCGCGATCGCGTAAGCCAAGTTCAGGACCCCAGTAGGTTCCTCTTCGCGTTCGCATTGAGCTGTTCGCGAACGCATAGCTCTGCTGCTCCCTTCAACGCGTTCGCGTACCTTTTCACGCGTTCGCGTAGGCCCAGATCCTGGGCCCCAGTATTTTACTCTACGCGTTCGCAGCCCTCCACTCGCGGACGCGATGCTTGCCAGCCTCCCTTCTTCGTGAATGCGACCCTCCCTATCGCAAACGCATAGAGTAATTCCGCCCAGTGATTTTTTTTAAAATGTTCAAAACAGTAGCTACGGGTTTAACTCTAATTCTCACGAGCTCTCTTCTTCCCCAAGCTTCTAGGAGTCCATTGAAGCCCCCATTCTTCAAGACCACTTGGGTTAGTAAATCCCCACTTATTTCCTTCATTTTTCTTCATTAATTACTGAAATTCTAAGGTTAAATCACATAGATTAGGGTGGAAATTGGAGAAAATGGGTAGAATTAGGGCTTTTCAATTTTCTTTGATTTAGACCTCGTTTTGGGGTCGGATTTGAAAACAAATTGTATATTCGGGCTCGTAGGGGAATGGATGATATGAAACTAGTTCGAACCTCGGGTTTTGACCAAGCGGGGCCGGGGTCGATTTTTGGAATTTTGGGGAAAAAGCTTAGAAAACTATATTTAGGCATTGGGTTTGATTTGTTTAGCTTATATTAATGTTGTAAAGTCGTTATTTCATAGATTTGATATAGTTGGAGCCGAATTCGAGAGGGAAGGCGGTCGTTGTGGATTGATTTAGCTGTGGAAGTTGAGGTAAGTGTTTGGTTTAACCTTAGCTTGAGGGAATATGAGTTGAGACTTGTTTGCTACTTGCTAATTGTCGAGTACGGTGTATAGGCATGGTGACGAGTATCGATACACTGGTGTCTATCATGACCGTGAGTCCTTATGTTGTGTTTATTCTTATCTTGTTGTGCTTTTCCATGCTTAGTTGATGATTCCTATGTGATGAAAGAGTATGCGAAGGAAATTATGAATTGCAAAATTCTTGGGACCATTGGCTCAAGTGATAAAATGAGATGTGAAGTAAGAAATGAAAGAAAACTAATGAGTTATTGGTTATTCCCTTGCCGGGATGTTTTGCTGTTTGGTAGACTTTTCTCCCTTGCCGGGATATTGAAATTGTCGTTATTGTTCCCTTGCCGGGATTCCTATTTTGTTTGTCTATTCCCTCGCCCCATTGTTTGTGATTGTTGTTTGGGTGAGGACGAGTGATAAAGCACGAAGGGTGATGCCGTGCACGATTNCCTGGTGGACTGTTTAAGAGGATTGAGCTTCCGAGTGGAAGTGGGAGAGGATTACTATGGATTTTGTTACTGGACTCCCGTTGACCCGGAAGAAGTTTGATGCGATTTGGGTCATTGTTGATAGGCTGACCAAGTCAGCGCATTTTGTTCCTGTTGCAACCACTTATTCATCCGAGAGGTTAGCTGAGATCTACATCAGAGAGATTGTTCGCCTTCATGGGGTGCCGGTATTTATCATTTCGGACCGGGGTACGCAGTTTACCTCGCGCTTCTGGAGAGCAGTTCAGCGAGAGTTGGGCACCCAGGTTGAGTTGAGCACAACATTCCATCCTCAGACGGACGGACAGTCCGAGCGGACTATTCAAATATTGGAGGACATGCTCCGAGCTTGTGTTATTGTCTTTGGAGGTTCGTGGGATCAGTTCTTGCCCTTAGCAGAGTTTGCCTACAACAACAGCTACCAGTCCAGCATTCAGATGGCTCCATATGAGGCCTTGTATGGCAGGCGATGTCGGTCCCCAGTGGGATGGTTTGAGCCGGGAGAGGCTCGGTTGTTGGGTACAGATCTAGTTCAGGAGGCCTTGGACAAGGTCAAGATCATTCAGGATAGGCTTCGGACAGCTCAGTCCAGGCAGAAGAGCTATGCAGATCGCAAGGTCCGAGATGTGGCTTTCATGGTTGGTGAGCGAGTATTGCTCCGAGTGTCGCCTATGAAGGGCGTGATGAGATTTGGAAAGAAGGGCAAGCTTAGCCCTAGGTTCATTGGCCCATTTGAGATTCTCGACCGTGTGGGAGAGGTGGCTTATAGGCTTGCCTTGCCACCTAGCTTGTCAGCCGTGCATCCAGTTTTTCATGTGTCCATGCTTCGGAGGTATCACGGCGATCCAGCCCACGTGTTATTTTTCAGCATGTCCAGTTGGACAAGGATCTGTCTTATGAGGAGGATCCGGTGGCTATTCTAGATCGGCTGGTTCGACAGTTGAGGTCGAATAGTTTTCCTTCAGTGCGTGTTCAGTGGAGAGGTCAGCCTCCTGAGGCATCAACCTGGGAGTCCGAGTCTGATATGCGGAGCCGTTATCCTCATCTTTTTCCCGACTCAAGTACTTCTTTCTTTTGTCCATTCGAGGATGAACGGTTGTTTTAGAGGTGGAGAATGTGACGACCCAAAGGGTCATCACCTGTTTTCTCATTCATACCGTGCTTCCGAGGCCTTGAAAACCTCATTTTTAGTCACCTCGATTTGCATGCGCAGTCCGGGCGGGAAGCCGGAAAGCTTAAATATGAATTCTGTGTGAAAAATGATGAATTTTGGTATTAATATTATTAAACTTGACTTTGGTCAATATTTTGGGTAAACGGACCCGGACCCGTGATTGGACGGTCCTGGAGGATCAGTAGAAAAATATGGGACTCGGGCGTATGCCCAGAATCAAAATCCGAGGTCCCGAGCTCGAGAAATGAATTTTTAAAAGAAATAGTTTTTCTGAAATTTTTAAAGATATTTGAAATGAAAATGGTTTATAACGTGTTGGTATCGGGCCCGTATTTTGGTTCCGGCGCCCGGTACAGGTCTTACATGTGCTTTAAGCGCTTTCTGTAAAATTTGGTTGAAATCGGACGTTATTTGACGTGTCTCGGACCTAAATCTCTAAAAATGATAGTTTATGAGGTTAGATGAAAAAGTGATGATTTTGAGACTCGATTCCTCGTTTTTGATGATAATTTGGCGATTTGATCGCACGGTTAAGTTCGTAGGATGTGGTTGAGTTAGTGTGTGTGAGTGGTTAGGAGCCCCGAGGGCTCGGGAGTGTTTTTGGAGGTGTTCGGGATGGTT
>NC_032000.1:17680939-17809578 GCF_001879085.1 Nicotiana attenuata | reverse complement strand
GTGCTGGGTGCTACACTCTGTGCATCTTTTTGCACAGATCACGGTGCCGGAGCAGCTTTTGGACAGCAATAGTAGATTTGGGAGCTGACTTCAGTCCAGAGACACCGAGGTAGCCTTGCTGACGTCCGCAGGCCCGGAGTTTCTTCTATCTTTACTTTCGTTTGTTATCCTTTGTACTGGAACAAACAAAACTATGTTTTTATTCGGACATTGTATTTAGCATTCTCTAGACGTTCGTGAGTTTGTGACTCCAGTTCTTGGGTAGAGTTGTATTGAACTTCCGCATTGCTTTCAATTTATTTATATTTAAGACTTCCGCTTTTCTATTAAATGTTTTGTTATTTTTAATAATGTCGAGGTTTGCTATAAGAGGTAATAAATAATTAGCTTGCCTAGCTCCTAATAGTCGGCGCCATCACGACTCCCGAGGGTGGAAAATCCGGGTCGTGACCACGATTGACTTGTATTTTGATTTGGAAGCCTGTTGTGCTTATTGAGCTCTTATAAATGTGGATTCATCGTTTTCCTACTGCTCAGTCTTTATTTACTCTTATTACTTACTGGGTTGGAGTACTCACATTACTCCCTGCACCTCGTGTGCAGATTCAGGTATTTCGGAACCCGGTAGCGAGTGTTGGTTGCTCAGACACAGAGTCATCAGAGTTAGTAAGGTGGCTGCACGACGTTCGCAGCACCGCTTCCTTCCTCTCATTTTTATTTTTGTACTTAGTACATTTTACTGTTGTTGTTGTATTCAGACCTTGGTAGATGTTCATGACTAGTGACACCCCGATGTCGGGCTGTATTGCTTCCGCAGTGTTTATTTAAACTCGCATTGTGCAACATCTGGTTAATCGAAAAAGCATTAAATTGACTTATTAAAATTATTGAATTGAATTTGGGAATTGTGTCGGCTGGCCTTGTCTTCATGAGAGGCGCCATCACGACCGAGTCCAGTTTGGGGTCGTGACTCATAAAGAGATATGAGGAGGAAAGTTAGGGAGAATTGAAAATAACGGTAGTAGTCAATTAAAAGAGAGATTTGGGAAAATGGAGGGAAATTTGCAGCTACTTTTTTCGTGAACTTTGAAAAAAAATTTGAAACCAAAAAAATTTGCAAGAAAATTAAGTATTTTATTTTATGGAAAAAAGAAATTAAGTATTTTATCAATCATAAGAAAAACTCACTGTAATAACTATGAAAATATATTGTTGTCAATTTATCTACACTTTGAATATATTGTATTACCACAAAATACCACAAGATTAAAAATTTTGTTAGCAAGTAGCAATTTATGATTATTATCATAGATACCAATATTTAAATTAAATTGCTGGCATTTATTAAAATCAACAAAATATTACGGATGTTGTGGGAAAAAAATTTATTGTTGTCAACTCCAAAAAAAAGCTAAAGCTAATAAGTGGCAATGTATGGTCTAAAAATAACCAATATTGAGTTAATATTTTATGATAAATAACTTAATATAAGTTGTCATTTGATGGACAAATGCAAAGGAAGAAATAATAATTAACGATAATTCATTTAGAATATATTTTGTCTTCTACTAATTCTCCTGTATTACTTTAAGTCTATATTTTTACCAATTCGTTTCTTAATACTATATTGGAACTAATGTTACTAATTAAATGAATATTTATAAATATTAGATCAATAATTAAATGACTATTTTATCTATTGTGAACTTTATTTTTGAATGATAAAACGGCGAACGACATTTTGCTAAGGGCTTTTTTGTTTTTAATATATTATAGATAATACAGTTAGAGCCCATTTGGAGTAGCTGATTGTAAATAACTGATAAGCTTGAAGTGCGGAAAAGCTTTCCTAAGTGCTGGAAATGATTTTAAAAATAAGTATCTACGTGTTTTAATAGAAGTGCTGAAGCTGATAATAAACAGTTGATGTATTTGATAAAAAATGCTGATAAGTTATTCTTTTGTTAAAATGACTAAACTCCCTTAAATTCTTTTTCAAAAGATTATAAATTAAAAAATTCCTTGTAAAGAAAAGAATTAACAACGAATATGGAATGAAGAAAGTCGGAAAATTTATTTTGGGAAAAAGTATTTTGTGAATTAGAAAATATTATTAAGGATAAACTACTAAAAGTGTTGGTCCAACTAAAAGTGCTTATAAGCTGAAAAGTCATAAGTTGGGGGTGACCAACTTATGGCTTATGGCTGATTTTAGCTTATAAGCACTTGGCTTATAAGCACATAAGGTGTTCACCAAACGCGTAGATAAGCCAAATGTGCTTATAAGCCAGCTTGACCAGCTTATAAGCTTAGCCAAACTCCCTCTTAGTCACCAAGCTTTTTCACCGCTAAAATATAACTAATTTTAGACAAATAATGATTTTCACTAGTTGCCTATAATATTAGAGATGAAACTAGTTTGTCACTAATAACTTTAAATATTGTGACTAATGTTACTAAATAACTAGCGACAATTCATCTTTTTGGTGGAAAACCTGAGTAGATAAAATTTTCGCTACGAAATTTTAGTTTCTTCACTAAATGTATGTGCGTGTGCATTTAAATACGACTCTAATTTTTGTTCTAAAAAGTCAATACTTAGTGATGAACTTTTTATGGTACCGAATAATTTCATAGGTAAAGATGATACACTGATCGTCACTAATTTGTTTATGCTATTAGTGAAAAAAATTAAGGTTGCAAAAAAGTATTAAACTTTTAGTGACGAAACTATTTCGTGGCGAAAATATAATTAATTTTAAGACGAACAATTATTTGTCACCAATTGTCTACAACATTAGTGACGAAACTAATTTGTCACCAATAATATTAATTTTGTAGCTAATATTAATCAAATTTTGGCGCCAATTCATTTTTTTTTGGGAAACTTTAGTAGACAAAATTTTTGCTACGATGTGCCTCATGTATTTAAGTACGAAATATAATTTTTGTCACAGAAAATGAATAACTAGTGACAAATTTTCTATGGTAGCTAACATTTTCATGGTTAAAAATTACATTTGTTATAGTGAGGTTTCGGCTGTTCTATTGCAGGCCTGCAGGCTTCGCATTTGCGAAGGCTATGTCGCAAATGCGAAAATAGTCCAGGCCAGCCTATCTCGCAAATGCGATCCTCCAGTTGTAGCCCAGTCGTCGCAAATGCGACAGTTTTTATCGCAAATGCGATCTCGCATTTGCGACAGGTCTATCGCAAATGCGAAGGAGACCTGAAAACTGGCTGTGTCGCATTTGCGTAACAACAGAGTCTGGGTTCGCAATTGCGAACCCTGGTCGCAATTGCGACATCAGATACCTGTAAAATTCATACTTAGATGAAATTTTAACCATTTTTCACATCTTCGCAAAACATAAACACTCTAGGGCGATTTTTTAAAGGCAACTTCTTCTCCAAATCAATTGTAAGTCGTTTTTAACTAGTTTTCTTCAATTCTTAACATCTTTTAACATGATTTCAACTCAAAATCAATGATTTTCATGGGGAAATTGGGTTTTTTGGGTAGAACCTAGGTTTTTCAAATTTTGGAGGTTTGGACCTCGATTTGAGGTCCGATTTCAAAATAAATTATATATTTGAGTTCATTGGTGAATGGGTAGTCGGGTTTTGGTTCGAACCTTGAGTTTTGACCATGTGGGCCCGGGGCTAATTTTTAACTTTTTAGGAAAAGCCTTAAAAAAATTATTTCCATGCATTAGAAATTGTTTATTTAGCATTCATTGATGTAATTAAGTAACTTGTGGCTAGATACGAGCGAATTGGCGGTGGAATTAAGAGGTTAAGTTATAGTTGAGGCTTGAACTGTGTACGAGGCATCGAGGTAAGTGTTTGGTCTAACCTTAGATTGAGGGAATAAGAGTTTGATCTTATATGCTATATGTTATGTGTTGAGTACAACGTATAGGCATGGTGACGAGTATCTATACGTCGGTGTCAAGCATGCCCGTGAGTCTTATGTTGTGATTAATGTGACTTCATTGTATGGTTCATGTTTAATGTGATGATTGCTATTATTGAGCAAGGTTTGTTGAAAGAATATTGGTATGTGTATACTGAAGAGCATTGGCTCAAGTGCAAAGTGATTTGTGAAAGTATAATTGGTAATTGAACCTTATAGAGCATTGGCTCAAATTGTGAATCAAGTTGTGAGATAAATGTGAAAATGAGAAAGGGTTTATGGTATTGATCCCTTGCCGGGACGTTGTTGTTTTAATGTTGTTCCCTTGCCGGGATGTTGTGGTTTTAATATTGTTCCCTTGCCGGGATTTTTATTATGATTCATTTATTCTTTGCCCTTATTGTTTGTGTTTGCTGATTGGGTGAGGAAGAGTTTAAAGCACAAAGGGTGATGCCGTGCATTATTTTGGTGAGAGAATGTTAAAGCACGAAGAGTTATGCCGTGTATTATTATCATTATTTGTGAGAAAGAGTGTAAAGCACGAAGGGTGATGACGTGCCGCACGATGTACCATTCTGTGCCGATTATATTGATATTATGGTGAGGATGAGAGTAAAAGCACGAAGGGTGATACCATGCAGTTTATGTTGATTTATGGTGAGGAAGAGAGTAAAAGCACGAAGGGCGATGCCGTGCACTTGTTGATTTCTGATTCTTGTTGGTAATTGAATTGTGGTGTCCCGTATATTCAACTGTTGTTTTCTTGTTGCTGTCTGGTATTTTCCCGCAGCATGTTTCCCCCTCCCATCCTTGAATATATATATGTCTCTTCTTTTATTTTTCCGCCATACATTATTTATCTGCACAGGTTTATTTGGTAGTCTGGTGCTAGCCTCGTCACTACTTCGCCGAGGTTAGGCTAGGAACTTACCAGCACATGTGGTCTGTTGTGTCGATACTACACTCTACACTCTTTTGTGCAGATCCAGTGCTGCAGATTTCGGACCGCAGTGAGGTTTCAGCTTCTTGCATACCAGGCGACCCGAGGTAGTCCTGCAGGCATCCGCAGGCCTTGGCGTCTCCCTCTATCTTTTTTCCTGTTTCTCTTATGTAGTTCCAGAGACAGTATTTGTTATTTCTTTCAGACCCTTATTCGTAGTACAGTTAGACGGTCTGTGAAGTTGTGACACCAAATCTTGGGTAGTTTTGTTAAGGAATTGGATTAGCAGTATTTTTAAGTTTGAAATTTATTCTTCCGCTTGTTGAATTATGATGTTATTAATTGTTGGTTCTAAGTCGTTAATGAAATCAAAAATGGAAAACAAGTCAAATAATTCAGTTGGTTGGCTTGCCTAGCTTTCATTAGTAGGCGCCATCACGACTCCCGAGGGTGGGGAATCCGGATCGTGACATAGCACTGCTGCAATTGGTAGAGTACAAAACCGTTATTACAACGGAATTCAGACCTATAAGGAGAAAACACAATATTGTGTGATATTTGAGAAGTGGTAATATTGATGTTGATGATGTGATAATCTTGCAGATCCACTGACCAAGATCTTGGCAAGAGAAATGGTTTGGAACACATCTAGGGATGGGATTGAAGCCCATAAACTCATAAGTCATATATGAGGAAACCCAACCTAGGGACTAGAGATCCTATAACTAGGTTCAATGGGAAGAACGAATCATATGATGACTTGGTTTTGAAATGCACTAATTTTATTATTGTTCCTTACTTATGGTGTGAGTGCATTTATCCTATAACGATTTGCGAGGTTGAGTTCTTATTATTTCTTAAATGAAAATATGTAGCTCGTATGAGTGGGGTGTTAGAGTTACAGGAGTACCCTTGACAGATTTCACCTATGTGAGTGTGAAAATAGGCCGCTTCCTATGAGAATTGGGTTAGTTCTCAAAAACACTCTTGAAAACCGGGATATCGCAAGGCCGTAATGTGCTGGCTAATACAGCTCATGTCAATACCTTGATTATTAAGTGTAAGCAGTGATACTTTATTTCCCTAAAGCAGTCATAGTTCAAATCTGGACCACCACTAACTCTGGAGTAGAGATCGTTATTTTACTAAGTGGAGGTTCAACGCAGAGCACACTTTCATTATGCATAATAGTCTCCCTTCAACTGGTAAACTCTCTTATTTTAATATTAAAATGAGTGGGTAAATGTTAGTGTTAATACATTTTAATATTAAAATTATAATATTACAGTGCATTATTTCTTGTGAGATAGTAGTTATAAATTGGCAAGAAAGTGATCATTATTTTGGTGTAACTCTTGAAACCACTAATGTCATGATCTACCACTAATTACCCACCAAAGATTATATTTTGTAACTACCAACCTATATTCTACTATTTTATTATCCCATTATCTTATTATTTATTTCATGGAAGAGATTCTACACCTATAAATAATGGTATTTCTTCCTTGTGTTGTAGATGGAAAAAATATGATAGTGAGAATGAAAAAAGTCTTATGGTGTACATGAAAAAGGTGTGGTTGGTTATTGTGAAAAAGAGAGTTAAGAAAGGAGAACATCTAAGTCTCCAACGTATTCTCTACAAAAGAGGATATTATTTTTGTTGAAGGAAGGTGTTCATTTTTTGTGGAGCTTTGGACTCAACAACTTGTCCAGAGTTTGCTCGAGTCATACGACGTTGTCGGGCTGTTGTATCCTGGAGGGGACAAGCCAAGAGTATTACTGTTGGACCGGTGAAGATGCTACCGTGGTGGACTTGAATCTCCTTAAAGAGAGCGAGATATCCGCTCCCCAGACTAAAAAAATATTTATTTATTTTGCTTCATCTTATTTTTCAACTGTAATTACTTGTAATTTCACCAACATTCACTAAACTAGAAAATTAAAATAGTTGGGGCAAAATAATGCAGCTTTATAAAAAGAAGCAGAGCCTTGATCATCATCTCTTTTTTATATATATGCCTAATTGGTCCCTCCACCCCTCCAAAATAAAACAAAAAATTGTCATCTCTTGTGGTATATATGCATTTGCTTTTAACAGAGTCTTCATCTCTTGTGGTATGTATTTGACTGTATTGTTATGCCATTTGAAGGGAAAAAGGAGAGAGAAAAAGAATTACTAACATACGTTGGTGAATGCATGTAAAGCTAATAGTAGTAAGTATATATCATAAACTAAGTTATTAGTAGTTTAACATTTCACATTTGATTTCTTGCGGACGATGAAATTCATAATTCTATGTGCTATATATTTGTGAATCGGGTGTGTTACATTTAGTATATATTATACAACAACAACAACAACAAAATCAGTATAATCCTACAAAGTGGAGTCTGGAGATGGGCAGAATGTACGCAACCTTACTCCTACCTTGAAAAGGTAGAGAGGTTGTTTCCAGTAGACCCCGACACATTTAGTATATATCATAAACTAAGTTATTAGTTGTTTAACATTTCGCATTTGATTTCTTGTGGACGATCAAACTCATAATTCTATGTGTTATATATAAAATTTGGAATTACATTTCTTCCGTGTTTAGTTATTGGTATCAGCTACTATAGGGTATAAAATATATACTAAATCCTTGATAAGAACAGTACTTTGACTAGGAATATTTAACCTTGAGGTAATTAATTTGTCTCTTGTCGTGTGCTTATTTCTTCCACTTCAAAGAACTTTCTTTACACAATGCTTTGATTAGAGAGAAAAATAGAGCAAAATTCATTTATAACCATTCGGGTCATACTTATAACAAAATAACCCCATACAAGCATAGCCTAAAAACAATAATAACGGCTAGCAAATGAAAAACCTGAAACCATAAGCTCAAAACAAAGTAATATCACGTACTCCCCAATTGGGGTCGAGTCTTGAATTCATGTAATTGAATAGGGAGAAGACATTATTTCCCGTCGTGGTGTGGTGCTTCATTATTAAGTTGGCAGGTTTTAATTGGAAATAAAATGTATATTATTGTCACGACCCGGAATTCCCACCCTCGGGAATCGTGATGGCGCCTACTATTAGGAGCTAGGCAAACCAATTATTAATTACCTCTTTTAGCAAACATCAACAATATTATAAAACGAAGCGTTTAATAATATAAGCGGAAGTCTCAAATGTAAATAACTGAAAGAAAATACGGAAATTCCAACACAAAACTCTACCCAAGATTGGTGTCACCATACTCACGAACTTCTAAGATTACTAAATACAATAGACTGAAAGAAGTCATAATTTGTTTGTTTCGGTACAAGGGATAACAAACTGAAATAGAGATAGAGGAGACTCCGGGCCTGCGGACGTCAGCAAGGCTACCTCGGTGTCTCTGGACTGAAGGTCTACTCCCAATCTACTGCTGCTGTCCTAAAGCTGCTCCAACACCGTGATCTGTGCAAAAGAGCACAGAAGTGTAGCATCAGCACAACCAACCCCATGTGCTGGTAAGTGTCTGGCCTAACCGCGGCAAGGTAGTGACGAGGCTAGAACCAGACTCAAAATAAACCTGTACAGTTATATATAGTATATGGCGGAAAAAGTAAACATGCAATAAGCAGTAGAAGGGAGGGGGTACATGCTTCGGGGGAACAATTTAACTTAACAAAAACCGAGTAACTAAGAAGGAACTGTACTGTATCTAAAGCCACGTAAAAATACTACTGTTGCGGCGCGCAACCCGATCCATGTGCATATTTCAATTGTTGCGGCGTGCAACCCGACCCATCATGTATAATCTGTTGCGGCGTGCAACCCGATCCAATATAACATCTGTTGCGGTGCGCAAACCGACCCAATACAATATTCGTTGTGGCGTGCAACCCGATCCAATACATTATCTGTTGCGGCGTGCAACCCGTTCCAAAAGTACATCTTACAGTGATCACAACAACAATCCTGGCAAGGGACTACCCAACAGCACAAGTAAAAACGTCCCGGCAAGGGAGAATCAGCTATAACCAATCTCATTTCAACTTATAGTTATCACTACTATCATTATTCTCATCCCTCGAGCACTTCTACGAAAATAACTAAGCCTTTGCTCAATACCACGGATTTTCTCACTATTTCAATCATAACATTTTTCAAGAATACACAATTATCAAATTAAGAGTCACGGTCATGCTCGACACCAACGTATAGATACTCGTTACCATGCCTATACGTTGTACCCGACAAGAAACACATAGCAAATATGACTCAACTCCTAATCCCTCAAGCTAAAGTTAGACCGAACACTTACCTCAACTTTCACGGCCAAATCAATCCACAACGACCGCTTTCCCTTTCGAATTCGGCTCCAACTCAATCGAATCTATACAATAACGACTTAATAATATCAANTACTCTCGTTCTCACCAAAACAATCATATAGAGTCCACGGCATCACCCTTCGTGCTTTACCTTACAAAATGATGGCACGGAATGACCCTTCGTGCATAAACACTCATATCATGGCACGGAATGTTCCTTCGTGCATTAGTAATCATATCATGGCACGGAATGTTCCTTCGTGCATTAGTAATCATATCATGGCACGGAATGTTCCTTCGTGCATTAGTATTCATATCACAATCGTGCACGGCATTACCCTTCGTGCTTTATCACTCGTCCTCACCCAAACAACAATCACAAACAATGGGGCGAGGGAATAGACAAACAAAATAGGAATCCCGGCAAGGGAACAATAACAACAATTTAAATATCCCGGCAAGGGAGAAAAGTCTACCAAACAGCAAAACATCCCGGCAAGGGAATAACCAATAACTCATTAGCTTTCTTTCGTTTCTTACTTCACATCTCACTTTATCACTTGAGCCAATGCTCCCGAGAATCTTATAATCTCAGATACCTTTTCAATTTGTATCACAACCAAGCCAATACACCACGAAAATCAAATGATCATAATGTTTTTTCGCATGTTCTTCACAATATATAGAAGTCCTCAATTAACATGGAATTCACAACAAAATCATGATAATCACCCTTTAAGGACTCACGGTCATGCTAGACACCAATGTATAGATACTCGTCACCATGCCTATACATCGTACTCGATCAATTAGCAAATAGCAAACAAGACTCAACTCCTATTCCCTCAAGCTAGGGTTAAACCAAACACTTACCTCAACTTCCCCGGCCAAATCAATCCACAACGACCGCTTTCCCTTTCGAATTCGGCTCCAACTCAATCAAATCTATACAATAACGATTTAATAATATCAATATAAGCTAAACAAATCAACCCCAATGCCTAAATATAGATTCCCAAGCTTTCTTTCCAAAATTACAAAAATCGACCCCGGGCCCGCTTGGTCAAAACACGAGGTTCGGACCAAAATCAAATCCCCCATTCACCCACGAGCCCGAATATATAATTTGTTTTCAAATTCAATCCCAAAACGAGGTCTAAATCAAGAAAATTTGAAAAGCCCTAACTCTACCCATTTTCCCCAATTTCAACCCTAGATTACATGATTTGAGCTTAGGAATTTGATAAATGATGATGGAAAATGAAGGAGACAAGTTAAACAATACTTACCCAAGAAGCTTTGGTGAAGAAATGCTCTAACAATCGCCTAGAAGCTTTGGAGAAGAAGGGTTCGTGAATTTTTTTGAATGAAACCCGTCACTGTTCTATTTTTATGACTTAAAAATCGTTGGGTGAAAATACTCTACGCGTTCGCGACATGGGGGTCGCGTTCGCGATGAGCAGGGTCAGACAAGCATCGCGTTCGCGGGGGTAGGGGTGCGAACGCGAAGAAGGAAATACTGGGTTCCAAGGAGTTTGGCCTACGCGAACGCGTTGGCCTGTGCGCGAACGCGTTGTCCTGTGCGCGAACGCGATGGTAAGGGGCTGGAGACCTACGCGAACGCAGTCCAGCCATCGCGAACGCGAAGAAGGAAGGAGGGCTAGGCCCTCAGAACTCGATAACTCTACGCGATCGCGATGAAGGGATGCGAACGCGAAGGAGGGAGGAATCTGAAGCTTCGCGAACGCGAAGGTGATATCGCGAACGCGATGAAGGAATTTACTGTGCACCTGCTGCAGATTTTCTGCAATTTCACTATGTTCAAAACCACCCCGAACACCTCCGAAAACACTCCCGAGCCCCCGGGGCTCCTAAGCAAACACACACACTAACTCAACGACATCCTACGAACTTAACCGTGCGATCAAATCGCCAAAATAACATCAAACTCAATGAATTAAACCTCAAAATCATCACTTTTTCATCAAACTTCATAAACTTTCATTTTTAAAGATTTAGGTCCGAAACACGTCAAATGACGCCCGATTTCAACCAAATTTCACAGAAAGCGCCTAAATCACATATAAGACCTGTACCGAGCGCCGGAACCAAAATACGGGCCCGATACCAACACGTTCTAATCAATTTTCGTTTCAAATTTCCATATTAATTTTAGAAAAATAATTTCACAGAAAAATTCATTTCTCGGGCTCTAGACCTCAGAATTCGACTCCGGGCATATGCCCGAGTCTCATATTTTTCTACGGACCCTCCGGGACCATCCAATCACGGGTCCGGATCCGTTTACCCAAAATGTTGAACAAAGTCAACTTTAATTATATTAATACCAAAATTCATCATTTTTCACACAAAATTCATATTTAACCTTTCCGGCTACACGCCCGGACTGCGCACGCAAATCGAGGCGACTAAAATTGAGGTTTTCAAGGCCTCAGAAGCACGGAATGAATGAGAAAACAAGTGATGACCCATTGGGTCGTCACATTCTCCACCTTTAAAACAACCGTTCGTCCTCGAACGGAGAAACGAAAGAAGTACCTGAGTCGGGAAAAAGATGAGGATAACGGCTCCACATGTCAGACTCGGACTCCCAGGTCGATGCCTTAGGAGGCTGACCTCTCCACTGAACACGCACTGAAGGAAAACTCTTCGACCTCAACTATTGAACCTGCCGATCTAGAATAGCCACCGGCTCCTCCTCATAAGACAGATCCTTGTCCAACTGGAGAGTGCTGAAATCTAACACGTGGGCTGGATCGCCGTGATACCTCCGAAGCATGGACACATGAAAAACTGGATGCACGGCTGACAAGCTAGGCGGCAAGGCAAGCCTATAAGCCACCTCTCCCACACGGTCGAGAATCTCAAATGGGCCAATGAACCTAGGGATAAGCTTGCCCTTCTTTCCAAATCTCATCACTCCCTTCATAGGCGACACTCGGAGCAATACTCGCTCACCAACCATGAAAGCTACATCTCGGACCTTGCGATCTGCATAGCTCTTCTGCCTGGACTGAGCTGTCCGTAGCCTATCCTGAATGATCTTGACCTTTTCCAAGGCCTCCTGAACTAGATCTGTACCCAACAACCGAGCCTCTCCCGGCTCAAACCATCCCACTGGGGACCGACATCGCCTGCCATACAACGCCTCATATGGAGCCATCTGAATGCTGGACTGGTAGCTGTTATTGTAGGCAAACTTCGCTAAAGGCAAGAACTGATCCCACGAACCTCCAAAGTCTATAACACAAGCTCGGAGCATATCCTCCGATATCTGAATAGTCTGCTCGGACTGTCCGTCCGTCTGAGGATGGAATGCGGTGCTCAACTCAACCTGGGTGCCCAACTCTCGCTGAACTGCTCTCCAAAAGCGCAAGGTAAACTGCGTACCCCGGTCCAAAATGATAGATACCAGCACCCCATGAAGGCGAACAATCTCTCTGATGTAGATCTCAGCTAACCTCTCGGATGAATAAGTGCCTGCAACAGGAACAAAATGTGCTGACTTGGTCAGCCTATCAACAATGACCCAAATCGCATCAAACTTCTTCCGGGTCAACGAGAGTCCAGTAACAAAATCCATAGTAATCCTCTCCCACTTCCACTCGGGAAGCTCAATCCTCTGAAACAGCCCACCAGGCCTCTGATGCTCGTACTTAACCTGCTGACAGTTTAAACATCGAGCCACATATGCAACAATATCCTTCTTCATTCTGCGCCACCAATAGTGCTGCCTCAGATCCTGANACATGAAAGCAGTTATGGGAGCACAAAACAATTAAGGCTCAGATAAACCTCCTTTAATCACAGAAAATCATGTAGTTTAGCATGTCTTACATGTACTGATTAGGTCGAAATTATACTTAACGTTAGGCAGACTGGTTCATTACATATTTTCAGGCAAAAAGTTCGCATTAGGCTCGCCTGGCTGCAACCTATCGAACACCAGTGCAATTAATTAACTACATACTTGTTTGCCTACGTGATGACCTATAGGCATGGCATCTACTGGTTTCAGGAATAAAGAAACAAACTGATTAAGAAAGTTGCCAGTTTTAACAGAATGGTGCGAGTTCTGTAATTAGTGCTAATCTTAAAACGAGTGATTCAGATTTGATATATAGTTCCTATAGGCATGCTTTCTAGCGTCGTTAATTTAAACACTTTTACAGGCGTAGCAAGAGCGCAGAAATCCTATAGGCATGGTATCTGAATACTGTTAATTTTAAATCCTATAAATAGGTTTGCCTAGTGACCAATGCATGCGTAGAGTCTGGATTTCTGGTTACTTATAGGCGTGGTATCCATATGGAGATGCAAAATTCCTATAGACATGGTATCTATATGGATGCATAAATCTATGGACATGGTATCTATAAGTGCAGAATTGCGGAAACCCTATGGACATGATATCTGTGTGGAGAAGTGCAGAAACCTTATAGACATGATATCTACATGTGATATGCAAATGTGCAAAGCTGTAGGCAAGATACATGAGTACAGAAGTGTGGTAATTCCCTATGAGCATGATATCTACCCCTTTGCATGCATGGTTACCCTTCGCTTTTCACTAATCACCCCAGAGGTTATTACAAAATTTATTACAGACCACGATGAATCGAAAACGGGAAATAAAATTACAATCATAACTCTTAAGCTGCATCCAAGGAGCCTAATTCAAACCCAAGGTCTAACAATATGATATGAGCCAACTGCCAGGATCAGGTTCCAAAGCCTTTTTCTTATCCGAGATGTGTCAAAGTTCCAAGGAGTTTCAATAACTCCAGGAAATGCTCACACCCATATATCATTACAGAACTAAATTAAAGTGCAGTGTGGAAGGGCCAGCCCTCCAATGTCCAAGTTTAGAGGGAGCTCAAGGTCTCAAGGCAAGGCTCATTGGAGGGGGGCAGAACTTAGAGTCTAGGAACAAGTGTAAGTGCAATAGAGGGATAAGGGATGCCAAGGCAGGCTGGTGGTCATGCCCAGCAACATAAAATGCTGGCACACCCCTGACCAGCCCACTAGCCAAACATTGGAGAGTCCAGGACCTATTGAAGGTCAAACCATGGCCTGGGCAGTAATTGGGATACTGTCAGGCCAAGGTTTCAACTCAACACATAAAGGGGGTTAGGGGTAGGGATTGATATAAAAGCAGAAGCAAAGAAAGAAAAATACTCAACATAAGCTACGAAGCATGAACAAAACCACACAGAAGAATGAAACTATAGAATAAACATATAGGGATGGGGCAAAAGTTTAAATGAAAGGGCATACCAGTTTTCAGAAACAAGCAAGTAGGGAGAAGCAGTAGACTCAGGGAAGCCAAGTTGAAATCAAGAAGCAAGAGTGTAAGCTTTTAGAAGAGAATTTTGATGATTAAAAAATCGTGTGTGTGTTTAAAATTTGTGTCATGTATTTATAATGCAGAAGAGAAGCAAAAATAGGTAAGAAAATAGTTTGAAAATCAATCACACAAGGTTTCGCTTTAATTAAGGGATTCTGATTTCAAACGGTCAAGGTAAATAAGGAAAAGAGCTAATTAAACACTTTTCAAAGTAATGCAAGAAGGGTAAATACATAATAGTTATTTAAGGAAAGGCTTTTGACAGTACACGGTCATGCAAATTAAGGGAAGGAAATCAGTTGACAGCCAAGCAATCAAGAGTCAAAAATTTTATGTGAATGAACCAAGTCAGAAAAAGGTGAAGGGAGGCATCACTTAAGAAGAATCAGTAGCAATCAATTAGCCCCAAAAAAAAGGATTCTGATTCGAACACAAAATACGAGACCACACTCGTCAAAAAACCCCAAATCCTAGGGTTTTCGACTTGAACCAAATGCAAAGAAGAGAAACAAGCAGATACAGTAGAAAGTTTAATGTAAAATAGAGTAAGGGAATTAATTTGAAACACAATGAGAGTAGAAGAGACAGTAGAGGCAAATACGCTTAAGCAGTCATAGTTGGAACACTTAATGAACGTGGTTGAAAAATGCAGTAGACGAATCATATCAAGTCATAGTGGAAGGCAAGTAGCAGAACATAGCATGTGAGACATAGCATATAAACATAGCATGTGAAAACATAGTAGAGAGAAGAACAAAATACAGAAAACATGGTAGAAGAACATGTATATATGAAAACACATAAGAATATAAAACACACATAAGAAAGGAAGAAGAAAAGTCGGAAAACACTGAAGCATTTTCGGAAAGCCCTAAACCAGGAAAGAGGCGACGTTGAAAGTAAGATTTTAAAAAGAAAAATTGGGGAAACCACTTGAAAACTCAAGATAAAGCATGAATACACACAGATCTGGAGATAACCGGAGAAGAACCTCGATAGTTAGGGTTTTCAGATGAACCCTAGAATGAGAAAGGCTTCGAAAACGTCCGATCTAAGTCGGATGAGACTGAAAACAGGCTCAGGAGGCTAAGATGTGCCGGAGCCAGGCCGGAGATGGCCGGGAACCTCAAGTCGGCGGAGGTCTGGGTGGAGACGTTTGAGGTCTAGCCTCGAACCTTCGAGTACCAAGCACATAGGAGCGATAGGAGGTGAGCATAGATCATCCATGGCCTGAGAGGCCATGGGTTCTGGTGAGTTAGAGGTCGAAAATGGGGGGAAGGTGATTAGGGTTTCAAGAACACTCGAGAGAGTTTGAGAGGGGGAGGGTGTTCAGGGGCGGCTACTGAAATGTGAATAAGGGAATTAGGGTTAGTCATTAGGTTTAATTAAGGAAGGGCGAATTGAGGCCGTTGATCTCAAAGATCAACGGTTCAGATCAAAGGGGGCTTGGGTCGGGCTGGTTTAAACGGGTTATTGGGCCATTTGGGTTTAATTAAAAATCTGATGGGGATGGGGCTAAATTGGCTATAATTGAAATAATAAGGGTTGTTTGTTAAATAACCAATTTTCCCTTTTTATTATTTTATAAAAATAGTAAGAAATAATTTAAAAATAAATTACAGGTACGGAACTAATTAATAACATATAAATATTAATGTAAAAATACTAATAGTGATTTTATGATTATGAAATGCTGTTAATTGTAAAATAGGCCATAATTGCAATTGTATGCAATTTAGCTAAAAAAAATACCAAACAAATGTATAAAAATACGCAAAAATTAATTACATCTTAGTGTAAATATGAGAATGAAATAAATTATTTACCAAAAATGCTAGTTTGGGAATAATTATTGAATTTTGTACTATTAAAATAGACAACAAATTGATTTTAAGATCTTTAAAAAATAAGGAAAAAATACCAAAACTCTTGGGCATGCTTATATATGCATGTACATACTATTTTGAGAACATTTTGAGTATATATAAATACATAGGAAAAAATTGGGTATCAACAGTAGGGCGTACCACCCGCTCCCATTTTATTGAATCTCGTGGTAGGCGTACCACCCGCTCCCATTTCATTAAATCTCGTGGTAGGCGTACCACCCGCCCCCATTTCATTAAATCTTGTGGTAGGCGTACCACCGACTCCTATTTCATTAAATCAACAGTTCTTCCAAATGAAATTACTCCCACAAACGCAACAATTAATACAAATTCATACGACAACAAGTACACAATAATTATGACTCACTGAGGAAAACAAGTAATGACAAGTAGCAATTAATTATGGACTTTAAGGAGCAAATAGGCAATTTAATATTTAGTATGCTAAATGTCAAGTAGCAATTAAGTCACATAAACATGTAGCAATTATAGCATAAATTCAAAGCATAAAGTTGCGCAGGATACCTCGAGCCAAAAATAACAAGTAACACAATAAAGGAAAATGCCAACATAAAGAATCACAGTAATAGTGGAATAAGACAACTAATACACTCGAACCGATAACAACAAGAAAATCAGTAAATAGAAGTGAAGGACAACATAACTCAATTATCAGCAAAAATCAGAAAAATCAAAGACAAGTGCACGGCATCACCCTTCGTGCTTTTACTCTCGTCCTCACCAAGAAATAATATAATGAAAACGTGAACGGCATCACCCTACGTGCTTTTACTCTCTTTCCTCACCAAAGCAATTAGAATAATAAAATGTGCACGGCATCACCCTTCGTGCTTTTACTCTCTTTCCTCACATATAATCAATAGAATTGGCACGGAATGGTACATCGTGCGACACGGCATCACCCTTCGTGCTTTACACTCTTTCCTCACAATAGCAAACAATGCACGGCATCACCCTTCGTGCTTTAACACTCTTCCTCACCCAAACAACAATCACAAACAAGGGCAAGGGAAATAAACAAGAACATATAGGAATCCCGGCAAGGGAACAACGATTTAACAACTAAATCCCGGCAAGGGAGCAATAAGTAAATAATTAAATCCCGGCAAGGGAACATTTCAATAACTCTTTCTCTATCTTTCACTTGTACTCCATAACTCACTTTACCACTTGAGCCAATGCTCCAAAGGGTTCAATCATCTCATATACTTTCACAATTCATAATATAACTCGAGCCAATGCTCCAAAATGTTCAAAGGTCTCATTTCCTTCCACAAACTTTTCACAACAACTAGAAATCATCACCAAAGCATGAAAAATACAACGAAATCATGAAAATCACAATATAAGACTCACGGTCATACTTGACACCAACGTATAGATACTCGTCACCATGCCTATACGTCATACTCAACAATTACCACATAGCAATTAGGACTCAACTCCTAATCCCTCAAGCTAAGGTTAGACCAAACACTTACCTCGATGCCTTGAACGCAACTGAAGTCTCAATTATAGCTTTACCCCTTGATTCCACCGCCAATTCGCTCGTATCTAATCACAAATGACTTAATTACATCAATAAACACTAAATGAATCAACCCCAATGCATGAAAATGAGTTTACCAAAGTTTTACCCAAAAAGTCAAAAATCGCCCCCGGGCCCACGTGGTCAAAACCCGAGGTTCGAACCAAAACCCGATTTCCCATTCCCCCACAAACTCAAATATATAATTTGTTTTAAAATCGAACCTCAAATCGAGGTCTAAATCCCCAATTTTTGAAAAACTTAGGTTCTACCCAAAACACCCAATTTCCCCCATGAAAATCTTTGATTTTAGGTTGTAATCACGTTAAAAGATGTTAATGATTGAAAGAAATGAGTAAAAACTAACTTACAATTGATATGGAAGAAGACTTGTTCTTGGAAAATCGCGTAAGTGTGTTTGGGTTTGAGAAAATATGAAAAATGAAGCTCAAAATCGTTTAAGTGTAAAAATTGCAGGTCTCAGTTATGGGAAATGTGATCAGGGTTTCACAATTGCGAACCCCGACCTCTGCAGATGTGGGAAATGTGAAACAGGGTTCGCAAATAATTTCCCAGCTTTCGCATTTGCGAAGCAGTAGTCGCAATTGCGACTTCGCATTTGCGATAGGGCAGCTCGCATTTGCGAGGAAGAGTGGCCTGGGCTGGCTTCGCATTTGCGATCCAGCCTTCGCTTTTGCGAGCTCGCAATTGCGAGCCAGGCTTCGCATTTGCGGAGCCTGCAGGCCTGAACACACCAGCAAATTTTTAAGTTCAAAATGCACCCCGTGGCCTATCCAAAACTCACCCGAGCCCTCGGGCTCCAAACCAAATATACACACAACCTCAAGAACATCATACGGACTTATTCGTGCGATCAAATCGCCAAAATAACATCATAAACATCGAATTAAACCTCAAAATCCAAGAATTCTTTAACTTCATAAAGCATCAATTTTTCCAATTTAGGTCCGAATCACGTCAAACGACGTCCGTTTTCAACCAAATTTCACAAGAATGACTTAAACCATATATAAGACCTGTACCGGGCACCGGAACCAAAATACGGGCCCGATACCAATACGTTCTAATTAATTTTCATTTCAAATTTCCTTAAACAATTTTACAAAAAAAATTCACTTTTCGGGCTTGGGACCTCGGAATTCGATTCGGGTCATACGCCCAAGTCCCATATTTTCCTACGGACCCTCCGGGACCGTCAAATCACGGGTTCGGTTCCGTTTACCCAAAACGTTGACGAAGGTCAAATTTATTCATTTTAACATCAAAACTTAGCATTTTTCAAAGAATTTCATATTTAAGCTTTCCAGCTACGCGCTCGGACTGCGTACGCAAATCGAGGCGACTCTAAATGAGGTTTTCAAGGCCTCGGAGTCATAGAATTCCATTAAAAACAGGTGATGACCCTTTGGGTCGTCACATTCTCCACCTCTAAAACAACCGTTCGTCCTCGAACGGACAGAAGAAGGAAGTACCTGAGTCGGGGAAAAGATGAGGATAACGGCTCCGCATATCGGACTCGGACTCCCAGGTCGATGCCTCAGGAGGCTGACCTCTCCATTGAACACGAACAGAAGGGAAACTCTTCGACCTCAACTGACGAACCTGCCGGTCTAGGATAGCCACCGGCTCCTCCTCATAAGACAAGTCCTTGTCCAACTGGACAGTGCTGAAATCTAACACATGGGCTGGACCGCCGTGATACCCCCGAAGCATGGACACATGAAACACTGGATGCACAGCTGATAAGCTCGGTGGCAATGCAAGTCTATAAGCCACCTCTCCCACTCTATCAAGAATCTCAAACGGACCAATGAACCTAGGGCTAAGCTTGCCCTTCCTCCCAACCTCATCACACCCTTCATAGGCGACACTCGGAGCAATACTCGCTTACCTTCCATGAAAGCCACATCTCGAACCTTGCGGTCTGCATAGCTCTTTTGCCTGGACTGAGCTGAACGAAGCCTATCCTGAATGATCCTGACCTTGTCCAAGGCCTCCTGAACCAGATCTGTACCCAACAACCGAGCCTCTCCCGGCTCAAACCATCCAACCGGAGACCGACACCGCCTACCATATAAAGCCTCATAAGGAGCCATCTGGATACTCGACTGGTAGCTGTTGTTGTAGGCAAACTCCGCTAAAGGCAAGAACTGATCCCACGAACCTCCAAAGTCAATGACACAAGCTCGGAGCATATCCTCCAAAATCTGAATAGTCCGCTCGGACTGTCCGTCCGTCTGGGGATGAAATGATGTGCTCAACCCAACTCGCGTGCCCAACTCTCGCTGAACTGCTCCCCATAAGCGCGAGGTAAACTGCGTACCCCGGTCCGAAATGATAGATATGGGCACACCATGAAGACAAACAATCTCCCGAATGTAGATCTCAGCTAATATCTCAGAAGAATAGGAGACTGCCATAGGAATGAAATGCGCTGACTTCCTACTCAAAGCATCGGCCACCACATTGGCCTTTCTCGGATGATTTAAAAGGGTGATATCATAATCCTTCAACAACTCCAACCACCTCCTCTGCCTCAAATTCAACTCCTTTTGCTTGAACAAATACTGAAGACTCTTATGATCCGTGAACACCTCACATGTCGTGCCATACAAATAATGCCTCCAAATCTTCAATGCGTGAACTATGGCTGCCAACTCCAAATCATGAACCGGATAGTTCTTCTCATGAATGTTCAACTGCCGCGAAGCATAGGCAATATCCTTGCCATCCTGCATCAACACTGCACCAAGTCCAATACGAGATGCACCACAATAAACTGTATAAGGCCCGGAACCTGTGGGCAAAACCAACACCGGTGCCGTAGTCAGAGCTATCCTGAGCTTCTGAAAGCTCACCTCGCACTCATCCGACCATCTGAACTGGGCACCCTTCTGGGTCAATCTGGTCATCGGGGCTGCAATAGATGAAAACCCCTCCACGGACCGACGATAGTAGCCTGCCAATCCCAAGAAACTCCAAATCTCTGTAGCTGATGCTGGTCTAGGCCAGTTCTTGACTGCCTCAATCTTCTTTGGGTCCACCTGAATACCCTCTGCTGATACAACATGACCCAGAAATGCAACTGAACCCAACCTGAATTCACACTTGGAGAAGTTTGCATATAACTGACTATCCCTTAGAGTTTGAAGAACCACTCTAAGGTGCTGCTCGTGCTCCTCCTGGCTGCGGGAATATATCAAAATATCATCATGAAGACTATCATGAACGAATCCAAATAAGGCCTGAACACTCGGTTCATCAAATCCATAAGAGCTGCTGGGGCATTTGTCAACCCGAATGATATCACCAAGAACTCATAATGCCCGTACCGAGTACGGAAAGCTGTCTTAGGGACATCAGATGCCCTAATCCTCAGCTGATGGTAGCCAGATCGCATGTCAATCTTGGAAAATACCCTGGTACCCTGAAGCTGGTCAAACAAATCATCAATCCTCGGCAGCGGATACTTATTCTTGACTGTAACCTTGTTCAATTGCCGGTAATCAATACACATTCTCATTGACCCATCCTTCTTTTTAACAAACAACACCGGCGCACCCCAAGGCGAAACACTAGGCCTAATGAAGCCCTTCTCAAGCAAATCTTGCAACTGCTCCTTTAACTCTTTCAACTCAGGCGGCGCCATACGATACGGCGGGATAGAAATGGGCTGAGTGCCCGGAGCCAAATCAATGCAGAAATCAATATCCCTATCGGGTGGCATACCCGGCAGGTCTGAAGGGAAAACATTAGAAAACTCACAAACGACGGGCACAAAATCAATAGAAGGGACCTCAGCACTAGAATCACGAACATATGCCAAATAGGCCAAACAACCCTTCTCGACCATACGCCGAGCCTTCACATGCGATATAACACTGCGGGTAGAATGACCAGGAGTCCCTCTCCACTCTAAACGAGGCATACCCGGTAAAGCTAAGGTCACAGTCCTGGCGTGACAGTCCAAGATAGCATGGTAAGGTGATAACCCGTCCATCAGCAATATAACACCGAAATCATCCATGTCCAGAAGAAGCAAATCTACACGAGTCTCAAACCTCCAATAACCACTATACATGAATAATGGACGCGATCCACCACAATAGAATCACCCACCGGCGTAGACACATAAAAGGGGGCACTCAAAGAATCACTAGGCATGACCAGATATGGCGCAAAATAAAACTGAAGCTTCTCTACCACAAACCAGAACAATACCTGCACCTCCACCTCTAATACCTTTACCTCCACCCCTAGCTAACTGAGCGGGCTGGACGAGTCCCTCAATGAACCTCCTCACTCTATCTCGTGGTGGGAGGAAGTATGATAAGAGCATGATGAGCAAACTCGATGAATCTGATCTCGTACTGAGTAACAGTCATAGAACCCTGCTGGGGATGCTCAAACTGCCTCCGATAGACCTCTCTCTGAGTGATGGGGAGAAACTTCTCCAGAAATAGCTGCGTGAATTGTTCTCAAGTCAAAGCTGGTGACCTAACTGGTATAGCCAATCAATAATCTCTCCAACAGGTCTTGGCGGATCCCGACAAGCGAAAGGTAGCAAAATCGACCCCATTGGTCTCCACGATCCCCATGTTCCTGAGAACCTCGTGACAGCTGTCTAGATAATCCTGGGGATCCTCAGTAGATGCACCGCTGAATGTAGTAGTGAAGAGCTTGGTGAAACTTATCCAACCTCCACAAAGCCTCCGATGACGTAGCTGATCTATCACTGGTCTGTGCTGCTGCTCAGCTGAAGAAGCGGTACATGACCTCACCTTTCGCGAAGGGACAAGAGTAGAGGTTTCAATTTAGCACTTGAGAAACAAAACCGCACGACAGGAAAGAACAAGTGTGAAGTTTTCCTAACTCCGTAGCCTCTAGGGGATAAATACAGACGTCTCCGTACCAATCCCTCAGACTCTACTGAGCTTGTCCGTGAATTGTGAGACCTGTGTAACCTAGAGCTCTGATACCAACTTGTCACGACCCGGATTTCCCTACCTATTTCATTTTAAATCCTTTTATCTATCATAACAACAAGCGTTAAATATTTAAATGACAGCGGAATATGAAATTAAAGTGGAAAACTTAAATTAAATAAGCTGAACAATAATGTGGAATTCAACATGTGCCTCTACCCAAGAACTGGTGTCACATCATCCACGGACTACTAAGATCACTAAATACAATCGTTTGAAAGAAATATACACTGTTCGTCTTGAAAACTTGAGATAACAGAATGAAATATATGATAGAGGAGATGCCGGGCTTGCGGACGCGTGCAAGGCTACCTCGGAGTCTCGGTAGACTGAAGGCTGGCTCCCGAGCTACTGCTGCTGTCCGGGACCTGGGTCTGTGCAAAAGAGCACCGAGTGTAGTATCAGCACAACCGACCCCATGTGCTGGTAAGTGCCTAGCCTAACCTCGGCGAAGTAGTGACGAGGCTAGACAGGACTACCACATAAACCTGTACGGTTATATATATATCTACAACGGGAAAATAACAAGAACAAACATCTTAAATGGGAGGGGAACATGCTTCGGGAATAGCAGATAATACAGAATTTTAAGAAAATAATAAAGAACATCAATAATTTAACTCTAACACGGATAAGGGAAATAAAAGTAGATTTCACTGTCAGTACATATCTCGTTGCAGGCGTGCAACACGATCCCATTTCTCAATAATTAAATCTCGTGGTAGGCATACCACCCGCTCCCATTTCATTAAATCTCATGGTAAGCGTACCACCCGCTCCCATTTCATTAAATCTCGTGGTAGGCGTACCAACTGCTCCCATTTCATTAAATCTCGTGGTAGGTGTACCACCCACTGCCATTTTATTAAATCTCGTGGTAGGCGTACCACCCGCTCCCATTTCATTAAATCTCATGGTAGGCATACCACCCGCTCCCATTTTATTAAATCTCGTGGTAGGCGTACCACCCGCTCCCATTTTATTAAATCAACAATTCTTCCAAATGAAATTACTCCCACAAACGCAACAATTAATACGAATTCATACGACAATAAGTACACAATAATTATGACTCACTGAGGAAAACAAGTAATGACTAGTAGCAATTAATTATGGACTTTAAGGAGCAAATAGGCAATTTAATATTTAGTATGCTAAATGTCAAGTAGCAATTAAGTCACATAAACATGTAGCAATTATAGCATAAATTCAAAGCATAAAGTTGCGCAAGGATACCTCAAGCCAATAATAACAAGTAACACCATAAAAGAAAATGCCAACATAAAGAATCACAGTAATAGTGGAATAAGACAATTAATGCACTTGAACCGATAACAACAAGAAAATCAGTAAATAGAAGTGAAGGACAACATAACCCAATTATCAGCAAAAATCAGGAAAATCAAAGACAAGTGCACGGCATCACCCTTCGTGCTTTTACTCTCGTCCTCACCAAGCAATAATATAATGAAAACGTGCACGGCATCACCCTTCGTGCTTTTACTCTCTTTCCTCACCAAAGCAATTAGAATAATAAAATGTGCATGGCATCACCCTTCGTGCTTTTACTCTCTTTCCTCACATATAATCAATAGAATTGGACGGAATGGTACATCGTGCGGAACGGCATCACCCTTCGTGATTTACACTCTTTCCTCACAATAGCAAACAATGCACGGCATCACCCTTCGTGCTTTAACACTCTTCCTCACCCAAATAACAATCCCAAACAAGGGCAAGGGAAATAAACAATAACATATAGGAATCCCGGCAAGGGAACAACGATTTAACAATTAAATCCCGGCAAGGGAGCAACAAGTAAATAATTAAATCCCGGCAAGGGAACATTTCAATAACTCTTTCTCTATCTTTCACTTGTACTCCATAACTCACTTTACCACTTGAGCCAATGCTCCAAAGGGTTCAATCATCTCATATACTTTCACAATTCATAATATAACTCGAGTCAATACTCCAAAATATTCAAAGGTCTCAATTCCTTCCACAAACTTTTCACAACAACTAGAAATCATCACCAAAGCATGAAGAACACAACGAAATCATGAAAATAATAATATAAGACTCACGGTCATACTTGACACCAACGTATAGATACTCGTCACCATGCCTATACGTCGTACTCAACAATTATCACATAGCAAATAGGACTCAACTCCTAATCCCTCAAGCTAAGGTTAGACCAAACACTTACCTCGATGCCTTGAACACAACTCAAGTCTTAATTATAGCTTTACCCCTTGATTCCACCGCCAATTCGCTTGTATCTAATCACAAATTACTTAATTACATCAATAAGTGCTAAATGAATCATCCCCAATGCATGAAAATAAGTTTTCCAAAGTTTTAGCCAAAAAGTCAAAAATCGCCCCCGGACCCACGTGGTCAAAACCCGAGGTTCGAACAAAAACCCGATTACCCATTCCCCCAAGAACTCAAATATATAATTTATTTTGAAATCGGACCTCAAATTGAGGTCCAAATCCCCAATTTTTGAAAAACCTAGGTTCTACCCAAAACACCCAATTTCCCCCATGAAAATCTTTGATTTTAGGTTGAAATCATGTTAAAAGATGTTAATGATTGAAAGAAATGAGTAAAAACTAACTTACAATTGATTTTGAAGAAGACTAGTTCTTGGAAAATCGCCTAAGTGTGTTTGGGTTTGAGAAAATATGAAAAATAGGGTTCAAAATCGTTTAAGTGTAAAATTGCAGGTCTCAGATGTGGGAATTGCAAAAAAAGTTTGGGAATTGCGAACACGGGAATTGCGAAAAATGTTTGGGAAATGCGAACCTGGGAATTGCGAAAAAAGTTTGGGAAATGCGAACAAGCCTGGTAATTGCGAAAAATGTTTGAAAAATGCGAAGTCTGCGGGCCTGCAATTCCTTAATTCCAAAATTTGACTCTGTGGCCTATCCAAAACTCACTCGAGCCCTCGGGGAACCAAACTAAATATACACACAACCTCAAAAACATCATACAGACTTATTCGTGCGATCAAATCGCCAAAATAACATCATTATCAACGAATTAACCCTCAAAATCAAAGCATTTTTCTCAAACTTCATCAAGTATCAAATTTAGCAATTTAAGTCTGAATCACGTCAAACGACGTCCGTTTTTCACCAAATTTTACAAAAACATCTTAAATCATATATAAGACCTGTACCGGGCGCCGGAACCAAAATACGGGCCCGATACCAACACGTTCTAATCAAATTTCATTTCAAATTTCCTTAAACAATTTCCTTTAAAAATTCATTTCTCGGGCTCGGGATCTCGGAATTCCATTCCGGGCATACGCCCAAGTCCCATACTTTCCTACGGACCCTCCGGGACCGTCAAATCACGAGTCCGGGTCCGTTTACCCAAAATGTTGACCGAAGTCAAATTAACTCATTTTATAGCCAAATTTTACCATTTTTCACAGATTTTCATGTTTAAGCTTTCCGGCTACGCGCCCGGACTGTGCATGCAAATCGAGGTGACTCTAAACGAGATTTTCAAGGCCTCGGAAACACAGATTTTAATTTAAAGCAAGTGATGACCTTTTGGGTCATCACATTCTCCACCTCTAGAACAACCGTTCGTCCTCGAACGGACAGAAGAAGGAAGTACCTGAGTTGGGAAAAAGATGGGGATAACGGCTCCGCATATCAGACTCAGACTCCCAGGTCGATGCCTTAGGAGGCTGACCTCACCACTGAACACGAACATAAGGAAAACTCTTCGACCTCAACTGACGAACCTGCCGGTCTAGAATAGCCACCGGCTCCTACTCGTAAGACAAGAATCTCAACTGGATCAATGAACCTAGGGCTAAGCTTGCCCTTCTTCCCAAATCTCATCACGCCCTTCATAGGCGACACTCGGAGCAATACCCGCTCTCCAACCATAAAAGCCACATCCCGAACCTTGCGGTCTGCATAACTCTTTTGCCTGGACTGAGCTGTACGAAGCCTATCCTGATTGATCCTGACCTTGTCCAAGGCCTCCTGAACTAGATCTGTACCCAACAATCGAGCCTCTCCTGGCTCAAACCATCCAACCGGAGACCGACACCGCTTGCCATATACAGCCTCATAAGGAGCCATCTGAATACTCGACTGGTAGCTGTTGTTGTAGGCAAACTCTGCTAAAGGCAAAAATTGATCCCACGAGCCTCCAAAGTCAATGACACAAGCTCGGAGCATATCCTCCAAAATCTGAATAGTCCGCTCGGACTGCCTGTCCGCCTGAGGATGAAACGTTGTGCTCAACTCAACCCGTGTGCCCAACTCTCGCTGAATTGCTCTCCAGAAGCGCGAGGTAAATTGTGTACCCCGGTCCGAATTATAGATACGGGCACACCATGAAGACGAACAATCTCCCGAATGTAGATCTCAGCTAACCTCTCGGATAAATAGGAGACTGCCACAGGAAAGAAATGCGCTGGCATTCCTACTCAAAGCATCGGCCACCACATTGGCCTTTCTCGGATGATTTAAAATGGTGATATCATAATCCTTCAACAATTCCAACCACCTCCTCTGCCTCAAATTCAACTCCTTTTGCTTGAACAAATACCGAAGACTCTTGTGATCTGTGAACACCTCACATGCCATGCCATACAGATAATACCTCCAAATCTTCAATGCGTGAACTATGGCTGCCAACTCCAAATCATGAACCGGATAGTTCTTCTCATAAATCTTCAACTATCGCGAAGCATAGGCAATAGCCTTTCCATCCTGCATCAACACTGCACCAAGTCCAATACGAGATGCACCACAATAAACTGTATAAGGCCCGGAACCTGTGGGCAAAACCAACACTGGTGTCGTAGTCAGAGCTATCTTGAGCTTCTAAAAGCTCGCCTCACACTCGTCCGACCATCTGAACTGGGCACCCTTCTGGGTCAATCTGGATACCCTCTGCTGACACAACATGACCCAGGAATGCAATTGAACTCAACCAGAACTCACACTTCGAAAACTTGGCGTACAACTGACTATCCCTCAAAGTCTGAAGAACCACTCTAAGATGTTGCTCGTGCTCCTCTCGGCTGCGGGAATATTTCAAAATATCATCCTGAAGACTATCACGAACGAATCCAAATAAGGCCTGAACACTCGGTTTGTCAAATCCATAAGAGTTGCTGTAGCATTTGTCAACCCGAATGACATCACCAAGAACTCATAATGCCCGTACCGAGTGCGGAAAGTTGTCTTAGGGACATCGGATGCCCTAATCCTCAACTGATGGTAGCCAGATCTCAAGTCAATCTTTGAAAATACCTTGGCACCCTGAAGCTGATCAAACTAACATCAATCCTCGGCAATGGATACTTATTCTTGATTGTAACCTTGTTCAATTACCGGTAATCAATACACATTCTCATTGACCCATCCTTCTTTTTAACAAACAACAACGGCGCACCCCAAGGCGAAACACTAGGCCTAATGAAGCCCTTCTCAAGCAATTCTTGCAACTGTTCCTTTAACTCTTTCAACTCAAGCGGGGCCATACGATACGGCGGAATAGAAATGGGCTGAGTGCCCGGAGTCAAATCAATGCAGAAATCAATATCCCTGTCGGGTGGCATACCCGGCAGGTCTGAAGGGAAAACATCAGGAAGCTCACGAACAACGGGCACATAATCAATAGGAGGGACCTCGGCACTAGAATCACGAACATATGCCAAATAGGCCAAACACCCCTTCTCGACCATACACCGAGCCTTCACATATGAGATAGCACTGCGGGTAGAATGACCAGGAGTCCCTCTCCAGTCTAAACGAGGCATACCCGGTAAAGCTAAGGTCACAGTCTTGGCATGACAGTCCAAGATAGCGTGGTAAGGTGATAACCAGTCCATCCCCAATATAACATCGAAATCATCCATGTCCAGAAGAAGCAAATCTACACGAGTCTCAAGACCTCTAATAACCACTATACATGAACAATGGACGCGATCCACCACAATAGAATCACCCGTCGGCGTAGACACATAAACATGGGCACTCAAAGAACCACTAGTCATGACCAGATGTGGCGCGAAATAAACCGAAGCTTCTTCTGCTACAAACCAGAAAAGTACCTGCACCTCCACCTCTAATACCTTTACCTCCACCTCTAGCATCTCTACCTCCACCTCTAATACCTTTGCCTCCCTCTCTAATACCTCTCTCTGTGTGATGTGGAGAAACTTCTCCAAAAATAGCTGCGTGAACTGCTCCCAAGTCGAAGCTGGCGATCCGGCTGGTCTAGCCAAGCAATAATCTCTCCATCAAGTCTTGGCGGATCCAGACAAGAAAAAAGTAGCAAAATCGACCCCATTGGTTCAACTATCCCCATGTTTCTGAGAACCTCATGACAGCTGTGTTGATAATCCTGGGGATCCTCAGTAGATGCACCGCTGAATGTAGTAGTGAAGAGCTTGGTGAAACTTATCCAACCTCCACAAAGCCTCGGAAGACGTAGCTGATCTATCACTGGTCTGTGCTGCTGCTTAGCTGAAGAAGCGGTACATGACCTCGCCATTCACGAAGGGACAAGAGTAGAGGTTTCAATTTAGCATTTGAGAAACAAAACTGCACGACAGGAAAGAACAAGTGTGAAGTTTTCCTAACTCCGTAGCCTCTGGGGGATAAATACAGACGTCTCCGTACCGATCCCTCAGACTCTACTGAGCTTGTCCGTGAATTGTGAGACCTGTGTAACCTAGAGCTCTGATACCAACTTGTCACGACTCGGATTTCCCCACCCTCGAGGTCGCGATGGCGCCTACTCGTAGAAGCTAGGCAAGACACAAATCATAAACTCCTACCTACTTTATTTTAAATCCTTTTATCAATCATAACAACAAGCGTTAAATATTTAAATGACAGCGGAATATGAAATTAAAGCGGAAGACTTAAATTAAATAAGTTGAACACTAATGCGGAATTCAACATGTGCCTCTACCCAAGAACTGGTGTCACATCATCCACGGACTACTAAGAGTACTAAATACAATCGTTTGAAAGAAATATAACACTGTTTGTCTCGAAAACATGAGATAACAGAATGAAATATAAGATAGAGGAGATGTCGGGCCTGCGGACGCGTGCAAGGCTACCTCGGAGTCTCGGTGGACTGAAGGCTCGCTCCCGATCTACTGCTGCTGTCCGGGACCTGGATCTGTGCAAAAGAGCACAGAGTGTAGTATCAACACAATCGACCCCATGTGCTGGTAAGTGCCTAGCCTAACCTCGGCGAAGTAGTGACGAGGCTAGGACCGGACCACCAAATAAATCTGTGCAGTTATATAATATACAGCAGAAAGTAAAGCAGGAATAAACAAGTAAGGATGGGAGGGGGAAAAATGTTGCGGGGAGATAACAGTTGAAACAGAATCTCAAGAGAATTATCAGGAAACCAAAATTCAACTTCTAACAAGGATAAGGAAAACAAAGGCAGGTTTCTCTCTCGGTTCACAACTCGTTGCAGGCGTGCAACCCGATCCCATTTCATTAAATCTCGTGGTAGGCGTACCACCCGCTCCCATTTCATTAAATCTCGTGGTAGGCGTACCACCCGCTCCCATTTCATTAAATCTCGTGGTAGGCGTACCACCCGCTCCCATTTCATTAAACCTCGTGGTAGGCGTACCACCCGCTCCCATTTCATTAAATCAACGGTTCTTCCAAATGAAATTTACTCCAACAAACGCAACAATTAATATGAATTCATAAGACAACAAGTACACAATAATTATGACTCACTGAGGAAAACAAGTAATGACAAGTAGCAATTCATTATGGACTTTAAGGAGCAAATAGGCAATTTAATATTTAGTTTGCTAAATGTCAAGTAGCAATTAAGTCACATAAACATGTAGCAATTATAGCATAAATTCAAGGTATAATGTTGCGCAAGGATACCTCGAGCCAATAATAACAAGTAACACAATAAGGGAAAATGCCAACATAAAGAATCACAGTAATAGTGGAATAAGACAATTAATGCACTTGAACCGATAACAACAAGAAAATCAGTAAATAAAAGTAAAGGACAACATAACTCAATTATCAGCAAGAATCGGAAAAATCAAAGACAAGTGCACGGCATCACCCTTCGTGCTTTTACTCTCGTCCTCACCTAGCAATAATATAATGAAAACGTGCACGACATCACCCTTCGTACTTTTATTCTCTTTCCTCACCAAAGAAATTAGAATAATAAAATGTGCACGGCATCACCCTTCGTGCTTTTACTCTCTTTCCTCACATATAATCAATAGAATTGGCACGGAATGGTACATCGTGCGGCACGACATCACCCTTCGTGCTTTACACTCTTTCCTCACAATAGCACCCTTCGTGCTTTAACACTCTTCCTCGCCCAAATAACAATCACAAACAAGGGCAAGGGAAATAAACAAGAACATATAGGAATCCCGGCAAGGGAACAACAATTTAACAATTAAATCCCGGCAAGGGAGCAACAAGTAAATAATTAAATCCCGGCAAGGGAACATTTCAATAACTCTTTCTCTATCTTTCACTTGTACTCCATAACTCACTTTACCACTTGAGCCAATGCTCCAAAGGGTTCAATCATCTCATAAACTTTCACAATTCATAATATAACTCGAGCCAATGCTCCAAAATGCTCAAAGGTCTCAATTCCTTCCACAAACTTTTCACAACAACTAGAAATCATCACCAAAGCATGAAGAACACAACGAAATCATGAAAATCACAATTTAAGACTCACGGTCATACTTGACACCAACGTATAGATACTCGTCACCATGCCTATACGTCGTACTCAACAATTATCACATAGCAAATAGGACTCAACTCCTAATCCCTCAAGCTAAGGTTAGACCAAACACTTACCTCGATGCCTTGAACACAACTCAAGGCATAATTATAGCTTTACCCCTTGATTCCACCGCCAATTCGCTCGTATCTAATCACAAATTACTTAATTACATCAATAAGTGCTAAATGAATCAACCCCAATGCATGAAAATGAGTTTTCCAAAGTTTTACCCAAAAAATCAAAAATCGCCCCCGGGCCCATGTGGTCAAAACCCGAGGTTCGAACCAAAACCCGATTACCCAATCCCCCACGAACTCAAATATATAATTTATTTTGAAATCGGACCTCAAATTGAGGTCCAAATCCCTAATTTTTGAAAAAACTAGGTTCTACCCAAAACACCCAATTTCCCCCATGAAAATCTTTGATTTTAGGTTGAAATCATGTTAAAAGATGTTAATGATTGAAAGAAATGAGTAAAAACTAACTTACAATTGATTTGGAAGAAGACTAGTTCTTGGAAAATCGCCTAAGTGTGTTTGGGTTATGAAAAATGGGGTTCAAAATCGTTTAAGTGTAAAATTGCAGGTCTCAGATATGGGAATTGCGAAAAAAGTTTGGGAATTGCGAACACGGGAATTGCGAAAAAAGTTTGGGAAATGCGAACAAGCCTGGGAATTGCGAAAAATGTTTGGGAAATGCGAACCTGGGAATTGCGAAGAAAGTTTGGGAAATGCGAACAAGCCTGGTAATTACAAAAAATGTTTGGGAAATGCGAATCTCGGAATTGCAAAGAAAGTTTGGGAAATGCGAACAAGCCTGGTAATTGCGAAAAATGTTTGGGAAATGCGAAGTCCGCAGGCCTGCAATTCCTTAAGTCCAAAATTTCACTCCGTGGCCTATCCAAAACTCACCCGAGCGCTCGGGGCTCCAAACCAAATATACACACAACCTCAAAAGCATCATACGGACTTATTCGTGCGATCAAATCGCCAA
Source organism: Nicotiana attenuata (assembly GCF_001879085.1). Lineage (NCBI taxonomy): Eukaryota > Viridiplantae > Streptophyta > Magnoliopsida > Solanales > Solanaceae > Nicotiana > Nicotiana attenuata. Next base: position 17,776,794 of record NC_032000.1, on the reverse strand, counting down.
AATAACATCATTATCAACAAATTATTCCTCAAAATCAAAGCATTTTTCTCAAACTTCATCAAGTATCAAATTTAGCAATTTAAGTCCGAATCACGTCAAACGACGTCCGTTTTTCACCAAATTTTACAGAAACATCTTAAATCATATATAAGACCTTTACCGGGCGCCGGAACCAAAATACGGGCCCGATACCAACACGTTCTAATCAAATTTTATTTCAAATTTCCTTAAATAATTTCAGAAAACAATTCCCTTTAAAAATTCATTTCTCGGGCTCGGGACCTCGGAATTCGATTCCGGGCATATGCCTAAGTCCCATATTTTCCTACGGACCTTCCGGGACCGTCAAATCACGAGTCCGGGTCCGTTTACCCAATACGTTGACCGAAGTCAAATTAACTCATTTTATAGCCAAATTTTACCATTTTTCACAGATTTTCATATTTAAGCTTTTCGGCTACGCGCCCGGACTGTGCACGCAAATCGAGGTGACTCTAAATGAGGTTTTCAAGGCCTCGAAAACATAAATTTTAATTTAAAGCAAGTGATGACCTTTTGGGTCATCACATTCTCCAAAATGGCTCGTTTTATTCCTTGTCTAAAAACTGATGATGCTTCACATGTTGTTGGTCTATTTGTAAAGGAAATTGTTAAATTGCATGGTATACCTAGAACAATTGTTAGTGATAGGGATGCTAAGTTTTTGAGCCACTTTTGGCATGTATTTTGGGGGAAGTTAGGCACTAAATTGTTGTTTTCTACTTCTTGTCACCCACACACTGATGGACAAACTAAAGTGGTTAATAGAACCTTAGGAAACATGTTGAGGGCTGTTTTGAAAGGTAAATTAACTTCTTGGGAAGATCACTTACCTATGATTGAATTTGCTTATAATAGAACAATCCATTCTTCTACAGGTATGTCTCCTTTTGAGGTTGTTTATGGTTTTAATCCCTTTACTCCCCTTGATTTATTACCATTACCTACTAATGATATTGCTAATCTTGATGGTAGGACAAAGGCTGAAATGATGAAAAATATTCATGAGCAAACAAGGCTTGCAATTGAGAAGAAAAATAAGCAAACTGTCTTGAGAAAGAATAAGGGTCGAAAACAAGTTATTTTTCAACCTGGAGATTTACTTTGGGTTCACTTTAGGAAGGAGATATTTCCTTCCAAAAGGAAGTCAAAGTTGCATCCTAGAGGAGATGGCCCATTTCAAGTCCTTGAAAGGATTGGAGACAATGCTTACAAGCTGGACCTTCCTGGTGAGTTTCAAGTAAGTGCTACATTCAATGTTGCTGACTTGTCTTTGTTTGATGTAGGATCGAATTCGGGGACGAATTCTTTTCAAGAAGAGGGGAATGATAGCATCAAGGACAATGATAGAGTTTTGGAAGCTCCAAGAAGGCCATTTACAAGATCTCAAGCTAAAGAATTGCAGACTAAGATTGCTGGACTTCAATGGCAAATAAATAAGCTTTTAATTGTAGAGGAAGAGCTCAAGCCCATGAGATGAATTATCCAAGTTTTATAATTATTTGGTGTCCCAAATTGAAGTCCAAGAGGAAGAAGATTGGGTCCCAACATCAGCCCTTGAAGTCCACCAAAAGAGCATCCAGAAGAGCTTAAAATGAGCTTAAAAGAGGCCCAAAAGGGGGTGTTTCAAAAGGAGCCCAATTGGGGTCCAAACCAATGGTCCAAACTAGTAATTTTAAGGCCCAAATCTGTCCCTAAGGGATTTGGCCGCCCACCCTCTTATTTTTATTAGCTTTTATTAGGGTTTCTAGTAGTTACCTTAGCCTCCAAGTTAGGGTTGCCTTGGCAGCCACACTACCTAGTTTTTAGGATTTTTTTCTCCTATAAATAGGAGTTCTTTTCATTCATTGTGACACTTCATTATTGATTAATAATATTATACTTTGAGATTCTTTTGAACCTTTGTTACTTATGCTTTGAGATTTATCTTTCAACCTTTACTAGTTCATAGTTCAAGGTAGTAAGATAACTTCTTTATTGTGATATCATTGATTCCTTTGTGGTATTCTTAGATGGCGATTAATACTAGTTATTAATTGTTGTCTCAAGTTACTCGTAAAGCGGTCAAGATCCGAATCTATTGTTTTTGATTTGTTCTTAAGTAAAGGCGTTTGATTTCTTCAATAAATCAAAACGTTGTTGCTTGGATCTTGTCAAGGCTTTAGAACTTGCGTTCTTGGAAGTTCTTGGAATTCTTTCCCTGAATTTGCCCATATCCTTTATTTTCTGCACTTTAATTCTTGTTGTTCAATTCCTTATTGTTATTGCTTCCGCATTTACTTCTCAATTCCTTACTCTAGTTTGGATTTCCGACCTTGTTGTTATCACTGGGTTTGTTGTTGTTATTGTTCGTTGAAACGGCCACAAGAGAAATGAAAGGATTAGAAGGCTTTAGTGTAGTTTTTTAGTCAAAATATGTTCAGAAGTTTTATTCATTTTCAAATTTGCCCCTCTCCTCTCCCTTTTCTCTTCTTCCTTCAATTCAGTGGATAGCCTTTTTAACACATTAGTCATGAAGTTGATCGAATTAAAACTCCAGAAGAAAGAAATATTTAACACTCACAAAAAAGCTTGGTGATATGTTCTATTTGTCAAAGCCTGATCAAACATGGATGATCTTACCTTGTCCACAATTGTATGTATGGACATTTGTCACTTGGCTTCCATAAGTGGCTTCTTGCTCTTGTTCAATCTGCTTTGCTGATATGGCCAGGTGAATACAGCAGTCATGTAACTCAATCAATTGAAGTGTAAAAATATTTGCAAATTCTTGTGGGATCTCTTCTAGCCGCGGACAATGAGATATAAAGAGTCTCTCAAAAACAGGAAAATGATCTTCTGTAGCCGTCCACTCTGTGAAACAAAGCATATGACATAGTGACAAGAACTTTAATTGAGGAAAAGGGTTTCCACGCGGTCTTAGGTTTAACTCCGCAGGCATCGTCTTCGAGTTCCAGTATCTCGAGGTTAGGCAACATGCCAACAATGTCCATAGCCTCCCAAGGAAGACATGTCCCACCTAATGTCAACCTTCTAAGGGTTGGTGGAAAAGTGCTTCGATATTTCAAAAAATCATGTACAGGGAAAAGGCACTATAATCAATTTTTCCAACTATAATTCTAAGCACCTCAATTAGAGGCAAACAAGAAATACGTTTCCACAAATCGCGAGTAACTCCGCCTAACACAATTTCCAGGTTCTTCAAGTTAGGCATTAATGCAAAGATTTCTCTTTTACACCATGCAGCACCAACACCAGTTATAGTATGTAGGTGTTGCAAAACCGTATGCTCCCTTCCATCTATTGGCATATTCGGAGGACATTGCCATCCTGTCTTGACAAAGCGTACAGTCCTTAACTTTGGCATACTCCAAATTTCTATAGGCATCTTATCTAGCTACCCAATTCTTTCCTATTTCAACAATCAAAATTTGCAAATTTTGAAGTTTTGAAAGAGGGAGAAATTCATGTTTTACAATGTACAAGGATAGATACCTTAGATGCACTAAATCAAATACTGAAGTTGGATCGGAATACCATTATCAAAGTATAACTTTCTCAAGTCCAATACTCTGATCATTTTGAAGATCTTGAATTCGAATCTTTCTCTCTCCACACGTTTGCGTACACCTTTATAGATAATAGTGTGTAACGACCCGGCCGGTCGTTTTTGGAATTTACGCCCCGATCCCCCATTAACTGCTTCCCCTAAGTTCATTTCTGCTATTTGGTTTGCCGGGACGTTCGGTGTTAGGATTCGGAGTGTTTTGGGACACTTAGTCCCTAAATGAGAGCTTAAGTGTGGAAAAGTGGTCCGTAGTCGGAACAATGTGAAGACGACCTCGGAATGGAAATCCGACGGCCCCGTTAGCTCTGTTAGGTGATTTCGGGATTGGGAGCGTGATCGGAATGTATTTTGGAAGTCCGTAGCTCATTTAGGCTTGAAATGCCGAAGTTTGTATTTTTGAAGTTTCCGGCCCGATAGTGAGTTTTTGATCCGAGGGTCGGAATGGAATTCCGAAAGTTGCAATAGCTCCGTCATGTCATTTGGGATGGGTGTGCAAAATTTCAGGTCATTCGGACGTGTTCTGGTTAGGTTTTTGATCGAAAGCGTATTTGGAAGAAATTTGAAGTTCTTAGGCTTGAATCATTGATTTAAATCGGGTTTCCGGTGTTGTTTTAGGTGGTTTAAGGATTGGTACAAGTTTGAATGAGGTATTAGGTGTTATTGGTACTTTTGGTTGAGGTCCCGGGGGCCTCGGGATGAATTCAGATGGGTGACGAAAGGTTTTGAAGTTGATGAGTTGCTGAAGACCTGCTGGTATCTGTCATAACCGCACCTGCGGTTTGGGTTCCGCAGGTGCGGAGCCACAGAAGCGGCCTTAGCATCGCAGGAGCGAATTTGGGCTCCCTCAGCTTTTTCCGCAGGTGCGGAGGATCTACCGCAGATGCGGTTACGCACCTGCAAGGCTTCTATCGCAGATGCGGCCCTGAGTCTTTTGTGAGAAACCTCAGAAGCGGTAAGTATTTCGCAGAAGCGGCAACCGCAGGTGCGGTTTAAGACCGCAGAAGCGGAACCCTGGATTTTTAATGAAAACCGCAGAAGCGGCTCGTGGTCCGCAGAAGCGGTCCCTTGTCCGCAGAAGCGGAAATGACTGTTCAGAAATATCAATTTCGAGGGTTAAATTTCATAAGTTTGAAAATCGATTGAGAGCTCGGGAGAAGGCGATTTTGAGTGGGTTTTGAAGAGAAAATCATTGGGTAACGTTTCCTTGATCCCTTTTTATTATATTTCATCATTATATAGCTAAATACATCATTGGAATTCGAATTTAGGATCAAAAGTTGGTTAATTTGGGGTAAAACTTCATACACCAAACTATTGGGTTTTGAGGGGGCATTTGACCTCCGATTTGGGAGATTTTTATATGGTTAGACTCGTGAGAGTACGAGGGTTCTGAAAATGTAAAAATTATTCGATACCGAGACGTTGGCCTGAGGGGTGTTTTGGTCATTTTACCTATTTTCGCGTCCTAGCTTTAAATTTGATAGTGGAATCAGTTGTTTGCAATATTACTTACGATATGTAATTGAATTGAATAGATTTGGGCCATTTGGAGTCGGATACTCGTGGCAAAAGTGTGATTTCGAGTTGATTTTGGTTCCGATTCGAGGTAAGTGGCTTGTCTAACCTTGTGTGGGGGACCTTTCCCCTTAGGATATGATATGTGGTAATTGAGTGCCTTGTACGTGAGGTGACGAGCGCGTACTTGAGCTAATTGTTGAAAAATCCGGTTTTTACTTAAGATATTGAGACTGAGTTTCCTTCATATTTGCCTTGTTTTACTTGCAGTTATAACCTGTGTTAGATTAGAAAAGCATGTTTAGTTGATTTAACTTGCCTAATTGTTTAAGTTGCCTTGACTGTACTACGTGAAGCATGCTAGGCTAGTACTACCTGATGTTTGCTTTTGTACTTCATTTTTGAATATCTTCTGGTTGTGGTTGTGCATTTACATTGGGACTACGGGTGTGGGATTCCGGTAGCTCCCCCCCTTGTTTGTTTACTCTGGGACTGCGGGTTAGATTCCCGATAGATCCCCCTGTACATTTACTTTGGGACTGCGGGTTAGATTCCCGATAGATCCCCCTGTACATTGATAGTTGGACTACGGGACGGTATCCCGGGAAAAAGAGTGTAAGTTAATTTGAAAAATATAAATTATTATAAGGATATATTTTTCTTAGAAAAAATTATATGCTTCTTGGGAGAAGGTAGAATTTGTAGCATTGATACACCAAACTAATAAGAAATAATTCCAGCTTAACTAGTCCCATATTCGAAAAGTTTTATGGTGTGCCTCACACAACTAACATTAGGAGCCTGTTTGGAAAGCCACATAAGAATTGAATTTGGGTGTAATTGGGTGTAATTACACTGTTTGGCGTGTTTGCTTGACCAAGTAATTACTTTGTTAGCATGGAATTAGGTGTAATTGGAGATGCGTAATTATACTCTTCAATTCTCAAGGGGGAGGTGAGAATTGATTGAATTACACTGTGTAATTACAAGGTTACTTTTTAATCTCTTTCCTTTTTGGTTTTATTTTTATTTATTTTCTTGATAACTTTTTATTTTCATTAGTTTAATTTCTTTTCATTTTATTAATTTTATTTTTACTTTTTAATTTCTTTTTTCCAGACCTCACTATGTGGGATTATACTGGGTATGTTGTTATTAATTTCTTTTTTAATTTTAAAATATATTTTCTTTGTACATTAGTTATTTTTTTATTTCTCTACCTTTACTTCTTGTGATTCCATGTAATTGCTCATATATTTTATTTCTTATTTATTTTATTTTAATTTATTTTCTTTATAACTTTTCATTTCTATTATTTTAATTCCTTTTTATTTTTAGTTGTTATTTTTTATTTTTGAATTTAAAATATATTTTTCTTTGTATATTACTTATCTTTTATTTTATCTCACAAACTTATGGAGTAAAAATGGCGTGTGGTAGCCACTAAGTAAGGTGGTCTTTATTTTTTATCCACTAATTATAATGCTCAGCAAAAGTAGCCACTACTAATAGGAAAAGGGCAGTTTTACCCTTTCTTCAATTTTTATATTGCCAAACCCTTGTTTTATTCATTCAGAAGAGGGAAAATTTGAGAGCGAATATTTCAGGGCAAGTTTCGTGTGCTCCTCAGTATCTGTATCGTCCTCGCATGCAAACCGGCTGCAGTTAATCTTTCTCCTTCTTCATCTTCTCTGTCATCTTCTCTGCATCGAACGATCGAACTGGTAATTTTTTTTTCTTTTATGCATTTTTGTTTTTGTATATGTGTAATCGCGATCAATGCTGTGTCAAGTATGTGTGAAATTTCAAAAATAATCATTATAAGTTGATTCAGTGTCGGAGAAGTAGCGTATTTTTGTGAGGCTGTTATTCATAAATTTTTGGTATTGAAATGTGTTTGTGGTTCAATCAATATATTTGATTATGTAAGGACATTTCATAAAAATAGTCGTACGAATTCATAAGTTAAATGTGTTTTATGAATTTTTAATTAACTATGTTCATAAAAGTTAAGGACCAAACGACATTAACTTTTGAACTTGGAACTCAAAGTTAAGGACTGAGTGTCCTTAACTTTTGAACTTGAAACTTGAAGTTAAGGACCAAGTGTCCTTAACTTTGGAACTTGAAGTTGAAGTTCAGGACCAAGTGTCCTTAACTTTTCAACTTGAAATTATAAGTTAAGGACTGCCTGTTCAACTTGAAATTATAACATTACTCAATGCCTTCTTCCACACAATTTGATGAAGCCATGCTTAAGGAAATTGTTAAAGTAGGTTTTCTGTCTTTGAATAGCATTAGTTTTTTATTTGATTATTTTTTGCTTAAGAGACTTTTTTGTTTTTATGGTTTTTGATTCAGAGATTATCAGAGAGTTTTAAAAAGGATCTGCATGCTGAAGTTACAAGAATAAATCAGAAAATATCTGTATCAGAAAAAAAAATTGAGAATGAAATCAAGGTAATATCATTAATTTCAGTTACTCTAAGTTTAGGACCTTGTGTCCTTAACTTTTGAACTTGTAACTCAAAGTTAAGGACTGCCTGTCCTTAACTTTTGAATTTGTAAGTCTAAGTTCAGGACCATATGTCCTGAACTTTTGAACTTGAACCTTGAAGTTCAGGACCATTGTCTTTAACTTTTGAACTTGTAAGTCTAAGTTTAGGACCATATGTCCTGAACTTTTGAACTTGAAACTTGAAGTTCAGGACCATTGTCCTTAACTTTTGAACTTGGAATTCAAAGTTAAGGACTTCCTGTCCTTAACTTTTGAACTTGTAAGTCTAAGTTCAGGACCATATGTCCTGAAATTTTGAACTTGAAACTTGAAGTCCAGGACCAAATGTCCTTAACTTTTCAATTTGAAACTTGAAGTTCAGGACCAAGTGTCCTTAACTTTTTAACTTAGAATTCAAAGTTAAAGACTGCATGTCCTTAACTTTTGAATTTGTTACTCTAAGTTAAGGACTGCCTGTCCTTATCTTCTTTACTTGTAACTTGAAGTTTAGGACTACCTGTCCTTAACTTTCTAACTTGGTTTCTTTCACATGATTTAAAGAAAAGTCTAGGATCAAAGCTTGATACTTTGTTGAAGATTTATGTGAAACCTGATGAAAGGAACATAGAGAGAGAATCTAGTATTCCAATTACTAAAGATGGAGTTGATGATCATTGTCATGGTACAAAGCCTACTGTTACAATTAACAAAGATGCAGGTGGTGATGAACGTGATGATATGGATGTGCATGCAGAAGTTCAGTATGAAAGCGATTTTAGAGATGCACATCTAGATGATGAAACTGATATCGTCACTGATATTGGNAACGACCATGAATCAACAGGGAAGACCTTCAATGTTGAAAAATCATAAGTTAGTACATTATGTTAAATTATATTAAAATCATAAGCTAAACATAGAACATAATACTTACATTCAAAGTAAATGCTAAGTCTATATTTTTCTTCAATTCCTCCTCTACCCAACAAGAAACATCATAAAAAGTTTCTTCTGCTTCATTTCTTCTTTCATAAAACCAACGTTGTAGCTTCACTTGAATGAAATCCATCATTCTTAATATAGGCAGCTCCCTTGCTTCAAATAGGACAGAATTCATTGACTCAACTATGTTTGTTGTGAGCATGTCATATCTTCGTCGTGGACTACAAGAACGTGCCCACCTTTCCGGTGGTTCTTCCATCAAGTATTCATAAGACTTCTTATCTACTTTTGCTATATCTGACATGTATAGATCAAATTCTTTGCGCCTGTATACTCTTGCAGCACTTTGAAAAAGTTTTATGACCTCACTTTTCACTTTCCTTCGCTTTAGGTTCTGCTCCAAATGATAGATACAAATCCCATGATGGCTTTCAGGATAAACCTTTGCAATGCCATATGCAATAGCTTGATGCCTGTCTGATAAAAAAATTAAATTCTCACGACTCCCAATTGCATTGCGAAGCTGACTAAAGTACCACTCATAGGAATTGTTATTTTCAGATTCTGCTATTCCAAAGGCTAGTGGGAAAATTTGGTTATTTGCATCCTTTGAAACTGAAATCATTAAAACACCACGAAATTTTGACTTCAAAAAAGTTGCATCAATAGCAATCACTGGTCTACAATGATTCCAACCAGATATTGATGATCCATATGCATAAAACATATAAAGAAACCTGAAAATACAGCATAAAACAAGGTTAAGAAAAGTTAAGGACAGGTAGTCCTGAACTTCAGATTACAAGGCCAAAAGTTAAGGACAAGTAGTCCTGTAGTTAGACTTACAAGGTCAAAAGTTAAGGACAGTCAGTCCTTAACTTAGAGTTACAAGTTATAAAGTTAAGGACATGCAGTCCTTAACTTTTAGTTCAAAGTTCAAAAGTTAAGGACATGCAGTCCTTAACTTTGACTTACAAGTTCAAAAGTTAAGGACAGTCAGTCCTGAACTTCTGGTTACAAGCTCAAAAGTTAACTGGTTAAAGACAGCATGTCCTAAATTTTATAAAACGGACTAATAAATTTTTTTTTGATTGTTTACCTGTTGTTGTCGTCTATCTTTATGTTAGTATATGTTCCCGGGTTGTTACTTCTCATCATATACAAGTATGAAGACAATAATTCATAATTCTCATCAGGAGTTCCTCTTATTAAAGCGGAAGCAAGTTGAATAGCACGCCACGCCTTGTGATACCCAATGTCTAGTCCATGCAATTTTTGCATCTCTGCCATGACAAAAGCTGGTGTAACTTCAAACCTTGGGTCTCGAAGATTGTCGATAATGTAACCACTAATCAACTTTGAAGTTGCATGCCTTTGATAGCCTTTCATAGTTTTAACAGAGCAGTCATGATTTTTCTCAATCTTTACTATCTTGAACAGTGTTGATCTTANCTATATATATATATATATATATATATATATATAGTGTTGTCTGCAGAGGAAAACAATGATGAAGCTCTTAACCAATATACTAGAAAAAGAAAGAGAGATAGTATTGGTTATGATGGTCTGTCATTTTCTATTCTTACTCCTACTCCTCCAAGTACACAAATGAGCATTGATGGGGGTTTGTCTATGGAGGTTGAAGGAAATGTTGAAGAAGAGCTTGGTCGAGGTAAAAGAAATAAGAAGGTTAGTTGGCAGTTGAAATCTCCTTTTGATTAGGAAAGAAAAACAGGAACATCAATGGCGCACAATGAAAATACTCCCAAGAGTTCGGGCTGGATAAAATCAACATATACTCGTAGATGTATTTCTCATTATGCCAAAGATGATGCAAAATTATTGAAGAAATTCATTGTGTGGTTGGGCAAGGAGAAAAGGAAAGGTCGCAAAAAACAGTAAGTCCCTTAATGTATGTCATTATTTGTTAATTGCTTAAATTCGTGTCCTTAACTTGTAATTCTAAATTTAGGAATTGATATTGAAATTGCTAAATTTAAGTGTCCTTAACTTCTGTGATTGTATGTCTAAGTTTAGGACCAAGTGTCCTTAACTTTTGAATTTGAAAATCAAAGTTAAGGATCAAGTGTCCTTAACTTTTCAACTTGGAATTCAAAGTTTAGGACCAAGTGTCCTTTAACTTTTCAACTTGGAATTCAAAGTTTAGGACCAAGTGTCATGAACTTTTGAACTTGTAAGTCAAAGTCCAAGACCATGTGTCCTTAACTTTTGAAGTTGAAAGTCTAAGTTCAGGACCATGTGTGAACTTGAAACTTGATGTTCAGGACCAAGTGTCCTTAACTTTTGAAGTTGGAACTATAAGTTAAGGACTGTCTGTCCTTAACTTTTATACTTGTTAGTCTAAGTTAAGGACAAAGTGTCCTGAACTTTTGAACTTGTAAGTCTAAGTTCAGGACCATGTGTCCTTAACTTTTGAACTTGAAACTCAAACTTCAGTTGAACTTGAAAATCAAACTTCAGGACCAAGTGTCCTTAACTTTTGAACTTGAAACTCAAACTTCAGGACCAAGTGTCCTTAACTTTTGAACTTGAAAGGCTAAGCTCAGGACTAACTTCTAACTTTGATATTTTCAAAATTTTCAGGGGACAAACTGATATATATGCTGATGATAATGGTGTGAGAAAGAATCCATACAAATTGTATCATCAAAAAATCAGTAGCAAAATGTTCTTCCTTGAGCTTTCAGATAGTAGCTTTGTACTTGATGATAAGGTTTGATAATTCACAAGGCATTTATTTTCTTTATTCTTAATTTATCTATCATTTAATTTATTTTATGACTGATGGATTTGTTTTATTTTTCGTCCTTTTTATGAAGCATATTGACATTGCCCTATATTATCTAAGAAAGAAGGAATTCTATCACCCTCGCGACCATTCCTTTTCGTTGCACAACTACAGATATTTCTTTTTGATAACTATATGGTGCTTGTGTATAAGGTATTTCAATGAAGATGCTACAGATGTAGTTTTGGTGTGGTGATAATCAATTGTTTCTGATACCATATGTGTGGGGGGACAATCGTAGATGTGGAATTGCTTGGACAGAGGTTGATAAAATCTTTTTTCCATGTCGGCTTCCTTCAGAAGATGATAATGCTGTGACACACTTACTTATGGGGTTATTGGACTTGAATCAGAAAAAGACTGACGTATACGATTCCATATATAGTGAGCCATATGAGGCAGGAATGAATCACATGAAAATGTATGCACGCATGATCCCCCACTTGCTACAGTTCTCACATTTTGACAAACATCACAAGTCTTTTGGAAATGCCTTAAACAAATTTGATATTCAGTGGCAATGATCACCACACCAAATTGGATAGTATGTGTTGTTATTTGTTATATTATTTATATGTACTTTAGATTTATTGTTTAATTCACTACATATCTTACATTTTTTTTAGGACTGATTATGGTGCATTCCTGATCAAATATGTGGAGTTGTTGATGATTGGAAAAGATGTGGAGAAATTCCAACCTGAAGACATAAAAGACTTTAGAAAAGAACTTGCCGCAAATCTTTGGGCACATGGTGAATGGAAAAGAAATTCTGGTAATGATACTCCACCAGAAAATGTTAGCAATGATTATGAGAGTGAAAATAAAACTTGATGTCCAAAGGAGTTGTAGTTTACTTGTAAAGAAAGTTAGTTGTGGTTAATCTTTTGTATAAAATTGCTGTAAAGGATACATATGAATTCTGCAAGTTCAGAAAACTTTCGAAATATTCTGTAAATTCCTCAAAAGGAACTTATATTTTGTTTGCGTAACATAATTTTTTATCACAGCTATCCAAAATTACAATTTCAGAAGTAATATCAAGTCACTATGTTATTAATTTCTTTGTTTCTCTCAAGTGTTGATTTGTCCATTGAGTTTGTTAGTATTAGTTCATGACTAAGTGTAATTGAACTTCAAATTCAAAGTTAAGGACCAAGTGTCCTTAACTTTTGAACTTTGAACACAAAGTTAAGGACTGCCTGTCCTGAACTTTTGAACGTGTAATTCAAACTTAAGGACTGCCTGTCCTTAACTTTTGAACATGCATGTCAAACTTAAGGACTCCTGTCCTTAACTCTACAAAAGTTAAGGACAGACAGTCCTTAACCTTTGAACTTTGAACTCAAAGTTAAGGACTGTCTGTCCTTAACTTTTAAACGTGTAATTCAAACTTAAGGATTGTTTGTCCATAACTTTTTAACCTGCAAGTCAAACTTAAGGACTCTTGTCCTTAACTTTTGAACTTGAAACTCAAAGTTAAGGACAAACAATCCTTAAATTTAGAACTTGAAACTCAAAGATAAGGACAGACAATCCTTAAGTTTTGAACTTTGAACTATAAGTTAAGGACTGCTAGTCCTGAACTTTTGAACTTGAAACTCAAAGTTAAGGACAGACAGTCCTTAACTTTTGAACTTTGAACACAAAGTTAAGGNAACAAGTACTGTAAGTTCAAGACCAAGTTAAGGATCAAATGTCCTTAACTTTTGAACTTGGAATTCAAAGTTAAGGACTGCCTGTCGTTAACTTTTGAACCTGTAATTCAAACTTAAGGACTGCCTGTCCTTAACTTTTGAACCTGTAATTCATACTTAAGGACTGGCTGTCCTTAACTTTTGAACCTGCAAGTCAAACTTAAGGATTCCCGTCCTTAACTTTTGAACTTGAAACTCAAAGTTAAGGACATACAGTCCTTAACTTTTGAACTTTGAACACAAAGTTAAGGACTGCCTGTCCTGAACTTTTGAACGTGTAATTCAAACTTAAGGACTGTCTGTCCTTAACTTTTTAATATGCAAGTCAAACTTAAGGACTCCTGTCCTTAACTTTTGAACTTGAAACTCAAGGTTAAGGACAGACAGTCCTTAACTTTTGAACTTTGAACTATAAGTTAAGGACTGCCTGTCCTTAACTTTTGAACCTGTAACTCAAAGTTAAGGACAGACATTCCTTAAGTTTTGAACTTGAAACTCAAAGTTAAGTACTGCCTGTCCTTAACTTTTGAACCTGCAAGTCAAACTTACGGACTCCTGTCCTTAACTTTTAATCTTTGAACTCAAAAGAAACAAAAAGAAGGTAAGCAGAAAGAAATTTTGAAAATTCAGACATTTGCTCAAATAAGAATAATCAAAATAAATCCAATTTATAGCAAAAACTTAAAAGAGTCGATAAACATAAGTGGATATATCTACTATTCTCTATGCTTTCTTAAAAATGGATGGACTGCCGGAGAATATATACAAGTTGTTCTATTATGACCAATTCTTCTGCAACGACCACATTTGAATGTTATTTTTGATGACTCGGTAGCTGGAATATGCCTTTTCTTCTGCCTTCTACCTGGTGGCACTTTGAAATCTGGAGGTTTAACAATTTGTGACTTAACACTCTCTGGTACAATCCAAGAATCAGAGGTAGCTCCTACAGGATGTATTTGTCTTTCATATGTTTTCAGCCAAGATTCCTTTAAGTACCAATGCGAACAAAAGTTGGACTTCTTGATGTTTCTCTTCTCGATAGCTGCAATTGCATGTATGCATGGTAATTCATCAAATTGAAACTGAAAACAATCACATGTTCTTTTGTTTAAGTCCACCAAGAAAGTTATTCCTTCTTCTTCAACTCTAGAGCGCCATGAATCAGCAGGGAACACCTTCAATGTTGAAAATTTATAAGTTAGTACATTATGTTAAATTATATTAAAATCATAAGCTAAACATAGAACATAATACTTACATTCAAAGTAAATGCTAAATCTATTTTTTTCTTCAATTCCTCCTCTACCCAACAAGAAACATCATAAAAAGTTCCTTCTGCATCATTTCTTCTTTCATAACACCAACGTTGTAGCTTCACTTGAATGAAATCCATCATTCTTAATATAGGCAACTCCCTTGCTTCTAATAGGACAGAATTCATTGACTCAACTATGTTTGTTGTGAGCATGTCATATCTTCGTCGTGGACTACAAGAACGTGCCCACCTTTCCGGTGGTTCTTCCATCAAGTAGTCATAAGTCTTCTTATCTACTTTTGCTATATCTGACATGTATAGATCAAATTCTTTGCGCCTGCATACTCTTGCAGCACTTTGGAAAAGTTTTATGACCGCACTTTTCACCTTCCTTCGCTTTAGGTTCTGCTCCAAATGATAGATGCAAATCCCATGATGGCTTTCAGGATATATCTTTGCAATGCCATATGCAATAGCTTGATGCCTGTCTGATAAAAAAATTAAATTCTCACGGCTCCCAATTGCATTGCGAAGCTGACTAAAGTACCACTCATAGGAATTGTTATTTTCAGATTCTGTTATTCCAAAGGCTAGTGGGAAAATCTGGTTATTTGCATCCTTTGAAACTGAAATCATTAAAACACCACGAAATTTTGACATCAACAACAATCATTGGTCTACAATGATTCCAACCAGATATTGATGGTCCATATGCATAAAACATATAAAGAAACCTGAAAATACAACATAAAACAAGGTTAACTGAAGTTTAGGACAGGTAGTCCTGAACTTCAGATTACAAGGTTAAAAGTTAAGGACAGTCAGTCCTTAACTTAGAGTTTCAAGTTATAAAGTTAAGGACATGGATTCCTTAACTTTGAGTTCAAAGTTCAAAAGTTAAGGACATGCAGTCCTTAACTTTGAATTACAAATTCAAAAGTTAAGGACAACAAGTCCTGAACTTCTGGTTACAACTCAAAAGTTAACTGGTTAAAAACAGCATGTCCTAAATTTTATAAAATGTACTAAAAACTTTTTTTTGATTGTTTACCTGTTGTTGTCGTCTATCTTTATGTCAGTATAAGTTCTCGAGCTTTTACTTGTCATCATATACAAGTATGAAGACAATAATTCATAATTCTCTTCGGGAGTTCCTCTTATTAAAGCGGAAGCAAGTTGAATAGCATGCCACGCCTTGTGATATCCAATGTCTAGTCCATGCAATTTTTGCATCTCTGCCATGACAAAAGCTGGTGTAACTTCAAACCTTGGGTCTCAAAGATTGTCGATAATGTAACCACTAATCAACTTTGAAGTTGCATGCCTTTGATCAGCTTTCATAGTGTTAACAAAGCAATCATGCTTTTTCTCAATCTTTACTATCTTGAACAATGTTGAATTTTTAATCCTGAAAGCACGCACACACCAACCACACCTATCATCATTGCATTTCAACGAATATCTTGTTGAGCTTGATCTAACAACCTTTAATTCAAAATGTCCTTTAATTGCTATATTCGAAAAACAGTTAATTATACTCTTCTTTTTGTCAAATACTGGTCCCACTTTTATTTCATCCAACGAAGCATTTTCTCTTAATATCGTAGTTGGGGATTCTTTCTGTTTCAAATTTGATCTTCGTCTAGTTAGTTGAGTAGAGTTTTTTTCAGCAACTTCTTCGATTACCGGTGCACTCTCTAAGACTTGAATACCCAAAGCTTGTTCGTTGTCAATCTCTATAATGTTTTGTCCTTCTACTTGAATAGAATCAAATGTTTGAAGCATCTCTTCAGTTATTGGTTGAGCTTCAACCATATCTATTTCCATTATCTGTTGACATTTGTTTTGATTGTCATGTTGAGTTTCTCTGTTGACACGCGTTTGAAGCCCCTCTTCTGTTATTGCTTGAGCTTCAACCATATCTATTTCCATTATTTTTTGGCATTTGTTTTGATTGTCATGTTTAGTTTCTATGTTGACATGTTCGTTGCTTGTTTATCCAAAAACTCTTTCCGAAATATCAACAATGAAACGACAGCCCTTGAAGAGTGAATGACTTTTTAGTAACTCTATACATGTGTGAAGATCTAAATCTTTGGATACAAGCATTCGCTTGCTTGTTCCAAGGTTGATATCAAACCATATCACTGCTTCAAACTTGTGTGTATCCAATTCAATAACTTCAAAGATCTGTTTAATGAAATCTTCAAACTGAATTGCCTCAGGTACTAGAACAAGCTTTGTTTGATGATCAAGATATTTATAGTCTTCAGTCCATCTACCATTAAAAGCAATTATAATGCATATTATTTCCATCCTGCAAATCAAGAGAATGGGAAACTCAGGACATATAATTCAATGGCGGCAAGTAAATAGTTAACTCACCAGATATTCCTACCGAATACTGAATATTCCTTCCACCTGCTTACATTATTATCAGACTATCGCCACGTAAAATAAAAGCCGTGGGTACTTTTGCCTATACGTGGAGCTCCATTTCAATTAAAACCATAAACATAACCAATCAAACAAAAATTTGAGCTTCAATTCAAATCAAAGAAATGGGTATGAAGCGGGTTTATACTGGGTTTCTGTGTTTACTTACAGTCTTGATTTTGAGTAGCAGAGTTCGGTTATGTGATGGTGGAATAAGCAGTAATTATGTGAGAAAGTATAATTCTAATGTTGATATGCCATTGAACAGTGATGTGTTTCGAGTTCCACCTGGTTATAATGCTCCCCAACAGGTTCTTCCTCGTCTTTTTAACTTCTTTATTCTTAATTCAAGTTTAATTCCCACTATATGAGCTGGATTAGCAAAGTATAATCCTGCTCCGATAAAGATTAAATTAATGATTGTAATAATTTGATTAAATTGTTCATTCCTATTTCCAAGTTTCTGTCTTTTTAGTTCCTAAATTATAACAAAATTCTTTATTTAGCTAACATATGTCAACAATCAAAGTTTTGCTGAATTCGAATAAAAGCCGCGCAACAAAAATTCATATGAATGTTTAAACTGCAACAAGTTCGCTTAATTTGTTGGAAAATAGACCTTTAGGACTATACTTTCTGTAAATATCACAAATGTTACGACTTATCTAAGACCACATATTTCAAAAGTATTCCCTTCTTTATTAAAGTTGGTGCCAAGTCAAATTTGGACAATCTTTTTGAAACGGAGGGGATAGTACTTTTCTGCTGTCATTTATATCGGATATTATTGGCGTTGCTTTACTATGGTGCCACCTTGTGTACTTTAGTTTTGCTCAGCGGGTGAAATGAATGTTAATCTTGAAGGTTTACATAACACAAGGGGATCACGAAGGAAAGGGTGTAATTGTGTCTTGGACCACACCTGATGAACCTGGCTCAAATTCAGTTCTCTATTGGGCCGAAAATAGCAATGTTAAAAGCTCTGCTGAGGGCTTTGTTGTTAGCTACAGGTATTACAATTACACTTCCGGATATATACATCACTGCACCATCAAGGATCTGGAGGTACGGTATAGTTCTATATGGTCATGTTGATCTCAAATACAGCTTAAAGTGCATGGTTTTGGCTCACCCTCTTTCGTGCTAGATAATCATATATGCTTAAGAAAACTATATTTTGTTCTTGTTGCAGTTTGATACAAAGTACTATTATGAAGTGGGGTTAGAAAATACAACTAGAAAGTTTTGGTTTGTAACTCCTCCAAAACCTGGACCTGATGTTCCTTATACATTTGGTCTCATCGGTAATGTCCCAATGACTGCTTACATTTTTTTCTCTTAAATCACTTCGATAGGGTCAAGTCCCTCGAGATGGCGATGTCATATATCTTTCATTTAAGAGCATGTAGCTTGGACTTACATTAGTTTAGTCTTTAGACTTGTTCTGTTTATTGAACAGGGGATCTTGGTCAGACCTACGACTCCAATAACACACTGACTCATTATGAGTTGAACCCTCTAAAGGGCCAGGCGATGCTCTTTGTCGGTGACCTCTCTTATGCTGATAATTATCCGTTTCACAACAACATACGATGGGACACATGGGGGAGATTTATCGAGAGAAGTGCAGCATATCAACCTTGGATTTGGACTGCCGGAAATCATGAACTTGATTTTGTTCCTGAAATTGTAAGCATCTTATTCATAACTATTCTGGATGATGACAGTTTCTAAACATGTCTTTCAAAATCTTTTGCCAAAATGGTTTAGCTTAGAGGACTTAAGTGAGAATTGCTTAGAGGAGAAAACACAAAATGTAAAATATCTTACTTTATAGGAACACAGATAACTGACTTATCTTCTTCACACTTGTTCTTAGTGATAACTTTGTAATGCTATAGTCATTTTCTTGCAGGGAGAATCTAAACCTTTCGTACCTTACAAGCACCGATTTTCTACGCCTTACAGAGTATCAGACAGCACTTCTCCGCTTTGGTACTCTATAAAGAGAGCTTCAGCCTATATTATTGTCATGTCTTCTTATTCAGCTTTTGGTAAGAATTTGGCATGGTATAAAAACTATGTAGTTTCTAACATGATAAACGCATAGAATGTACTTCCCATGCATTACTTGATAATTTGATGAAGCTATAGAGAAGATAGTCTCAACTAAACAATATTAGGAAAGTAAATGCTTAATACTCGATTACTGAGATCTTATGATTGATGGTAACAAGAGAAAAGAAGATTATGTGACTGTACTGTCCAAGATTTATGGGATTAAGGAAAATACGATTTCAGATACCTATGTTATTCAGGGTTAATCACCAGTTGGATAAGCAAGTAAGCTGGATATTCGAGCAGATCTTCAAATGAAGTATTCAAGGGACACTGCTGTGTTAAAGAACTTGCGGCTAAATTCTAATAGTATCAGTTTACTTTTGTGGACAGTGGTCAATTTTCATTTCTCCTGGTTTCTTTCTTTTTAGGTACATACACTCCTCAATGGAAATGGTTAAAGAATGAGTTGCCTAAAGTTAACAGGAGTGAGACACCATGGCTCATTATACTCATGCATTGTCCAATGTATAGTAGTTATGTCCATCATTATATGGAAGGGGAAACAATGCGAGTCATGTATGAACCATGGTTTGTGAATTACAAGGTGGATGTTGTCTTCGCTGGTCATGTTCATGCCTATGAACGATCAGTAAGTTTCCGAATGCCATACATGTAATCATGGTCTAAAATTTAACAGCTTCCCTAAGTCTCTGATTAACTAATGTCGTTGGTATATCTGGTCTCAGGAGCGGGTATCAAACGTTGCTTACAACATCATAAATAGGAAGTGCAGTCCTGTCAGGGACGAGTCTGCCCCCGTGTATATTACCATTGGAGATGGAGGAAATCAAGAGGGATTAGCTACAGAGTATGCTCCAAATACAAGAACATTCTTTAGCTAGTCAAATATGAATAGTTTAAGATTGATAACCACTGATACTTCATGAACCTATTTCTTGGTTGCCTTCATTTGCTGCAGGATGACACAACCACAGCCAAGGTATTCTGCCTATCGGGAAGCAAGCTTCGGTCATGGGATACTGGATATCAAGAACAGAACTCATGCCTATTTTGGTTGGCATCGTAACGATGATGGATATGCTGTTGAAGCAGACTCGTTATGGCTTTTCAACAGATACTGGAAGTTGGACGAACCCTCTGCATCTCATGTCATGAGATGAGTTTGCCCCTTTATAGTATTACTCAAACCGTGTCGACGAGCTAGAAGGTTGTGAATGATGAGAGAGTACTTGTGAGCAGTGCTATATATCACAGATCTTTTCCAGAAAGTTTTCGACGTTAATTTACTCTTGGAAAGTATGCAAAAATGATGCACTCTCATCGTGTCATTTACAATTTGGCAGTGATCATATGTGCATATCTAGCCATTGTATTTGGGGAGTACAAATGTATTTTGTTAAGAGTGGAATAATGGGTAGTTAATAGGACTGGAGGTGACTAAATTAATATACATGCAATGTTGATTATAATAAAATTTTCTCGTTAATTTCTAGGCTAATCAAATTGAAGATCTTTTCTGATTGACATCGTAGGTGAAATATGATCTTTTCTGATTAACTAATTGACAATACATGCAAGGATGATATTGCAACTTATTAGTCTTCAAGCTAGAATTTTTTGAAGGGAATCTTACAAAAATGTCCTAAATAAGTTCCAACTTACCAATCTCTAGTCATTAATCATAAACTTATCAAAATTAGATTAGCACATATAATAATTAAAAAATCCAAATAAATAAGGTTCTTTCTCTAAATCACACGCAAAAATCTCCTTCCATATTTTTAAGCCTGATCAGCAACATTAGACGGAAAGAAAATTTCATGGATAAGGTAGCAAACAAGGTGATGAGATACAAATATATATATATATATATATATATATATATATAAGATACTAAAAATCTAAACAAAAAAAGGACCTTTTTCAATGGGTATGGTTGAAATTCATTAAAAACATATAGATGAGTCAATATACAAATTTTGAGGAAGATTGAAGGTGATTTGGACTGATTTGGTATCAATATTCGTAGTTAAAATAGAGTTCAAAAAATTCTTCAGCGACACATGTATCACACATGTATCACGTACACAGGTATACATGTGATATATATTTGATACAAATATGATGCATATGTGATACACAAATGATACACATATACACATATCATATTTGTCATGTTTCATCGTCTACTTCGAATTTTCAATTCAAACCACCTCAAAACTCCGCCAAATCATCCCAAAACTGAGATTCAAACTCCTTAAGATGTATCCAAGCTATTCTAATAACACCACTCAAACGAAAGCAAAAATTTGACCTTTTTTTGGCTACAAATAGCTAAATGGCTAATATTAGTAATGTTTTATGAATTAGTCAATTTTGATATTAAGCTACTTATAAATGGACATAGCCGGTAGTTTCCCAAAAGAGAAAGTGATAAATAGAAGAAATTTTATCTCATATAGCAAAACTTTACACCCTATTTATTGTAAATAAAAACCCTTTTAAATTATTATTTTCTATAGTTACCTTGTAGATTTTATAGCAAAATATGTATTTATAGTCACTTCCTACCGTTAAGCCATTAAATACGCTGTCTAATATTTTTCTCTCTCATTCTTTCAGTTTATTCTCCAAAAATCACCGCATAGCATCTTATTTTTCTCTCTACGGTCTCTCTCTCCTCTCTCCTCTCGCATGAAGACCTAGTAGCTGCCATGGCCGTTTTCAATATTTTTTGCTCCAAATTTCTCTCCCCAGCTCTCTCCTTTATCAGCTCCATTGTTTCCCTCAATTTTCAATATTTTTTGCTCCAAAAAGTTGTGGTAAGTGTTAAAGTTTTTGGATTTTTGACCGGTTAAAGCTTCTTCTTTTTCTCTTCAATAGTTGTTTTTAAAATATTCACCATTGTTAGGTTTTCTACAGAATATCCACTAAAGCACTCAATTTCGAAGGGCCATCTTTTGATACTATAAAAGCTTTGTTAGGGTTTCTGCAGAATACCCACTAAAGCACTCAAATTCGAATGGCCATCTTTCGATTTGCAAATCACTCAAGAGGTTCCTGTATTTGCAGGTTCATCAGCAACCATTGAAGTGAGAACAAAAATACGCAATGACCCTAATTGTAGATGTATTTATATGTATTTGAGTCCGAATACATTAATTTTTAGTTTGTACAGTGATTTTCTCTTCTTGTATTTAGATGTATTTATATGTATTCGATAAGGCATACACTAATTTTTATTTTGTACATTGATTTTTGATTGTTGTATTTAGATGTATTTATATGTATTTGAGTTCATACAACAATATTTTTAAATACATTGTTAGTTCTATCATTTTGATGTTATTCATCGATTAGTTATGCATTCAATCTAACTGTATTTATCTGTATTTTCAACCTAACTGTATCCATCTGTATTTAAAATAACAATACAGTGAAATACAATAAAATACTCTCAATACAAATAGAAAATCAATGAATACAACCGATAAAATATACTCAATAACGCAGTAATACCATGTATTAGGAATAAATAAAATATAATGAATACAAAAATAAACTTGATTACATTGAACACAACTGTTAGATACAACATAATACAAGCACTAGGTTTATTATGAAATATGCAGGCAGTAAGTTACTATTGCAGGTTGTATCCGGCATAAATACATGATGTATTCATATACAGAAAATCGAATACAAACACTAGGTTTATTATGAACCTCTAACAATGTTAGAAAAAAAAAACTCGAACTGTATCAGAAAAAAAAGAGGGACCAAAACTATGAAGAATGCTCTGTTTTTTTGGTGTTTAGTGTCTGATAAATCTTCTCTGTAATTGGATTGATAATGTTGTGTGTTATAATTGATTTAGGTGAGTTATATTAGGAGTGTATCCTATTAAATTAGCAGATTTTCATTATTAAACAAATGGAGAGACCTATTATTACGTTGTATTCATGAATACATGGTACGAATACATGTGAATACAACGGCTGACAGCTGGACTGCCCTATTTTTTAGCCGATTTTTGCTACTGTATTCATGAATACAGTAGCTCGAATAATCGAATACATTACCATAACAATTGAAAAGTAGCTACGGAGAGTAATTATGTATATGGTAGCTATAGGAAGTTAATATTCACTAAACAATAGTCATTTCTGAAAATTCCTCTAAATAGAAACGCTCAAACCTGGGCCTACAGACCCAACAAAGAATAATAAAGTCTGTAGCCCAAATTATGATTGTAGCCGGCCCATATACTGGCCCAACTTCTGGAAATTCTTAGAAACTCTTTCAGTCGTTCAAACTTGTCCGAACTATGCTCTGGTTGCTTGCTTGCCTCCTGGAATCATCAATCTTTGGTAAATTTCAAACTCAAATCTCTCCACATTTCCTCAGTAAGTCTTTAACTCTGATTATTTTACATACTCCCGTCTTTAGCTGTTTGGTTAATGTCAAAGGAAGCTTGCTCCCCTGTTGAATACTAGCCGTTTTTTCTTTTTAAAAAAAATGTATCATTCCCCATTGTGAACAATAGCTAGCGGATGGTGAATTGGGGGTCTTTGTTGTTCAGATTAGGGCAAGTTGAGATTAGCATCTAGTTCCCCTAATTGAGGCTATAACTTAGCACCTTCACTGAAATTACACCTCAACACTGTCTCCTCTGGAAAGGGAAATAGCAGAAGAAAAAGACACTTGATGCTCTGAATACTAGGATTCTAACTGAACTTAATCTCTGGTAAAATTCATATTCAAAGCTCTCCACATTTCCCCACTAGTAGCATGTTTGGCCAAGCTTCTAAAATTTTAAAACCGCTTTTCTCAGAGAAGCCTAATTTGAAAAAATAGTTTTGAGCAGTAGTTAGTGTTTCGTCAATTTTTTATAAAGTGCTTTTAAGTGTATTTTTTTCAAAAATTATTTTAAGGAGAAACTACTTTTTTCTGCTTCTCAAAAGTCAAAAGTTGTTTTTGCTTCCACTCAAAAAAACTTTTTTCCTTCTAAAAGCTTAGCCAAACACCTTAACTTTAGAAAAAAGTATACTTCGCAACAACAAAAAAAAGCACTTTTGGCCAGAAAGAAGTCTTTCACTCTTATTATTTTACATACTCTTTAGCTGTTCGATTAATGTCGAGGATCGTGAATTGGGCCTCTTTGTTGTACAGATTAGGGCAAGTTGAAAAGCAAATAGTAGAAGAAAAAGACACTTTCTGCTCTGTCCTCGTAAGAATCAGCATGAGTACTCAAGGTATACGATATAACTCTCTCCATCTTTTTTTTTTTGGATACTACATTCTAAGCTTAAGTTCTTCTAACAGATAGACACAGAGCTGATGTTGAAGGGGGCAAACAAGATAGAATCAGTGATCTACCAAGACACATTTTAGCTAGTATCGTTGAGCTCTTGCCACCTAAAGATGGAGCAAGAACTCGTGTCTTGTCCGGAAAATAGAGATTTATTTGGTCCATGGTTCCAAGTCTGCTGCTCTATGACTTCTTTGATAGCTTAGCAGTACAGACTCCAGCTTTCTTCAAACAAACAGTAGATGAGATTCTCTTACTCCATCTTGGAGACATTCTGAAGTTTGAACTTAAAATTCCAGTAGCACTTTCGACTTCATATGCAGATATAGATAGATGGATGCTTTATGTCACCAGAAATGGTGTCAAGAAGCTATCTCTTTTCCTGCCATATAATAGTACTTATAAACTGCCATCTTATGTATTTAGTTGTTCAACCCTGACATCTTTGTGCCTAAGCAATGGTGTCTTCAAACCACCTAATTCTTTTCTTTGCTTTCCAAAATCTTGAAACCTTCCTCCTGGAAAGAGTAACCATTATGCCAACCACAACCACAGAGTGTTGTGTTATCAAAGTCCCCCGTCTTGTCTATTTGGACTTGTTACACTGTGATGGTACTGAATACCTGAACATTGTTTCACCATTGTTGGAGTTATTGAGTGTTTATGATGTTCACTATCTCGTGCTAAATTGCTTTATGAACTGCACAAAATTGAGAGTGTTAAACCTTAGATTTAACAAAGTGGTGGATAATCTGATTCCTGATGAAAGATCAACTTTGGAAAAGCTTCTTTTTAGCTTGGCACCTACAGTTGAGAAACTTAATTTGGATTCATTTTTCCTTGAGGTAAGAAACAGACATTTTATTTACTTGTATATCTTATATTGACCGTGCTCATGTGATTCTTATTGTTTATTCTCCAAAGCTTTGTGCTGCAGATATGGTTCCTAAGATGCCTCCTTTTATACCCAACCGCTTGTGGCATCTATCATTCTTTGTGGACTTGGACAAATTGAGTCCAACTTCTGGCGCTCTACAGTTAATTAAGAGTGTCCCAATTTGAGAGAACTTGATATTTGGGTAAGTAATGAAACTTATGTGGTCATACACTAGATATATGTATGATTTGGTTCATTTTTGCAACTTCATATATGTGAACCTTAGAAGCTCAAATAACTTCTATTTATTTTACACCATTAGGTCCGTTTTACCAGCAACAATGCTGAAGCAGTTTCAAAATATTTGAATACACCAGCCTGCTTGGACCGACCGCTCAACAAGCTCAAACGCGTGGTCATACATATTTAATGGTTCAAAAACTGAACTGCTTTTCATAAAGTTGTTGTTTGCTCGCACTCCATCTTTGGAAAAGATGATCATTATGCCAGTGGAAGACTTTCATTTCTGCGAAGAAAGGAATATCACCACAAAGTTGACGAGTTTCCCGCGTGCATCTCCAGAGGCTGAGATTTTTTATTCTGATGTGTGCCTTAACATACCAATCTCAAGTTCCAGCCAACAGTAGGGTAATATTTTTGGACCCCTTTCTTTCCTAAAATATGGCCATATATGCAGGAAACTGTAAAAACAATTTATCTGCCCACATTGGTTATGAAAATATTTCCAAATTATTTATAATAGTCGTGAACTACTTTGCTTGTACTGTGAAATTTTAAGTTGTTTGCTTGAAGTCTTCCCCAGTACAAGTTTAGTCATTCATGTTTTGCTTCGATTATAACAAAAAATTCAAAATTGTTGTAACCAAATTGAATCTATTTACATTTTTATGTGGAGGTTTGTCTTCGTTTGCTATATCACCACTACGTTTAAGATTATGGCTTTACAATTACATAGCAAACCAGTAGAGCTTGAGTAACATTGCTCATGATCTCAGTTATAGATTCTTGGTTCGTGGCAATTTTTGCAAAGCAGATTCAAGATTTATTAAAAGCTTCCATGAATAAATCTTGCTGAGTCAGTAAACACCATTATTAAGTTAAACTAATTTTCTGATTTTCTATCAAATGCACTGGTTCTTTTGCAAGAAATAAGCATACGTAAAAGCATGTATCATTGGGAAAAAGGGTGTCCCAAATACACGAATCTTTGCTTTGATGGTGATTCTACTATAGCTCTCCACCTGGATGGCACAAGACGACCAATTTGATTAAGCACAAAAATGATATTCTAGTGTTCAAGTAATGGAGGGCCTTATCGTTGTTACCTGAAGCTTCAGGTCTTCTGTTTCATTTTATGAGTTCATTGATCTACCATGTTATTACTTCTAGTAGAATAATTCTCAACTGATAGATGTCTTCCTTCTCTACTTCTTTCTTGTTGAATATGTAGTTTACATCATGAGTATGTAATTTAGACCAAGGGATATGCTGCTAGTTTGTCTGATGGAGCAAGCGAGAAATTAAGAAGTTCAAAAATTAAACAAATTGTTCAATTTACTGTTGGTGATTACCAGGTTTAAAGCATGTATATGATTAAGGCTTCCAATTTCTTATAGCATCTACACTTACTGCTGCAAGTTTGCTTGGTCTGATATGATATCAAATTGTTTGAAACCTTACAGGCTGATCTCCAATACAAAGTTTGTATTTTGACGCCCCCTTCATTGGTACTATGGGAAAATAGTCAAGTAAATGCATCAGTGGTTGTTTCCATGGAAAAAGACTGCCAAATATATATATATATATATAGCTCATCAAAAGTATGAGATTTATGTATAATACAAAATAGAACTTACCTTTGATTTGGCTCTGCAACTGTAAGGTTCTGCTTGTCTGCTTTTTGGTAAGACCTGAAAGTCTATTGCTAAATGTAAAATTGCTGCTTTTGAAATCTAAGTGGAGTCACAACTTGCTATCTTTTAATTTTCTTAAAAGATTTGATTGTCTTTTATTATATCTTTGGACAAATTCTATCATTGAGACTAAAGGTGCTCCACTTTAGCATACTTAGGGGACTAAATATGCTCAAAGTTATATTTGAGGGATTAAAATATACCTACCCTCAAAGATAAGGGACAATATTGGCCAAAAACTCGCATTGTTATATATGATGAGCACAAAATAGAACATAAGAGTAAAGTTTTCTTTTTCCTTTGGAATATGGTGTAAAATAATTCAAATGCTTCCTTGGGCGATTTTCTTGCCATTTGACCTTCTTTCTGCATAACAGGTGGAAATTTTGGAAAATGGGACAGATTAATGTGAGAATAGAATTGAGTTTTACTTTGGTATGATTATGAGGGAGTACTTTGTGAGAAGCATCATAATTCACGGATTTATTCTACTTTGGTATAAGGAGATTGTAGAAAATTATGAATAAGACTTCTCTAGAAAGTATGCGTAAAAAGATCTCCCAGCCTGTAATATAAAATATCTTCGCAATGTGCGTTAGCTAGCATATTAAATATTTATTCTAATTGACGTTATAGAGATTGAGAACATTATTTATATTGAGATAGCAAACAAAGAGAACTCTTCTATAATGAGCAAAAAAACATGTTTATTAGAAAAGACAGTTATACAATAAACACTTGAATAAGAAATAAAAATGATGCCAATGGATGATGTCATAATGATTGACATATATGTTGTACGTACACTTTAATTAATGGTGTAAATGCTATACAATAAACTACACGAACCAAATATTAATGCATGTAAAATAATTTTTTAACCCTTTCAATGAAAAGTAAATCGATGATATGTAATAAAGGAAAAAAAGAAGGGCAAACTAAGAAAAAGTAGAGTGACTTTCGAGATAGGGCTCAAAATTGTCAACTTGCACCTTTTAGGATTTGCTAACAAGAATAAACAAATCTAACTAACTGTAATTAGTTTCTCGATTTCTTCGAGTCAAGATTCGTTGGACACGTAAGTTGCACGTACATTACATTTAAGTCAGTTGTTATGAAGTTCATATTAAAAAATAATAAATAGTATATGAATAAGAAGCAAAGTCCTTTTGTTGGCTTGTTTTCTTGTTAGCATCCTTTGNGAATAGACGTTTATATAGAAAATATTTACATAAGAAATAAGAAAAACTCATACATAAATGAGTAAGTGGTAGGTGAATGAAAAAAAGAGTAAAAGTATGATTTGTATTGATCAAAACAGATACAGTCATTGAGGAGAAAAAATACTGGTGTCCGAATCTGGAGAAGAATGAAGAGAATGTACTTGATGGTTGTGGCCGGATCTGAAGAAGAAGTAGAAGAAGAAGAAAGGAGGGGGAGCTGGTGACTAAAGGAGAAGGAGAAGAAGAAGAAGAAACTGATTGAGAAATAATTTTGTTTGGCAAGAACTATACATTTTTCAGTAAGTGAAATATATAATTTAGGGTATAAATTTAAGCAATTTTAAGTAATAACTACCACGTGTAATATCATAGAAGATTGTATATTGATTGTTTCTTCTCTTGTTTTGATGGAAGAATTGGTCAAAAAAATTGGTAATTAACTTTTTGTTTGAGACTTACTATCAAGAATTTTAAACTAATTGAGTTTGTTAGTTCATCTAAGTCGCAAATTACTGCTTACAATTGTAATAGAGCAAATTGAATATTTATTCTGATTGGTGTTATAGAGATCGAGAACATTTATATTGAGAAAGCAAAAAAAATAAAAAAAATAAATCTATCTTAACATTAATTAACTGCTAATGAGCAGGAAAATGCGTCTATTAGAAGAGAATTTGTCAAAAAAAACTATGTTATAATAATTGACACTTATGTTGCACGTACATTTGATGGTGTAAATATTGTACGATAAACTACACGAATCAAAGATTATGCTTGTAAAATAAATTTTTAACCTTTTTAATGGTAAGTAAATCGATAATATGTAATCAAGGAAAAAAAAATAGAGTGACCATCGGGATAGCGACAACATTGCCAACTTAGACAGTTTTAAGTTTAGCTAACAAGAATAAAAAATCAAACTAATGAGTTTCTCGATTTATCTGAGTCGAGATTCATTTGACACATAAGTTGCACGTATTTTACATTCAAGTCAATCGTTGTGAAGTTTATATTAAAAATAATAAAGAGTTTATAATAAATAATAGTCATGATGATATTTATATTGTCTTATTATCATCTCTTGAATCTGAATAAGGAGTTAAAAACGTAAAAAAAGAGTTAAAAATGTAGAAAAAGTGGCCATTAGAGGAGACGTCTATAAAGGAAAAACTTGCATTAGAAGCAAAAGAAATTAATAGTGTAAATGACGTAATAAATGAATAAGCGGTAGGTAAATGGAAAAGGGGATAAACGTATGATTTATATCGATCAAAATAAATACATTCATAGAGTGGGATTGTGATGGTTTCCAAATCTGAAGAAAAAGGAGAAAAATATATTGGCAGTCGTGGTCAGATCCGAAGAAGAAAAAGAAGAAGAAGAAGAAGAAGAAGAAGAAGAAGAAGAAGAAGAAGAAGAAGAAAAAAGATGACACGGTGGTAGTAATGATGGTGGCAACAGAATCTAAAAAACAAAAATGAGGAGGAGGTGTTGGTGGTAGTGGGCGAATTTGAAGAAGAAAGTGGTATTCATGGTGGTTATGGTTGAATCTGAAAAAAGGAGGAGGTGAAAGTTGTGACAGTAGCAACAATGATACCGGCAATAACGGATAGATCTAATAGATGCTGATGATGTGATGATGATGAGGAGGAGAGCTGATGGTGATGGTCGAATCTGAAGAAGCAGAAGGTAGTAGTGATAGTAATTTTGGCCAGATCTGAAGAATAGGCGGAGGAGATGGTGGCTAGAAGAAGAAGAAGTTGCTGATTTTGGGCAAGAAATTTATATTTTTTATTAAATAAAATTTATAATTTAGACATTAACTTAACTCAATTTTTCGATATTTTGTTTCACGGTAATAACTGTTGTGTGGAATATCTTAAAAAATTATAAAGATATCATAATAGACTTCACTTGTTCTGATTTAAGGATTTGTCCATAAGAAAATTGATAATTAACTTGTCATTTTGAAAACTTACTATATGAAAGTAATTGAGCTTCTCAATTTATCTAAGTCGCATATTACTATTTACACTTGCTAGGAGAGAAAATTGAATATCTATTATGGTTAATATTATAGAGATCGAGAATATTTATATCGAGAAAGAAAACAAAGAAAACCCATTCTATCTTATTGTTAATCAAATGCTATTGAGCAAGAAAATACATTTTTTAGAAGAACCAGTTATACAATAAATACTAGAGCAAGAAATAAAAAAGATGCCAACACAATCGATGCCCTAAATTATGTTATAATGGTCGACACGTATGTCGCACGTATGTTGCACGTGCATTAAACAGTGTAAATGCTATACAATAAACTTCGCGAACCAAAAGTTAATGCAAGTAAAATATTTTTTTAAACCCATTTGGAAAGAAGATTGATGAACATTTCACAATAGCCTTAAATATCTTTAAAGATAATCCGAAAGGAAAGAAACCAAAAAACGTGACTCGTGTAACGCGTCTTGTAAAAAAAAGTAACGCGGCATGCCCACAAGAGATGATGTCACAAGCTATAAATTGAGTTTCTTTTTTTTGCTTTTCTAGAAAAGAAAATGAAAGTTACCGCTTCATGTCATTAATCATGATCATTTACGTTTCAATTTCAAATCAAGTTAGCATTAATTAACTGAGACCAAACTTCCATCAAATTAAATTTCTGCAACTTATCTGTTACGGTCTAGCGCATAAAATGGTTAACATTGTAAATTCTATATAATAAGCTACACGAACCAAAGATTAATGCATGAAAAATATTGTATTAACCCTTTTAATGAAAAGTATATCGATGATAAAAAAAAAAGCAAACTATAAAAAATTAAGGTGACTCTTAAGATAGGGACACAATTATCACCTTGCCACTTTTAAGATTTATTAATAAGAATAAAAATCTAACTAATTAGTCTCAATTTATCTGAGTCAAGATCATTGGACACGTAAGTTGCACGTATATTATACTCAGGTCAGTCGTTGTAAAATTCATATTAAAAATAATAATGAGTATATGAATAAACAATAAAGTCATAATGAAGTTCATATTGGCTTATTAGTATCCCTTGAATTTTAAATAAAAAGTTAAAAATATTTAAAAAAAAACGGTAATTATAGGATGCTTCTATATATGAAACACTTACATTAGAAAAAAAAAGTTAATGAAATAAATGACATTGAGCAAGCGATAGGTAAGTGAGAAAAAGAGTAAAATTAGGATTTGTATTGATCAAGACAAATACATTCATAGAGGGGAAATTGATGGCTTCCAAATCTGGAAAAAAAGGAGGATGTACTGATAGTGATGGTCGGATTCGAAAAGGAAGAAAGATGACATGATGGTATTAATAGTGGTGGCGGGTGAATATAAAGAACAAAAATGAGGAGGATATATTGATGGTACTGGGCAAATTTGAAGAAAAAAATGGTGGTGATATTGGTTATAGCTGAATATGGAAAAAAGGAGGAGGCGGTGGTGGTGACGGTAGCGGCAACGAACCGACAATAGCAGATAGATCTAATATGTGATGACCCGAAAGGTCATCTTATGTTTTAGAACCCAATTATGCGCTTTAAGCTTTAAACACCTCATTTTTATCCCTTCTCAATTTACGTACGCAGTTCGGGTGTGTTTTCGGGAAGCTTTTATGTTAAAAACTGATAAAAATAAGAATTTTGCCTAAAAATTTTATTTGAGTTGACTTCGATCAACGTTTTGAGAAAACTGACCCGGATTCGTATTTTGGCGGTTCCGGTGGGTTCGTATCCTGATTTGGGACTTGGGCGTATGCCCGAAATCGAATTCAGAAGTCCCTAGTCCGAGATATCAACTTTGTCGGAATTTGAAAGCTAAAGGCTAAAAGAAGTTGAAATGTTTGACCAATGTTTGACTTTTTGGATATCGGGTCCGTATTTTGGTTCTGGAACCTAGTATAGGTCCAATACCATACTTATGACTTGTCAGTGAAATTTGGTGAGAAACGGAGTTGGTTTGACGTGATACGGACGTCCGGTTGTGAAAACAGAAATTTCAAAGTTCTCTTGAAAATTTCATTTGATTTGGTATTTAGTTCATAGTTCTAGGTGTTATTTTGGCGATTTCATCGCGCGAGCAAGTTCGTATGATATTTTTTAGAATTGTGTGCATAGTTGGTTTAGAGCCCCGAGGGTTCGGGTGAGTTTCGGATAGGCTACGGAGTGAAAATTGGACTTCGAACTCTGCTGGTGTTTCAGATTTTTGTTGCAAGCCTCAAACCTCGCATTTGCGAGGTCAATCATCCCATTTGCAGCCACTGATGGGTTCTCACGTGCGAACTCATCGCATTTGCAAAGAGTAGCTCGGGACGCCAGAGTTCGCATTTGCGAAGTGGAGGCCGGGTAGAGAGTGATCGCAAATGCAATCAATAGGTCGCATTTGCGGAAGGATTAGAGTTCGCATTTGCAAACTATTCTTTGCATTTGCGAAGAAAGCAGGGGTGTGAGGATCTTCGCATTTGCGATTGATTCTTCGCATTTGCGAACCCCAGGTCGCAAATGCGACACCTGCAACTTATCAAAAATGACTTAGAAGGGATTTTTGGTTCATTATTCAAAATTTCAAACTCAAGAACCCTAGAGGTGATTTTCGAATGAACTTTTCTTCTCCAAATCATTGGTAAGTGATTGTAAACTAGTTTCTTTCAATCTTCCACTAAATTTCCTTAGATTTCAACCAAAAATCTTGTGTTTTCATGATGGAAATTGGGGGTTTTGGGTCGAATTAGGGATTTTTGTAAATTTGGGATTTAGACCTCAAATTAAGGTCGGATCTCAAAACAAATTATATAACCGGCTTGGGGGTGAATGGGTAATCGCGTTTTGGTCCGAATTTCGAGTTTGGACCAAGCGGGCCCAGGTGTTGACCTTTGTTGATTTTTTCAATAATGACCTAAATTGAATTCTTTGCAATCGTGGGTAGTTCCTAAGGCTTGATTTGAATCGTTTGGTTGGTAATTTGCTAGAATCTGTTGGTTCGGAGGCTTGTTTGAAAGGAAAAGCCGTGGTTGAGCTTTGAGTTTGGTCGTTGGAGCGAGGTAAGTGTCGTGGTTAACCTTGGCTTGAGGGATTAGGACTTGTTTGTCTATTTTCTACATGTTTAGATATTGGGTACAACGTATATATGAGGTGAGTACTTATGCGTTGTTGTCGGGTTAAGGCATGCGGGTGGGACTTGGTTTCTTGTAATTATTGCTTCTTTGATCATGTTATCTATGTTTAGACTAGTATTATTAAATTGATTGTTCTTATCATGTTTACGGATCTTTGGGTGATAATTAATTATTGATTTCAAGTTGAGGTTGGTATTGTGGAACCAAATGTTGAAGTAAGGCTGGTTCTTGTTATTTTATCTCCCTGTTGTTATTTGTTCATTGACTTATGGTAAGGGAGAGTGTTAATGCATGAAGGGTGATGCCATGCCATGTTGTGAGTGCTAATGCACGAAGGGTAATGCCGTGCCATATTGTGATTGTTAATGCACGAAGGGTGATATCGTTCCATATTGTGAGTGTTAATGCACGAAGGGTAATGTCGTGCCATGTTATGAGAGTTAATGCACGAAGGGTGATGCTGTGCCGTTTCTATTGATTTTTGTGAGGTTGAGAGTAAAAGCATGAAGGGTGATGCCATGCACTTTTCTTTATTATGTTTAACTATTTTCATTAGTTCAAGGTATAATGGCTGTTCAAGTTATCATTGCTGTTGTGTTTCTCTATCTCGTATCCCCCTCAGCATGTTTCCCTCCCAATATTACCTGTCTAGCCTTTAATTGTTGTTATTTGTACATATACCGTTAATTTGCACATGTTTATTATGTAGGTGTCTTGTCATAGCCTCGTTACTACTTCGTCGAGGTTAGGCTCGACACTTACCAGTACATGGGGTCAGTTGTACTGTTACTGCAATCTGCACTTCCTGTGCAAATTTTGGTACTGGCCCGAGCTGACCGTGAGGTTAGCTGCTGGATTGATTTATAGGAGACCCAAGGTAGATCTGCTGGCGTCCGCAGACCCTAGAGTCTCTCCCTAGTCTTAGTATTTTTCTATTTCCTTTCCTTCAAAACAGTGTATTTCCTTTCAGACTCTGTTTGTAGTTAATTGTAGTAGCTCCTGAGTTGTGACTCCAGATCCTAAATGTTTCAGATGTTTTGGGTTTATGTTATTCCGCAAAGTAGTTCTAATTCCTGTTTCATTTAATTGTTCTTATTATTGAAATTGGCTAAAGTTGGCATTAAGAAACCTCTAACGTTGGCTTGCCTCGAAAGTGAAATGTTAGGCATCATCACGGTCCCAACGGTGGGAATCCCGGGTCGTGACAAGTTGGTATCAGAGCACTAGGTTGCCTAGGTCTAACAATTCACGAGCAGGTTTAATAGAGTCTGGAGGATCGGTACGGAGGCGTCTATACTTATCTTCTAGAGGCTACGAAGTTTAGGAACAAATTTCACTTCTATTCTTCTCT
This sequence comes from Nicotiana attenuata, assembly GCF_001879085.1. Taxonomy (NCBI): domain Eukaryota; kingdom Viridiplantae; phylum Streptophyta; class Magnoliopsida; order Solanales; family Solanaceae; genus Nicotiana; species Nicotiana attenuata. The sequence continues at coordinate 17,742,111 of NC_032000.1, read as the reverse complement.
ATCGTGCAATTTTATTCTCTCATTGCTAATTGAACTCTTCTACTCTTGTTCTCTCGTAGATGGCATGAACGCGTACCGCATCCTCAGCTGAGCAGCAGCTAGAGCCCCTAGTGGCAGCTCCTACGAGGGGCAGAGGTCGAGGCCGAGGCCGTGCCAGAGGCCGATGTAGTGGTAGAGCTCATCCCAGAGCTCGAGTAGCAGCACCAGCAGCGGAGCTTCAGGTAGAGTTTGATGAGGAGGTTCCAGCCCAGACTATTCCTGCCGGACTAGCTCAGGTCCCAGAGGGGTTTATCGCCACCCGAGTGCTTCAGGACGCTTTGGTCTATTTGCTGGGCCTTATGGAGAGTGGGACCCAGACTGGCACATTTCCCATGGCACTAGCCATCTCTCAGGCTGGAGGAGGAGCATAAAACTCCTGCTACCCACACCCTGGAGCAGATGGTTCCCCAGTATCAAACTCCAGCAGTAAGCCAGTTAGGGTGGTACGACCGGTGTTGCGACATAGGCCGGCGGTGGATCAGCTATGTCTTCTGAGAACTTATTGAGGCTGGACAAGTTCACCAAGCTCTTTCTAGTTCAGTACAGTGGGGCACCTTCTGAGGACCCACAAGATTATCTTGACCGTTGTTATGAGGTGCTGCGGAACTTGGGAATTATGGAGACCAATGGGGTCAATTTCGCTGTGTTTTAGATGACGGGTTCTGCCAAGAGATGGTGGAATGATTTTGTATTGACCAGACTAGCTGGGTCGCCTGCTTTTACTTGGGACCAGTTCTCTCAAATATTTCTTGAGAAGTTCCTTCCTGTCACACTGAGAGAGGATTATCGCAAGTAGTTCGAGCGTCTCCAGCAGGGCATTATGACCGTTACTCAGTAAGAGACCCATTTTATGGATCTATCCCGTCATGCTATTCTTCTGATTCCTACCGAGAGAGAGAGAGAGAGAGAGAGAGAGAGAGAGAGAGAGAGAGAGAGAGAGAGAGAGAGAGAGAGAGAGAGAGAGGGTGAGGAGGTTTATTGAGGGGCTTGTGCAGCCTATCAGGTTGCAGATGACCAAGGAGACTGGGAGTGAGATTTCTTTTCAGACGACTACCAATGTTGCCAGGCGAGTCGAGACGGTTCTAGCTCAGGGAAGCGGTCAGGGGTCTGACAAGAGGCATCGTCACTCCGGTGGATTCAGTGGAGCCTCATCTGGAGGCCGAGGTACTTTTGATATAGGCCATCCTCCCAGGCCATTTCATTCAACACTCTAGCATCCCACGGTGCCTCAGGTGCTCGTGGCCCTCATATGCATTATTCCGACCAGCTAGCCTACAGTGCACCACCAGCTCCTATTAGTGCACCTCCGCTCCAGAGTTTTCAGGGTGGTTACTCGGGTCGACAAGGTCAGTTTCTGGGTCAGCAGTCACAGCAGCCGAGGTCCTGTTATACTTGTGGTGATCCGAGGCACATTGCTAGATTTGGCCCTCGTGCATCGAGCGATTCTCAGCATCAGGGTTCTCGTGCCATGGTCCTGGCACCGGGTGCTTCACCGCCCGCTCAGGCAGCTAGAGGTAGGGGTCAAGCAGCCAGAGGTAGGGGTCAGGCCATTAGAGGTGGAGGTCAGGCTGCTAGAGGTGGAGGCCAGCCAGCTAGGGCCCATCCTAGAGATGCAGTCCAGAGTGGTGGGGCCCAGCCCCGATGCTATTCTTTTACAGCCAGGCCTGAGGTTGAGTCTTCTAACGCCGTTATCACAGGTATTGTTTCAGTTTGTAGTTGAGACGCTTCAGTTCTATTTGATCCGTGTTCTACTTATTCCTATGTGTAATCCTATTTTGCTTCATATTTGGTTGTGCCTCGTTATTCTTTGAGTGCTCCTGTGTATGTGTCCACACCTGTGGGAGATGCTATTGTAGTAGACTGCGTTTATCATTCGTGTGTGGTTACTATTGGGAGTCTTGAGACTAGTGTGGATTCTCTACTTCTCGATATGGTAGACTTTGACGTTATCTTGGGTATAGATTGGCTGTCACCTTATCACGCTATATTAGATTGTCACGCCAAGATGGTGACCTTAGCCTTACCAGGGTTGCCTCTATTAGAGTGGAGAGAGACTCCTGGTCATTCTACCAGAAGGGTTATCTCTTATATGAAGGCTCGACGTATGGTCGAGAAGAGGTGTCTAGTTGGCTCACGTCCGCGATTCTAGTGCAAAGGTTCCTTCCATGGATTCAATACCAGTTGTCCGTGAGTTTCCAGAGGTATTTCCTGCAGACCTTCCGGGGATGCCACCCGATAGGGATATTGACCTCTGTATTGACTTGGTTCCAGGCACTCAGCCCATTTCTATTCTGCCATACCGTATGGCCCCATCAGAGTTGAAGGAATTGAGGAGTAGTTGCAAGATTTGCTTGATAAGGGCTACATTAGACCTAGTGTCTCTCCCTGGGATGCGCCCGTGTTGTTTGTAAAGAAGAAAGATAGATCGATGAGGATGTGCATAGACTACCAGCAGTTTAACAAAGTCACCATCAAGAACAAGTATCCATTGCCGAGGATTGATGACTTATTTGATCAGCTTCAGGGTGCCAAGGTGTTTTGCAAAGATTGATTTGAGATCTGGCTACCATCAATTGAGGATTAGGGCATCCGATGTCCCTAAGACAGCTTTTCGGACTCGATATGGGCATTATGAGTTTCTGGTGATGTCATTTGGGCTGACAAACGCCCCAGCATCATTTATGTATTTGATGAATCGGGTGTTCAAGCCTTATCTGCATTCCTTTGTGATTGTGTTTATTGATTATATCTTGATCTACTCTCGCAGTCAAGAGGAGCACGAGCAATATCTTTGGATCATACTTCAGACCCTGAGAGACAACCAGTTATATGCTAAGTTTTCAAAGTGCGAGTTTTGGTTGGATTCAGTCGCTTTCTTGGGGCACGTTGTATCAGCAGAGGGCATTTATGTAGACCCTAAGAAGATTGAGGCAGTTCAGAACTAGCCTAGACCTACTTCTGCCACGGAGATCCGAAGTTTCTTGGGTTTGGCGGGTTATTACCATCGGTTTGTGGAGAAGTTCTCATCTATAGTAGCCTCATTGACCAGGTTGACCTAGAAGGGTGCCCCGTTCAGATGGTCAGACGAGTGTGAGGCGAGCTTTTAGAAGCTCAAGACTATTTTGACTACGACACCGGTGTTGGTGTTGCCCACAAGTTCAAGATCTTATACGGTATATTATGATGTATCTCGTATTGGACTTGGTGCGGTATTGATGCAGGATGGCAAGGTAATTGCATATGCTTCGCAGCAGCTGGAGGTTCACGAGAAGAATTACCCCATTCATGACCTAGAGCTGGCAGCCATTGTTCATGCGCTGAAGATTTGGAGGCACTATTTGTACGGCGTGCCGTGTAGGGTATTCACAGATCATCGGAGCTTGCAGTATTTGTTCAAGCAGAAGGAGCTCAATTTGAGGCAGAGGAGGTGGTTGGAGCTATTGAAAGACTATGATATCACCATCTTGTATCATCTCGAAAAGGCCAATGTGGTGGCTGATGCTTTGAGTAGAAAGTCAGCAAGTATGGGCAGCCTTACGTACATTCCAGTCAATGAGAGACCGCTTGCATTAGATGTTCAGGCTTTGGCCAATCAGTTCGTGAGGTTGGATGTTTCTAAGCCCAACTGTGTTCTAGCTTGTACAGTTGCTCGGTCTTCTTTGTTTGAGCACATCAGAGATCGAGAGTATGGTGACCTTCATTTACTTGTCTTTAGGGACACAGTGCGACACGATGGTGCCAAGCAGGTTACTGTTGGAGATGATGGAGTTTTGAGGATTCATGGTCGTGTTTGTACGCCTAATGTGGATGGACTTCGTGAGTTGATTCTTGAGGAGGCCCAATGTTCCCGGTAGTCTATTCATCCGAGCGTCGCCAAGATGTATCGGGACTTACGGCAACATTATTGGTGGAGGAGAATGAAGAAAGATATAGTTGCATATATGGCTTGGTGTCTAAATTGTCAGTAGGTAAAGTGTGAGCATCAAAAACTTGGTGGTTTGCTTCAGAAGTTAGAGATTCATGAGTGGAAGTGGGAGCGTTTCACTATGGATTTGGTTGTTGGACTCCCATGAACTCAGAGGAAGTTCGATGCAATTTAGGTCATTTTGGACAGGCTGACCAAGTCAGCGCATTTCATTCCTATGGAAGTTATTTATTCTTTAGAGCGGTTAGCAGAGATTTATATCCGCGAGATCATCTGTCTTCACGGTGTGACCGTGTCTATCATTTCTGGTCGAGGTACGCAGTTCACCTCGCATTTTTGGAGAGCAGTACAACGTGAGTTGGGCACGCAGGTTGAGCTGAGTACAACATTCCATCCTCAGACGGATGGACAGTCCGAGCGCACTATTAAGATATTGGAGGATATGCTCCGCGCTTGTGTTATAGACTTCGAAGGTTCGTGGGATCAGTTCTTGCCACTTGTGGAGTTCGCCTACAACAATAGTTATCAGCCGAGCATTCAGATGGCTCCCTATAAGGCATTATATGGTAGGCCGTGCCTATCGCCAGTTGGATGGTTCGAGCCGGGGGAGGCTCGGTTATTGGGTACAGACTTGGTACAAGATGCCTTAAATAAGGTCAAGATTATCCAGGATCGACTTCGTACAGCTCAGTCCAGGCAGAAGAGTTATGCCGACTGTAGAGTTCGTGATGTTGCATTCATGGTCGGAGAGAGAGTGTTGCTCAGGTATCACCCATGAAGGATGTGATGAGGTTCAGAAAGAAGGGAAAGTTGAGCCCTAGATATATCAGATCTTTTGAGATTCTTGAGCGAGTGGGAGAGGTGGCTTACAGGCTCGCGTTGCCACCTCGTTTATCAGCAGCTCATCCGATGTTCCATGTGTCCATGCTCCGGAAGTATCACGGCAATCCATCCCACATGTTAGATTTCATCACTGTCCAGTTGGACAAGGATTTGACTTATGAGGAGGAGCCGCTGGCTATTCTAGCCCGGCAGGTTCGTCAGTTGAGATAGAAGAGTTATCCCTCAGTTCGAGTACAGTGGAGAGGTCAGCCCGTTGAGGCAGCTACCTGGGAGTCCAAGTCGGACATGCGGAGTAGATATCCCCACCTTTTCACCAGTCCAGGTACTCTTCTATGTCCGTTCGAGGACGAACGGTTGTTTTAAAGGTGGAGAATATGATGACCCGAAAGGTCATCTTATGTTTTAGAACCCAATTTTGCGCTTTTAAGCTTTAAACACCTCATTTTTATCCCTCCTCAATTTGTGTGCATAGTCCGGGTGTGTTTTCGAAAAGCTTTTAAGTTAAAAACTGATGAAAATAAGAATTTTGCCTAAAATTTTATTTGAGTTAACTTCGGTCAACATATTGAGAAAACGAACCCGGATTCATGTTTTGACGGTCCCGGTGGGTTAGTGTCGTGATTTGGGACTTGGGCGTATGCTCGGAATTGAATTCGGAAGTCCCTAGCCCCAGATATCAGACTTAATCGAAATTTGAAAGTTAAAGGCTAAATGAAGTTGAAATGTTTGACCAATGTTTCACTTTTAGGATATCGGGTCCGTATTATGGTTTCGAGACCCGGTATAGGTCCAACACCATATTTATGACTTGTATGTGAAATTTGGTGAGAAATAGAGTTGGTTTGACGTGATTCGAATGTCCGGTTGTGAAAATAGAAATTTCAAAGTTTTCTTGAAAATTTCATTTGATTTGGTGTTCAATTCATAATTCTAGGTGTTATTTTGGTGATTTGATCGCACGAGCAAGTTCGTATGATATTTTTGGACTTGTGTGCATAGTTGGTTCAGAGCCCCGAGGGCTCAGGTGAGTTTCAGATAGGCTACAGAGTGAAAATTGGACTTAGAACTCCGTTGGTGTTTCAGATTTTTGTTGCAGGCCTCAGACCTCGCATTTGCAAGGTCAATCATCCCATTTGCAGCCACTGATGGGTTCGCATGTGCGAACTCATCGCATTTGCAAAGAGTAGCTCGAGAGGCCAGAGTTCGCATTTGCAAACAAAGCTTCGCAGTTGTAAAGAAAGCAGGGGTGTGAGGATCTTCGCATTTGCAGGGTTCGCATTTGCGAATCCCAGGTCGTAAATGCGACACCTGCAACTAATCAAAAATTACTTAGACGGGATTTTTTGGTTCATTCTTCAAATTTTCAACATCAAGAACCCTAGAGGCGATTTTCCAAAGAACCTTTCTTCCCCAAATCATTGGTAAGTGATTCTAAACTAGTTTCTTTCAATCTTCCACTACATTTTCTTAGATTTCAACCAAAAATCTTGTGTATTCATGGTGGAAATTGGGGGTTTTGGGTAGAATTATAGATATTTGTAAATTGGGAATTTAGACATCAAATTGAGGTAGGATTCAAAAATAAATTATATAACCGGGCTCGGGGGGGGGGGGGGGTGAATGGGTAATCGGATTTTGGTCTGAATTTCGGTTTTGGACCAAGCGGGCCCAGGTGTTGACTTTTGTTGACTTTTTCAATAATGACCTAAATTAAATTCTTTCCAATCGTGGGTAGTTCCTAAGGCTTAATTTGAATCGTCTGGTTGGTAATTTTCTAGATTCTATTGGTTCGGAGGCTTGTTTGAAAGGAAAGCCGTGGTTGAGCTTTGAGTTTGGTCGTTGGAGCGAGGTAAGTGTCGTGGTTAACCTTGGCTTGAGGGAATAGGACTTTGTTTGTCTATTTGCTACATGTTTAGATGTTGGTTACAACGTATATGTGAGGTGACGAGTACTTATGTGTTGTTGTCGGGTTAAAGCATGCGGGTGAGACTTTATATCTTGTAATTATTGCTTTCTTTGATCATGTTATCTATGTTTAGACTAGTATTATTAAATTGATCGTTCTTATCATGTTTACGGATCTTTGGGTGATAATTGAGTATTGATTTCAAGTTGAGGTTGGTATTGTGGACACGTAAATTATCAATTTAATTCCTCATTTTAGATAATGTCATCTAAAATTTTGAACTTGAAAATATCCACTTTTGTGCGAGTTTTCAATGAGAAAATGACACTGTATAGCCGCTGTAAAAATAATAGCTGAAAAAATATATAAAATTTGTGTGTGTGTATATATATATGTTGTATGTTAATATATAAAAATTATACAAATTTTATATACTTTTTCGGCTACCAGATGTAAATAGTTTCTGGCACAGGCTAAAGCTGATAATACTATTTGGTTATTCGTTTGCTTCAATAATATGCCTAGAAGTGATCTTGGCAGCTCTATTTTTTTCAATTGAAATTTTTATAAGTAAAAGTTTCAACGTTAAAATCTTAAATTTATCAGCTCTGTACTATTAGTGGGTGTTAGTTTATAAAATATTTTCGATAAGTAAATTAAAAAGACGATGAGTGCCGAAACCAACCCCGTAATTAATCTTGGACAGATTCTGTCAGTGAGACTAAAGGTGTTCCACTTTAGCATACTTAAGGGACTAAATATGGTCAGAATTATATTTGAGGGACCAAAATAGACCTACCCTCAAAGATAAGGGACAATATTAGCCAAAAACTCGCATAGTTACATATGATGAGCACAAAATAGAACATAAGAGTAGAAGTATCTTTTTCCGTTGGGTACGGTGTAAAATTAATTCAAATGCTTCCTTGGGCGATTTTCTTGCCATTTGACCTTCTTTCTGCATAACAGGTGTAAATTTTGGAAAATGGGACTGATTAATTTGAGAATAGAATTGAGTTTTACTTTGGTATGATTATGAGGGAGTACTTTGTGAGAAGCATCATAATTCACGGATTTTTCTACTTTGGTATAAGGAGATTGTAGAAAATTATGAATAATACTTCTCTGGAAAGTATACATAATGTAATGACCCGATCGGTCGTTTTAATCTCTAGCGCGTCGTACAACAGTTTGAGGCCATGAGTAGCTTCACTTAAGGTATTATGACTTGTACGCGTGGTCGGAATTGAAATTTCGGAAGTTTAGAGTTGATTTGGAAAGAAAATTCTCATTTCGGAAGCTTTAAATTGGAAGAATTGACTAAGGCTGGATTTTTGAGTAAATAACCTCGAAATCGGGATTTGAAGGTTTCAACAGGTTCGTATGATGATTTTGAACTTGGACGTATGCCCGGATCGGATTTTGGATGACCCGAGAGCATCTTGACGCCTATTGTGGAAGTTAGCATTTTGAAAGAATTTCATAAATTTGGGTAGAAGTGCATTCTAATATTATCGATGTCCGTTTGGGATTTCGTGTTTGGGAATAGCTCTGTATGGTGATTGTGGTATTAGGAGCGCGTCCGGAAGTGGATTCGGAGGCCCGTAAGTCATTTTGGGGTCATTTGGCGAAAGTTAGAAATTTGAAGGTTTTTGAGAAGTTTGACCGAAACTGAACTTTTTGATATCGGGGTCGGATTCCGATTCCGGAAGTTGGAATAGGTCCGTAATGTCAAATGTGACTTGTGTGCAAAATTTGAGGTCAATCGGACGTGATTTGATAGGTTTCGGCATCAGATGTGGAAGTTAGAAGTTCAATAGTTCATTAGGCTTGAATCGATGCACAATTAGTAGTTTTGATATTATTTGGTATGATTTGAGGCCTCGAGAAGGTCCATGTTATGTTATGGGGCTGGTCGGTGTGATTGGACGGGGTCCTGAGGGCCTCGGGTGTGTTTCGGGTTGTATCGCGCTCTTATTTGATGTTTCAACGTCGTTTCTTTCGACATGAAGGGTACTGAGCAAATGACCTTTGATTTGTGATTTAATTGAACCGTTAGATCCATCTCGTAATTACGGAGCCATAGCAAAAAGAATCATCGAATTTGGACATCGTATGAGAGAGTTATTCCCATTTTCGTGTCGGGAAAAACTGTTGGTTTCTGGTGTGGTCGCAATTGCGATGCCCATTTCGCAATTGCGAACTATTTATCGCAAATGCGACCTTTTCCAGCCCTGTTCTTGTTCGCAATTGCGAAGGCTTCTTCGCTTTTGCGAGTGTCCGCAATTGCGAACCCTAGATCGCAAATGCGACATCTGCAACTTGTTTTCAGCTGTGTAATTCGGGTTTTTGCTTCATTTATCATATTTTGAACCCTAGGCCCGAGAGTGGGCGATTTTGAGAGAGGATTTTCGTATCAAATCATTGGGTATGTGACTCTAACCAATTTTCAATTATATTTTGTAATTATACCTTAGATTTAACATAAAAATTCATGAGAATCTAAAGGAAAATTTGGGAAAAATTGTAAAATCTTTCAAAATGTAAAATGATGATTTGAAGGACGAATTGGTATTAGAATTTGATAATATTGATGGTTGAACTCGTATCAGAATGGATATTCGGGTTTTGTAAATTTTATCGTGTTCCGAGGTGCGGGCCCGGGGAGTTGATTTTTTGCAAGTTGTATAAGGATCATAGTTTTGTTAATTAAAATTATTTTCTCTTGCATTGTTTGATGTATTTAAGTCGTCTTTGGCTAGATTGAGCCGAGCGGTGGTGAATTGGGAAAGCAAAAGCTAAATTGAGTATTGAGTTGGCCGAATTGAGGTAAGTCTCTTATCTAACTCTGTGAGGGAGAAACTACCCCTAGGTGATATATTTAATATTTGTAACTCGTTGCGGGGCTACGTACGTACGAGGTGACGAGAGTCCGTACGTAGTTAGACTCATGTTATAGTCTGGGTAGACTTAGGTTCACACCATGCTATACTTTCACTATAGGGATTATCATTGCTCGCTTAAATTCTTTTATTTCGCATTATGACTTGAGACTAGACATGCGTAGAGTGATAGACTCGCTATTGTAGAGACTTCACGAGTTTCATGATTAGTCATGGAACAATTGTACTCCTCTTATGAAATTATTTCCGCAGTGTGTGTGTGTATATATATATATATATATATATATATATATATATATATCTGTGTGTGTGTGTGTGTGTTTTATTGGAAGGTTTTTCGTTAAAGAAATTATAACTCACACGTTTATTCGTGAGTAGGGGTCATGGACCCATTAAAGCTTCTTATTCTAATGGGATCGGGCCGTTCGCCTTGGCAGGATTTATGCACCACACTCTCATGGGAGCGAGTTGTTCGCCTCGGCAGTTTAATAGATGCATATATGGTTCATGCCGTTTGACCCTCAGCAGTGCACAGATTATGATGGGATCGGGTCGTACGCCCCGACATTTCTATTAAAATATCCTCATGAATTCGTGCATAATATTTGGCCATACGCTAGTGTATCTGTGAGTTTTTCCTAGTTTGATGTATAATGACCTATTATTGAGGTCCACTATATATATACATATACATGCTCTGTGTGATGAGAAATTTGCTAATTGAGAGCTTGAGCCTATTGTAAAGAGGGGAATCGTACCACGTATTATTACTTGTCTATTTCATTTATTTGTTCTACCTCATATTTGTTCACCTCTTTACTATACCTGATGTTATTGGACCTCTAGTGAGTGTCGATGTCGACCCCTCATCACTACTCCTCCGGGGTTAGGCTAGATACTTACTGGGTACACGTTGATTTACGTACTCATACTACACTTGCTGCACATTTTTGTGCAGGTACATATATGTCCAGTGATCTTTTGGGCACAGAAGCGCGGCTATTGCGGGGACTTTCCGTGAGCTGCATTTCATGTTACGATCCGCATCCTTTAGGGTCTCCATCAGAGTTATTTGTATTCTCTTGTCTAATTTGTATCTAAGACATATGTAGTATTTTATTTTATTTCCTAGTTGATGCTGATGCACTTGTGACACCGGGTTTTGGGGTGTTCATGGATTGTCCTTTATTGTATTTGTGAAAACATTATCAGTAACCTTGCAAATTCTATTTCTTACTATTTAATTGATGAAAATTATGATTTCAAAAATACAAAAATGAGTAATTAAGTTAAACATTCATTGTTGGCTTGCCTGACGGCGACGTTAGGCGCCATCACGACCTTTACTGGATTTTGGATCGTGACAACATGGTATCAGAGCACTAGATTCACTTAGGTCTCACGAGTCATGAGCAAGTCTAGTAGAGTCTTGCGGATCGGTACGGAGACGTCTGTACTTATCTTTGAGAGGCTACAGGGCTGTTAGGAGAACTTCCCTTCTTGATTCCTCTTCGTGCGATTTAATTCCCTTGAGGCTTATGTCTTCATTTCCTTCCTATTTAATCTTATGCTACGTGAAGCTCTTGTTATAAATAGGGTATCGAGGAATTGTAATGGTACTACAGATGTAGTGCAGGACGTTTCTTCCTGCGTATTTAATTGGGCTATTATCGTCGCCATGCGGAAGGCCGTTCTGTCATTTCAGCTCAGTATCAGTACTACCTAAGGTTTTGAGATTTGGAATTGATTGTTATAACGATTCGTGCGTTGATATCGCACAGTGTTTGTGTAATGGTAGGATGCTTTTCTATGTGTCGAAGCAGTGAATGACTTGGAAGGAGGTTTACTCAGTGCATGATTCCGAGATTCTGTATTTTATTCCTGGTGGAGGAACGACAATCGGACTACGAATGCTTAGATTTAGGTTGACGGAGTACCGAGACTTGGTATTTTCGTGCGTGGTAGAATTTTCATTAGTAATGTGGTGTCCTCGCCCTTGATTGGATGTGTTAAGTTCACCGGTGTTATGGTCTTCTTTGATTTTTGGCCTTCGTCGCAGGGTGATGTGAAATGGTACCTGAGGAGTGGTTGTCAGAGATAGCATTGTGTAGGTTCTGAATTGAATTTGTTTTTCGAATATTGATGGCTCGAGAAAGAGGATCTATTAGGAGGTTTAGAGTTGGTAGGGACTCATTTGTTCAGGTGCTAGAGGTATGGATTTGATTTAGGGAAATATTCGGGAAGCGAAGTATGAGGAAGGGCATGGCGGGAGATGTCTCACGATGGTTGGATTAATAATAAGCTAAGTATGAAAAGTAGAGGTCGAGAAGTTGCTTAAAAGAGAGGGTTTAACCAAAGTGGGAGAGTGGCAGAGTAGCATATGGGTTCGGTGGTAGGATAGCCACACGCCTTGACGAAATTTTAGAGCAATTTAGGAATAAAGATGGACAGTGACTAGGTCCACGAATTTTATTTGGATGCAACATGACTTCGAGTTTGGAATGCATTGTTGGGCGTTCAGTTGATATCAATGGGAAACAATGAATTCTTGGTGGGTGCCAGGGTTATGTAATTGTAGCTTCTACCTAAGTGGCGGAGCCCCACCATCTACAATTGGGCCATATGGCTGTCTGCTTGTGCAATTTCAGGTTATCAATGTATTGGTAGGTTATTATGACTAAGGACAGAAAACATCAGTCATAATTTGAGCAAAGGATTTGAGGAATGTGTGCTATATTTGGGCTTTATTGGTTCATGTTCAGGTTTTGGGAAGACTCAGAGTCTATGCTTCATGTGGATATGATGTACAAGGAAAGGAATTCAGCCGGTTGCTTCTTTGAGATGGTGTTCGTGTGCTAGTAGGGCCTTGGAGTTTGATTATATTCGGGAACAAGTCAGAGTGGGTGACACTCAACAATGGTCCTAGTGGGTTCAAAATTAAAGTGTGGTGCCTAAGGATTTCGAGTCCGTGTTATGGATAAGTATCGAGCTTTTGCAGTGGATTATAAAACAGGCTTGGAGTATTCTATGTTATCATCGGTCTGCAATGTAGCATTGGAGGAATGGGAGAAAATAAATTCGGATTCGTAGAGGAATTATCAGAATGGGTGTACCAGTTGAAGATGCGAATATACGCACAAGGAGGGTATGCGTTAGTTCGTGGGTTTTGAAGCAACATGGTCTCGTGAAATAAGGTCACTCAGGATAATTGCAGATTGTTTGAATGGAGCTATTATTATTTCTAAGGAAGTCCACAGTAAATTAGAAGAAGTTGGTTTGGTTAGCAATGGTTGAATCGGCATGATGGTGGCAATGATCAGTTCCTTCAGCGTGTTAAGTTATACATGTGATTTCTGGCGGTACGTGCGAGGCTTGACAACCGCCATAATTGATTTTATTTGGAGGCATTCGAGTATTATGGCCTGTTATGTGTAGATGGATCCCGGAAGAATTATGGTGGTTTAGACCACTACTCGAGCTTTGTATTATCTGCGATTATGGGAATTCAGTCACGTGTTGCAATGGTTCTCTTGGAATGAGTAAGATGAAAGGGTTTCTACATGATGAAGTGTGTATCTTATTAGTAGTTCAGGAGTTATGATGAAATTCATGGGCTCCCGCGTATTGGTAAGATAGGTACGGTGAGAGGCATGGAATTTGAAAGTTGAGGATCAAGATTGAAATTTGGTGTCGACACGAATGTCAAGAGCTCGGATGAGCGGGAAAGGACTCGAATGGTTAGAGTAAGATGGTATTATCTTTAGAGTCACCTGAGAACGGTGTCATGTGTAAGAGGCCTTGTGTATGGATTTTCGTGTCCTTGATTCTCTTTACAGCATTAGTGTGGCGGTAAGGACATGTAGACTTGTTACCTGGTGCGGAAGGTAATGGGAGAGTATCCCACGGGAAGATTGTATTAGCATGACATGTAGTCTCTTGATTGATTGAAGATTGAAAGCAAGTATGGAGATTATGGTACTATCGCTAATGTGAGAGCTTAGGCTTGGGAGGCGCTCTATTCATTTGGTTGTGAACTGTGGAAGTTTGTTCTGGATTGGAAGGTTGTTTCATGTCATGAATAGGGTTGTTGTGGATCCTTGGAAGGTTATTAGCCCAGTGCGGTACGATCAGAATCGGCTTGAGGTCCGTGGATGGATCTAAATGTGAATGTGCGCTCCAAATCAGGCCGGATGTGTTCATTTCAACATAGAGTTGCTTATGGAGGGGTCTTCGGGCCTTGGATTTTATTTCTGTCGTCAGCTATTCCGTGTAATCTCTATTGTACCATGTGGTTTGTGAGACGGTATGATTATTCGCACTCGTATTGTAACGACCCGATCGACCTTTTTGAGATCTAGCGCGTCGTCTGGCGATTTGAGGCCATGAGCAGCTTCATTTCAGGTATTATGACTGGTATGCGTGGTCAGAATTGAATGTTGGGGAGATCAGAGTTGATATTGGAAAGAAAATCCTCATTTCGAAAGCCTTAAGTTGGAAGAATTGACTAAGATTGGATTTTTGAGTAAACGACCTTAGAATCGGGATTTGAAGGTTCCAACAGGTTCGTATGATGATTTAGGACTTGGTTGGGTGACCTCGGAGCATTTCGGCGCCTATTATGGAAGATAGCATTTTTAGAAGGATTTCATAAATTTGTGTTGAAGTGCATTTCAATGTTATCGATGTCCGCTTGGGATTTCGAGTCTGAGAATAGCTCCGTATAGTGATTCTGGTATCGGGAGCTCCGGAAGTGTATTTACAGGTCCGTAGGTCATTCTGCAGTCATTTGGCGAAAGTTAGAAATTTGAAGATTTTGGGAAGTTTGACTGGAAGTGGAATTTTGGTATCGGGATCGGATTACAATTTCGGAAGTTGGAGTAGGTCCGTAATATCAAATATGACTTGTGTGCAGAATTTGAAGTCAATCGGACGTGATTTGATAGGTTTCAACATCAAATGTGGAAGTTTAAAGTTCAAAAGTTCATTAAGCTTGAATTGGAATGCGATTCATGGTTTTAGCGTTATTTGTTGTGAGTTGAAGGCTCGATTAAGTTTGTAATGTATTTTGGAACTGGTTGGTGTGATTGGATGGGGTCCTGGGGCCCTCGGGTGCATTCCGAATGGTTAACGGATTGAATTCGGCCTTATGAAGATTTGCTAAGCCTGCTGTCATCTGGTGTAACAGCACCTGTGAGGGTTTGGCCGCAGGTGCGGAGCCGCAGAAGCGGCCAAAAGGGCGCAGATGCGATTTTGGTAGGGAAGTGCTGACACCGCAGATGCGGTCATCTTGCCGCAGAAGCAAGACCGCACCTGCAGAAAGGAAAGCTCAGAAGCGGAAGTGGGCAGCTGGGGGATTGACCGCAGAAGCGGAATATTTGTGCACCTGCGGAACCGCAGAAGCAGTCAAGTAACCGCAGGTGCGAGGATTGCTCGTCAGAGGAGGATTCTTATAAGCGGGACTTGGCCCATTTTTTTTCCCATTTTCATTTGGTTTGGGCGATTTTGGAGAGCTTCAAGGGGAGATTTTTTTCAAGCATCACAAGGTAAGTTGTTCCCACTTGTTATAAGTTAAATACATGATTTGTATAAGGATTTAAACATGGAAATTAGTAGAAATTGTGGGGTTCTGGTAGAAAACCTAGAATTTGGTATTTTTGGATTTTTACCACGAATTTGAGCATGGAATTGGACATAAATTATATATTTGAGTTCGTAATTTTATGGGTAAACTTTATCTTCGAAAATTTTCGGAATCTGGGCACGTGGGTCTGAGGGTTATTTTATCAACTTTTTGAGCGGAGTTGGGAATTGCTGTAGATAGGATTATAATGAGTATTAGAGTATATATTTATGGATTTGCTCATTTATTGACTAGTTTTGGAGCGTTGAGCATTGATTTGAGTTGATTGAATGGCTTGGGAGCCAGTTATGGAACTTCGGAGCGAGGTAAGTCTCCTTTCTAACCTTGTAAGAGGGAATTAACCCCATAGGTGAACTAAATTATTATGTGCTTCTATTTGTGGGGGCTACGTACGCACGAGGTGACGAGAGTCCGTACGTAGCTACTAGCTATGCCTATGTCCGGGTAGTTTTAGGCTTACATCATGCCTTGTTGATATTGTTGTTAATTTATGTTTATTGTTTGTCTTGAGAAGAAACGAGATTGAGCTAGCTTATTAAACGTTCTGAAAAGAGTTGAAATTGAGGAAAGGTTGGAAACTTAAAAGTTTCATTTGAAATTCGTAATTTAAAAGGAATTGAGGAATACCTTAATAACTTAAGAAATCTATGTGTAATCGCGTTACATGCATGATCCGCGAGTGGGGTAATTCTTTAAATTTATATTTGACCGCATTGCACGTATGATTCGCGAGCGAGGTATTTCTTCTTCTACTACTCTCATGGGAGCGGGCCGATCGCCTCGGCAGTTTAATAGATGCATCTATGGTTCGCGTCGTTCGACCCTCGGCAGTGCACAGTTTACTTTGATATTGGATCGGGCCATACGCCTCGGCATTTTCTTTATATATATATATATATATATATATATATATATATTATCCTCATGGAATCGTGCGTAATATTTGGCAAGAAGCCAGTGTATCTGAGGGATTTTCCCTGATTTGAATCATGACAACTTCCTTGATGAAATCCACTATATCTATATATATGCTCCGGTTACGGAGGGAACTTGCTAGTCGAGAGCTTGAGTAAAATTATAAAGAGGGGAATTGTACTGCATATTTTATACTTGTTTATTCCATATATTTACTCTGATTCATATTTATTCACTTCTTTACTGTACCTGATATTATTGGACCACTAGTAAGTGTCGAAGTCGACCCCTCGTCACTACTTTTTCGAGGTTAGATTTATTGGGTACGCATTATTTTCGTACTCATACTACACTTGCTGTACATTTTGTTGTACAGGCATATGTGTGTTCAGTGGCCTTATGGGCGTAGCGGCGCGGTTGATATGGGGACTTAGGTGAGCTGCATCTTATGAGACGATCCGCATCCAGTAGAGTCTCCTCCGGAGTATTTGTATATTCTTTTCTGTCCAAATTTATATTCCGGACGGTTATTGTATTGTATTTTAAATTCCTAGTAATGTTCATGCACTTGTGACACCGGGTTCTGGGATGATTATAGGATATTCAGTATTAAGGTTTGTAAGTATTATTAATTATTATGTAAAGTTCATCCTTTTACCAGTTAAATTGAAAGAAACTTATGATTTTGAAAATATTAAAATGAGAATTAAATTAACTATTTAGTGTTGGCTAGCCTGACAGTGGTGTTCGGCGCCATCCTTAACGAATTTTGGGTCGTGACAACATGGTATCAGAGCACTAGATTCACTTAGGTCTCACGAGTCATGAGCGAGTCTAGTAGAGTCTTGCGGATCGGTACAGAGATGTCTGTACTTATCTTCGAGAGGCTACAGGGCTGTTAGGAGCACTTCCCTTCTTGATTCCTCATCGTGCGATTTGATTCCTTTGAGGCTTATGCCTTTATTTCTTCCTATTCCATCTTATGCGACGTGAAGCGCTTTCTATCTATCGAGAATTTAGGAATTGTAATGGTACTTCAGATGTGGTGCGGGATGTTTCCCCCTACGTAGTTGATTGGGCTATTGTCATCGCCTTGCAGAAGGATATTCTATCATTTCAGCTCAGTAGCTGTACTTCTAAGAGCTTTGAGGCTATGCACAGGTTGCTATGATGCTCATGAGTTGTTATCGCACAGTATTGAGGTGAAGGTGAGATGCTTGCCTATGTGTCGGGGCAGCGAATTACTTGAGAGGAGGGTTGCTCGGTGCATGATTCAGAGATTCGGTATTTTATTTCCGGCGGAGGAAAATGCAATCAGACTATAAATGTTCAGATTTGGGTTGTTGGAGAACAAGACTTGGTATTTTCGAGCATGGTGGAATTTTCATCTATGATGTGGTGTCATTGTCCTTGTTGAATACATTAAGTTTGCCGGTGTTATGGTCTTCATCAAATTTCCTACGGGGCGGGATAGTATGAGACAGTGCCGAAGAAGCGGTTTTCAAAGATAGATTTGACTTAAGGCAACAACTGGGCAGCGAATGATGAGGAAGGACATATGGGAAGTGTCATACGGTGGTTAAATTTCTTGAAGGCCAAGTGTAAGAAGCAGGAGTCGAGTTGTTGCTTAAAGGAGAGGGTTTGAATAAAGTGGGAGAGTGGCAGAGTAGCATATGGGTTCCGTGGTAGGATAACTACACGCCTTCGAGAAGTTTAGAGTGATTTCGGATTCATGGTGGATAGTGACTAGATCTACGAACTTAATTAGAAATATTGGCTATTATACGGCGGGAGATTTAGATACAACAGAAAGGAGTTGCTTGATATGAAGAAGGATACAACATGACATTGGATTTGAAGGTATTGTCGCACCTTTAGTTGATGTCCGTGAGGAGTGGACAGATTTGTACAACTGGTGAATGAGCACAGGCTCAGATAGATTACCTCCTGCGAGTAGGTTAGCGGTCGTGTGGTATTGACAAAGCTTCTACGAAGAATTCTATTGGCTATCAAGTAAGAGGTCGGATATGTAAATGTGGCTAGGAATTCAGAGTACTCATAAAGGATTTAACAGAAAGATTTCGAGAAATTTGGCGGGTTGATTGTGCAATATCAGGTCGACGGTGAAGAAAGAATCTTGGGTGGGTTCCAGAGTTATGCAATAGTAACTTCAAGCTAAGTGGGAGAGTCCCACCGCCTACGGTTGGATTGCGTGGTCGTCTACTTGTGAGGTTTCTAGTTATCGGCATATTGATGGGTTATTACGACTAAGGAAAGCGAACATCAGTGGTAATTTGAGCAAAGGATTTGAGGAATGTGTACTGTATTTGGCATTAATCGATTCATGTTCAGGCTTTGGGAAGACTCAAAGTTTATGTTACGTGTAGATGTGATTTGCAAGGAAAGTGATTCAGTTGGGTGCTTCTTCGAGAGGGTGTTCATGTGCTAGCAGAGCCTTGGAATTTATTATATTCGGGACCAAGTCAGAGTGGGTGACTCTCAACAACGGTCCTAGTGGACTCAAAAGCTAAAGTGTGATGCCTAAGGATTTCGAGTTTGTAGTATGGTTGAGTCTCGAGCTTTTGCAGCAGGCTTGGAGTGTTCCGTGTTATCTTCGGTCTGCAGTGTAGCATTGGAGGAATGGGAGAAAATAACTTCGGATTCATAGAGGAATTATCAGAATGGGTGTACTAGTTGGAGATGTGAATATGCGCACGAGGAGGGTATGAGATGGTTCATGAGTTTTGAGACAGAGTGGTCTCGCGAAATAAGGTCACTCGGGATGAGTGCGGATGTGAGTTCGTTATGTTTAAATGGAGCTATTATTATTCCTAAGGAAAGTCCAGAGTAGATTAGAAGAAGTCGGATCAGTTAAGCAATGGTTGAATTGGCATGATGGTGGCAATGATCAGTCCCTTCAGCGTGTTAAGTTATGCATGTGAATTGTGGCGGTGTGTGCGAGGCTTGACGGCCGCCATAATTCATCTTATTTCAAACCATTCCATTATTATGGCCTGTTATTTATAGACGGATCCCGGAAGGATTATAGTGGCTTAAACTAGTACTCGAGGTTTGTACTTTCTGTGGTTATGGGAATTTAGCTGCGTGTTGCAATGGTTCTCTTGAAATGAGCTAAGTAAAAGGTTCTATATGATGAAGTGTTTACCCTATTAAAGGTTCCGGAGTTATGATGAAATTTTTCTACTCTTGCGCATTGGCATGATTAAGAGCAGTGAGTAGCACGTGATTCGGGAGTTGAGGATCAAGGTTGACGTTTGGTATTGGCAAGAATAGCACGTGCTCGGATGAGCGAGAAAGGATTCAGATGGTTAGAATAAGCTGGATTATCTTTAGTGGCACCTGAGATCGGTGTCGGGTGTGAGAGGCTTTGCATACTGATTTCAGATTCTTGAATTGCTTTACAGCATCAGTGTGGTCGGTGGTATGGATGTGCAGACTTATTACCTGATGCCGAAGGTCATGGGAGCGTATCCTACGGGAAGATTGTATAGGTGTGACATGCAGTCACTTGATTGATTGAAGATTGAAACTACGTATGGAGATTGGGGTACTATCGTTAATGTGAGAATTTATGCCTGAAGGACGCTCGGTTCATTTGGTTGTGGACTGTGGAAGTTTGTTTCGGATTGACGGCTTTCCTTGTGTGTCGTAGGAAGAAGGGTTATTGTGGATCCTTGAGAGGTTATTATCCCAGTGCGTTATGATCAGAATTGGCTTGGGGTCCGTGAATGGATCTAAATATGAATGTGGGCTCTATGTCAGGCCGGATGTGTTCATTTCAGCATAGCGCTCCTTATGGAAGAGTATTCGGATGTTGGATGTTATTTCGGCGGTGGCTATTTCATGTAAAACTATATGGTGACGTGTGAGCTGTGAAACGGCTTGATTAAATTTCATATGTGTTGAGGTTCCACGTAGCGATGGTGTTATGTGTGTAGGATGGCTCTCAAGATTCAAATCATATATAGCACCTTAGTTGTTCTTGAGTTTTGTAGCGTATGGCGCTATCTGTCTCCCCAGGGATGGTATGATGCACTTGGCGTGCTTGTGACCGATATTCGGGTATTTCGCAGGTATGAGCATTTTAGCTCGGTAAGTAATTCCTTACAGATTAATATGTATAAATCAGGTGGCACGCCGCTACGGATATGTTGTTTGGATCGGGTTGCACACCGCAAGTGTGATATTGAGTACAGTTTCCTATATCTATTATTGTGTGTTTTGCTTCTCATGTTCTGAGGAAGGTTCATAACGCCTTTTTGGGTGTTTAAATTAGATACGTGGGTTGAGTAGTTCTTTCCAGAGTTCATCTACTTATGTATCGTATTCGAGTTTGTAGCTTGTTGGCACATTGTGGCATCATATGAGACTTTTGGCAGTGTCTAAGGTGGCTTATTGCCTAAGCAGCTTGCACTGGGTGAGATGAGATTATCGGATTTAAGATCAGAGCAATCGGGTTTATATAAGGCATATTAAAGGACAAATATCGTTATTCAGCTCAGAAGGAGGTAATGGTTCTTGTAAAGAGGAGAGACTCAACGAATTGTTGACTCGAAAGTTGGTTATGAATTCCTACACATCTCTTTCATCATGGTGGTATTGTAATAGTTGGAACAAGACTTAAAAGTGTCACGAGGTGTGTTGTGAGCATCAGATTCGTGAAATTTCGGAAATTATCATCAGAGGATGTTATTATGGTCATGTGAATTATGCGGTACATGGTGTGGATTCAGCAAAGGTATGCAATCATGTATTGGTGCATCTTGTAGTGATTGATATGGTGTTCGTATGATGGAAATAGGCCTGGCAGAGAATTCTGGATGTTGAAATTGGGCTCTAAGGCTTATTTGACTAAGTAAAAGGGAGAATCTTCAGACTGGCTCGAGCTAATGTGCTCAATGTTGATACCCAATTTTTCCCTATATATTTTTTAATAGGCAAAATACTTTCAAAATAGCATATTCATGCATATATAAGTATGTCCAAATGTTTTATTATTTTTTCTTAAATTCTAAAAATTTTTNTAAAATTTTTAATCAATTTATTGCCTATTTTATCCCTAAAAATCCAATAATAATTTCCAAAATTATTATTTTTTGATGATTCATTTATTGGATTCTCATATTTATGCTAAAACATAGCTAAGATAATTTTTGCATATTTTTACAAATTTATTTAGTATTTTTTAAGCTAAATTGCATACCATTGCAATATTAGCCTCTTTTAAGATCTAATTGCGGTTATATTCATAAAATTAAGCCCAGTATTTTTAAATTGATAATTATAAATTATAAATCTTTTTAATGTTTTTAACTTGTTTTCAAAAATTAATTTGCTATTTTTTATAAAATAAATAAGGGAAAAGTGGCTATTTAAAATCTAGCCCCAATTGCATTTCAATTACAGCCTGAATTGGACCTCCAATTTAAACCCAATTACCCCAACCCAATTACAATCTGAACCGACCCAAACCCTATTCTCTAAACCGCCCCACCTACCCGTTCAATCTAGGCCGTTGATCAAAATGATCAACGGCCAGCAGACCTCCTTTCCTAATTAAACCCAAAGACCCCCAAACCCTTTTCATTTTCCAAACTCCGCCGCCCCTGAATTCCCCCTTCTCTCTCAATCCTCTCTCAAATCCTCTCAAACCCTAGTCGCCGCCATCAAACTACAACACTAATATTTCCCAAATCTATGGCTTCCAAGGTCGTCGGAGACCTGTATCCACCTCCCATGGCTTCTACGTGTCCGATTCTGTGGTCCTATGACCATATCATGAAGGGTTTTGTCCAGTCTTTGCTCGATGGCTATTCTCCGGTCGTCTCTGACCTTTTCTCCGGCCAGACATGGCTATTCGAGTCAGACTCTTGACTCTCATGCTTAAATCGATGATTTTCAAAGCCTTTCTCATCATTTGGGGTTCTTCTGAAACCCTAACCTCTAAGGTCCTTCCGATTTCTTTTAGATCTGTTTCAGATCTATGTTTGCTCTGAACTTCTAAGCGTTTTCTTAAATTCTCTTTAAAACTCTGCTTTCAAAACTCTTTCTCTTTTCCGATTAGGGTTTTCTTGTTAAGTTATTTCAAAACTTTTCTCTGATTTTGACATATGTTGCTATGTTTGCTCGTGTTATCCTGCTGCCAGAGTTTGCATGTTAAAGCCCTAATTTATTATGACTGTTTATTAGGCGAATGTTTGTTTGCTTGAGTTTTATCCGATTTGTTTGTTTATCCATCTTTAAAATTCTTCTATTGCTGAAAACTCTATGGCTTTGAGTCTGAGACTGTTAGTTTAAGTGCATGATTCGATTTGAAGTTCTTTATTTAGAAACCTCTTGCTCCTTTGTGTGATTCTTCTGATTCTGGGTTTCTATCATCTCTAAAACTTGATTATGTTCGAAATCCTAATTTTTCAAAGGAGGTTTTCCTCACCTGATACTGTGAGATCTTCGCATTCTATGTTTCTTCACTACTGATTCAACTGACTATCATGCTTCGGGTGTTGCTATCTATTGAATTTTCTATTTGTGCTACTATTGTATGCTATTTCCTTTTGCCAACAGGCTTCGCCTTGCATGTATAATGTTTATGCACCCTATTTATATGCTGATTCTCCTTCTTTGACTGATTTTCAAACTTGTGACTAATTTCAAACTTTTCCTTTGTGAAATTTTGATTTCGCTTGCCCGTTAAAGTTAACTGATTTCTATTCCAGTTTTGCCTTACTGAATCCTTTCCAAAATTAGAGTATCTCTGTACCTAGACTCGATTGCTAGCTAAATGTTTTACTACTGCTTTTATGGCAGTTGTCAGCCTGCTCACAAATTGATTTCTTTCCTTGTTTTAAACCTGTCAATACCCGTTAAACAAGTGCTCCCTTAATTAAAGGGAATCACTTGTATAATTGATTCCGAATCATGATTGTTTCCATGTTTGTGGCTTATTACCTCTCTCTCACTCGTTTTCAAAAACTATAAATACCCTATACTTCTTCTCTTTCAAACACGAACAGAAGGCATAACACTTGAGTTCAAACACACACTACACTAAAACTCTCTCTCTTCTCTACTGCTGCTATATTGCTGCCTTACCTAGCCGGCTAAAAGCCAAGGCTAGGCTATGGGGAAACTTGCTTATTTTCTGCATTTGCATTTTTTACTGGTATGTTCTGATTAAGTTTTCTGCACCAACAACAACGTGCTTATTTACTGTTTCTTGCATTCTTGTCTGCCTACTGATTGTATTTAACCCGGTACCACTATTTGGCATGCTGTAATTTTACTTCTCTTGTTCTGGATCAATGTATTATGAACTGTGAATCCTAAGTCCCTACCCCAATGTGTTTAATACTTGTGGTTGGTTTGGGGCATGACAACATTGAGAATTGCTGTGCATGACCCAAACTTGATCCTCCTAGGATTATAACCTCCATGTTTCCCTTATTTGTTGTGTGTTCTGGTTGATTTACAGGCATGTCGGCACTTCATATTGCTGTGCATGCCCAAAGTTAACCCATGTCTAAGTGTATAGGCTCCTTGCAATGGATCCCCAATCCCCTGCCCCCTTTGTGTGAAGTTATTGACTCCATGAAATGTTAATGGCTGACTCCCATCACCCTTTTCCCTCTCCTTTATTCCTCAGCTCTTAAAACTCTGTTTATGCACTTTCACTCTCTTCTTAGACTTAAGTTCTGCCCCCTTCATGTGAGCCTTGCCTTGGGACCCATGAGCTCCCTCTGAACTTGGACACATGAGGGCTGGCATTTCCACACTGCACTCATCTCTTTTTTCCGGTTGTGTAACTCGGGTGTGAGCACTGCATGGGGTCCTATTGAGGCCCTTAGGGAACTCTGACACACCCAGGTCTGAGAAGGTTTTGAAGTCAATGGCATTGGCAATGATACGGTTCCTTGCATATCTCTGATAGGAAGTCAAATCAGGCTTTCCTGTGGTTGTAGCTTTTCTTTCATTCTTTCTTTTGTAATTCGGTATTTCTGGTTTGTAATAAGTTGTAATAAACATTTGGGATTGGCTAGTAAAAAGGGTTGGGTGATCATGTATGCTCAAGGGTAGAAAGCATGCCTATAGGACTATTTAAATTCTTTGTGTTCAATTCTGCATTTTTTTAGACACCATGTCTATAGGGTTTATCTTAATTTCTTCATGGTCAATGTCACACCTAGAAAACCTGCCTATAGGACTGTTTTATATTCTTTGTGTTCAATTATGCATTTTAGACACCATGTCTATAGGGTTTATCTCAACCTCTTCATAGTCAATGTCACACCTAGATAAGCTGCCTGTAGGACGTATTTAAATTCTGCATGCCACTTAGATAGCATATTTTAGGCTCTAAACGGCTGAAAATAAGTGTCATGTACGTAATGCTGGAATCAGTAACATATAGAAATATGCCTATAGGGGTTCTTAAATAAATTTGATTCGTTCCATTCACACTCAATGTTAGATATCATGAGCATAGGGTTTAAATCAGCAATAGTAGATACCATCACCTGCACAATCTGAAACTGGTCCGTTTTAAAATCAGTCTATTCTGAATCAGTTTTAAACAATCTAATTCCCTTACTTAACGAGGTTTAACAAGCATGCCTATAGGATCTCAAACAATTCGTTTTTACTGTTTCGCCGCATTCTGAATTAAGTAGATATCATGCCTGTAGGACTCCGTCTAAACACTTAGGCAAGCCTTAGAATAATAATAATAGAACTGAATTCGCCTCTGTTGATTGGCAACTGCTCCAACCAGCAGGCAGGCCTGATTTGGGCTTCTTATCTGAGGTATCTGATGAATCTGGCTCTGAATCAAACTCCCCTCGTCTTTAGTATTTCAATCAGACCCTAAAAGTATGTGTAAGTCATGCTAGTTATGTGCTTTTGTTCAAGGAGGTGTATTTGAGCCTTTATCTGTTTATATGTTTCCCCAACATGCAGTATGTGTTTTTGTATGTCGCCTTAGATTTTTGTCCTTTGAAACCAATCAGCCTAATACCCCTTCCCTTTAGGAATAGTAGTCCTACGTACCTCCGGGACTGATAGGAATGGGACGGGTAATAGCATGCAATAGTACTCGAGACCAATCCGCGCTTTAGTACCTTAAACGGGGTGTGAAAGGGTAGATATGGATATGATGACCGGTGCGCTAATACCACGTGTAGCCCCTCTCTTGAGGAGTGATTACCGGGTATTGCATTGATGTGATCCATATTATAAATAAACCTACGACCCCTTCCCTTTATTTGCAAACCTTTTTTAAACTCTTCTTTCAATCGTTCTTTCTTTTCATGTGTTTAAATCCCCTAATATTTGAGCCCATATTTGTCTATTTGCTAAATTCACAATAACTGTCTGGCTGGGAACCACACTAGTGGATCTTGAGGGGTGCCTAACACCTTCCCTTCAGGATAAATTCAAGCCCTTACCCAATCTCTGGTCATCCAAACAGTTTAGATCTGAACCTCTATTAGTGTCCTAATTCACCTTAACTCATTAGGTGGCGACTCTTCAAATACAAAACCCAGTTCCCAAAAGGAACGAGTCGTCCCATGCCAAAAATGTCATAAACCCGGTTCTCCCACCGCGAGGAGGGAAAAAAGGGGGCGCGACACTCAACTGAGTTATGATAGCACGGATAGGTTCACGAGGTGTTAAAGAGTGATTTCAGACAACTCCAGCGCAGTTCTTAGCACGTTCGAGGACGAACGCATGTTTAAGTAAGAGAGAATATAACGACCCGACCGGTCGTTTTGAGCTCTAGCACGTCGTCCAGTGGTTTGAGGCCATGAGCAGCTTTATTTCAGATATTATGAATCGTACGCGTGGTCGGAATTGAATGTCGGGGAGATCGGAGTTGATATTAGAAAGAGAATCCTTATTTCGAAAGCCTTAAGTTGGAAGAATTGACTAAGACTGGATTTTTGAGTAAACGACCTCAGAATCGGGATTTGAAGGATCCAACAGGTTCCTATGATGATTTAGGACTTGAGCGTATGTCCGGATCGGGTCCCGTTTCGGCACCTATTGTGGAAGATAGCATTTCTAGAAGGATTTCATAAATTTGGGTTGAAGTGCATTTCAATGTTATCGATATCCGTTTGGGATTTCGAGTCTGAGAATAGCTCCGTATGGTGATTCTAGTGTCGGGAGCGCGTCCGAAAGTGGATTTGGAGGTCCTAGGTCATTTTGGAGTCATTTGGCGAAAGTTAGAAATTTGAAGATTTTGGGAAGTTTGACCGGAAGTGGACTTTTTGACATCGGGGTCGGATTCCGATTCTGGAAGTTGGAGTAGGTCCTAATGTCAAATATGACTTGTGTGCAGAATTTGAGGTCAATCGGACGTGATTTGATAGGTTTCGGCATCGAATGTGGAAGTTTGAAGTTCAAAAGTTCATTAAGCTTGAATTGGAGTGTGATTCATGGTTTTATCAATGTTTGTTGTGAGTTGAAGGCTCGACTAAGTTCGTAATGTATTTTGGAACTGGTTGGTGTGATTGGATGGGGTCCCGGGGGGCCTCGGGTGGATTCCGGATGGTTAACAGATTGAATTCCGCCTTATCCACATTTCCTAACCCTGTTGTCATCTTGTGTAACCGCACCTGCGAGGTCTTGGCCGCATGTGCGGAGCCGCAGAAGCGGCTAAAAGGGCACAGATGCGATTTTGGTGGGGAAGTTCTGAGACCGCAGATGCGGTCATCTCGCCGCAGAAGCGAGACCGCACCTGCGAAAAGGAAGGCGCAGAAGCAGAAGTGGGCAGCTGGGGGATTGACTGCAGAAGTGGAACATTTGCGCACCTGTGGAACCGCAGAAGCGGTCAAGTAACCGTAGGTGCAAGGATCGCTGAGCAGAGGAGGATTCTTATAAGCGGGACTTGGCCCATTTTTTCTCCCATTTTCATTTGGTTTGGGCGATTACGGAGAGCTTCTAGGGGAGATTTTCTTCAAGCATCACAAGGTAAGTTGTTCCAATTTGTTATAAGTTAAATACATGGTTTGTATAAGGATTTAAACATGGAAATTAGTAGAAATTGTGTGGTTTTGGTAGAAAATCTAGAATTTGGTATTTTTGGATTTTTACCATGAATTTGAGCATGGAATTGGTCATAAATTAGATATTTAAGTTCGTGATGTTATGGGTAAACTTTATCTTCAAAAATTTTAAGAATCCGGTGACGTGGGCCCGAGGGTGATTTTATCGACTTTTCGAACGAAGTTGGGAATTGTTGTAAATAGGATTATAATGAGTAGAATCTTCGGCCTGGCTTGAGCTAGCGTGCTCAACTGAGTTGTGGTAGCATGGGTAGGTGCACGAGGTGCTAAATAGTGATTTCGGACAACTCCACTTCTTACCACGTTCGAGGACGAACGTATGTTTAAGTGGGAGAGAATGTAACGATCTGACCGGTCGTTTTGATCCCTAGCGCATCGTTCAGCAGTTTGAGGTCATGAGTAGCTTCACTTTACTTATTACGACTTGTACGCGTGGTCGGAATTGGAATTTTGGAAGTTTAGAGTCGATTTGGAAAGAAAATTCTCATTTCGGAATCTTTAAGTTGGAAGAATTGACTAAGGTTAGATATTTTAGTAAACAACCTTGGAATCGGGATTTGAAGGTTTCAACAGGTTCGTATGATAATTTTGGACTTGGGCGTATGACCGGATCGGGTTTTGGATGACCCGGGAGCATTTTGGCGCCTATTGTGGAAGTTAGCATTTTGGAAGAATTTCTTACATTTGCGTAGAAGTGCATTCTAATGTTATCGATGTCCGTTTGGGATTCCGAGTCTGGGAATAGCTTCGTATGGTGATTCTGGTATTGGGAGCGCGTTCGGAAGTGGATTCGGAGGTCCGTAGGTCATTTTGGGGTCATTTGGCGAAAGTTAGAAATTTGAAGGTTTTTGAGAAGTTTGACCGGAAGTGGACTTTTTGATATCAGGGTCGGATTCTGATTTCGGAAGTTGGAGTAGGACCGTAATGTCAAATGTGACTTGTGTGCAAAATTTGAGGTCAATCGGACGTGATTTGATAGGTTTCGGCATCGGATGTGGAAGTTAAAAATTTAATAGTTCATTACGCTTGTTAGTTTTGATGTTATTTGGTATGATTTGAGGCCTCGAGCAGGTCCGTGTTTTGTCATGGAGCGGATCGATGTGATTGGACGGGGTCCCGGGTGCTTCGGGTGTGTTTCGGGTTGTATCGCGATCTTATTTGATGTTTCAACGTTGTTTCTTTTGGCATAAAGGGTACCATATTGAAAAAAAGACCTTTGATTTGTGATTGGATTGGACCACTAGATACGTATCGTAATTACGGAGCCATAGCAAAAAGAATCGTCGAATTTGGACATCGTATGAGAGAGTTATGTCCATTTCCGTGTCGGGTAAAACTGTTGGTTTCTGGTGTGGTCGTAATTGCGAACATCTCTATCGCAATTGCGATGCCCAGTTCGCAATTGCGAACTTTTTGTCGCAAATGCAAACTTTTCCTGCCCTGTTCTTGTTCGCAATTGTGAAGGCTTCTTCGCTTTTGCGAGGGTTCGCAATAGCGAACCCTAGATCGCAAATGCGACATCAGCAACTTGTTTTCAGTTGTGTAATTCGGGTTTTTGCTTCATTTTATCATATTTAAAATGCTAGGTCGAGAGCGGGTGATTTTGAAAGAGTATTTTCGTATCAAATCATTGGGTAACTGCCTCTAACCAATTTTCAATTATATTCTGTGATTATACCTTAGGTTTAACATAAAAATTCATGGAATCTAAAGGAAAATTTGGGGAAAATTGTAAAATCTTTCAAAATGTAAAATGATGATTTGAAGGACTGTAATGACTCGACTGGTTGTTTTGGGTATCTGCACTTTGCTCGGTGTTTTGAGGGCTCGAGTATCTCCGCATGATGTATTATGCCTTGCGTAAATCGTCTGTATTGGTTTTCAAGTTATCCGGAATCGATTTGGAAGAATGAACTTCGAGAGTTGAGTACTAAGTTGGAAGAGTTGACCAAGTTTCACTTTTTAGCATTTGACGTCAGAGTGGAGTTTCGTCAGTTCCGTTAGCTCCGCGGGATGATTTTGGACTTAGGAGCGCGTCCGGATTGTAATTTGGAGGTCCGTAGTGGAATTAGTCTTGAATTGGCGAAAGTTGGATTTTGGGAAGTTTGACCGGGAGTGGACCTTTTGATATCGGGGTCGGATTCCGATTCCGGAAGTTGGAATAGGTCCGTAATGTCAAATGTGACTTGTGTGCGAAATTTGAGGTCAATTAGAGGTGATTTGATAGGTTTCAACATCGCTTGTGGAAGTTGAAGTTTCAAAGTTCATTAATTTCGACTTGAGGTGTGATTCATCGTTTCGAGGTTGTCATGCGTGATTTGAAGCTTCGAGTAGGTTCGTCTTGTCATATGGAACTTGTATGCAAAATTTGGCTCCATTCGGAGTTGATTTGATAGGGTTCAGATGCTCGGTTGTGATTCTAGAAGTTCTTGAAGTTTAATTTGATTTTCATGCGTTTTGGCATCCGATTCGTGGTTTTAGATGTTATTTTGATGATTTGAGCGCGCGAGCGAGTTCGTGTTGTGTTTTTAGACTTGTGTGCATATTTGGTTTGGAGCCGCGAGGGCTCGGGTGAGTTTCGGATTGGTTTCGGAATGTTCTTGCTTAGTTTTTAATTTCTGGTTCTGGTATCTTCGTATTTGCGATGTTTTGTTCACAAATGCGGCCATCGCATTTGCGAAGTCTGGGCAACTGGGCAGCTTTTCGCATTTGCGATGAACCAGCCGCATTTGCGAAGGCTGGTCTTCGCATTTGCGATGTTTTTGTCGCAAATGCGACCTCAGCAGAACTCCTTCAGGTTCGCAATTGCGAGGTGTTTTTCGCAATTGCGGGGTTCGCATTTGCGAACCCCCTATCGCAAATGCGACATCTGTAGCCTGTTAAGTGCTGAGAATTCCGAGTTTTTGCTTCATTTTTCATATTTTTGAACCCTAGCTTCGAGGTGAGGCAATTTTGAGAGGGGATTTTCATGCCAAACCATTGGGTAAGTATCTTTAATTAATTTCCAACTATATTTCATGATTTTATACAAGATTTAACATCAAATTCATGGGAATACTATGAAAAATTTGGGGATTTTCTCAAAGTTTTGGAAAAATGAAAATTCAGATTTAAGAGTCGAATAAGACTCGGATTTGAAAATAAAACACATATTTGGACTCGTGGGGCAATGGGTAGTCAAGACCTACCTTTGGACCTGGGTTTTGACCGGGCGGGCCCGGGGTTTGACTTTTGTTGACTTTTTAGGAATTGAATAAAAATCATAGCTTTATTAATTGAAATTGTCTTCTCTTGCATCGTGTGGTGTATTCAAGTCGTCATTGGCTAGATTGAGTCGAGCGGAGGCGAATTTGTAGAGGAAAAGGCTAAGTTGAGTGTTGAGTTAGCCAAATTGAGGTAAGTGCGGGGGTGATACATATATGAGATGACGAGCGTATTTGTATGTGCCAGGGTTAATCATGCTGGGGGGGGGGATAGATTATATTACATTTATGTTTGTAGTATTTCGTGACCTTATGCTTCATGCCTCACTTGACTTCTGGATATTAAGAACCTATTATTAAATGTTAGAATCGAGACTTAGCCTAATATAACTTGATGAAATTTGATGGAATTATGAGAATATAGTGATGTGTCTAATTCGGTCATCTCTATGCATAATCATTAATACATTGCTACGGCCAATCTTTTGAGATGCTAGATTCCATACTTGTATTGTTGATAAATTGTGGGATTTGTGGAAGTACTTGAATTATGTGGACCTTGAGGGTTCATTGAATTATTGTTGGCTTGGAAATCAGTGATTGAGAATTTGTTTGGGATATTCGTTTGAACACTCTCCTTGATGTTATTTATACTTCCTGCCTTGCCATTTTATTGATATTCATATGCTTGATAAGGAAGAGTGTAAAGCACGAAGGGTGATGCCGTGCCATTTTATATTCATTATGTGAGGAAGAGTGTATAGCACAAAGGGTGATGCCATGCCATTTTATATTCATTATCATGTGAGGAAGAGTGTAAAGCACGAAGGGTGATGCCGTGCCATATCATTTGAGAGTAAAAGCACGAAGGGTGATGTCGTGCCATTTTATTTGCATTGTTATGCTTGTATGTTATGGTGAGGTCATGGCACGAAGGGTGTTTCCGTGCAGGTGAGGACGAGGGACATTCATTATGATATGATATTTGTTTCCCGTGTATACGGTTGCGCCCTTACCTTGAACTGTTATTGTTGTATTTACATATTTGGTGTGACTTGTTGTTATTGTCCTGTACTTGACCTTTATCTCAATTGTTGTTGTACTGTCCATGTCTTTTACATGCTTAACTTGCAATTACCATGTCTATTCCTGCTGTTATAATTATAATCATGTTGTATCTATTCTGTTGCACTTTAGTATAAGCCTTCCACCATGCTAGCCATTCATGCCTTTACTTGTTAACTTGTAAAGAACATGTGTTTTCTTCTTAATTGTTATATTTGTACTTAGTCCTCCAATATGCTAGTTAATTGAAGTTGATATTCCCTGTTTTTCAATTGTTGTTGTTACTCACGTGCTTTCCGCTTAGTCCTTTACTGTGACCCACGTGTGTATCTTTGTCCACTGTTGTTACTTGCGTATTTCCTACTTAGTAATTCCTACTATTGTGTTCCTGTGATATGGTTGGCTCTGTTATACGATCACTTGGGAAAGATGAGTTGAACGCACGAGGGGTGTTGCCGTGCTAACTGAATTGTTACATAAATTTATTTATACATGGTGAGGATGAGATAAAAGCTCGAAGGGTGTTACCGTGCCATGTGATTTGACATTTTGAATTTCTAGACATATATCTCATACCCGGAGAGATCGTAAATATTCTACTCTGGTTCTTTTTAGTATTTATTGTCTGACTCGCCGAGTTTTATATGCTACTTTTATCCGTTATACTTTGAACTGCTTTACTGTTAATCTAATGTACAAGTTATTTTAATAAGCATCTTTTTAACTAAAAGCCTCGTCACTACTTCGACGAAGTTAGACAAAATATTTACCAGTACATGGGGTCGGTTGTACTGATACTGCACTTCTGCACGTCCCGTGCAGATTTTGGAGCGGAGTTGCTGGTGACGTCCGGTGCTATTTCGGGAGACGTTCGTGCATTTGGATATAGCTGCCACTTGTCCTTAGCAGTTTAGATTATTGCAATCTATTTATGTAATCTTCAAACAAAACGTGTATTTATTTGTATCAGTTTTAAAATCAAATCTTAGAAGCTCGTGATTCATACTACCTGGTCTTAGTAAATTTGTAAATGTTCAGTTATCTATTTTCTATTCTCTTATAATCTCAGTTGAGTTATATTTTCTGTTAGTTGGCTTACCTAGCGGGTTGAGTTAGGTGCCATCACGACTTGTGATTTTTGGGTCGTGACAAGGACGAATTGCTATTGGAATTTGATAATTTTTGGTATGGTTGAACTCGTATCTGAATGGATATTCGGGTTTTATAAATTTTATCGTGTTCTGAGGTGCGGGCCCAGGGAGTTGACTTTTGTTGACTTTTTGCAAGTTGTATAAGGATCATAGCTTTGTTAATTGAAATCGTTTTCTCTTGCATTGTTTGATGTATTTAAGTTGTCTTTGGCTAGATTGAGCCGAGGGGTGGTGAATTGGTAAAGGAAAAGTAAAATTGAGTATTGAGTTGGCCGAATTGAGCTAAGTCTCTTGTCTAACTCTGTGAGGGAGAAACTACCCCTAGGTGATATATTTAATATGTGTAACTCATTGCGGGGCTACGTACGTACAAGGTGACGAGAGTCCATACGTAGTTAGACTCATGTTATTGTCTGGGTAGACTTAGGTTCACACCATGCTATACTTTCACTATAATCTTTGCTCGCTTAAATTATTTTATTTCGCATTATGACTTGATACTAGACATGCCTAGAGTGATAGACTCACTATTGTAGAGACTTCACAAGTTTCATGATTAGTCATGGAACAATTGTACTCCTCTTATAAAATTATATATATATGTTTCATTGAAAGGTTTTTCGTTACAGAAATTATAACTCACACCTTTATTTGTGAGTGGGGTCAAGGACCCGTTAAAGCTTCTTATTCTAATGGGATCAGGCCGTTCGCCTCGGCAGGATTTATGTACCACACTCTGATGGGAGCGGACCGTTCGCCTCTGCAGTTTAATAGATGCATCTATGGTTCGTGTCGTTCGACCCTTGACAGTGCACAGATTATGGTGGGATCAGTCCGTACGCCTCGGCATTTCTATTAAAGTTTCCTCATGAATTCTTGTGTAGTATTTGGCCATACGCCAGTGTATCTTTGATTTTTTCCTAGTTTGATATATAATAACCAATTATGGTGAGGTCCACTATATATATATATATATATATATATGAGGAATTTGCTAATTGAGAGCTTAAGCCTATTGTAAAGAGGGGAATCGTTTCACGTATTTTTTTTTTGGTAATTGATCGTACCACGTATTATTACTTGTCTATTTCATTTATTTGCTCTGCCTCATATTTGTTCACCTCTTTACTGTACCTGATGTTATTGGACCTCTAGTGCGTGTCGATGTCGACCCCTCGTCACCACTCCTCCAGGGTTAGGCTAGATACTTACTGGGTGCACGTTCATTTACGTACTCATACTACACTTGCTGCACATTTTTGTGCAGGTACATATATGTCCAATGATCTTTTAGGCGTATAGGCGCGGCTATTGCGGGGACTTTCCATGAGCTGCATTTCATGTTACGATCCGCAACCTGCAGGGTCTCCATCAGAGTTATTTATTCTCCTGTCTAATTTGTATCTCAGATAGATGTTGTATTTTATTTTATTTCCTAGTTGATGCTCATGCACTTGTGACACCAGATTTTGGGGGTATTTATGGGTTGTCCTTTATTGTAATTGTGAAAACATTATCAGTAACCCTGTAAATTCTATTTCTTACTATTTAGTTGATGAAAATTATGATTTTAAAAATACAAAAAAAGAGTAATTAAGTTAAACATTCATTGTTGGCTTGCTGACGGCAACGTTAGGCGCCATCACGATCTCTAGTGGATTTTGGGTCGTGACGCATAAAAAGATCTCCCAGCCTGTAATATAAAATATCTTCGCAGTGTTCGTTAGCTAGCAAATTTAATATTTATTCTAATTGACGTTATTGAGATTGAGAACATTATTTATATCGAGAAAGCAAACAAAGAGAACCCTTCCTATAATGAGCAAAAAAAAATGTTTATAAGAAAAGACAGTTATACAATAAACACTTGAATAAGAAATAAAAATGATGCCAATGGATGATGTCATAATGATTGACATATATGTTGTACGTACACTTTAATGGTGTAAATGCTATACAATAAACTACACGAACCAAATATTAATGCATGTAAAATAATTTGTTAACCGTTTCAATGAAAAGTAAATCGATGATATGTAATAAAGGAAAAAAAAGAAGGGCAAACTAAGAAAAAGTAGAGTGACTTTCGAGATACGGCTCAAAATTGTCAACTTGCACCTTTTAGGATTTGCTAACAAGAATAAACAAATTTAACTATAATTAGTTTCTCGATTTATTCGAGTCAAGATTCATTGGACACGTAAGTTACACGTACATTATATTTAAGTCAGTTGTTATGAAGTTCATATTAAAAAATAATAAAGAGTATATGAATAAAAGGCAATGTCGTTTTGTTGGCTTGTTTTCTTGTTAGCATCCTTTGAATTTTAAATAAAGAGTTATAAGTATAGAAAAAGTAACAATTAGAATAGACGTTTATATAGAAAATATTTACATAAGAAATAAGAAAAACTCATGGTATAAATAATGTAAATGCGTAAGTGGTAGGTGCATGAAAAAAAAGAGTAAAAGTATAGTTTGTATCGATCAAAAAAGATACAGTCATTGAGGGAAAAAGATATTGGTGTCCCAATATGGAGAAGAATGAAGAGAATATACTGATGGTTGTGATCAGATCTGAAGAAGAAGAAGAAGAAGAAGAAGAAGAAGAAGAAGAAGAAGAAGAAGAAGAAGAAGAAAGGAGGGGGAGCAGGTGACTAAAGAAGAAGAAGAAGAAGAAACTGATTGAGAAATAATTTTGTTTGGCAAGAACTATACATTTTTCAGTAAGTGAAATATATAATTTAGCGTATAAATTTAAGCAATTTTAAGTAATAACTACCACGTGTAATATCATAGAAGATTGTATATTGATTATGTAATATGCTTCCCTTGTTTTGATGGAAGAATTGGTCAAAAAAATTGGTAATTAACTTTTGTTTGAGACTTACTATCAAGAATTTAAACTAATTGAGTTTCTTAGTTTATCTAAGTCGCAAATTACTGCTTACAATTGTAATAGAGCAAATTGAATATTTATTCTGATTGATGTTATAGAGATCGAGAACATTTACATTGAGAAAGCAAAAAAAATAAAAAATAAAAAATCTATTTTATTATTAATTAACTGCTAATGAGCAGGAAAATGCGCCTATTAGAAGAGAATTTGTCAAAAAAAATTATGTTATAATAATTGAGACTTATGTTGCACGTACATTTGATGGTGTAAATATTGTACGATAGACTACACGAACCAAAGATTATGCATGTAAAATAATTTTTTAACCTTTTTAATGGTAAGTAAATCGATAATATGTAATCAAGGGAA
Source organism: Nicotiana attenuata (assembly GCF_001879085.1). Classification (NCBI taxonomy): domain Eukaryota; kingdom Viridiplantae; phylum Streptophyta; class Magnoliopsida; order Solanales; family Solanaceae; genus Nicotiana; species Nicotiana attenuata. The sequence continues at coordinate 17,706,168 of NC_032000.1, read as the reverse complement.
AAAATAGAGTGACCATCGGGATAGCGACAACATTGCCAACTTAGACAGTTTTAAGTTTAGCTAAAAAGAATAAAATCTAACTAATGAGTTTCTCGATTTATCTGAGTCAAGATTCATTGGATACATAAGGTGCACGTATTTTACATTCAAGTCAATCGTTGTGAAGTTTATATTAAAAATAATAACGAGTTTATATTAAACAATAGTCATGATGATACTTATATTGGCTTATTATCATCTCTTGAATTTTCAATAATGTAACGACCCGACCGGTCGTTTCATGAGTTACAGCCCCGCTTTTTCCATTTCTGCTTCTTATTGTGTTGTTCAGTTATTTTTCATCATATCTTGTTGGTTGTTCTGTGTTCGGAGTGGTCTTGGAGTGGAATGAGACACTTAGTCTCTTATTTAGAAGCTTAAGTTGGAAAAAGTCAACCGGATGTTGACTTATGTGTAGAAGACCTAGGATGTGAATTCTGATGGTTCGGATAGCTTCGGTAGGTGATTTTGGACTTAGGAGTGTGTTCGGAATGTAATTTGGAGGTCCGTGGTAGATTTAGGCTTGAATTGGCGAAATTAGAAATTTGGCGTTTTTCGATCGGCAGCGGATATAATATCGGGGTCGGAATGGAATTCCGAAAATTGGAGTAGGTCTGTTGTGTCATTTGTGACGTGTGTGCAAAATTTCAGGTCATTCGGATGAGGTTTGATAGGTTTTGGCATCGTTTGCGGAATTCGAAAGTTTGAAAATCCTTAGGCTTAAATCCGAGGGTGATTTGGTGTTTTGATGTTGTATTGAGTGTTTCGAAGGTTGGAATAAGTTTGAATGGTGATATGTGACTTGTTGGCATGTTTGGTTGAGGTCCCGAGGGCCTCAGGATGGATTTGGGTGGTTGACGGAAAGTTTTGCTTTGAGTTGTTGCTGCAGATTTTGCTGCTTCTATCATTTCCGCACCTGCGGATTGGGGACCGCAGGTGTGAGATCGCAGATGCGGTATGGAGGTTGCAGGTGCGTGTTTTGGTCATCAGGAGAAGAACCGCAGATGCGGTTATTTGGACGCATTTGCGGCACCGCAGGTGCGGTGAATGGGCGCAGATGCGGTCCTGGTCCTTTAAGTGATTTTTCGCAGGTGCGCACCTGGGACCGCAGGTGCGAGTCCGCGGGTGCGAGGAATTATCCGCAGGTGCGGAATCCTTGGGGCAGAAAGTAAAAATTGACCCCTTTGCGAATTTTGCCCATTTCCACCATTTTTGAAGTCGGGATTGAAGCTTTTGAGGGATTTTGAAGAGGGATTCAAGGGGAAACACATTGAGGTAATGTTTTTTAACCTAAAACTCGATTCTATGGTGACTTTTAGTTGATTAAGCATGAAATTTGTGGGATTTAAGGGTGAAAAATTGGGGAATTAGGGCTTGGAACTTGAGAGTTAAAATTGGGCGATTGAGGGGTCAAATGAAGTTAGATTTTGGAAAATTTGGTGTGTATGGACTCTTGAGAGGATAAGGATTCTGGTTTTGTAATTTTTGTCGGATTCCGAGACATGAGCCCGGGGGTTGGGTTTGGCCAATTTCGGGATTTTTGATTTAATTTGATAATTTTCGAATGGGCTTTGTTCCTTTAGCGTGTATTAATGATGTAATACTGATTTTGGTTAGATTCGGAGCATTTGGAGGCCGAATCGAGAGGCAAAGGCATCGCGGGTTAGAGTTTGGTCTGGTTTGAGGTAAGTAATGATTGTAAATGTTGTCCTGAGGTTATGAACCCCGGAATTCACATCGTTTCACTATTTTGAGGGGACGCACACGCTAGATGACGAGCGTGAGGGCGTGCACCATTGGGAATTGTGACTTGGTCCGTCCCGTAGCAACTATTAAGTTGTATATTTGACTGAAACTACTTGATACTATCGTACGTTAGAAAGTATTACTATATTTTGGGCTGAATGCCATATTTCGGCCTCGTGCCAAACTGTTTGGACCCTTAGGGGGCTTTTTACTACTATTCCTCACTATTTTGATTTTAATATCTGTACTCAGTCATGCGATGCTTTTACTGATTTCATAACTCAATCTTATTTACTCTGTTTGTTATATAAAATGATATTTTGGGCTGAGCACCCTGTTTTACTGTTAGCCCGAGTGGCTTGAGAGGTTTTTGACTGAGTAAGGCCGAGGACCTGTGTTGTGAGGATATCATGGGGTCGGGCTGCGCGCCGCAGCATGTTGTACTGTTTTGTGATATATGAGAGGTCGAGGGCCTAATTTATTATGCCACGAGATGGCTTGTGATAGCGCTTGGGGTGTAGGAGCCCCTCCGGAGTCTGAACACCCCTAGTGAGCGCGGGTACCCAGAGTGAGTGATATGATGTTGCCCGAGGGGCTGTTCTTGATTCATGTTATGCCCAAGGGGCTGATTATGAGTGACTGTGAGTTTGCCCGAGGGGCTGGTTCTGATTTATGTTATGCCCGAGGGACGGTTTATGATATATGTCATGCCCGAGGGGCTATTTATGATTTTATCATTTTACTCTAAACTTCATTGCATCTCTATTGAAACTATTAGAAAGACATTTTTCAAAGGATTTTTACTGAAATTGGATTTTAACGAGATAATTGATTTCGATACTGTTTTGGAAACGCACTGTACTTACTGTGGTGCTATGTTGTGGATTTATGTATTTTCATACTGCTCAGTCTTTATTTACTTTTATTACTTACTGAGTTGGCGTACTCACATTACTCCCTGCACCTTGTGTGCAGATCCAGGAGTTTCGGGACGTGACAGCGAGCACTGACCCATCATCTATCGCGGATATCCAGAGTCGGCAAGGTAGCTGCATGGCGATCGCAGCCTTGCTCTTCTCCCTCTTATCTTCCTTAGATTGTTTTAGTATTATATTTCCATACTGTGATAGTCTTTGTTGTATTTAGACAAACCTTAGTAGATGCTCGTGACTTGTGACACCCCGAGGTCGGGCTTATGTTTCTTCCGCACTTGTTATTTAGACTCATGTTATGGGATTTTATTTAAATAATAGCTTAAAACATCTTTATTTTGAAATATTGGTTTGATTTGGGTAGTGTCGGCTGGCCTAGTTTCATGATAGGCACCATCACGACCAGGTTGGTTTTGGGGTCGTGACAAGTTGGTATCAGAGCATAGGTTACATAGGTCTCACGAGTCATGAGCGGGTTTAGTAGAGTCTCGCGGATCGGTACTGAGATGTCTGTACTTATCTTCAAGAGGCTGCAGAACCTTTAGGAAAAACTTCACATTCTTGAATTCTTATCGTGCGAATCTGTTAATTCTGGTAACTAAACTTCTGTTATTCTATTCTCTCGCAGATGGTGAGGACACGTGCTACCGGTCAGGACGGACGACCACCAGTACCACCAGTTGGGGCCACTAGAGGCCGAGGACGCGGTCGAGGCCGTGGTAGGGGCAGGGGTGTAGCCCGCACAGCAGCTAGGGCAGCACCTACAGATCCACCAGCCGCCCCAGTTCATGACCAGGTCCCAGTTGCGGATGTTCTACCGTACCAGCTCAGGCACCGGCTGTGCCTATTGTTATCCCAGGCCTTCAGGAAGCCCTAGCCAGATTCTATCAGTGTGCACTGGCCTGGCTCAGGCGGTCTCAGTTACTACGGCCGCAGCTACTTCTCAGGCCAGGGGAGGCACTCAGACTCCCGCCGCTCGCACCCCTGAGCAGGTCGTACAGGGACTTCAGACACCGGGGGCACCACCAGCCCAGCCAGTTACAGCTGCTCAGGACTGTGTAGCTTCTGTTATGCCAGAAGACGAGCAGCGCAGATTGGAGAGGTTTGGTAGACTTCAGCCTCCGTCATTTAGTGGTGCTGAGGGTGAGGATGCATAGGGTTTCTTGTATAAGTGTCAGAGGATGCTTTCGACTGCAGGTATTTTGGAGACCAGTGGGGTCTCGTTCACTACTTTCTAGTTCTCCGGGGCTGCACTTAGTTGGTGGGAGGCTTACGAGAGGCGTAGGCCGGTTGGCGCAGTGCCCCTTTCTTGGCAAAAGTTCTCCGTTCTCTTTCTGGAGAAGTTTGTACCCAAGTCTCGCCGAGAGGAGCTGCACGGGAAGTTCGAGCAGCTTCGTCAGGGTGATAGGTCTGTTACACAGTATGAGATGCGGTTTTCTGAGTTGGCTCGTCATGCGGTCTGGTTGGTTCTCACAGACCGAGAGAGGATTAGGAGGTTTATAGATGGCCTCGATTTTCAGCTTCGATTGCTTATGACCAGAGAGAGAGTATCTTGTGCTACTTTTGATGAGGTTGTTGATATAGCTCGACAGATTGAGATGGTTCGTGGTCAGGAGAGGGTTGAGAGGGAGGCTAAGAGGCCTCGTGGTCAGGGTGGATTCAGTGGTGCTCCTCATGGGGGTCAATTTCAGCACAATAGAGGCCGTCCATTCAGGCATGCTCAGTCAGCTCGCCCAGTTTATCGCGGGGCATCATCAGGCCATGGTTCTCACAGTTCTCATCAGGGCCATTCATCACTTAGTGCCCTTCCCGCTCAGAGTTCGTCCCGTGCTCCATCAGTTCAGGGCTCTTCCATGCTAGGTTCTTCTTCTAGTCATCCTGGGGCTAGGGGTTCCCTTCAGCCCCTGTCTCCAGCACCAGGGGGTTGCTATGAGTGTGGAGAGTTAAGGAATATGTGGAGGCAGTGTCCTCGTCCTCATGGGGGTCCGCCTCAGCAGAGGAGTCAGCCATCGACTTCAGCACCATTTACTTCCCCACCCACCAGTCAGCTAGAGGTGGAGGACAGTCAGCTAGGGGTCGCCCTAGAGGGCGAGGTCGATCAGGCGTTGGTCAGGCCCGTTTCTATCCACTCCCAGCCAGACCACATGCTATTGCTTTAGATGCTGTGATTACAGGTATTGTCTCAGTCTGCCACAGAGATGCCTCTATGTTATTTGATCCTGGTTCCATTTTTTCATATGTGTCATCATATTTTGCTCGTTATTTGGATTCGCCCCGTGAGTCTCTTATTTCATCGGTTCGTGTATCTACTTCAGTGGGCGATACTATTATTGTGGACCACGTATATCGGTCGTATGTGGTGACTATTGGGGGTTTGGAGACCCCGAGTGGACTTTCTATGGCTTTGTATGGTGGATTTTGATGTAATATTGGGCATGGATTAGTTATCTCCGTGTCGTGCTATTTTGGACTGTCATGCTAAGACAGTGACGTTGGCTATGCCGGGGGTGCCACAGATTGAGTGGCGAGGTTCGACCGATTTTGTTCCCAGTAGGGTGATTTCATTTCTGAAGGCCCAGCGGATGGTTGGGAAGGGTTGTATTTCTTATTTGGCCTCCGTGAGGGATGTCAGTGCAGAGGCTCCTTCCATTGATTCAGTCCCGATAGTGAGAGATTTTCCAGATGTGTTTCCTGCAGACGTGTCGGGCATGCCACCGGACAGGGATATTGATTTTGGTATTGATTTGGTGTCGGGCATTCAGCCCATTTCTATTCCACCGTATCGTATGGCACCGGCGGAGTTGAAGGAGTTGAAGGAGCAGCTTTAGGAACTCCTTGATAAGGGGTTTATTCGTCCTAGTGTGTCGCCTTGGGGTGCGCCTATTCTATTTGTGAAGAAAAAGGATGGCACGATGAGGATGTGCATTTATTACAGGCAGTTGAACAAAGTCACAATCAAGAACAAGTATCCTTTGACTCGTATTGATGATTTATTTGACCAGCTTCATGGAGCGAGGGTGTTCTCCAAGATTGATCTCAGGTCGGGGTATCACCAGTTGAAGATTAGGGACTCGGATATTCTTAAGACAGCTTTCAGGACCCGATATGGTCATTATGAGTTCCTTGTGATGTCATTTGGGTTGACCAATGCCCCAGCAGCGTTCATGCATTTGATGAACAGCGTGTTTCGGCCCTATCTCGACTCGTTTGTTACTGTATTCATTGATGATATTCTGGTGTACTCGCGTATTCAGGAGGAGCACGCTGAGCATTTGAGAGTTGTATTGCAGCGGTTGAGGGAGGAGAAGCTTTATGCAAAGTTCTCCGAGTGTGAGTTTTGGCTCAGTTCAGTGGCATTCTTGAGGCACGTGGTGTCCAGTGAGGGTATTCAGGTTGATCCGAAGAAGATAGAGGCAGTTCAGAGTTGGCCCAGACCGTCCTCAGCCATAGAGATTCGCAGCTTTCTTGGTTTGGCGGGTTATTACCGTCGGTTCGTTCAGGGATTTTCATCTATTGCGTCACCCTTGACCAAATTGACTCAAAAGGGTGCTCCATTCAGGTGGTCGGATGAGTGTGAGGCGAGCTTTCAGAATCTTAAGACTGTCTTGACCACAGCTCCAGTGTTAGTTTTGCCATCAGCTTCAGGTTCATATACAGTATATTGTGATGCTTCTAGAGTTGGTATTGGGTATGTGTTGATGCAGGAAGGTTGAGTGATTACTTATGCTTCTCGTCAGTTGAAGCCCCATGAAAAGAACTACCATGTTCACGATTTGGAGTTGGCTGCCATTGTTCACGCGTTAAAGATTTGGAGGCATTATCTCTATGGCGTGTCTTGTGAGGTGTTTACTGATCATTGTAGCCTCCAGCACTTGGTCAAGCAGAAGGATTTCAATTGAGGCAGCGGAGATGGTTAGAGCTGCTAAAGGATTATGATATTACTATTTTGTACCATCCGGGGAAGGCCAATGTAGTGGCAGATGCCTTGAGTAGGAAGGTGGTGAGTATGGGCAGTTTGGCATATATTCCTGTTGGGGAGAGACCTCTTGCAATTGATGTTCAGGCTTTAGACAATCGGTTTGTGAGGTTGGATATTTCGGAGCCCAGTCGGGTCTTAGCTTGTGTGGTTTCTTGGTCTTCCTTATTTGATCGCATCAGAGGGCGCCAGTATGATGATCCTCATTTACTTGTCCTCAAGGACAGAGTTCAGCACGATGATACCAGAGATGTGACTATTGGTGATGATGGGGTGTTGAGGATGCAGGGCCGGATATGTATGCCCAATGTAGATGGGCTTTGGGAGTTGATTCTGGAGGAGGCCCATAGCTCGCGGTATTCCATCCATCCAGGTGCCGCAAAGATGTATAAGGATTTGAGACAGCACTACTGGTGGAGAAGAATGAAGAAGGATATAGTCGGGTATGTGGCTCGATGCATCAATTGTCAGCAGGTGAAATATGAGTATCAGAAACTAGGTGGCTTACTTCAGCAGATAGATATTCAGAGTGGAAGTGGGAGCGGATCACCATGGATTTCGTAGTTGGACTCCCACGGACTTTGAGGAAGTTCGACGCCATTTGGGTGATTGTGGATCAGCTGACCAAGTCCGCACACTTCATTCCGGTGTGTACTACCTATTCTTCAGAGCGGTTAGCTCAGATTTATATCCGAGAGATTATTCGCCTGCATGGTGTCCTAGTTTCTATCATTTCAGATAGAGGTACTCAGTTTACATCGCAGTTTTGGAGGGCCGTGCAGCGAGAGTTGGGTACTCAGGTTGAGTTGAGCACAACTTTTCACCCGCAGACGAACGGACAGTCCGAGCGCACTATTCAGATATTAGAAGACATGTTGCGCGCTTGTGTCATTGATTTTAGGGGTTCATGGGATCAGTTTCTATCGCTCGCGGAGTTTGCATATAACAACGGTTATCCATCAAGTATTCAGATGGCTCCATATGAGGCTTCATATGGGAGGCGGTATAGATCTCTAGTAGGTTGGTTTGAGCCGGGCGAGGCAACTTTTGGGTATAGACTTGGTTCAGGATGCTTTGGACAAGGTGAAAGTGATTTAGGAGTGTCTTCGTACAGCGCAGTCGAGACAAAAGAGTTATGCTGACAGGAAGGTGCATGATGTGTCTTACATGGTTGGAGAGAAGGTTCTACTGAAGGTTTCACCCATGAAGGGTGTTATGAGATTTGGGAAGAAGGGTAAATTGAGTCCTCGGTTCATTGGGCCTTTTGAGGTGCTTCGGAGGATTGGGGAGCTTGTCGAGTGTGCATCCGGTATATCATGTTTCTATGCTCCGGAAGTATATTGGGATCCGTCTCATATTTTGGATTTCAGTACGGTTCAGTTAGACGGTGATTTGACTTATGATGTGGAGCAAGTGGCTATTTTGGAGCGGCAGGTCCGAAAGTTGAGATCAAAGGATATAGCTTCTGTGAAAGTGCAGTGGAGAGGTCGTCCCATGGAGGAGGCTACTTGGGAGACCGAGCGGGAGATGCGGAGCAGATATCCACACCTGTTTGAGGCTTCAGGTATGTTTCTTGACCCGTTCGAGGACGAACGTTTGTTTAAGAGGGGAGGATGTAACGACCCGGCCGGTCGTTTCATGAGTTACAGCCCCGCTTTTCCCATTTCTGCTTCTTATTGTGTTTTTCAGCTATATTTCGTAATATCGTGTTGGTTGTTCTGTGTTCGGAGTGGTCTTGGAGTGGAATGAGACACTTAGTCTCTTATTTAGAAGCTTAAGTTGGAAAAAGTCAACCGGATGTTGACTTATGTGTAGAAGACCTCGGATATGAATTCTAACTGTTCGGATAGCTTCGGTAGGTGATTTTGGACTTAGGAGCGTGTTCGGAATGTAATTTGGAGGTCCGTGGTAGATTTAGCCTTGAATTGGCGAAATTGGAAATTTGGCGTTTTGCGATCGGCAACGGAAATCTTGATATCGGGGCCGGAATGGAATTTCATAAATTGGAGTAGGTCCATTGTGTCATTTGTGACGTCTGTGCAAAATTTCAGGTCATTCGGATGAGGTTTGATAGGTTTTGGCATTGTTTTTGCGGAATTCGGAAGTTTGGAAATCCTTAGGCTTGAATCCGATGATGATTTGGTGTTTTGATGTTATTTTGAGTGTTCTGAAGGTTGGAATAAGTTTGAACGGTGAGATGTGACTTGTTGGCATGTTTGGTTGAGGTCCCAGGGCCTCGGGATGGATTTGGGTGGTTGACTAAAAGTTTGGCTTTGAGTTGTTGCTGCAGATTTTGCTGCTTCTGTCATTTCCGCACCTGCAGATTGGGGACTGCAGGTGCGAGGTCACAAATGCGGTATGGAGGTCGCAGGTGCGTGTTTTGGCCATCAGGAGAAGAACCGCAGATGCGGTTATTTGGACGCATCTGCGGCACCGCAGGTGCGGTGACTGGGCGCAGATACGGTCCTGGTCCATTAAGTGATTTTTCGCAGGTGCGCACCTAGGACCGCAGGTGCGAGGAATTGTCCAGGTGCGGAATCCCTGGGACAGAAAGTATATATTGACCCCTTCGCGAAAGTTGCCCATTTCCACCATTTTTGAAGTGGGGATTGAAGCTTTTGAGGGATTTTGAAGAGGGATTCAAGGGGAAACACGTTGAGGTAATGTTTTTGAACCTAAAACTCGATTCTATGGTGATTTTCAGTTGATTAAGCATGAAATTTGTGGGATTTAAGGGTGAAGAATTAGGCAATTAGGGCTTGGAACTTGAGAGTTAAAATTGGGCGATTGAGGGGTCAAATTGAGTTAGATTTTGGAAAATTTGGTGTGTATGGACTCGTGAGAGGATAAGGATTCAGGTTTTGTGATTTTTGTCGGATTCCGAGGAGTGGGCTCGAGGGTTGGGTTTGGCCAATTTCGGGATTTTTTATTTAATTTGATAATTTTTGCATGGGCTTTATACCTTTAGCGTGTATTAATGATGTAATACTGATTTTGGTTAGATTCAGAGCATTTGGAGGCCGAGTCGAGAGGCAAAGGCATCGAGGGTTAGAGTTTGGTCCGGTTTGAAGTAAGTAATGATTGTAAATATTGTCCTGAGGGTATGAAACCCCGGAATTCACATCGTTTCACTATTTTGAGGGGACGCACACGCTAGATGACGAGCGTGAGGGCGTGCACCGTTGGGGATTGTGACTTGGTGCGTCCCGTAGCAACTATTAATTTGCATATTTGACTGATACTACTTGTTACTATCGTATGTTAGAAAGTATTACTATGTTTTGGGCTGAATGCCATATTTGGGCCTCGTGCCAAACTGTTTGGACCCTTAGGGGCTTTTTACTACTAGTCCTTACTGTTTTGATTTTAATATCTGTACTCAGTCATGCGATGCTTTTACTCATTTCATAACTCAGTCTTATTTACTCCATTTGTTATATAAAATGATATTTTGGGCTGAGCACCCTGTTTTACTGTTAGCCCGAGTGGCTTGAGAGGTTTCTGACTGAGTAAGGCTGAGGGCCTGTGTTGTGAGGATATCATGGGGTCGGGCTGCGCGCCGCAGCATGTTGTACTGTTTTGTGATAGATGAGAGGTCGAGGGCCTGATTTATTATACCACTAGATGGCTTGGGATAGCGCTTGGGCTGTAGGAGCCCCTCCGGAGTCTGAACACCCCCAGTGAGCGTGGGTACCCAGAGTGAGTGATATGATGTTGCCCGAGGGGCTGTTCTTGATTCATGTTGTGCCCGAGGGGCTTATTTTGAGTGACTGTGAGGTTGCCCGAGGAGCTGGTTCTGATTGATGTTATGCCCGAGGAGCGATTTATGATATATGTCTTGCCCGAGGGGCTATTTATGATTTTATCATTTTACTCTAAACTTCAATGCATCTCTGTTGAAACTGTGAGAAAGACATTTTTCAAAGGATTTTTACTGAAATTGAATGTTAACGAGATAATTGATTTCTATACTGTTTTGGAAACGTACTGTACTTATTGTGGTGCTAGATGTGGATTTATGTGTTTTCATACTGCTCAGTCTTTATTTACTTTTATTACTTACTGAGTTGGCGTACTCACATTACTCCCTGCACCTTGTGTGCCGATCCAGGAGTTTCTGGACGTGATAGCGAGCGCTGACCCATCATCCATCGCGGATACCCGGAGTCGGCAAGGTAGCTGCATGGCGATCGCAGCCTTGCTCTTCTCCCTCTTATCTTCCTTAGACTGTTTTAGTATTTTACTTCCAGATTATGATAGTCTTCGTTGTATTTAGACAGAGCTTAGTAGATGCTCATGAGTTGTGACACCCCGAGGTCGGGCTTATGTTTCTTCCACACTTGTTATTTAGACTCGTGTTATGGGATTTTATTTAACTAATAGCTTAAAACGTCTTTATTTTGAAATATCGGTTTGATTCGGGGTAGTGTCGGCTGGCCTAGTTTTATGATAGGCGCCATCACAACCAGGTTGTTGGGATCGTAACAAATAAAGAGTTAAAAATATAAATAAAAAAAGGAGTTAAAAAGTAGAAAAAGTGACAATTAGAGGAGACGTCTATAAAGGAAACACTTGCATTAGAAGCAAAAGAAATTAATAGTACACAGGCGTAATAAATGAATAAACGGTAAGTAAATGGAAAAGTGGATAAAAGTATGATTTATATTGATAAAAATAAATACATTCATGGAGGGGGAAGGTGATGGTTTCGTAATCTGAAGAAAAAGGAGAAAAATATATTGATAGTCGTGGTCGAATCCGAAGAAGAAGAAGAAGAAGAAGAAGAAGAAGAAGAAGAAGAAGAAGAAAGATGACACGTGGTAGTAATGATGGTAGCGACGGAATCTAAAAAATAAAATGAGGAGAAGGTGTTGGTGGTAGTGGGCGAATATGAAGAAGAAAATGGTATTGATGGTGGTTATGGTTGAATCTGAAAAGAGGAGGAGGTGAAAGTGGTGACAATAGCAACAACGGTACCGGCAATAGCGGATAGATCTAATAAATGATGATGATGAGGAGGAGGAGGAGGAGGAGAGCTGATGGTGATGGTCGAATCTGAAGAAGTAGAAGGTAGTAGTGATAGTGATTTTGGCCAGATTTGAAGAACAGGAGGAGGAGAAGATGAAGTTGCTGATTTTGGGCAAGAAATTTACATTTTTTAGTAAATAAAATTTATAATTTAGACTTTAACTTAACTTAATTTTTCGATATTTTATTTCACGGTAATAACTGTTGTGTGAAATATCTTTAAAGAAAATTATAAAGATATCATAATAGACTTCAATTGTTCTGATTTAAGAATTTGTCCATAAGAAAATTGATAATTAACTTGTCATTTGAAAACTTACTATATATCAAGAATATGAAATTAATTGAGCTTCTCAATTTATCTAAGTCGCAAGTTACTATGTAGACTTGCTAAGAGAGAAAATTGAATATCTATTCTGGTTAAAATATAGAGATCGAGAATATTTATATCGAGAAAGCAAAAAAAGAAAACCCATTCTATCTTATTATTAATCAACTGCTATTGAGCATTTAGAAGAACCAGTTATACAATAAATTCTAGAGTAAGAAATAAAAAAGATGCCGACACAAATGATGCACTAAATTATGTTGTAATGGTTGACACGTATGTCGCACGTATGTTGCACGTGCATTAAACAGTGTAAATGCTATACAACAAACTTTGCAAACCAAAAATTAATGCAAGTAAAATATTTTTTTAAACCCATTTGGAAAGTAAACTGATGAACACTTCACAATAGCCTTAAATGTCTTTAAAGATAATCCGAAAGGAAAGAAACCAAAAAATGTGACTCGTGTAACGCGTCATATAAAACAAAGCAACGCGGCATGCCCATAAGAGATGATGTCACAAGCTACAAATTGAGTTTCTTTTTTTGCTTTTCTAGAAAAGAAAATGAAAGTTACCGCTTCATGTCCTTAATCATGATCATTTACGTCTCAATTTCTAATCAAGTTAGCATTAATTAACTGAGACCAAACTTCCATCAAAATAAATTTTCTGCAACTTATCTGTTACGGTCTAGCGCATAAAATGGTTAACATTGTAAATTCTATATAATTAACTACACGAACCAAAGATTAATGCATAAGAAATATTTTATTAACCCTTTTAATAAAAAGTAAATCGATTATAAAAATAAAAAAAAGCAAACTATAAAAAATTAAGGTGACTCTTGAGATAGGGACACAATTATCACCTTGCCATTTTTAAGATTTTTAATAAGAATAAAAAATCTAACTAATTAGTCTCTCAATTTATCTGAGTCGAGATCATTGGACACGTAAGTTGCACGTATATTATACTCAGCTCAGTCGATGTAAATTCTTATTAAAAATAATAATGAGTATATGAATAAACAATAAAGTCATAATGCAGTTCATATTGGCTTATTAATATCCCTTGAATTTAAATAAAGAGTTAAAAATATTGAAAAAACGGTAATTATAGGAGGCGTCTATATATGAAATACTTACATTAGAAAAAAAAAGTTAGTGAAATAAATGACGTAACAAATGAGCAAGCGGTAGGTAAGTGAAACAAAAGAGTAAAAATAAGATTTGTATTGATCAAGACAAATACATTCATAGAGGGGAAATTGATGGCTTCCAAATCTGGAAAAAAAAAAGAGGATGTACTGATAGTGATGATCGGATCAGAAAAGGAAGAAAGATGACATGATGGTATTAATAGTGGTGGCGGGCGAATATAAAGAACAAAATTGAGGAGGATATATTGGTGGTACTGGGCAAATTTGAAGAAAAAAATGGTGGCGATATTGGTTATAGCTGAATCTGGAAAAAATGAGGAGGCGGTGGTGGTGATGGTAGCGGCAACGAACCGACAATAGCGGATAGATCTGATATGTGATGACCCGAAAGGTCATCTTATGTTTTGGAACCCAATTCTGCGCTTTAAGCTTTAAACACCTCTTTTTTATCCGTCCTCGATTTGCGTGCTCAATCCAAGCATGTTTTCGGGAAGCATTTATGTTAAAAATTGATGAAAATAAGAATTTTGCCTAAAAATTTTATTTGAGTTGACTTCGATCAACGTTTTGAGCAAATGGATCCAGGTTAATGTTTTGACGGTCCCGATGCCCGCAATTGAATTCGGAAGTCCCCAACCCAAGAAATCGGACTTTATCCAAATTTGAAAGTTAAAGGCTAAATGAAGTTGAAATGCTTGACCAATATTTGACTTTTTGGACATCGGGTTCGTATTTTGGTTCCGGAACCCAGTATAGGTCCAATACCATATTTATGACTTGTCTGTGAAATTTAGTGAGAAACGGAGTTGATTTGACGTGATTTGGATGTCCGGTTGTGAAAATATAAATTTTAAAGTTTTCTTGAAAATGTCCTTTGATTTGGTGTTTAATTCATAGTTCTAGGTGTTATTTTGGCGATTTGATCACGCGAGCAAGTTCGTATGATATTTTTAGACTTGTGTGCATAGTTGGTTTAGAGCCCCGAGGGCTCGGTGAGTTTCGGATAGGCTACGGAGTGAAAATTGGACTTAGAACTCAGCTAATGTTTCAGATTTTGTTGCAGGCCTCAGACCTCGCATTTGCGAGGTGAATCATCGCATTTGCAACCACTGATGGGTTCGCATGTGCGATCTACTCATCGCATTTGCGAAGAGTAGCTGAGGAGGCCAGAATTCGCATTTGCGAAGTGGAGGCTAGGTAGGCAGTGATCGCAAATGCGATCAATAGGTCGCATTTGCGGAAGGATCATAGTTTGCATCTGCGAACTATTCTTCGCATTTGTGAAGAAAGCAGGGGTGTGAGGATCTTCGCATTTGTGAGGTGACGAGTAGTTATGCGTTGTTGTTGGGTTAAAGCATGCGGGTGGGACTTAGTTTCTTGTACTTATTGCTTCTTTGATCATGTTATCTCTGTTTAGACTAGTATTATTAAATTGGTCGTTCTTATCATGTTTACAGATCTTTGGGCTATAATTAAGTATTGATTTCAAGTTGAGGTTGGTATTGTGGAACCAAATGTTGAAGTAAGGCTTGTTCTTGTTATTTTATCTCCTTGTTGTTATTTGTTCATTGACTTATGGTAAGGGAGAGTGTTATGCTTCGTGAGTGTTAATGCACGAAGGGTGATGCTGTGCCATGTTGTGAGTGTTAATGCACGAAGGGTGATGTCATTCCATATTGTGAGTATTGATGCACGAAGGGTGATATCGTGCCATGTTATGAGAGTTAATGCATGAAGGTGATGTTGTGCCGTTTCTATTGATTTATATAGTGAGGTTGAGAGTAAAAGCACGAAGGGTGATGTTGTGCACTTTTCTTTATTATGTTTAACTGTTTTCATTGGTTCAAGGTATAATGGATGTTCAAGTTATCATTGTTGTTGTGTTTCTCTATCTCGTATTCCCCTCGGCATGTTCCCCTCCCGATATTTTCTGTCTAGCCTTTAATTGTTGTTATTTGTACATATACCGTTAATTTGCATAAGTTTATTATGTAGGTGTCTTGTCATAGCCTCGTTACTACTTCGTCGAGGTTAGGCTCGACACTTACCAGTATATGGGGTCGGTTGTACTTATACTGCACTCTGCACTTCCTGTACAGATTTTGGTACTGGCCCGAGCTGATCGTGAGGTTAGCGGTTAGCCGCTGGATTGATTGACAGGAGACCCAAGGTAGATCTGTTGGCGTCCGCAGACCCTGGAGTCTCTCCCTAGTCTTAGTATTTTACTGTTTCTTTTCCTTCAGAATATTGTATTTTCTTTTAGACTCTTTTTGTAGTTAATCGTAGTAGCTCGTGAGTTGTGACTCCAGATCCTAAATGTTTCAAATGTTTTGGGTTTATGATATTCCGCAAAGTAGTTCTAATTCCTATTTAGCTTAATTGTTCTTATTATTGAAACTGGATAAAGTTGGCATTAAGAAACCTCTAACGTTGGCTTGCCTAGCAAGTGAAATGTTAGGCGCCATCACGGTCCCGACGATTGAAATTCCGGATCGTGACATAATGAATGACGTTATACAGATGGAGAATATTTATATCGAGAACGAAAAGAAAGAAAACTCTTTCTATCTTATTATTAATCAATTGCTATTGAGCAAAAAAGTAAGTTTGTTAGAAAAATAATTCTATAATAAATAATAGAACAAGAAATAAAAAAGATGCCAACATAAATGGTGCCCTAAATTATGTTGATGGTTGACACGTAAGTTGCACGCACATTAAACAGTGTAATGTTGTATAATAAACATTACGAACCAAAGATTAATGCATGTAAAATGTATTTTTTAAACGTTTTGGAAATTAAATTAATGATATGTAATAAAGGAAAAGGGAGCAAACTATGAAAAAGTAGAGTCATTCCTGAGATAGGGACAAAATTATCAACTTGCCACTTTTAAAATATGTTAACAACAATAAAAGATCTAATTAATTAGTTTCTTAATTCATCTTCGACTCACTAAACACGTAAGTTGCACGTATATTACATTCTGGTAAGTCGTTATCAAGTTCATATTAAAAGATAATAAAGAATATATAGATAAACAACAAAGTCATTATGAAGTTTATATTGACTTGTTTTCCTTATTAGCATCCCCTGTATTTTGAATAAAAAGTTAAAAGTGTAGAAAAAATTATAGGAAACACTTATATTAGAAGCGAGAAAAACTAATGGTATAAATGATGTAATAAATGAGTAAGAGGTAGGTGAATGAAAAAAGGAGTAAAAGTATGATTTGTATCGATCAAACATATATTAACGAAGGGGGAAGTTGGTGGTGGTGTTCGTCGCAAAAGAAGAAGCACGACTAGAAATTCGGCCAAAACTGACCGCAGTCAACCGACCAAAAAACCGACGTACGTTGGTCGGTTTTAAAAACATTTTCTTTTATAGATTTTTTACGAAACACAGTGAATTCGGTCGGGTTTTTTGGGCGCCAAATGCGGAAAATTATTTTTGCATCCCAGAAAATTTATTTTTTAAGAAACCGACCAACTTCGATTAGTTTTTTATTTAAAATAAATTAAAATTAATATTCAAAAAGTGATCAAAATCGGTCAGTTATTTCAGTCGTATTTTAAAAAACCTACCGATTTCGATCGATAATTTTTTTTTAAAAAAAAAAATAAAGAAGAAATTGGTCAATTATTTTTGCGCAAAAATAAAATTAAATAAAATAAAATAAAGTCTTAAATCAAAAAGCACTCATAGTCTAGTGGTAGAATAGTTCTTGTCACAACATAGACCTTGGTTCAATTCTCAATCTCTTTTTACCAATTTATTAAAGAAAAATTAAAACCTTTTCCTTTCTCCTCCTTCTCCATGGCAGCACCAGCACTACATGTTTCATCCACCAAGAACACCACCCTCCATACAATTAAAATCCGAAAAGTCCAGACGAATCGGTAAAAAGTCGGGGTGTGCATTCGATTTATCGATTCGATTTTGACCCTTATCGATAATTACTTATCAATTATCGATTTGTACATATGCTTATCGTTATCGTTTCAATAAGGTTTCGATTTTTTCGATTTCGATTTATCGATTTTTGGGGCTTATCGATTTGGTTATCGATTACACCAATAAGAAAATTTGCGGGATTCCGCGGAAAGTATATCACTATAAACACGCCTAACTAATATGGACCAAAAGAAGCTAAAGTAAGACGAACACCGTTTATAACATAAAAATTGTGTCAACAAGCACATGCAACGAAACTAAAGTAAGGGATCAAATGTATGCCACCAACACTCCAACGGTATAAAAAAAATACATCATCACGGCTAATTCTATTTTCCATTAATTTGAACTTCATTCCCTTGAGCTTTAAATATGATCATTCCTTGAATGTGGTAAATGAAATAATAGGGTTAGGGACTTAGGGTAAAGGAAAGGGTATTATAGAATAAGGGACAAAAAAAAAATTAAAAAAAAAAAAGTAAAAAAAAATAATTTTTTTTTTGTATTTCTTATCGGTTTATCGATAAACCGATAAACCGAAGAGGACAAAATCGAAATCGAAATGATAACTCGATAAGGAAAATTTCGAAATCGAAATCGAAATCGATAAACAGATATCGATAAATCGATAACAAATAATCGATTCGATTTGTCGATAAACCGATTCGAATGCACACCCCTAGTAAAAAGAACTCTCTTCCATTATATTCTCCAAAGTTATCTTGAAAATCTCCATACAATTAGTAAAAAGAAGAAAAACAATTTCCAACAATCTCAAATGGGAGCTCGCTGATACATAGATATTTTGGCGTAGAAACCAACATCCTCCAAATCTAATTCTATTTATTCCTTTTACGTTTTCTGAACAGAAATTTTAAGAAAGATTCAAATCATCTCTAAAATTTTCAATCTTCTACGCCCAATAAATTGATTTTCTCAAAATTAAAATTTTTGGGGGGGGGAGGAATCGGGCAGCAACAAAATGAAGGGGTGAAGGAAGAAAGAGAAGGGAGGGCGTAGGGGTGGGTGAGAGTTTTCAGCTTTTGCATTTCTTTTTTGTTTTTCCTTTTCATTTGCTTTCTTTTCTGATTTTAATACTTTTTTAATCAAAATTGTTATATTCACGCGCTTTTGTATCGTGGTGTCCACATATTTTAGCCACATCATTTAAGTCGTTGCCACATAAGTATGGTCAATGGTCAAAGGTGTTTATTGATACACATTACGTAAGTACAAGTGTTCAAATGGAAAACTTGTAAGTTCATTTACCGGATTGACAAACGGGTACAAGTTTAAGTGGTCTGGATGCCATTTCGCCTTAAAAAACAAACCGGATTCGGTCGGTTATATTTTTTTGGCCGATTGTGGAATTTAATTAACCGGCCGAAATCGGTCAGTCACAACTGACCGAAGTCGATCGATTGGCTCTACCGACCATCACAAATTGGTCGGGTTTCGATCGTTTTTTACCGATTATCGACCAACATCGGTCGATTTTTGCTTGTTTTTAGTAGTGAATGAGGAGGATGTACTAATGGTGGCGGTCAGATATCAAGAAGAATAAAGATGACGTGGTGGCGGATGAATCTGATGAATAAAAATGAGGAGGAGGTGCTAGTAGTAATAGGCGACTTTGGAGAAGGAAATGGCGGTGATGGTTGTTGTGGCTGAATCTAAAATGGGAGCAGGTGATATAGCAGTAGCGGCTATGATAACGACGATGGAAATTGGATCTAATGAATGATGATGATGATGAGGAGGAGGAGAGATGGTAGTTGCGGTCAAATCTGAAGAAGAAGAAGGAGAAGGTAGTAGTGATGGTGGTGGTTGCCAAAGTTCTAATGAACAAGATCAAGACGTGTAGAACATTTCAGAAGATACATTTATTAGAAGACACTTACTGTGTTAGAAATAAGGAAACGAATTGTATAAATGACATAACAAATAAGAAATCGATTTGCATTAGTCTCGATATTTATACCATTTTTACGTAACTAAGTACTAGTAGTACCTTTACTACATAGTACGTAAATAATCAATGTGATTATTCATATGTTCCCGAACCCACCCCATAAGAAGAAAAAAAGGAAAAGAAAAAGAGAAAAAGAAACAGTCGAAACCTTAAAATAGTGACATTCTGACATGGAGGCTTTTATAAAACACAGCTAGTGCATGCATGTCAACGGTGGCAGATCTAGAGGGCAACGTGTGCGGGTTCCCAGAAACCCAGTAGCTTTTGTACAGTCCTTATATATGTATTAGAAAATTTATTAAATATCTATAAGTATTTGATTATGAAATGTATTGTTAACTTGAGATCGTTACAGGAATTCATAAACTTCAAAGTCTGGATCTGCCTCTGCATATTAGTATTCTAGACTTTTAATCTCGACAAAAAAGTTAGACTTAAAAAAAATCTCAGGTAACTAAGCACATATCAATTTGTTTTTCAACATAGACGTGCGCACATATATATATATATATATATATATATATTTGGTAATAACATTCCACATTTAGCTTTGTGGATGTTAATACTTTCATAAAGGTTTTTCTAAGAGTAATATTTTATGAAAGAATGTGCTTAATTAGCACATGCTTGAGCCAAATATTCCAAGAAAAAGGATGAAGAAAAAGATACAATGGCAAACTACTAAGTTTATAGACTTATATATAATTTTTTTTATTTATTTTTTTGTTAATTTTGTTTAATACAATAACTGAACATTTTGCAGTCCATATACTCTATCAACACACCATAGTACACATTAGCTCTATACATGCTAATTATACCTTTACAAGTTTACATGCATGCATGTTTTTTCTTTCTTTACCATATAAAAAGAGCTAATTAAACAACAACAAAATAATAATTAAGTAATTAAATTAACCACACCATGGAGGATAATTAATCCCATCATCCAAGTTGCATGCATATATGCCTGGATCATTCACTGCTTCTTGAAATGAAGTTGATGCTTTTGCTTCCTCCCATATTGAAGAATCATCAATTTCTGGCAAATTCATATTCAAATCTCTCCACATTTCTCCACCAATTCCTTCATTCTGATTAATATTGTTTTCATCAAACTCTTCAGCTGTTTGATTAATGTCCAGAAACTGAAATGAAGTTTGATCCGCAGTAGAAAAACTGTTGTTACCAAAATCATTGTTGAAATAGAAAGATGTGTTATCATTTCCCATACTCCAAGTTGATGGTGATGCTACATTATAAACAGCAGCTGGATTGCATGTGGGAGGAGCTGAAACTGGGCCTCCAGCATTGTCTAGGCCCATGGTATTGGGCCTAGAATTCTGGGCCTGGGCCTGTTTGTTGTAGAGATGCGGCAAGTTGAGTTTCGCATCGGCTCCGTAGAGTTTACGGGCCGCGGCATCGTATGCCACGGCCGCATCATAAGAATTCTCAAAAGTGCCGAGCCACAAGCGGGCTCCGCGATTGGGCTCGCGGATTTCCGCGACCCATTTACCCCAAGTACGCTGGCGGACACCTTTATAAGTGCAGCTAGCATTTTCAGGCCCACCTTTACCTCTCATACAGCCTTTTCTTGAAGTAGCTTGAGTTATTTTTTTGGTTTTTCTTTCAACAGAGTAAGTTGATGACATTGTTGGGCAAAATGAGGACTGAGTTTTTCAGGAGAGAAAATGAGTTTTTGAGTAGATGGAGA
This sequence comes from Nicotiana attenuata, assembly GCF_001879085.1. Lineage (NCBI taxonomy): Eukaryota > Viridiplantae > Streptophyta > Magnoliopsida > Solanales > Solanaceae > Nicotiana > Nicotiana attenuata. The sequence goes on along the minus strand of NC_032000.1, from coordinate 17,685,313 downwards.
TTAGTTTTAGATGGGGGTATTTATAGTTGAGGAAAGGTGAAAATGGGTTGTGCTTTAATGGAGGAAACAAGTCTAAGATACGTGTCTGTTTACATGGTTAGCTTGTTGATACTTGTCAAGTGAAACTTTTGATCATGTTTGTATATTTTTTTTTTTTAAAGAAGATCATGTTTTGTGTCTCTAGTTAATACAAATGCTTATGCGTTTTTTTTGTTCTCAAGCAAAGGTGTCGAAGACATGAGTGTTACACCTCAGAATGCTGTTTTAGGTTTTCTTCTTCTTATTCTTTTTCCTTTTAAAGTTTTCCCATTTCAACCTGCGTTTCATATTAAGAGTGTATGAGTAGACTGTGTTTAAGTGAACACAGAGTATAAGAAAAAAAGAAAGATTTTTGCTGCATACCAAAAATATCTATTAAAATTTATGGTATTAGACATGTCATGATATTTCTGTAGTTAGTAAAAATAAGAAGTTCAGGGAAACAACCTCAGGGTAAGGCTGCGTACAATAGATCCTTGTGGTCTGGTCTTTCCCACGCGGGAGCTTAGTGCACCGGGCTGCCCTTTTTAAATAAAAATAAGAAGTTCAAATTTAAAGAATTTTAAAAAAAAGTGTCATGTTTATATGAAACAAATTAAAAATGAATGAGTGTTAATATAAAATTAAGTGAGTTTTTGTCCTTGTTTTGAAACTGGCATGTAAAAAACCAAATTAAAAAATAGGATGAAGTAAATCCTTACGTCAGTCCCGGGAAAAAATTGAGTGTGGATAAGTACGGAATCACTCCAAAAACATAGCAGAGGAGATATAGACAATTAAGAAGAGGTAGCTTACATATACGTGGCTGTTTAAAGTCTGATGGATAACAGTTGTGTAGAATTGGAAGTTAGTCCAGATTCATTTGTGGTATTCATGGCAAAGTAGAAAAGAGGAAAAGTAATGAATAAGCCAAATTGAGAAGATTAGATAGCTTTGAAGAATTAACAAACTGAGCCTGTGGGTATAGTAAATGCAATTTTCCAATGAGTTTCTTTTCATTCACACGAGTCTTGTGAGTCCGAGGAAAATATGTCCTCCTGTCGGAACCTTCCTGTCGCTAAGTACAAAATCTTGTACTACTGTCCACCCCCCAGCCCCAGGGACTAGCAGGTTTGGGGGGGGGGGGAGGGGGGGTAGGCTCCTCTTCCCAATATAAAAGAGAACCCCCCATAAGCAAAATATAGCACTGTGTGAATCATGGAAAATGTAGTATGAGATTGGCCACTAGGAAAACCCTCTTTATAGTATTTGATAAAGTATTCATATTCACCAACTAATTCGGATTCGCATCGTGTAAGAATAATGCATGTGAACACGATTCAAGAAAGGAGCCTTAAATGGCTATAAAGATCATCCAAAGAGAGAAAAAGACAAAAAAACGTGTCCTGGGTAACGCGTCATTTAAAAAAAAAGTTTTAGGCGTCATGCCCACGACAGCTACGCATCATGTCCTGATCAGTTACGCTTCAATTCCTAACAAAGTTGGCATCAATTAACTGAGACCAAACTTTCATCAAATTAAATTTTTGAGACATAAATGTGTTATGCTCTTGCATATAAAATAGTTAATACAACTAATTCGGATTCGCGTCGTATAAGAGAATGCATGTGAACACTTTCACAAAAGGAGCCTTAAATGGTTATAAAGATCATCTGAAGAGGAAAAAAACAAATGTGTGACTTGTGTAACGCGTCATTTAAATAATAAAAAGTTTAACGCGTCATGCCCACGACAGCACAAGCTATAAAATAAGTTTCTTTTCTCCTTTTTGAGAAAAGAAAATAAAAGTTACCGCGTCATGTTCTGATCATTTACGCTTCAATCCCTAACAAAGTTGGCATCAATTAACTGAGATCAAACTTTCATCAAATTAAATTTTTAAGACATAAATGTGCTATGCTCTTGCATATAAAATAGTTAGAACAACTAATTCGGATTCACGTCGTGTAAGAGAACACTATTCACATAAGGAGCCTTAAATGGCTATAAAGATCATCCGAAGAGGAAAAAAACAAAAGTATGACTTGTATAACGTGTCATTTAAATAATAAAAAGTTTAATGCGTCATGCCCACGAGCACAAGCTATAAAATAAGTTTCTTTTCTCCTTTTTGAGAAAAGAAAATAAAAGTTACCACATCATGTCCTGATCATTTACGCTTCAATCCCTAACAAAGTTGGCATCAATTAACTGAGACCAAAATTTCATCAAACTAAATTGTTGAAACGTAATGTGTTACGTTCTTGCATATAAAATAGTTGACATCATGTAAAGTTTTCCATGAATTTGAGGCTTTTCATACGCCTAATTTTACAATATGAAAGATGAATACATACACTTTCATTAGTAGCGAGAGAATATAAAACATAAACTATGCGTTTATTTTACCTTCTTTTGTTTAATACACTAGAGAAAAAATATCATAGCAGACAACTTCTTGCCCAAGGAGCTGGAGGTGTTTGAATATTAAACTGAACAAATGAGCGGCAAGGATCAAGGTGGATCTCAAGAATATTCACACACACACACACAGCCGCTAATTTCCAGCATGAGATGGCCGAGGTACAGATCCCAAAGACTGCAGTATGGACGTAAAGTAATATAATCTTTGATAACTTGAAGAGTAGGCTGACAAATTTTGCCTATATAGTCCGTAATGCATCCAAAATCCAGGCAACAACAGCATATGATATGTCAAGCTCAAGGCAGCCAATCATTTTAACGGTTTAAAACTTCATCAATCGTGACAAAATATTTTGACAGTAGCAAAGGCTGCATCATAGGGATTTGCGAAGCGCCGTCCGTATCTCTTTCAACATCTCATTGACTTTAATCCCTTTTCTACAAGCAACGACATAAGAGAACTTTCACCATTTGCCACCCAAAGTAACATATAACTATATATAGCCTGAAGAGGTTTGGCTGAAACCAGCGCCGTTCTTTATCTTGGAGAATAACATAATTTATTTATCAAATATGGGATCCATAAAATATGCAAAGTACATGTGATGAGCACAAAATAAAATATAAGTAACAATGAAGTGTCTTTTTTCTTTTCTTTTTCCTTCTTTTTCTTCTGTGTTATGGAGTAGCTTAATTCCTGAAAACATGGTTGTGACATGACATAATTACAGATATGACAGCATCAACCATATAAATGGAAATAATGAACCTGACATATTATTTGGACAATCAACACTTCTCTTAAACACAGAAAGGTATATAGGGATATCTAAAGTTCCAAACTGGAGGGTCATATTAGTGTCTTCCTAAATACTTCTCCTATGACAGCAACATCAGATATATCTTGGAATTAAGTGCCTGCCAAATAATTTGGAGGAAGAAACTTATTTTACCGGCCAAAAATCACACACTCATGTCTAAATTTCCAAAATGAAGGGACATCAGCGTGTCTGTTACAGACCATTCTAGTTACACCTTATTCCAGGGGTTTATAGTAGGGCATATAAGATTCATACACTTATCCTAGTTACATATTATGCAAGGGGTTTATAAGTACTAGGAAAGAAGCGAAAGCTTTACCATTACTCCATGAATTCTTTATGTGTTACTAGCTTTGACAACTGAGCTACCAAGCTCTTTTAAGGAACTGCAGAAATTCGTTTCTTCCTTTGCAAATGTAAAAACTAAAAAGAATATATTTCAGTTAGCAACATGAAGACCATTTATTCACGTCTCAACCAGGATTGAAAGTCACAGGGCATATCAAAAACATCTTTCTCTGTGTTAAGAAGAAACACCAGAAATAAGCAGCACAAATCTGCGTTTCTAGATGTAAGATTCCTAATACGTATTATCTCATAAAATTTCAAGGAAAAACATGAGGGAGTTTGAGAATAGCTTTAACAGTTTCCAAACGGGTTGATAAGCTAGATTTTAACTCTAAGCAAGAAAAACTACTTCATAAAAATAAACAGGAAAACTAAAGTTATCATATGGGCTCTTTACAAAGATCTTTATCAACAGAAAAGACAATTCTTACCAGGATATGTTGGTAAAAACTACTTCATACATTTAAACAGGAAAACCTCAAAATTTGGTGGACGGGTTTAGGTGAGCTCTCTATCAACATTCCTTTTAAAGTTAAAACCCAAGTAGAAAAGACACCAGTCGCACCGCCTAAAATTCATACTGAGAGTGCATGATCTTTGAGGCTTGAAGTTCTGAAAACCGCTACTGACCAGAAGGTACTTAAAAACAGCTTAACATACAGCACGAGAAACAATACCACCTATTGCAATTCACTGATGCAGCATAGAAGTTGACTGAAATAATTTGTTACTCAAGGAAAGCCTGCTGTATAGAAACACTAT
>NC_032000.1:17676804-17680839 GCF_001879085.1 Nicotiana attenuata | reverse complement strand
AGATGGCTGGTGGAGCAGTTTCAACAGAATTTTCTGATGCATGGAGCCGACTTTAGAAGCTCATATCTCGTAATATATAAAGAGTTACACGGTGTGAAACCTATCAAATGAAAGATCTTCGAGTCTAGTTTCTAAATCTTCAAGTTTTTTGTCATTTGGATATCTCCACAAGGAGTTTTGGGCGTTTTAATAGAAGGTGTACATTAGGGGAAAATTGTAATAGGATGTACAACCTGTACAGCGCAAGGTACAACTCGATGAAGCCGGGGCTGCTTGTTTTAAACACGAGTTTTGGCCCATTTCTTTCATTTCTTTAATTTGGCTTGGACGATTTTGGAGAGCTCAAGGAGGTATTTTCACCAAGCAACACTAGGTAAGTGGTTTCTTCCTATTTTTGAGTTAAATGTGTGATCTTACATGGATTTAGACATGGAAAATTAGTATAAATTTGGGATTTTTGGGGAAGACCTAGAATTTGGAATTTTGGACTTTTACCTTGAATTTGAGCATGAAAATTAGAGCAAACTATATATTTGAGTTACTAAAGCTATGGGTAGAATTTATCTTCGAGAAATTTCGGAATCCGGGCACGTGGGCCCGAGGGCATTTTGGTCAACTTTTCGAGCGGAGTTGGGAACTTATATAATTTGAACTGTTACAAGTATTAGAGTGAATTTTTATTGGTTTGCCCGTTGCTTGAATAGTTTTGGGGCGTTGTGCATCAATTGGAGTCGTTGAAAGGGCTTGGAAGCCGGTTATGGAAATTTCGGAGCAAGGTGAGTCTCCTCTCTAACCTTGTAAGAGAGAATTGTCCCCATAGGTGAGTTAATTGGTTATGTGCTCCTATTTGCGGGGGCTACGTACGTACGAGGTGATGAGAGTCCGTGCGTAGCTACTATTATGCTTTAGTCCCTGTAGTTTAGGGCCCAAAAGCAGCTTTCTTGTAATACTTGCAACCTTGTTGACAAACTTAAAATGCATAAAATATATCGAATGTGTAAATGAATTTCTAAAAAAGGCTAGATATCATTTCTTGACTTTTAAAAGAGAAACTTGCCTTTTCTTGAACATTCGCTCCTTGATGAATTATTGATTTGATTGTTTGAATGTGTTTATCTATTGTGGAATGGGCCGAACGCCTCGGTAGATTAAATAGATGGATCTATGGTTCGCGCCATTCGACCCTGTGGAAGTGCACAGTTCAAATATTGTTGGATCGGGCCGTACGTCCTCGGTATGATTTGCGCATGCTTGTATTGCTTGCTTTGGAATTTATTGAAGTGATGTTGTTCCTTCCCGGCTGGAGAATAAATGTATAAATGACGAAAAGGAATGTGGAAATTTCCTATAAAATAAAGAATTGTTTACTTGCTTCATTCTATTGAATTACAATCATGTTTATAAAAATCCACGATTTAATATATTATTGATATAACATTATTGGACCATTAGTAAGTGTCGAAGTCGACCTCTCGTCTCTACTTCTTCGAGATTAGACGGGATACTTACTGAGTACACGTTACTCATACTACACTTGCTGTGAATTTTTGTTGTACAGGTTTATGTGTGACTAGTGGCTTAGTGGCATAGCGGCATGGTTAATACGGAGACTTAGGTGAGCTGCACTTATCGGGACGACCCGCATCCAGCAGAGTCTCCTTCAGAGTATTGTACTGTATTTTTATTTCTGTCCACTTTGTATACCGGACAGTTACTGTATTTTATTTCATTCCCTAGTAAATGCTCATGCACTTGTGACACTGGTTTCTGGAATGTCTATGGGTTTATTCAGAAATTTAAAACTGTTAAATGTTTCATTATTTATTCGGTGGAATTTATTATGTATTGTTTAAACGTATAAAAGAAGTGATTCCAGAAATATTTAAAACGAGAAGTTACTAGTTATTTGTTGTTGGCTTGCCTGACAATGGTGTCCGGCGCCATCACGACCCTTAGTGGATTTTGGGTCGTGACAACATGGTATCAGAGCACTAGGTTCCCTTAGGTCTCACAAGTCATGAGCAAGTCTAGTAGAGTCTCGCGGATCGGTACGGAGACGTTTGTACTTTTCTTCGGGAGGCTACAAGGCTGTTAGGAGCACTTCCCTTCTTGATTTCCTCATCGCGCTACTTTATTCCTTGAGGCTTATGCCCTTGTTTCCTTCCTACTCAATCTTACGCGATGCGAACCTCTTGTTATAAATCGAGATTTGAAGAATTGTAATGGTACTACAGATGTGGTGCGGGATGTTTCTCCCGGTATAGTTGGGTGAGCTATTGTCGTCGCCTTGCAGAAGGATTTTTCTATCGTTTCGGCTCGATAGTTGTGCTTCTAAGAGCTTGGAGGCTATGCACAGGTTTCTATGATGCTCGCGATTGGTTATCGCACAATATTGACTTGATGGTAGGAGACTTGCCTATGTGTTGGGGCGGTGAATGAGTTGAAAGGAAATCTACTCAGTGTACGATTCAGAGATATGATATTTCACTTCTGGCGGAGGAAAAGCAATTGGCCTATGAATGTCCAGATTTGGGGTGATGGAGTAACGAGACTTGGTAATTTAGAGCATGGTGGAATTTTTATCTGCGATGTAGTGTCGTCGTTCACGATTGTATGTGTTAAGTTCGTCGGTGTTATGGTCTTCTACAATTCGCCCTTGGGGTAGGATATTGTGAAATAATATTGGAGAAACGACTGTTGGATATCGCGGGGTGCGGTGGTTCAGGATTGAATCGGTGTTTCTAATGTTGACGACTCGAGAAAGATGATCTCCGGAAAGGTTTAAAGTTAGTAGCGATTTGTGGGTTCAAGTGCTACGAAGATAGTTTTTATTAAGGCAACAACTGACAGCAAATGATGAGGAAGGACATGTGGGGAGTGTCAGGTGGTGGTTAAAATTTCTAGAAGGCCAGGTATAAGAAGCAAAGGTCGAGTGGTCGATTAGAGGGGTGAGTTCCGCCAAAGTGGAAGAGTGGGCGAAGTTGCATATGGGCTTTGTGTTAGGATGACTACGCACCTTAAGGAGAGTTTCGAACCACTTGGGAATTTAGTGATTGATGATTGGGGTCTACGGTTCTAATTTGAAGTATGGGCTATTATGCGATAGGAGATTTGATATAATGGAAAGGAGCTACATGAAATGAAGAAGGATACAACGTAACTTTGAATTGGAAGGATTTTGCCGCACATTTAATTGATGTCCACGAGGGGTGAATGGACTTGTGCAGCTAGAGAGTGAGCTCGGACTCAGGATGGGTTATTGATGTCATAGTGATTGTACCCCGTGCAGCAGCGTTGGAAGATGTCGGCACGTAAATTCCACAGGCGGGTTATCTCCAGTGAGCAGATCGGCGGTCGCATAGTTGGCGAAGTTTTTGCGAAGAATTCTATTGGTTATACAGCAAAGAGACCGGTCGTGCGAATATGGTTGATGATCAGAGTATAAAAAGGGGTTTTACAGAAAGATTCCGAGAATTATGGCGGTTGATTGCGCAAGGTTATGCCAATAAGAGATAAAGAATCCTGATGAATTTCAGAGTTGTGTAATAGTGGCTTCAAGATAAGTGATAATTTGAGCAAAGGAATTGTTAAAGGTATGTTATGGTTGGCCTTATTGGCTCATGTCAGACTTGGGTAAGGATTGAGGATTTATGCCTTGTATAGATACGGGTTTCAAGGGAAGTGATTCTGCCGGGTGCTTCGTCGGGAGGGTATTCATGTGCTAGGAGATTCATGGAGTTGATTATATTCGGGGCCAAGTCAGAGCGAGTGGCTCTCAACAACGGTCCTAGTGGATTCAAAGGGGCAAAGCGTGGTGCCTAATGATTTTGAGCCTATAGGTATGGTTAAGAATCAAGCTTTGTAGCAGCTTATGAGAAGAGGCACAAAATGTTCTATGATGTTTTGACTTGTAGTATAGCATTTGGGAGGTATGAAATGGTTCGTGGGATTTGAGACAACATGGTCTCGTGATTCAAGGTCACTCGGGATGAGTGTGGGTGAAGCGTGTTGTGTGTTGAATGGAGTTATTATTTC
>NC_032000.1:17572543-17675729 GCF_001879085.1 Nicotiana attenuata | reverse complement strand
ATATTGCGCTGTATGAGTTGTGAGACGGCTTGGTGAATTTCTTATGTGTTGAGGTTCCGCGTAGAGATGATGTTATATGAGCAGGATGGCTCTCGAGATTCAAATCGTATATCGCACCTCAGTTGTGCTTGAGTTTTGTAGCCTATGGCACTATATGTCTCCCCAGGGATGGTGTTATGCACTTAGCGTGCTTGTGACCGATATTCGGTATTTTGTTGTAATGAGCAATTTAACTCGATGTATATCTCCTTATGGGAATTCTATGTGTAGATCAGGTGGCACGCCGCCATGGGTATGTCATTTGAATTGGGTTGCACGCCGCAACAGTGTGATGTTGAGTACAGTTCTCTATATGATATTTTTGTATGCCTTGCTTCCTATTTTCTAAGGAAAGTCCATATTAGTGCGTGAGTTGAGTAGTTCCTTCTAGAGATCGTTTTCCTTTTGTCACGTTCGAGTTCATAGCCTATTGGCACATTGTGGCATCATATGAGACTTTTGATCATTTCCGGGGTGGCTTATTGCCTGAGCGGTTCGTACTGGGTGAGACGAGATCATTGGATTTAGGATCAGTGCAATCTGATTATATGAAGTATATTAAGGAGCTAAGACCATTATTTGGTTCAGAATGAGGTGATGGTTCTTGTCAGGAGTATAGACCCAATGATTTGTTGATTCGGCAGTTGGGTATGAATTTCTACACACCTCTTTCGTCTTGGCGGTATTGTAAGAGTTAGAGCAAGACCTATGTAGGTCATGAGGTGCAATGGGAGCATCAAATTCGTGGAATTTCGACTAATTTGATCAGAGAATGTTATTGTGGTCCTGTGAGTAAAGTGGTGCAAGGTGTGAATTCAGCTAAGGCATGCAGTCATGTTTTGGTGCTGCGGGTAGTTATTGATACGGTGAGCGTATGTTGGAACAGGCCTGGTAGAGAATTCCGGATGTAAGAATTGGGCTCTAAGGCTTATTTGCTTAAGTGAAAAAGGATATCTTCAGATTGATCGAGCTAGGGTACCCAGCTGAGTTGTGGTAGCACGGGTAGGTGCTGAAGGTGTTAAACAGTGATTTCGGACAACCCCAACACAGTTCTTAGCACGTTCGAGGACGAACGTATGTTTAAGTAGAAGAGAATGTGACGACCCGACCGGTCGTTTTGAGCTCTAGCACGTCGCTCAGCAGTTTAGGGCCATGAGCAGCTTCACTTCAGGTATTATGACTTGTATGCATGGTCGGAATTGAATTCCAGGGAATTCGGAGTTGATTTGGAAAGAGAATTCTCAGTTCGGAAGCTTTAAGTTGAAAGAATTGACTAAGATTGGATTTCAGAGTAAACGACCTCGAAATCGGGATCCGAAGGTTCCAGTAGGTTCTTATGATGAGTTCGGACTTGGGCGTATGCCCGGATCGGGTTTTGGATGACCCGGGAGCGTTTTGGCGCCTATTGCGGAAGTTAGAATTTTGGAAGTAATTTCATAAGTTTGGGTTGAAGTGTTTTTCAGTATTATCGATGTCCGTTTGGGATTTCGAGTCTGGGAGTAGCTCCGTATGGTGATTCTGGAGTTGGGAGCGCGATCGGAAGTGAATTCGGAGGTCCATAGGTAATTTTGAAGTCATTTGGCTAAAGATAGAAATTTGAAGATTTTTGAGAAGTTTGACCGAGAGTTTGACTTTTTGATATCGGGGTCGGATTCCAATTCCGAAAGTTGGAGAAGGTCCGTAATATCGAATATGACTTGTGTGAAAAATTGGAGGTCAATCGGACGTGATTTGACGGGTTTCGGCATCGAACGTAGAAGTTTAAAATTTCAAAGTTTTCATAAAGTTTGGATTGGAGTACGATTCATGATTTCGACGTTGTTTGATGTGATTTGAGGCTTCGAACAAGTTCGTATCATGTTTTGGGACATGTTGGTATAATTGGTTAAGGTCCCGAGTGCCTCGGGTGGATTTCGGAAGGTTAACAGAATGAATTTCGGACCAAAGAGCTGCTGAAATGTTTTTTGCAGAAAGTTGTTTTGACAGCAACTAGTGCAATCGCGTAGCAGAATTTGGAAGCTTATATCTCGAAATCTATAAGGAATCTAAACATTTGCAACACATAAAAGTTGTTGCCCTTGCATCCTATTTTTCAGAAAGTTAAACCATTCATGATTTTGACATTTTATCAGAAAGTTATGATCGGTTGAAGATGGCTGGTGGAGCAGTTTTGACAAAATTTTCTGATGCATGGAGTCGACTTTAGAAGCTCATATCTCGGAATATATAAAGAGTTATATGGTGTGCAACCTATCAAATGAAAGATCTTCGAGTCTAATTTCTAAATCATGAATCAGTTTGTCATTTGGATATTTCCATAAGGAGTTATGGGCGTTTTAACAGAAGGTGTACAGCAGGGAAAAATTGTAATAGGATGTACAACCTGCACAGCGCAAGGTACAACTCGATGAAGCCTGAGCAGACTGTTTTAATCACGGGTTTTTGCCCATTTCTTTCATTTCTTTCATTTGGCTTGGATGATTTTGGAGAGCTCAAGGAGGGATTTTCACCAAGCAACACTAGGTAAGTGATTTCTTCCTATTTTTGAGTTAAATATGTGATCTTACATGGATTTAGACATGGAAAATTAGTATAAATTTGGAATTTTTGGGGAAGACCTAGAATTTGGAATTTTGGACTTTTACCTTGAATTTGAGCATGAAAATTAGAGCAAATTGTATATTTGAGTTAGTAAAACTATGGGTAGAATTTATCTTCGAGAAATTTGTGAATCCGAGACGTGGGCCCGAGGGGTGTTTTGGTCATTTTACCTAATTTCGCGTATTAGCTTAGAGTTTATTTGTAGAATCAGTTACTTGAAGTATTATTTACATTATGCAATTGAATTGAATAGATTTGGGCCATTTGGAGTCGAATACTCGTGGCAAGAACGTGGTTTCGGGTTGATTATTGAGCTGGTTCGAGGTAAGTGGCTTGCCTAAACTTGTGTGGGGGACCTTCCCCTTAGGATTGGTATATTTGTTAATTGAAATGCCTTGTGCGTAAGGTGATGAGTGCGTACTTGTGCTAATTGTTGAAAAATTCGGTTTCCATTAAGAACTTAGAATTTGTTGTTTTCCTTTCCTATTTACATTACTTGCAAGTTAAGCTTGTTATTAGCTTAGGAAAGCATGTCTAACTGATTTAACTACTTATTTGCTCTACTGTCCTAATTGAATTATGTGCAGCATGCTAGGTTAGAAATACCTGCTTTACCTTGGTGTGAAATTGATTGATTGGGTAACTTGTTGCTGCTGTGTATTTATTTTGGGACTACGGGACGGTATCCCGGGAGCTCCCCTGTATGTTTACTTTGGGACTACGGATTGGTATTCCGGGAGATCCCCCTGTACTTTTACATTGGAACTACGGGATTGCACCCGGTAGATTTCCTAGTACTGAGTATTTTTTTTGGGACTACGGACTTGTATTCTGGGAGATCCCCCTACACGTTTATGAGTTGGACTACGGGACTGCACCCAGGAGATCCATCGAATATTATATTTGGGGACTACAGGACGGTATCCTGGGAGATCCCCCGGTTGTTATTTTAGCGTTGAACTGTATTTGTTTACCGTGATCACTTGTTTTCTATTTCTTTACATCTTGTGTTGCCCTTACTGCTGCACTCATTTATGTTGCTCTGTTTTACACTGTCGGACTTATATTATATTTAATCTCAGTAGGGCCCTAACCTTCCTCGTCACTACCCGACCGAGGTTAGGCTTGGCACTTACTGAGTATCGCTGTCGTGTACTCATGCCCTTCCTGCGCATGTTTTTCATGTGCAGATCCAGGTACCTCTACTCAGACTTACCATCCTTGAGGCGAGGCGATCTTTCGGAGACTTCGAGGTATATCTGCCGCGTCCGCAGACCGAAGAGTCTCTCTCTATTCTCTCTTGTAGTTACAGCCCTTCTGTATTTACTTTGTTTAGACATTCTGGAGTTAGAACACTATGTAGTATTCTTAGCTTGTGATTCATGGGTTTCCGGGTTTTGGGAATATGTATTAGTTTTTGAGAGTTAACGTTGTGTATGCCGAGCGGCACTTTTAAACGTTGTTTTACTAATTCTATCTCTGTTTTAACTTGTTTCTTCTGCAAATTGGTTTATTTTTCGCATTTTAGACTTACCTAGTCGTAGAGACTAGGTGCCGTTACGATGGTTCACAGAGGGCGAACCGGGGTCGTGACACATCGATAGAAAATGTTTGGTGTTACCCCGTAGTTGATATGAACGATGTACGAACTTTCTCGTGTGTAAACGAACTTTCAACTTACCTTTTTTCACATAAAAGCAATAGATAATAATTTTGTTAGTCAATCTGAACTTTAAGTGATCTAAATTTGCTCGAATTGATGTATTACCAATATAAATTTTCTTTATGTCATGTGCTTAGCATTGGAAAGAAACATCCGTAAGCACACTTGATAAATTTATAAATTTTGCCCACCCAATCCAAGATTTATATATTAAGAAGACTGGAGAAAAGTTCCAATGATTCAATAATCAAGATTCCTTTGGTTATCTCCTTATACTAACATATTTTGAAGGTGAGAACTTGTTTAGTTTTTAGTTTCTATATTCTACTAAAGTTGCTTCCTTTTCTCTATGTTATTTTTCAATCTCATTTTTATACAAACGTCTTTTTGCCAATCATTTGAACTGAATAAATTTATATAGGCTATTAAAAAGGATCGAGATCCAACACCAAGTGAGATACTTTTGCACGTCCATACACATGGTAATGATGGAAAATCTTTTGTTGGTGAGAAATCCCGAATCGTACATGTAAGTCAACTTTTTAAATAATTTTATTGACTTTACTTTCATATCTTTTTTCATTTTGTAAATTGAATACTCAATATTCTTGAATGTTTCAATTTCACTAATTATTAACTCTTCTACAGGAAAAATATCAAGAAATATTATAGCAACAAATACAGTGTCAATCTGATATTGATCAGTGTAAAGCATATTACAAAGCTGCAGGAGGAAAAAAGAAAAAAAGAGTATATGATCTTGGATCTCAAGCAAAATGCTACTACATGTCGAATCTTTGCGACTCTTTTGGATCTGATGCAACATCCTCAGCAGCACCTTCAACTGCTCAATCAACACTGATAGGGAATCTGGATGAGTTAGTGACACGATCGATTCCTGTACTGACGGATCATATAGTTCATGTAATTGTGGAGAGGGTACGCGAATGAGTTTCTTTACCCTCGCATTAGCCAAATATTGATCTTACCAACCACCCATCAGATGTGGCACCTACAGTTCCGACCTCTTCTACTGCTGCTAACATTGATGAGGTTCATGCATTGGGTTCTGATGATGACTGTGATTCTCCAGCCTCGCATAGTTAGCCTATTTTGTATAGACTTTATTGTTGGTGCTTGTGGATGTTTTGTACTTAACGATACAGTTATATGCATTATACTATATATTTTGGACCATGTTGGATGTTAATTTATATTAATATCAGTCACTTTTAATTAAGTGTATTAAATAGCATTTATGTAATATGCTTGAACAAGGTAAATTTAAAATAATAAATAAATAATAATTAAAAAAATTAGCGATAGTTATTTTTCATAGCTAAAATTAACTCATAAAATTAAATCTTACGACGGATTGGCGACAAAAGATTTTTATCGCTAAAACAGGAAGAACTAGGACGGATCTTTCTTTGCTAATAAGAACAATCGATGAATCTTGTTATGAATTGTAGCGACAAAATTAGTCAAAATAGCAACGAAGACAAGCAAAATAGCGACGATTTTTTGCGTCGCTAAACTTTGCTACGGATATATTTTGTCGCTAATCAGTCGCTAGACCGGTAACGGTTCTATATTTTTCGACACTATTAGCTTATCTACGAGCATTTCAGAGACCAACTTGAATCTGTCACTAGTTTACCGACGGAAATAAGATGTTTAGCGATGGAATATGTCCATCCCTAAACACTATTTTTTTGTACTGATAAGAACTTCTAAAAATACAATCGCGCATTAGATTCCTATCAAATCAACTCGGAATGATGCCAAATATTGTGGACAAGTTTCAATTAACAAATGGACCTATTCCAAGTCCCTAAATAGAAATCCAAACACGATAGCTATGAAGTCAAAATAGATCACTCATTAAAATAGATCTTGAAACATCCAAAAATCAAATCTGAACATGTGCGCAAGTTATAAAACACAATAAGATGCCACTCAAGACCTCAAACCATTGAACGGAACCTTAAATCTCAAAATGACCAGTCGAGTCTTTACAACAGCTCTTGCAACTGTTCCTTCAACTCCGTTGGTGCCATATGATATGGTGGAATAGAAATGGGCTGGGTGTCCGGCAATAAATCAATACCAAAATCAATATCTTTATCGGGCGGCATGCCCGAAGGTCTGCTGGAAACACATCAGGGAAATCTCTCACTACCAAAATCGACTCAACGGTAGGAGTATCAACACTAAATCCCTCACAAAGTATAGGTATGCCTCAAATCCCTTCTCAATCATCTGTTGTGCCCTAAGGAAGGACACAACCCTTCTAGGAATACAATCCAATGTACCCCTCCACTCCAACTGCGGCAAACCTGGCATAGACAATGTCACAGTCTTGGCGTGACAATCTAGAATAAAATGATAGGACGACAAATAGTCCATGCCCAAGATAAAATCAAAGTCTACCATACTGAGAAATAATATATAAACTCTGGTCTCAAAACCACCAATAACAACAAAACACGGCCAATACTCATGGTCCACAATAATAGAATCTCCCACATGCGTTGTCGCGCCCTTTTTTCCTCGCGGAGTCCGGGTTTCTACATTCGTGGGGGAACAACTCGTTTCCTTTTGGGAATTGGGTATCTGAATTTGAAGAGTCGCCACCTAACGGATTAAGGTGCGTTAGGGCACCTAGAGCGATTAACTCATGTAACTAGTTTGCATTACTAGAGATTAGGGTAAGGGCTCGAAATAACCTTGAGGGGAAGGTGTTAGGCACCCCTCGCGGTCCACAACGGTGGGTCCCGGCCAAACTTAAACTATGCGAATTAGTCAAATAACAAGTAAGCAGAATTTGCAAATGAAGGTAGTTTTCACAATCTCTATGATCAAGGAAATTTAGATAATGAAAGTAAAAGAGGTTTGGACAGCTTAAACACATATATATGTAAAGAAAAGGAAGTTTAGATAATTTAAGCACATATAGGAATTGGGAAAGGGAAGTCCTATGTTGATTAGCCTACACGATCAATTTGTGCAATACCTGGTAATCCTTCTCAACTAGAGGGGCTACACGTGACATTAGCGCGCAGGTCATCATATCCTTTTACTACCCATTACCCCCCCCTCCCCCTTAATAATCATATAAGCGAGTTTGATTAACGACCTCTAAGCGTGCTGCTACCCGTCCCTTCCTTGTGGCCCCGGAGGAGTTTAGGACCTCTAGACATAAGCAGTTCTAGACAATCCTAAGGTGTTTAAAGGGAAAGTCTAGGTGACAACGAATAACATATAGGACTGTCAATTAAAGAAGCAGGTAAAAGGCTCATGTTTACCTCCACATATACATAGGCAAATAAACAGCACGTCTCAAACAGCTGATTTTGAAAAAGTTCAGAAAGCCTAAGAGATATCTAGATGAATGTTACAGATACAGGATATGCAGAGTTTGTTTTAAGGGAGGAGGTAGAATCCTAACCAGTTTGCCTACTAGTTTTATAGCCTATGAAACTTAAGCAATTTAAACACGATCAGAACACAGTTTCTCATTTTTACAAGGAGATTAATTACCTAAGACTTGCCTAGGCGTGGGATTCTACACAATCACAGTCGCAGGAGCTGTTTGAACAGTTTGAGATTATTCAACCTATAGTCATGCTGGATCTAGGTGATATAGATTATAACAAGTGATTTATCAATTCGAGTCTAGAGACATGATATCGATGCATGAGTCTGTTTTTAAACCTTTTCATGGGCAGCTATTCATTTAATTGAAATACATGTGATTCAAACAGATGCAAACAGAGTTCCTAAGAACATGGTATCTAATGCATACAGGAATGACAGTTTTTATTAAGATTACTTAGTAGCAGGATGTCTATGTGACAGTACTTGCGAAGAACTAGGAATTGATGCATGCATGTGAAGGCCCTAAAAATAGGATATCTAATGCAGAGGTTCAACATGGTTTAAATGTAAATGAACACATCAATCCTAGAACATGGCTTCTAATGCAGATTTGCAGAATATAAAGCTTATAGCATGTTTTCTACCCAGTTTTACCCACAGTATCATACAACTACCCTCCCTTTCCACTAGCTACCCCAATATCTGTTTACAAATGATTATTACAGACTAGAATTGAATAAATTACATAAATGCAATATAGATTAAGCTATAGGGAGCCTGATACTGGCCCAAAGCAAACCTGGGGTACCAGGCCTTCAATAGTCTCAAATGCCAAGGGTTTCATCGCCAAATTTGTGTCCAGGTGTGTCAGAGTTCCCTAAGGACCTCAAGGATCCTGGGCAGTGCTCACACCCAGACCTTTCTCAAATAGAGACTGATTATGTGCAGTGTGGAAGGGCCAGCCCTGATATGCCAGAGTTCAGAGAGATCTCAAGGATCCCTAAGCAGTACACATACCAGAGGGGCAGAACTTAATAACCTAAGAGTACGTGAGAGTGCTTGACATAGTTTGAAAGTTTTAGTGAAATGAGTTTAGGAGTGAAAAGTTTTTCTGGAATAGACCAGTTTTGAGGAAATACTAGGCATGGAAGCCAGTTTTTTTAGAAGAATACTTATATCATTTGAAAACAGTTCAGAAGAGGGCAAATTCAGTAGAGTCAATAAATCATAAAAGGTTCAGATTTACAGGTACTATAGCAGGCAGGTTTGCACACAGGGGTGAAAGGGATTGGGAATATATAGGAACCTCATTGGGTACATGGATGGGGTGCAGGGAAGCATGTAGACAACAATATGTATACAACACTTAGGAATTTCATAGGCTAAACAAATTAACCAAGATGGTAGGCAATTAAGGCATGGAGCAGAGATGTAGGGGACAGAATTAGACACACAAGTAGGATTAATCACATGCATTAAGTAACCAACATGATCGTACGGTTGAGGGATTAAGCATAAAACAGACTGTTCAAGCATCAGATAAACATGTGAAGTGTAGACATACTAGTTGCACATTGAACAGGGCAGAATTTAGACATGCTTAAACCAAGAAGTAAATAGGAGGATAGGTCAAATTCATAATCAATGAACTAATGCAGGAATGAAACACATAGAGTTTGGGTTTCAAATTTAACTAGAGACATACCAGTTGAGGAAAAAGAGTGCAGAATATAGAGCAAGTATAGTCTCACTATCTAGCCTTGGCTTTCAGCCGGCTAGACCCACAATAGCACAAGTAGCACAAGTAGCAAAGAAAGAGGAGAGTTTGAGTGTATGTGTGTACTGTGAACTGATGTTCGTGTAGAAGTGAGAATAGAGGAGAGTATATATAGTAGTTAGGAGCAAAACAGAATAAGGTAAAGGAGATCAATCAGTCAGCAATTAAGGAAGCTTACGGAATCAATTATGCACAAAATCAGTATAGTCTCCCTTAATTAAGGGGTAATTACCAAACGGTAAAGGGCAGGACAATATTTAAGGAAAGAAAATCGAGTAAGACTTAAGTACAGAGTGGGCAAAGGGTAAATAAGCAGGGGTTCAATTAAGGAAACAATTTTGAGGAATCAGTAAGTATCACAGTTAATCAAATAAGGTAAGAAACTAAATAAGGTCGCAAATAAAGGAATAATCAAGAATCATCCCTAAGTTATTACAGAGCAAATCAGTGAATCAGCAATCCAAGATAGTACTGATTTAAAGGAGAATAATATATGTTTCCACAAATACACAAATAGGCTAAGTATAAACACACAGAATCAGTCGAGAAATCGAGTCAGAAACCTTAATAGAGGCATACTAGGGTAAAAATCACAAGACGTTTAAATTAGACTAAGGAGAAATCATGAGAATCAAAGCATAGAACGAAACAGTGCACAGGTAACACGGTCAAACTCAGAATCAAAGCAAAATGTCAAAAATTGGGTTTTAGCATAAATCAACTAGGGCTAAGACAAACTCAACATAAGTCAACCACAAAGCACATAATAACAGAAGGTTAAACATTCAAAGTCAGAAAACGTTTGGAGAAAAGGATTTCCAGGAAACCCTAGCTTTAGAAAAATGGAAAATCTCTCGAAAAACCAGAAGATTTGTTTATGAAAAACATGTGAAATAGGTCTGATTCCTCTCAGATCTGTACAGATTTGAGAAAATTAAAGATAAAATTTAGGGTTTTCAGAAGTAAATCGGAGATGAGAACATAGACTTAGGAATCCACGGATTTAAGACGAAATAAGAAGTTCTTACTCAAAATCGAGCCACAACGGCCTGAAACAAGCAAGAAAGACCCAATGGCGTAAGCAGACTAGCCCTGGTCCCTTGAGAAGATTCTCAAGGACCTTAGAGATGGAAGTACCCAGCATAGAAGAGGCCATTAGAGGCCTGGGTTGGTGAAGAACCGCCATGAGCGGCAATAGGTGAATGACGGCGGTGGAATTAGGGTTCGAGTTGGAGAGCATATGAGAGATGGAGAGAAGAGTAATTTAGGGCGGCGGATATAACAAAATGACTAGGTTAGGGGGGGGGGTCGTTTGAATTAAAAAATGTAAGAAAGGATGAGGGCCGTTGATCTCCGAGATCAACGGCCAGGATTGAAAGGGGTCTGGGTCGGGTTGTATTTATTTGGGGTTGGGTTGATGGGTTATTTGGTTTGGGTTCTGAGAATTGGGCTAGGGATTTGGGTGTTTGGGCCATTAATTTGGTCCGAAGGCTTATTTTGGGCAAGCTCTTGAAACCCTTGAAAATAATAAAAATAAATTATTAAAACTTCTAATAAATGGTAAAAATTAATATTTATTCTGTGGAACCATTTTAAAATAATAACTCAATATTATAAAAATATAAAAATGATACTTTGACATAGATAATATAATAAACGCAATTACTTGTAGAAAATAGGCCGTTATTGCAAAATTAGTTAAATAGCTTAATAATGCTAATGTAATTATAAAAAATATGTGAAACATGTATTACGGATGCAAATGATAATTTTGGGGTAATTAAGTCATCACAAAGTAATTTAAAGGATAATTACTAGATATTTATATAATTTTAAATATAAGAAAAATTAATTTGAAGCTCTAAAAAAAATTATGAAAAATTATAGAAATTGCTTGTATAGGTTTGTAGGCTAAGTGATGATGCAAATATGCTATTTTGGAAGTATATATGTATATTAAAAAAATGAGGGCAAAATTGATATCAACAGCTGCCCCTCTTTACCCGGGAAGGATGAAAGAGTTTTCGGGTAAAGAAATGGTGGCCACTTTTGACTGAATGGGATGTTTTGAAAGATAGAGGCCGAACTCTGGTCTTTGAGTTGCCTACATATCCCTGGTTTTACAGGAATCAGGCCATGTGTAGTTCCAGGTCCATCGGCGGAATGTACCGATGAAGTCATTACAAGAACGGACACGAAATTTCGAGATGGGTGAAAGAGTGGTTATGGTGAACGGTCAAGATTGAGATAGTTGAAGGAACTGGAGCGAGGTCGCTCCTGTTGGGATAGCGGTTGCTTACTAGTCACCTGCAGATAAAGTGATGCTACGAACATGTATTTGTGCGAAAATTTAAACATGATGCAGATTCCCTTCGGACCATGAAAGTTGTCTTCGGACGGTTAAGGATGACGTCCTCAGACCATGATGTCCTGGGCCATGAATTGTTCAGATAAGAGATTCGCAGGCCATGAAATGATGTTCTCGGGCCATGAAAATGGTGCCTCCGAACCATGACGCCTTTGAATAATGATATGCAAATTTGAGAGATCCTCAGGCCATGGCATGGTGTCTTCCGGCTATGAGGATGATTCCTTTAGACTATGACACCTTTGGACAGATTGGCGATATTTCAACCCATGAGATGCAATAACATGATGTTAACAAGACAAGGCTTAGTCTTGTGAAATGGAGGGCAGAGCTTAGCCCGACAGAAGAGCAAATAGATAGTGCCGTAATAGAGCAACGTTTATGCAAAGAGGGACAATGCTTAGTCCCATGAGAAGGCTGTGCTTAGCCTCATGCAATGTGGAGACAGAGCTTAGTCTCATGCAGAATGCGGGACAGGGCTTAGTCCCATGCAAAGAGAAGGCAGTGCTTAGCCTTATGAAAATATGGAGGCAGGGCTTATCCTCATGCAAATATGGAGGCAGGGATTAGCCTCATGCAAGATTCGGGACAGGGCTTAGTCCCATGCAAATGGAAGGCAGTGCTAGCCTTATGCAAATGTGGAGGCAGGGCTTAGCCTCATACAAGGTTCGGGACAGGGCTTAGTCACATGCAAATGGAAGGCAGAGCTTAGCCTTATGCAAATATGGAGGCAGGGCTTAGCCTCATGCAATGTGGAGACAGAGCTTAGTCTCATGGAGGATGCGGGACAGGGCTTAGTCCCATGCAAAGAGAAGGCAGTGCTTCGCCTTATGCAAATATGGAGGCAGGGCTTAGCCTCGTGCAAATATGAAGGCAGGGCTTAGCCTCATGCAAGATTCGGGACAGGGCTTAGTCCCATGCAAATAACAAATAGCAAATAAGGGTAGAATGTTTCTTAGCTGGGGACACATTCAGTGTTTGGTGTCCCGTTTGATAGTGATTTTGCTTCGTGTATATATATTTGCGAATGCTATTGCTATGTCTGATGTGCCTGCGTTCAAAGAAAAATTGTAAGTTATGTAAGGGGGAGGTTGGTTCGTGTCTTTGTCCGCTGACCTTGGTTCTTCATGTTGGATGTCTTGTTTGACTTTCCCTGGGTAACACCTGGCTGTTACAGAAATAGAGTTTTCGAAAATGTGCAATTGTTGATAAAAATAGAGTTATTTTTTTTTTAGAAACATGGTGAAATTATCAAATAACTTTAGATGAACTAGTGACTATAACACATCTCAGAGACATCGCAGCTTTCTTGTGTTAGAATTTTGAGGGTAATCCTCAAAATTCTGCCCCAGTTCGGTAGGTAATCCTTCGGCCGTTTGCGAGCAACGAACTCGTTGAACCTTCTTCGAAATTTTGAGAATCCTTCTCAAAATTCTGCCCCAGTTTCTTAACCAATTTCTGACTGTCTGGCATATGCTGGCGTCGGCTGGACTTGCTCCGGAATTTTGAGGGTCCTCCTCAAAATTCTGTCCCAGTTTCTGATCTTGGGGGGAAATGGAAATTTTATTATGATATGACCGAACCCACAGGGCTGCCTACATATCCCCTCTTAAACGGGAATCAGGTCAAGCGTAGTTCAATTACATCAGATGAAGAAATGTAAATGGTCTATACGCAGTATCTTTTGACTGCGTCTGAATTGATTGGTTTTGGCCAGACTTCTCCGTCCATTTCTGCAAGTATGAGCGCTCCTCCTGTTAGCACCATGTGAACCATATAAGGACCTTGCCAGTTGGGACAGAATTTCCCTTTGGCCTCGTCTTGATGTGGGAAGATCTTCTTCAGCACCAACTGTCCTAGTGCAAACTGTCTTGGCTTGACCCTTTTCTCCCTGTCTCGTCGTGTTGTCCCAAAACACATTCGAAGGCTCCATCCGATACAGATAGATAGAGTAGCAAAGGTCGTCCTGGTTCTGGCGGGACCAAGACCGGAGGCGTGGACATGTACTCCTTGATTTTGTCGAAAGCTTTCTGACAATCCTCGGTCCAACTTGTTTCGGCATCTTTCCTCAGCATCTTGAAGATGGGTTCACATATAAGTGTGGATTGCGCTATGAAACGGCTGATATAGTTGAGACGTCCTAGGAAGCTCATCACATCCTTTTTGCTTCTGGGTGGTGGTAGTTCCTGAATAGCCTTAAACTTTTGGACGGGTCCAGTTCAATCCCTCGACGGCTGACAATGAATCCCAGTAACTTTCCTGCGGGAACCCCGAATGCACACTTTGCGGAGTTCAGTTTTAAGTTGTACCTCCTCAACCTGTCAAAGAACTTTCTCAAGTCTGCTATGTGATCTGTGGCCCTCTTGGATTTGATAATGACGTCGTCCACATACACCTCTATTTCTTTGTGTATCATATCATGGAAGATGGTCATCATGACTCTCATGTAAGTAGCCCCGGCATTCTTTAGACCAAATGGCATCATTTTGTAACAGTATATCCCCCACGGTGTAATAAAAGCTGTTTTCTTTACGTCTTCTTCATCCATCCAAATCTGGTGATAACCCACGAAGCAATCTACAAAGGATTGGAGTTCATGCTTAGCGCAATTGTCGATCAGGATGTGTATATTTAGTAGTGGGAAGTCGTCCTTGGGACTCGCTCTGTTTAAGTCTCGATAGTCAACACATACCCTAACTTTACCATCTTTCTTTGGAACTGGTACAATATTGGCTAACCAGGTTGGGTACTCAACCACTCTGAGGACTTTGGCTTTGATCTGCTTAGTAACTTCCTCCTTGATTTTCAGGCTCATATCTGGTTTGAATTTCCTGAGTTTCTGCTTCACTGGCGGACACATGGGATTGGTAGGCAATTTGTGAGCCACTATGGACGTGCTCAAACCGGTCATGTCATCATATGACCATGCAAAGATGTCTTCATACTCCTTTAAGAAATGAATGTACTCCTCTTTCTCTGTCGGTGATAAGTGAATGTTGATGCGAGTCTCCTTGACGATTTCAGCGTCTCCCAAATTTACTGTTTCGGTTTCGTCTAGGTTGGACGTAGGCTTATTCTCAAAGTTCTCAACCTCCCTGACAACTTCTTCAGGTATTTCATCTTCTTCATCCGAGTGACTATCCTCATATTGCATCGCCTCATTACATGTCACAGTCACCGGTTCATCAGGAAAAGTAATAATAACACTGTAGAAAGAAAAAGTGTGGAAGATAATAATGAATAATAAAAAGCAATGCATTTGATTAAGACTAAAAACATCCAAACAAGTACGGCTCGATGAATCGAGCATTTATTTTGAAACAAGTAAGTCTTTAAAATAAAATTACTGAAAATCTTAGATGCCTAGAATGGCTATAGAAATAAAATCTGCCAAGCTACCCAGGGACTCGGCGGGCCCGGGATGGCGTGACAGTCCAGTTCCTGAGAACAGCTCCCTTCTCAACAGTCTGAATAGTGAGGCCTTCTTCCTCCTCCTCCTCAATTATTGCACTGCAATCCATGTCTTCGTCCTCCAGGAACAGATTCCTCAGCCCAGCTAATGCTTTTTATTCTGCAGTTCCCCATATTGTATCAGCTTGGTGAAAAGTTTGACCCAGATGTGGCACTGGTTGCTCGAGAGGGTAATAAGGTCCACGCCATGGAGGCGACCAATCATCATACTCCTGCCATATACAGGTATCCGAGCCTGAAGGTAGTACCATGACGTTTAAGCTGTATTGGTTTGGTAATACCCTGGAGATTCTTCCCAAGCCCTTTGCCGGGCTCATACCCAGACCATGCTAGTATGCTTTCTATCTTGTTACTCCATCATTTTTCTTTCTCAACGGCGTTGTCACGTTCGATGTGATGATAGGTTTCCCCTCCTAGCCTCCTTTTGTTCCCGATAACCGGGATGGTTTGATTGGTGTGAATGGGGTTTCTCCCGTCTTCATGAATGATCACCTCCTGATGGTTCCATTCAAATTTTACGGCTTGGTGTAGTGTGGAAGCCACAGCCCCAGCGGCATGTATCCATGGTCGGCCCAACAGAAGATTGTACAAAGCTGATATGTCAAGCACTTGGAATTCAACATCGAACCAAGTTGGCTCTATCTGCAGACAAAGATTAATCTCCCCAATCGTGGCCCTTTGAGACCCATCGAAGTCTTTCAGGTTCATGCTTCCTGCCCGTATTTCATGGAAACCTTTGCCCAATCTTTTCAATGTATCCAACGGATAAATATTGAGGCTTGAACCTCCATCAATAAAGACCCTGGCAATGAATTTGTCTTCAAATTGCACCGCGATATGCAATTCTCGATTGTGATTCAAGCCTTCAGGCGGTAGCTCATCCTCGTGGAAGATTATTTTATGACTTTCCAGCACCTGCCCTACCATGTTGGCCATCTCTGCGCAGGTGATATTGTTGGGTGCGTAAGCTTTACTCAACACCTTCATCAAAGCATTCTTGTGCGCCTCTGAATTCTGCAACAGTGATAGTATGGATATCTGAGCCAGGGTTTTGTTCATATGATCGATGACGGAGTACTCCATTGCTTGTACTTTCCTCCAAAGGTCATCTGGTCCTGTTTCAATGACAGGCTGCTTGGTAGTGGCATCCTTACTTGGTCCTCCCAAGTGTTCAGGTGCATAGATTCTTCCAGTCCTTGTCATTCCTTGTGCAACATCGGATTCCTCCATCTTTGCCTTTCCTTTTCGCCTAGCTTCGGCAACGTAATCCGATGGTATTGCTTTTGAGTTGAAAGGAGGTGTGATTGATACTGTCATTGTGAAAGGTGTGGCCACTTCTACTTCAAATAGAATAGGGGCGGCCACAGGTGGAGCTACCTCTACCTCAAATGGAACTGATGCAGCTACCTCATCCTCGATTGGTGACTGAGTCTGTACTACAATAGGAGTAAGTGTGACTGTGGGTTTAAAGTCATCGCCTTCTCTAATAAGCCCAATCGACCCCTCAGGATCCCATTCTTCGTCCATCTCTATCACATGTATCCCACCACCCCTATGGTCCGGGAGAGGGTTGTTACGGACATTGGGTGCAGCTTCTTTCGCCTGTATGACCTTGTTGTCAATCAGTGTTTGAATTTTATCTTTCAATGTTCGGCACTCGTCAGTGGTGTGCCCCTTCATACCGGAATGGTATGCATAGGTTTTGTTTGGGTTGACCCATTGGGATGGATTCTCTATCGCCACAGCGGGAATAGGAGTGATGTAACCAGCGGCTTTCAACCTTTCATACAGCTGGTCGACGGGTTCAGCAATAGCGGTGTATTGTCTGGGTGGTTTGCGGTCAAAATTAGGTCGTGGTCTTGGATAATTTTGGCGAGTTAGAGTTGATTGGAAATGAGATGGTTAGGAATTATAGGTATGATAGACAGTGGCCGGTTGGGAATATCTGGGAGATGAGGGTTGATATGTAGGTGGAGGTGCTTGGTATATGGGTGGAGGTGTTTGGTATGTGGATGGAGGTGTTTGATATGTGAGTGGAGATTTCGGGCCCTGAGCCACCATTATTGCCCCAATGTCTTTCTTCTTTGATATGCCGCCTGATTGTAATGCCTTGTTTGTAGCCTGTAATGCCTCAAAGTTTGTTACCATCCCGCTTTTGATGCCTTCTTCGATCCTTTCCCCAAGTTTGATGATATCAGAGAAATTATAGTTTTCAATAACCATCAACCTTTCATAATATTGCGGATCCTGTGCTCTGACGAAAAATTTGTTCATTTGTTCCTCGTCCAAAGATGGCCAGACTTTGGCTGCTTCCGACCTCCAACGAGTAGCATACTCGCGGAAAGTCTCGGTGGGCTTCTTCTTGAGGTTCTGGATGTAGAAAACATCTGGTGCGTTTGTGTTTAACCTGAATCGGTCCATGAAATCAGACACCATATTCACCAAGTTGGACCATTTCTTAGGATCCTGGCTGATGTACCAGGACAAAGCATCTCCCGTAAGACTCCTCATAAAAAGCTTCATCTGGATCTTTTCACCCTTTCTGACCCCGACAAGTTTGTCATAATAGGTCCTTAGATGAACCCTGGGATCACCTGTACCGTCAAACATCTCGAACTTGGGAGGTTTGTAACCCTCTGGCAGTTCTACATCTGGCTGTGTGCATAGGTATTCATAGTTCAAACCTTCTATCCATTTGCCTCCTTTAACACCCTGAACTCGACTTGTCAACTTTTTGAGTTCCTCAGCCATGTTCTTGATGAGCAGGTCCTTCTCAGTGGATTCTGGTGTATAGGAAGTTGGTTGAGTAGAGTGAGGTACGGTTTCCACATATATAGGGTTGTTTAGGTGAGTGCCAGGGACTTGGGTGTAGTGGTGGTCGTTGGTTGAGTTTTGAGGATCGGGAATGGGTTGTGGTGTGTTCTGTGGAGTGTGATAGGTAACGATTGGTGGGTATTGGATCATTTAATGATGGTGTTGTGGTGGAGTTGGTATCGGTAAAGTATTGAGATTTTGAGGTGGAGTCGCATATTGATGCGGTGCGGGAGGGTTTTGTGGATGCTGGTTTGGTGTGTTTTGAGGAGGCGCTGGGTTTTTGGTATTTTGTTGGTTAACATCGGGGACATTCAGGGTGAGGGATAGTTTTGATAAGTTGCAGACCTGCTCAAGTTCTCCCTATAACTCCAGTATCTTTTGTTCTAATCTTAAAACTAAATCATTTGGTGCCGGAGTACTCCGACCATCTGAAGTTTCCACATTCTCAGCGTTTTCCTTTCGAATGCCACTTAAGTCATCCATTTTAGCTTTCCTTTTGCTCTTTGTATTACTTGGAGGAGGAGGAGGTGGAGGGCCTCTAGATCTGGTGTGATACGCTGATGATGCCAGTATGTGCGAACCAACCTTAGGGGATGGTAATAAAGAATAAAGAAAAACAAAAGATAAACAAGTTAGTAAGGGTTCTGAAATTTTTGCAGTATTTAAATACATATTGCGGGAATGTAAATTTACGTCCTAATTTGGGAGCCTCGTTGTGCCCGAGGTAGGCCTAGCGACAAATAAATTTGGAGAAATTCAGTGCCAATAATTGCCTCATTTCATTTATGTAAAAATAAACGACCGAAAATGACACTAAATAAGATAATATTGCTAATGGAACTTGGCCTTATTACATTTAAAAGGAAAGCAAGTAAATCTAATCTACTTGGTCCCAGAAGGACCCTCTTCAGACCCAATGTTGTTGTCGATCAACTCTCCCAGCTCGCACAGGTTCAGCAGTAGGAATGCCCTTGCCAAATGCCCTCCTTCGTTTCCCTCAGCGTTCTGGCAGTCGGTGACCCTCTTCCCCTCCAATTCCATCAGACTGTACTCCAATAGTGAAGGTATGCTACCGACCATGCCGAACCAGGGGACTTCATGCCTCATTTTCTGCAAAACAAGTATAGTTAGGCCATTTCCCCCTCCAGGTTCGTCTATTTATACTATAAATGGTTAGCATATTGGCACTTATTTTCTCCAAATTAATGCACACAATCTTGATTGCGTCCGTTGGGATTGTGGAAAACCCGATGGACTTTTGGACGAGGCTTGTCATAAAGGCTTATTATGCGGACAACATATTAACCCGGCTAGGTTTGACCATGATGCATGTACAGTTAATCAGAGTAAGGCTGCTATAGAGGTCTAGACTGGGACCCTCAAGTGGACAACTTAAGGGGGAAAGGCACGGAACCGTCGAACGCACCGCTGATCGACTAGTTTTACTGCAAATACGCCTTTCCGAATTTAAAGGGTGATATATAGGAAGAGCGCAAACACTCATCAAGCGTTGCTATAGGATTGATTATGCACGAGTCGAATATGATGTTGAACGTGATTTATGCAACAATAAATAGCATGTTGTCAAGTATTTGCACGTTAAGAAAAAAACAATAAATGCGGTATTTAAATAATTGAAAGACAGTTACGGAAAAAGAACACAAAGAGACAAGTCAGTTTCAGGAAATAAAGGAAATCATAAATAAGCAATTAAATCCAAATAAAGGGGAGGGTGCACAGGATAAAGCATGCTTAAGACTAATTCACAAAAACAAGTTCGTTATAGTGAGAGCCTAGAATATCCCCAGCAGAATCGCCATGCTGTCGCGCCCCCTTTTTCCTCGCGGAGTCCGGGTTTCGACATTCATGGGGGAACAACTCATTTCCTTTTGGGAATGGGGTATTTGAAGAGTCGCCACCTAACGAATTAAGGTGCTTTAGGGCACCTAGAGCGATCAACTCAAGTAACTAGTTTGCATTACCAGAGATTAGGGTAAGGGCTCGAAATAACCTTGAGGGGAAGATGTTAGGCACCCCTCACGGTCTACAACTGTGGGTCCCAGCCGAACTTAAACTATGTGAATTAGTCAATTAACAAGTAAGCAGTTAGCGCATATTTGCAAATAAAGGTAGTTTTCACAGTCTACATACATATATGATCAAAGAAGCTGAGATGGTCCAATGGACACTTATGAAAGAAGTTTAGATAATTTAAACACGTATAGGAATTGGGAAAGGAAAGTCCTAAGTTGATTAACCTATAGGATTAATCTGTGCAATGCCCGGTAATCTTCCTCAACTAGAGGGGCTACACGTGACATTAGCGCGTAGGTCATCATATCCTTTTACTACCCATTATCCCCCCCCCCCTCCCTTAATGGTTATATAAGCGAGTTTGATTAACGACCTCTAAGCGTGCTGTTACCCGTCCCTTCCTTGCGGCCCCGGAGGAATTTAGGACCTCTAGACTTGGGCAGTTCTAGACAATCCTAAGGTGTTAAAAAGGAAAAAGTCTAGGCGACAACAAATAACACATAGATCTGTCAATTAAAGAAGCAAATAAAAGGCTCATATTTACCTCCACAGATACATAGGCAAATAAATAGCACGTCTCAAACAGCTGATTTTGAAGAAGTTCAGAAAACCTAGGAACATGATATCTGGATGAATGTTACAAATACAGGATATGCAGGGTTTGTTTTAAGGGAGGTGGCAAAATCCTAACCAGTTTGCCTACTGGTTTTATAGCCTGTGAAACTTAAGTAGTTTAAACACGATCAAAACACGGTTTCTCATTTTCACAAGAAGATTAATTACCTAAAGCTTGCCTAGGCGTGGGATTCTACACAATCATAGTTGCAGAAGCTGTTTAAACAGTTTGAGATTATTCGACCTATAGGCATGCTGGATCTAGGTGATACAGATTATAACAGGCGATTTATTAATTTGTGTTTAGAGACATGATACCTATGCGTGAGTCTGTTTTTAAACCTTTTCATGGACAGCTATTGATTTAATCGAAATAAACGTGGTTCAAACAGATGCAAACAGAGTTCCTAAGAACATGGTATCTAATGCATAGTGGAATGACAGTTTTTATTAAGATTACTTAATAGTAGGATGTCTATGTGACAGTACTTACGAAGAACCAGGAATTGAGCATGCAACATGCTGAAGCAGTAAATGTGAAGGCCCTAAAAACAGGATATCTAATGCACAGGTTCAACATGGTTTAAATGTAAATGAACACATCAATCCTAGAACATGGCTTCTAATGCAGACTTGCAGAATATAAAGCCTATAGCATGTTTTCTACCCAGTTTTACCCACAGTATCATACAACTACCCTCCTTTTCCACTATTTACCCCAATATCTGTTTACAAATGATTATTACAGACCAGAATTACGTAAATGCAATATAGATTAAGCTATAGGGAGCCTGATGCAAGCCCAAAGCAAACCAGGGGTACCAGGCCTTCAGTATTCTCAAATGCCAAGGGTTTCATTGCCAAATTTTTTTCAGGTGTGTCAGAGTTCCCTAAGGAACTCAAGGATCTCGGGCAGTGCTCACACCCAAACCTTTCTCAAATAGAGACTGATTATGTGCAATGTGGAAGGGCTATCCCTCATATGCCAGAGTTCAGAGAGATCTCAAAGATCCCTAAGCAGTACACATACCAGAGGGGCAGAACTTAATAACCTAAGAGTAAATGAGAGTGCTTGATATAGTTTGAAAGACTTAGTGAAAACAGTTTAGGAGTGAAAAAGGTTTTTCTAGAATAGACCAGTTTTGAGGAAATACTAAGAATGAAAGCCAGTTTTTTTTAGAAGAATACTGACAGCATTTGAAAACAGTTCAGAAGAGAGCAAATTTAGTAGACAGTCAATAAATCATGGAAGTTTCAGATTCACAGGTACTATAGCAGGCAGGTTTGCACACAGGGGTGAAAGGGATTGAGAACATATAGGAACCTCATTGGGGTACATGGGTGGGGTGCAGGGAAGCATGTAGACAATAATATGTATAGAACACTTAGGAAATTCATAGCCTTAACAAATTAACCAAGATGGTAGGCAATCAAGACATGGAGCAGAGATGTAGAGGACAAAATCAGACACACAAGTAGGATTAACCACATGCATTAAGTAACCAACATGATCGCACAGTTGAGGGATTAAGCATAAAACAGGCTGTTCAATCATCAGATAAACATGTGAAGCGTAGACATACTAGTTGCACATTGAACAGGGCCGAATTTGAACATGCTTAAACCAAGAAGTAAATAGGAGGATAGGTCAAATTCATAATCAATGAACTAATGCAGGAATGAAACACATAGAGTTTGGGTTTCAAATTTAACTAGAGACATACCAGTTGAGGAAAAAGAGTGCAGAATATAGAGCAAGTATAGTCCCACTATCTAGCCTTGGCTTTCAGCCGGCTAGACCCACAATAGCACAAGTAGCACAAGTAGCAAAGAAAGAGGAGAGTTTGAGTGTATGTGTGTATTGTGAACTGATTTCCGTGTAGAAGTGAGAATAGAGGAGAGTATATATAGTAGTTAGGAGCAAAACAGAATAAAGTAAAGAAGATCAATCAGTCAGCAATTAAGGAAGCTTACAGAATCAATTATGCACAAAATCAATATACTCTCCCTTAATTAAGGGGTAATTACCCAACGGTAGAGGGCAGGACAATATTTAAGGAAAGAAAATCGAGTAAGACTTAAGTACAGAGTGGGCAATTAAGGGTAAATAAGCAGGGGTTCAACTAAGGAAACAATCTTGAGGAATCAGTAAGTATCACAGTTAATCAAATAAGGTAAGAAACTAAATAAGGTTGCAAATAAAGGAATAATCAAGAATCATTCCCTAAGTTTTTACGGAGCAAATCAGTGAATCAGGAACCCAAGATAGTACCGATTTAAAGGAGAATAATATATGTTTCCACAAATACACAAATAGGCTAAGTATAAACACACAGAATCAGTCGAGAAATCGAGTCAGAAACCTTAATAGAGGCATACTAGGGTAAAAATCACAAGACGTTTAAATTAGACTAAGGAGAAATCATGAGAATCAAAGCATAGAATGAAATAGTGCACAAGTAACACGGTCAAACTCAAAATCAAAGCAAAATGTCAAAAATTGGGATTTTAGCATAAATCAACTAGGGCTAAGGCAAACTCAACATAAATCGACGACAAAGCACATAAGAACAGAAGGTTAAACATTC
Source organism: Nicotiana attenuata (assembly GCF_001879085.1). NCBI lineage: Eukaryota > Viridiplantae > Streptophyta > Magnoliopsida > Solanales > Solanaceae > Nicotiana > Nicotiana attenuata. Next base: position 17,652,378 of record NC_032000.1, on the reverse strand, counting down.
AAAGTCAGAAAACGTTTGGAGAAAAGGATTTCCAAGAAACCCTAGTTTTTGAAAAATGGAAAATCTCTCAAAAACCCAGAAGATTTTTTTATGAAAAAAATGTGAAATAGGTCCGATTCCTCTCAGATCTGTACAGATCTGAGAAAATTAAAGACAAAATTTGGGGTTTTCAGAAGTAAATCGGAGATGAGAACATAGACTTAGGAACCCACGGATTTAAGACGAAATAAGAAGTTCTTACTCAAAATCGAGCCACAACGGCCTGAAACTAGCATGAAAGACCTAAATACGTAAGCAGACTAGCCCTGGTCCCTTGAGAATCTTCTCAAGGACCTTAGAGATGCAAGTACCCAGTATAGAAGAGGCCATTAGAGGCCTGGGGTGGTGAAGAACCGCCATGAACGGCAGTAGGTGAGTGACGACGGTGGAATTAGGGTTCGAGTTGGAGAGCTTCTGAGAGACGGAGAGGAGAGGAATTTAGGTCGATGGATGTAACAAAATGACTAGATTAGGGGGGGGTCGTTTGAATTTAAAAAGGTAAGAAAGGATGAGGGTCGTTGATCTCGGAGATCAACGGCCAGGACTGAAAGGGGTCTGGGTCGGGTTGTATTTAATTAGGATTGGGTTGATGGGTTATTTGGTTTGGGTTCTGAGAATTGGGCTAGGGATTTGGGTGTTTGGGCCATTAATTTGGTCCGAAATTTTGGCTTATTTTGGGCAAGCTCTTGAAACCCTTGAAAATAATAAAAATAAATTATTAAAACTTCTAATAAATGGTAAAAATAATATTTATGCTGTGAAACAATTTTACAGTAATAACTCGATATTATAAAAATATAAAAATGATACTTTGACATAGATAATATAATAAACGCAATTACTTGTAGAATATAGGCCGTTATTGCAAAATTAGTTAAATAGCTTAATGATGCTAATGCAATTATAAAAAATATGATAAAAATATGTGAAACATGTATTACGGATGCAAACGATAATTTTGGGGTAATTAAGTCATCAAAAAGTAATTTAAAGGATAATTACTAGATTTTTATATAATATTAAATATAAGAAAAATTAATTGGAAGCTCTAAAAAAAATATGGAAAATTATAGAAAATGTTTGTATAGGTTTGTAGGCTAAGTGATGATGCAAATATGCTATTTTGGAAGTATATATGTATATTAAAAAAATATGAGGGCAAAATTTGGTATCAATAGTGGGAATTCGCAAAAATGCAAAATACAAAAGTTGTAGCCCTTTTAAATAGCTTTCCAACTATATATTGTGGATCCCAAACGGAGTTCTGAGCGAAAAGTTATGTGCATTTTACTAGACAATGTGTCGTATGCCCGCTCAATTCTCTGTTTCGTTCTTGACTATCATCCGTTGATCGCCAAACACAATCCCGGCTTGATTCCTTGGGCTTTTACTCAGACTTCAAAGCTCCAAATCACCTGAATTCATTCCATAATAGCTACATAGCTCGGAATCACTCCTACAATGCATAAATTACACAATTTAGTGCAAAACACTATCGATTAAAGCTCAAACTCAATTAAAGTGCAGTAAATTAGAGTGTAATAAGCGACCAAAATACGTAATTATAGCCTATCATCAACCACTCTTGAATTTTGTTAAGAAACTAAGCTCAAAGTAACAATATAAAATAAGAAAATTGACAAGAATGTAGAGACAAAGACAAGAGAGATTCTTATTTCATCAGGTGGTTTCCAAGTATATACAATATCATTTCTCATCCTCTTTTTATAGTATTATATAGAGGTATACAAAAGAATGTCATAAACATGACATTAAACATTTGAGATCATGGAGGAAGATCATGGGGAGGTTATGGAGGTATGAGAGTTACAACCATAATAATATGAAGTAGTGGGAGGTTAATGGAGAAGAGTAGTGGGTGTTATTCATTTAGGAGTTATGGACATCCACCATAATATAATGTTTCATAACACTCCCCCTTGGATTTCCATAGATAATGTGCCTCGTTAAAATCTTACTAGGAAAAAACCCGGTGGGAAAAAAATCCTAGTGAAGAAAAAAGAGTACACATATCTTGTAATATGCATTACTTGCCGCCTCATTAAAAATCCTTGCCAGGAAAATCCAGTGGGATAAAATCTTAACCAAGGTAAAAAGAGTACAGTGCTTATTTGTCTCCCCCTGATGAAAATATCACTTTATTTTCCGGAGACGACGAATTCCAAGCTGTATAACAACTTCTATAATGTTGAGATAGTCAATGCCTTAGCGAATTATTCCGCCAAATTATCACTTGAACAGATTTGTTGAACATCTATTTCATCATTCTGTTGATGATTGTGTCTGACAAAGAACTTTGATGAAATATATGATTTATTCTGTCTCCTTCAATATATCCTTCTTTCAATTGAGCTATGCATGCAGTATCGTCTTCAATGTAATTGGAACCTTCTTGAATATCATAATATGGAAGTACCCTCACAGATAACGAACTATGCCCTGCATTTGTATAACCAACAAAACCTTGACAATATTTGTTAGAATAAACAAATCTATATCAAGGATTCCTTTTGCAATATAACACTAATCATATTTCAATATCTCCACATAACTTTATACTTTCAGGTGTTAGGACTATCCGTCCAACTTCACATTTTTCATATGAAGTCAATTTTCATTGCGTATTTTTCATTTGGCCAATAGTTTATCTATCAAAATTCCATGGCAGATTTGAGCTCAAGATCCTCGTCAATATTAATAATATTGAGCGTTACATTATATTAGGAACATCGTCGACGATCATTTTACATCGTTTCCATCGTTACCCAATAAAGACATAACTTATTGAGATCTCTTTATCTCATTATTTTTAGGTATCTAGGCCTCTCCCATGAGGTCTTATAAAGTGTTATGTCGTGGTGCTCCTATAGAGCACTTGCCTCCTTAGTATGACCATCTTTATCATTTGCTCCTCTCCTTCTTCAAGGAGTTTTATCTTTGGAACCGATTAGTCTATTACGTTTCATGCGTTCCATAGACTATGTCCATCATGGAGTTTATTCTATTGGAGCATTAGCAGCTGAAATATAACATTTAGCTTTGGGTCAGCAAATGCGCCTGGCAATATTTTACAAATGAATTATCACTTGAACTTCAAGTTCATATTTTCTTGTACGAGGATCTAGGTGCACTCATAATAATTCGTTCCATGTTTTACTTTTTCAGCTGCCCATTTTTTCCCCCTAATGCTGGGATCACCAACACATTTCCCAACCTTCTTTGGGAACCCATATTTATGCATTATGGTGGAGTAATTAAATTGTATAGAACATCCATATCTCTAGATGGAAATTATTTGGTTCCTGACCCTGAACCAATTGTGATAGGGAGAATTTATCATAACTTGTTGGCAAGATGCGTAAAAGTGCTGATGTATCTTAAATAATACACCTCATATTAAATTTATATTTGAGAGTTTTATTCTCATAACCAATGGTTTAGCTTAATTGGAGGCATACAATTTCTGCTAAACCAACTTGGATTTAAACCAGCATTATCAAGATAAATTATCATAATTTATATTCTGGAACTGTACTCTAATAACTTGAGTAGGTAATCTTGCAAAAACCAAACTGCAAGGTGATAACAAACGCACACGTGACCATACAATAGATGCATCTATTAAAATCATATAATGGTAAACGGTCCACATGGCAGGTGATTGGGCCCATACATATATATGTATCACCTTTCATTCGTTCCAGATATCAAGGGATTCAATCCAATCTTAACTGGTATATCATGAGAAAATAGCACAAGAGAATTCTTGAAGAATCTTCTATTTCTTCAATATATGCCAATGTGAATTCTCAACTAATTTTCGCATCAATAAATCGGGATGGCCAACCGGTCGTGCCAACTAATATTTATTTCAGTAAACCTCTTGTTTACTTGTGGCATGTGATTCTATCATCATGCTTATACATGTGTAGTACAAATAGAAGAAAAACTGGGTAACCTTTCATTTTTACCCGGTATGATTAAAGTAATATAAAAATATCCAATCTTCCTTTCATTTATATTCTCAATATGCCAACCACTTTGGCTAATACATTTGAAACTCAAAAAGTTTCTTTTGAGACTTACTACAATATCAATGTTATGCACAATTTCATTCATCTGGGTAGTAATGATCGGCTCCAACCCTGCACCACTATATAATGGCGAGGAGTGGTCGATGCAGCTTTTACCCGAAAGGTCGGGATCGATATCCACAGGGAGTTGATATTGATTGGGAGTTGGGTGTCTATCTAATCTAGCTATGCGTGTTGCTTTTAATTGCACTTCTAACCATGCTTGGATTTGTTTCTATTCTACGTTTAATGCTATTGATTGCTGAAAATAATCTAAGTATAATATTTTTGTAGGAGTTTTCTCAATTGATAAAAAGGCACTAGGGAAGTGACTTACACCTAGGCGAGTATCTAATGGGATCTAGAATATAGGACAAGCTTGTTATGATTGGGGTCGTGATATAACCATCACACATAAGTGCTCATTCTATACCTCTCGCTAGTTTGAGTGACTTTGCCCGATTTGACTTTCTCAAGTCCAAATGGGTGTTCATGCATAACAAATGATATTGGCTCAAGTCGGGTGTTACTATCTCTAGATTTAACCCTTTAATTGGGGCTATCAATCTCTTGAATGCACCCCAATTCCTTGTTAGCCTAATTTTCTATAACACCTCGCACATTCGGATTAGGTATGAATGAGTTAAAGGAGTAGTAAGGTTACATTTTGAACATGTGAAGTACCATCAGGATGATTATGGGTGAAAATAGTTGTTTCAAAACCAAGATGGGAAGTGAGGTGCATAAGATTTGATAAAATCGACTAAGTTTGCAGAAGGTCTGTCTTCCAGCAGGGTTTAGTGAAAATGTATAAGGAATTTGGGAAAATTCAAAGCATGAAAGTTGTAGGCCATTGAAATATCTTTCCAACGATATATTGTGGAGCCTAAACGGAGCTCTATGCAAAAAGTTATGCCCGTTTTACAGAATGGTGTGTAACCACCGCGTTCCTGCCGCGTTTTTACCGCGACCACGGTGGTGAGGCAGTGTCCCAGCGATTTACCGCGGCCGGGACCGCGGTCGCGCCTACTGGGACGCGGTGGCTAACTTGGAAAGTCATTTGTTTAGCCCTATTTCGTCCCCCACAGCCCCAAAACATAAAAACATGATCTAGAAAGTAAAGCTATCAAAAACCTAACTCCTTAAGGGTCCCTCCACCACCCAAGGTAAGTTCTAATGGTGATTATAAGTTAATTTCAATTTCCCAATATCTTATTAACATGGGTAAACCCTCCATATCATTATATATTCGATTGGGACACCATTGTTAGAGAAGAAATCCTAAAACTCGAATTCAAGAAGATTGAACGTAAAAAAGGTAATATCTTCACCCTCTAATTGATTCTATCATTGAATTAATGATTATAGACTCTAGTTCATGAGATATGAGTTGATGGGTTTGATAGAAAAGCATGAACGGTGATAGGTTTGGATAGTTGATTGGTTATTATTGGTTATGGGTGTTGATTACCTTATGGGTGATAAAGAATAATGTTGATTATAACCATTTGAGACTTTAGAATTTATCTAGGAGCAAGAGAATGGGTTATTGGGTGTAGAGACACCATTAATAAGGACTATGAAGCTTTATTCTCACCAAGTATTTGATAGGATGCTTAAGTGACCAAAACATGAGCATCATAGCTGATATGGAATCCCTTTGACTTGTATTGTTGTAGATTAAAGTTGAGAGGGTTGACAAACGTTGTATTACGCTCAAGGGCAGGAAGTTAAGGTATGTGAGGCTAACTCTCTATGTTTGGGAATGTTAATAATTCTCCCTACACTACGTTTCTTTTATAACGTTACTAATTGCCTCAGAAATATAGTTTAGCCTCGTTCCTTGAATAGTTGCAGAACTTCTATTCTCTAGCTTCATAACTCGTTCACCACTTTCATTCTGAACGTTGTGAGCTCAGTGCGTATTCAATATAGACTTTGGTTTGATGCCCCCGAGTCTAAGTATAGATTACTTAGTATGCCATAAACAGTTGAAGTTTCAGTGTTCATAATCAGTTCAAGAATACATGTCTCAGTCTAGTCCCATTCAGTATTCCAATATTATGTAACTCAGTGTGATCCAGTATTCCAGTATTATGTAACTCAGTGCGATCCAGTATTCCAGGATCATGTAACTCAGTGTGATTCAGTATTTCATTATCATGTATTGCAGTATGATTCTAAGTTCCTGAATGTTGAACACCTTTATTTGGGCCTGAGGCCGCAGTTTATTTATTCAGATAAACAGGTTGTTCATCATTCAGAAGAGGGAGTATTCATATCCTTACTTCCTTTGTTCAGTTCAATTATTAGTTATCAGTTCAGTTATCAGTTATCAATTATCAGTTTAGTTATCAGTTATCAGTTATCATTTCAGTTTCAATAGTTATCATTTCAGTTATCAATTATCAATTCTCAGTTATCAGCTTAATTTTAGTTTCAGCATTGATAATTCTTTCTTTCAGTTGCTTTACATACCAGTGCAATTCAAATGTACTGACGTCCCTTTTGCCCGGGGCCTGCATCTCACGATGCAGGTAATGATTTACAGGTTGATGATTCGGAGCGCTAGGATTCTCGTATCAGCTATTTGGTGATCCCCAGTTCTTCTGGGGGCATTATCATTACCTTACAGTCTTCAATATTTTCAGACAGTCAGTGTTTTTAGTACTTCATTAGAGGCTTCATAGACTAGAGTAACAGTTAGACAGAGTCTCAGGCTTTTCATGTTAAGCAATGTTGGCTACATATATGCTTTAGAATTGTATTAGTATTTACGCACTTTGATTTATATGATCCAGACTTTCAGTATATCAGCATGTGTTAGTTTATCTTCCGCATTCAGTATGTTATGATATCACATGTTGATTCAGCTAGCCAGTTGGTTCGCTCGGTCACATGTAGTTAGGCACCGAGTGTCGTGTTACGTCCTGGCCCAAGTTCGAGGCATGACATTTTCCTAGACTTAGTCTCTCTTTCTCAAGAAGAGTCTAAGTCATCAAGGCACGAATCGGTGTTTGCAACCAACAATTCTACAATTAAAGCATGAATTAAGCTAAATATCACTAACCCATAAATAATTAAGCCCTAATGTTCAAGACCCATCAAATACCCACACTAGGGTTGAGTCACAACCCTAGCTATGGGGTTTATCTACTCATAATAAAAGTAGGAATCAAAAATGGAGATGAAATATAAGCCATAATATTCAAATACAAGATTGAAACTAAGAACTGAAGACAAATGTACTCTAAGATTACTCAAAAAGGTAAAAACCAGCCGTTCACATGCTCAGCAAAATATTACATACCCTAAAAACCTGAAAAAGATCTATTTATACTTGGCTAAAATTCCTGGACAAAAATGCCCCTGCGGAAGATTCGCGGAGGCGTAATTCTGACCGCTTCCCCGCTTGAGCTCTCGCGGCCGTGCAATAATGAGCGCGGTCCGTGTTTCTTCAGTTCTGGGTTTGGTTTGGACTTGGTTTCACGGACAGCGTAAAAGTCACCACCTCCGCGTAATTTGGACGCGGGCCGCGTTCCTCAGTCAAGCTCAACTTGCAGAGTCTCTGAAGTTCAATCAATGCGCTCAGCGAAAATGCCACTGCGGCCACGCTTTATCATCGCGGTCAGTGGTCACTGTTGTACCCAAAACAACCTCTCTGAACCTCACTTCCGCGGACCGGGCAATTGTGGCCGCTTCAGCGGTGGACCTTGCGCGGCCGCTCTTTTCCATCGCGGTCAGCGCTTTAGTCCAGCTTTGAACTTGTCCAAATTTGACTCCTTCATGAGTTTATTATGGCTTCTTTACCTCATTTTGACCAAACCCTGGAGACAAGCAGTCACAAGTCCGGCTCTAAGTGCCATAAGCTTGCCCCTTATGTAAATCACCACTAATGTAAGCTCACTCAACTTGAAATCGTATAGGGCTTCTATGGGAATGTAATGAAGGCTTTTGGTTCAAGATAGGATATATCGGTCTATGAAGGTTTCCTCTTTCCTTAAGCACTTCATTTTTCTCATTTCGGCTCACACTTTCTTGACTCTTTGAGTCATTTTCTTCTTCCTTAGGGGACTAGAGAGACACACTGTCACTCTATTTTGTTCATGACACTCATTTTTCTCCTTCTCTACTCATTCCAAGCCTTTCATCATTGCTTCCATTGGATCCCTTTATTTTTCTATACTATTCACTTTCTTTTTGACTTTTTGGCTTTTCTTTCTTTTCTTTTTGCCTTTCCTTTTATTCATTTTGCACCTTTTTATCACTTTCACATTATTCATCTCTCCCCCCAAACTTAAGCTTTTGCCAAATTGTGCTAAGGAAAGATCGGGTGCCAAGAGAGGGTCATTATAGAACGGATAAAAGTGTGTATCATGGTTATTGAAAGAATAAGGGCTTCGGCTCAACGGGGTTGACTAGGGATATCATATTTAGGTGGCTATGGACACTTTCAAGTTTCAAGTTGGATCAAGGAGAGCCTATATTCATTTCTCAAGTCGAGCTACACTTAGAATTTCGCCTAGACAAACATTCGGGGCAAGTTCTATACTTATTGGCACGGGACTTGGACTTGCAAATTAATACCTCACCTCACAAGCTATTGGATTGCCAAAGTGACAGAGTCGAGGGCCCACAACAACCCTAGCTAATATTGAGCAACACAAATGGCTCCAAGGAGACACTCGATGATTGTTTAGTCAACACAAGAGTCTATAGGTCACAACTAGAACCATTCTTTGCAAATCACTTGTTTCTAACCATGAGAGCAAAGGTAAATGTGCTAGGCCCAAGTGAAGCTTTGCCTGAGACACTTTTATTCATTACTATTATTTACACAAAAATATAAAGAAAACGGACTCAAACCCTTAAGAAGGTTGTCACGCCATCCATCATCGGGAAGAGCCACCCGATTCACACAAATTCCACCTTTGGAAAGAACCGTCGCATTAAGAAAACCAAAGGCTTATCGATCGAAAGCTTGTAAAAGTAAGAAGCTACAAATTGAAAAAGAAACTACTAAATGAAATAAGAAGCTACGCTATTAAGGAAAATTTCAAAAGAAGTTATAAAGTAAAATACGGAAAGTAAACTGAATATGTACAATAGGGGATTGAGACGAATATACATAAAAGGGGAATGAATATATACATGGAAATATAACTTTATATGCATACCAAAAGTAAAAAAAATACAAAAATAAAGTACGATAAGTAGAAAATAAAGAGAAAAAAATAGTATCAAGATTATTACAGATCAATTATCCAAATCATCATCAAAATAGGGCCACCCCCCCCCCCAAATAAAAATTAGCATTGTCCTCAATGCTAACAACAAAAATAGAATAAGGGAAGGGTAGAGAGTACAGAAAACTCCCTATGATGCCTCTGTCTGCATGGGGTCACTGGCTGGGTCCTGTGGCTGGCCTGAGTCAACTCTCTCGGGGTCCTCTAACTCAATCTCCAAACCCTCAGTCTGGGGTAGGGGTGGGCATAATACCGGCCGAACCGAAAAAACCGACCGAACCGTGAATTTCGATTTTTCGATTTTGGCTTAATCGGTTTTTCGGTCGCTGCACGGTTTTAAAATTATTAATTTTCGGTTTTTCGGTACGAATTACGGTTTTGGTATTTTGATTTTCGGTTAAACCGAAAAACCGAAATTTTGGGTATTAGTTCAAAACTTATTACCCATCTTAGGCTGAAGCCCAAATGCCCAATAGTCCAATACCCATTTGAACTTTGAAGCCCACCCCACCCAATTTACCTAAACCTAATTAACCAAACTTACTGTCCAGTGTCTACTGATACATTACTTTAGTCACTTACTTCCCAAGTTCCCATTTCCCAGACGGCTAAACCCAAACCTAAATCAAAAATTAGATCTACGGTTCCTCACTTCCTCTGTGCGACACTGCGACTGCTGCCTTCTTCCTCAGCTCTGTGCGGGTGCGACTGTTGCCTTCTTCCTCAGCTCAACTATGACGCCTTCTTCCTCAGGTCGTCGCTCATCCTTCTTCCTCAGGTTAGTGCGACTTCTTCTGAGTTCTGACTTCCGAGTTGAGTTCCATTTCAGTTTTCTTCCTCTGTTCCTTAGCTCATTCGATTTTGCAACTGTTTTGTTGCTTGGTGATGGTATTTCTAGACTTGTTTTGGACTTTGGTAGCTGCTAGATTTGCCACTGTTTTGGACTAGTTTGCCACTGCTGAACTGTGCGGTATTTTGCTACTTAGATAGCTGTTGTGTTCTGCTTGGACGTGAAAATGCTAGATTTCTATTTTCTAATTGTTAACTGTGCTGCTGTGTTAATTCTTTTGCTTCTTCTCTATTCTTGGTTTCATTTATAGTATAGTTTTAAATATCCTCCACTTTAGTGATCACCAGAATGTTACACTAGTTTCGTTTGATGACTTTGCAGCATTTCTATTTTCCAGCCTTGTTTATTGCAATAATAGATTGTTATAATGAATGCAATTTATTTCCAGTCATTGGTCCAACAGCATTTCCAGCCATTGCACTAAATGTTACACTAGTTTCCTCTCTGTTATGTGCAATGGCTGTTGGACCAATATCTTCTTTTCTATTCATTCACTATGACAATCTATTTCCTTTTGCCAGAGAAGCATAAAATTTACTTGAACCGTTTAAAACCAAAAAAATAAACCGAAAATAACCGAACTGAACTTTGAAAAAACCGCACCGAACTGTAAATACTTTGGTTTGATTTGGTTAATTACAAAATTGAAAACTGATAAATCGAACCGTACTCTCATAATATCTGACCTAACCGACCGACGCCCACCCCTAGTTTGGGGGATCACCACTCTTCTTACCGGTTCTCTGTCAGCCTCTTGTTCTGGTCCCTGTGCTGGCTGAATTGTCTGTGCTGCAAGGGCAATTTCTCCCATAAGGAGATCCATAGGAATGTCTCCGGCTGAAGTAAGCTTCTCTATCTCCTTCTTCAGCTCTCCTTGACCCTTCTTCACTTTCCTCACCTGTTTACCCAGCTCCTTGATTGCTTTCCCATGAGCATCCAGAGACTCCAGAATCTTTGTTTGGTTGGCGAGAATAGTCTTCAATGATTCCTCCACTGATGGAGGCATCTGGGGCTGTGCCGGAGCTGCTATTGTAGTGGATAAGGCATATAGCTTTGATGTAGCTACCTGCATCCAATTGTTGATGCCGGCCAATATCTGGTTGACCCTCAGAGCAGTCTGAGGGTATGCTGATGAAGAAGGCACTGAAGTAGGAATATAAGCAGATGGTCCGGAGGGAGGATCTGGCATCAGCAGATGAACCCTCGGCAGTGGAAGGCTCAGAACCAATGGCCACCCCCTGGCTCTTCAGACTGGCCAGTAGAAGTGGTAGCTTTGCCCTTGGACTTGGGCTTGTCCAGAACCTGAAGGCTGTACCATGAAAATGGCCTCTTTGGCTTCACTTTGGTGTCAAAGTCCCTTCCTTCTACTTCCATGTCCCCTAGGTACATGGTGAGGAAGTTTGGGAAGGGATATGACCTCTCATCCTTGCCAACCGATCTGGTAATTATCTTGGCCATAATATTCCCGACTTGATCGGGTACCCCGCCATGATAGCCCCCACAATAATAGCCCGGGAGACCGGCATATTACTGTCATGCGTAGTAGGGTCTAACCGGCTGCACACAAAAGTAGACCACCCTTTCGCTTAGAAGCTCAGAGTGTTCCTGTAGATCGGGACCCCAGGTGTCAGCCGAGCTGGAGTAGTCCCAGGAATAGTAATCACTGATTAAAGCCAAGGGCAGGCTAACTCATCCATAGACACCTTCTCCGTATAAAAGGACTCATCCTCGTCATTGAACCCAGCATAGTCATTTAAAGTCTTGCCATCAAACATAATCTTCTTGTTTCGGACTTTGGTCAAATACGTACCCTTTTTTATGTAGGCGACATTTGCATAGAATTCCTTAACCAAATATTCATTGGCCTCCCGTAAGTTGCTGGTGAAGAACTTCCACCCCACTCTCTCGTTGAAGTGCCTCTTGAAATTAGGGTTGTAGGGTAGCAGATCTCGCTCAATGAACACCCTCTCAAGTGTAAGTGACCTTTGAGGCCACCACTCCCGGAAATTGTGGTTGGCTTTCTCACTCACAAACCGATCTTTCCATACCACAGGGTTCCTTGATCTCACCAACCCCCCTATTTGGGTGTCACCACCCCTCCCGTCGTCCGGGACATCATCATCACCATCAATGTTTACTGGGGCTTGTGTGGAGGCTGGAGTTGCAGCACTGGGGGAAGGAGGTGTAGATGTGTCACTATCTCCCGAGCCCTTAGAAGATCCGGACAATGAGGTGGATTCATTTATTAGGTGACGGGGCTGGGATTGTGCCTCTGTTGAGTTTGGCCAGCTTCCCTCTCTGAAATCTCCCGAGAGGGGACATACTCACTGGTCTCTAAAGTGTCAGGAGTGGGCCTCCGAAGGGTTTGTTTGTTTCCAATGAGCCTTTTAGGAGCTAGGGATGCAGCTGGTTTTTTTCCTCTCCCCCGGCCCCTGGAAGACTCTCCCCTCCCTTATTGTTTATGTTGTGCACCTCGAGATCTAACCATTGTCTGCATAGAACAAGGCATGAAACAAAGTCAGAACAAGGTATCAGTCATATGGTTAAGCATTGCAGTTGATGCTAAACATTGTAGATGACCTGCATATACTGCCTCTCAGAATCAGGCACCGCGGACCGCGAAAAAACAGGCGCGGCCATGAAAAAGCCACCGCGGTATGCGTAAAAAGGAGTGCGACCGTGAAAGACTAGGGATCAGACTACACAGTCTCTGATGTTAAGGTACCATTAACAGCGGAAAAAAGGAGGCGCGACCGCAAAACATGTAACGCGGTCCGCATAAAAATGAACGCGACAGTGGAACTAATTTACCAACTCTAAACTCATTGACGCTGACCGCGGAAAAACAGACGCGGCTGCGTAAAGGCAGCCGCGGGCCACGGAAAAAGCATCGCGTCCGAGAACCTACAAGTGACTCAGTTCTCACAAAGCATGAACGCGGACAACGTAATTTGGACCGCTGTCCGCGAAATTTAAGACCAGACAGGCATTTTTGACTTCTCTTAGACCTAGGGTTTCACTTTTTTAGCCATTAACGGGTATAATGAACACCTCTATCCCCTATTAGGCATGCACAACAAGTACCCACATGAATGTTTTATCATCATAGCCTAGTATTTGCAGCTAGTTAACCCTAATTACAAAGAAACGGTAAAATAAAGATGAAAGAAAAGAAAGGAATAAAATTAATACAAGTATTTGAGCATACCAGTTGTGAGACGTGTAGAAGAAAACTGACTCTTGAATAATTGAGATTGAAAGACCAACAATATGATGATGAATAGTGCTTTAAGTTTAGTGAGAGTCTAGGGTTCGAAAAGGGTAAAAGGAAAAGGGACCTTCTATTTATACTAACAGTACACGGACCCACAGACCTACCTGAGCGCGGTCCGCGGAATTCCACCGCGGTCCGCGCTTTTACCTTGTTGATGGGTTGTTACCAAGAAAGAACCGTTGAGAGCGAAAAACCAAGCGCGGCTGCGAAAGAGCAATGCGGACCGTGAAATTTCAACTGTGGACGCGAATACAACTTCAGAGAGTTGCTATTCTGGACTTTTCAAGTCCGCGTCCGCTGACCATTTACGCCCCCGCAAAAGTTTTCGCTGACCGTAAAATTTCGAGCGCGATCAGCATAATACTCACACTTTAGGCAAAACTTTCTAGCCATAGTCCTGCACTGCACAACAATTCCTACACAAAGTTCACAGCCAGTTAGTCCAAAACAAAGCCTAAATTGAGAAGAAAATCAAAAAGAAAGAAAAACGTATGGGTTGCCTCCCAAGAAGCGCCTGATTTAACATCGCGGCACGATGCAGGTTACAATTAATCACTTGAAATGGATCATTGCCACCACGTGTCTATCATCAAACTTGCCAAGAAAGTGCTTCACTCGGTGCCCATTAACTCGGAAAATTTCACCATTTTTGTTTTGCAAATCAAGAGCACCAACCGGAGTTACATGCACCACTTCAAAAGGGCCACTCTATTTTGACTTGAGATTTCCTAGAAACAGTTGTACCAAGAGTTGAACAGAAGAACCAAATCACCCTCCTTGAATTCCTTGTTCCGGGCATATTTGTTGTAAGTACTTCATCTTGTCCTTGTACAAGGACGAGCTGGAATAGGCATGAAACCTAAACTCATCAAGTTCATTTAGTTGCTCTACCTGGAGATTTGCAACTACATCCCATTCAAGGTTTAACTTCTTTAGCGCCCACATGGCCTTATGCTCTAACTCAACTAGAAGATGGCACGCTTTCCCAAATACCAACCGATACGGAGACATACCAATTGGAGTCTTGTAAGAAGTCCTGTAAGCCCACAAAGCATCGTCAAGTTTCCTTGACCAATCAGTCCTATTTGCATTGACAGTTTTTGACAATATGCTCTTTATCTCCCTGTTGGAGACCTCAACTTGTCCACTAGCCTGGGGATGATAAGGGGATGACACTTTATGATTGACACCATACTAGAGTAAAGTATCGAAGACCTTGTTGCAAAATTGAGAACCCCCATCACTAATGATCGCCCTAGGAGTGCCAAACCTTGTAAAAATATTTTTCTTCAAGAAAGCCACTACACTCCGTGCCTCATTGTTAGGCAAAGCCACAGCTTCAACCCACTTAGAAACATAATCAACAGCAACGTGTTACCACATGAACTCACAAAAGGTCCCATGAAGTCAATCCCCACACGTCAAAAATGTCAATCTCAAGAATAGTGGTGAGAGGCATTTCATCCTTCTTGGAAATTCCACCAGCTCTCTGACACTCATCACATCTCTTCACAAGCTCACTAGCATCTTTATACAATGTAGGCCAATAAAAACCACAACTGAGAACCTTTGAAGCAGTTCTCGCTCCACCATGATGACCATCATAGGGCGAGGAATGGCAAGCATCAAGAATATTCATTTGCTCCTCTTCCAGAACACATCTCCGGATCACACCATCATTACAAATCTTGAAAAGATAAGGCTCGTCCCAGTAGTAATCCAAGCTATCCCGTTTAAGCTTCTTCCTTTGGTTAGAAGAGAGCTCACACGGGGCAATGTCGGCCACAAAAAAGTTAGTAACATCCGCGAACCAAGGCATACTATTCAAAGATACGGAGAGGAGTTGTTCATCCGGGAACGAATCATTAATTTCGGGGCCATCATGGGGCCTCCCCTCCTCCTCCAAGAGGGAAAAGTGGTACGCCACTTGGTTTTCACACCCTTTTCGATCAATAATTTCAAGGTCAAACTCTTGAAGAAAAAGAACCCATCTCATCAACCTAGCCTTAGAGTCCTTCTTTGTCATCAAGTAACGGAGTATCGCGTGATCTATATGAACAATCACTTTGGCACCCATGAGATACGGCCTAAACTTTTCCATGGCTAGCAACTCTTTCTCCGTCACCGTATAATTAGCCCGGGCATCATTCATAGTTTTGCTTGCATAGTACACCGGATGAAACATCTTGTTCACCCTCTGCCCCAAAACCGCTCCTACCGCAACGCCACTTGCGTCGCACATAAGCTCAAAGGGTAATCTCCAAATGGGTACGGTAATAATGGGAGTGGTTGTCAGTTTGTACTTGATAAGCTCAAAAGCTTGCATGCACTCTTCATTAAACACAAACCTTGCATCCTTTTCCAACAATTTGCACAAGGGATTCACCACCTTTGAGAAGTCCTTGATGAACCTTCGGTAGAACCCCGCATTCCCAAGAAAGCTCTTAACCCCCTTGACGAAAGTAGGAGGAGGGAGTTTTGAAATCACTTCAATCTTTGCCTTGTCCACCTCAATACCATTCTTAGAGATCTTATGGCCGAGGACAATGCCCTCCTCAACCATAAAGTGGCACTTCTCCCAATTAAGTACTAAGTTAGTCTCTTTAATATCGGGCCAAAACTTTATCAAGATTACCCAAGCATTCTTCAAAGGAGTCACCCACAACACTGAAATCATCCATGAACACTTCCAAGAAGTCCTCCACCATGTTCGTAAGTATAGACATCATACACCGCTGAAAGGTAGCCGGTGCATTACACAAACCAAATGGCATCCGTGAGAATGCAAAGGTTCCATACGGGCATGTGAAGGTGGTCTTCTCTTGGTCCTCCGGTGCAATCAAAATCTGGTTGTAACCTGAGTACCCACCCAAAAAGCAGTAGTAGGCACGCCCGGCAAGTCTATCCAACATTTGGTCAAGAAAGGGCAATGGAAAATGATCTTTGTGGGTCACTTTGTTCAGCTTCCGGTAGTCCATGCATACCCTCCATCCGGTGACAGTCCTAGTGGGGATCAACTCATTTGTGACCATAGTCATACCCTACTTCTTCGGCACACATTGTAACAGTGAAGTCCATGAACTATCCGAGATGGGGTACACAACCCCTCCATATAGCCACTTGATAACTTCATTCTTGACGACCTCTTGCATAGCCTCGTTCAACCTCTTTTGATATTCCATGGAGGGTTTGGCATCATCTTCAAGTATAATCTTGTGCATGAAAAAGGCGGGGCTTATCCCCCAAATATCAGCTAGAGTCCATCCAATTGCCTTCTTCCTTCGTTTGGAGCACCTCAAGGGTGGCATCTACCTGCACGTTAGTTAAGCACGAAGAAAGAATAACAGGTAAAGTTGAACAAGGGGCCAAGAATTCATACCTAAGGTGTGAAGGCAAAGGCTTCAACTCCAATACGGGAGGTTCCTTGATTGAGGGCTTTGTTGGTGGAGTCTTTCGGTTCTCAAGATCTAAGGAAAGTTTCCGGGGCTCATATGTGTAAGAACCCATTCTTTGCAAAGCATTGACATACTCTACCAAGCCTTCATCCTCAGTCACATCACGGTTAAACAATACAGCTTCCAAAGGGTCCTCCACATTTATCACAGCATTGGTGTCTTCAACAATCACCTCAGTCACAAGATCAACAAAGGAACATATTTCGTTGCTATTGGGCTGCCTCATTGATTTGCAGACATGGAACACATCTTTTTCATCACCCACCCGGAAGGTGAGCTCCCCTGCTTCCACATCAACCAAAGTCTTCCCTGTAGCTAGGAAAGGTCTCCCTAATATGATCGGCACCTCATAGTCAACCTCACAATCCAGAATTATAAAATCCGCGGGAAGTATGACCTTGTCGACCCGCACAAGAAAATCATCAATATTACCAAGCGGCCTCTTCATTGTTCGATCCGCCATTTGCAATCTCATTGAAGTAGCTCTCGGTTGACCGATACCCAAAGTTTTGAATACATAGTAAGGCATCAAATTTATACTTGCACCCAAATCACACAAGGCCTTTGGAAAATCCGCACTCCCAGTGGTACATGGAATGGTAAATGCACCGGGATCTTCAAGCTTTGGAGCCATAGAGTACACAATGGCACTCACTTGATGAGTCATTTTGATGGTCTCACAATCCATAGATCTCTTTTTAGTTACCAAGTCTTTCATAAACTTGGCATATCTCCGCATTTGCTCAAGAGCTTCCACCAAGGGCACATTGATCGACAAGTTTTTCATCATCTCAATAAACTTCTTGAATTGGTTTTCATTCTTTTGCTTTGCAAGTCTTTGAGGGTAAGGCGGAGGAGGCCTTGGCAAAGGAACCTTGGCTTTAGGCATTACCATTTCAGGTATGTCTATCACGTGTTCCCTAGACGGGTTCACGTCATTTTGAGTCTCCTCCTCATTGTCATGAACATCAATTCTCACCTCACCATTCAAATTCTCTTCAGTCACTTTCTCATCAACTATTGGATCATCGTCATTTTGCACTTCAACATTATCACTCACAACTTTCTTTTGCTTGGAGGTACTTGCTTCACCACCTCTACCGCTCCTTGTGGTCAGCGTCATTGCATGGCCGGTATTGTTCCCACCTTTCGGGTTTACTACCGTGTCACTAGGTAGTTCCCCCTTAGGATGAGTGTTCAAAGATTGTGAAATATGGCCAAGTTGGACCTCCAAGTTGCGGATAGAAGTATTATAGGACGCCAACTGGGCATCAGAGTCGGCGTTTTTCTTCATCATTTGCTCAAACATCAACTAAATCTTTCCCATCTCATTGTTTGATGAGCTAGGACCTTGAGATGAAAATGGAGACGGGTTGTTTGGTTGTTGATACATCGGAGGCCTTTGAAATCCTGGCCCCCAATTCCCTTGATTACCGTTATTCCAACCCCTTTGGTTGTTGTTGCCTCCGCAGTTGCTATTGTTGTTGCCACCCCAGTTGCCCTGGTTACCACGGTTGCCCCAATTCTGATTGTTGTTCCCCTAGTTGCTTTGGTTGTTGTTGTTCCCGCTTTTCCAATTTCCTTGTTGGTTTTGATTCCCCCAATTTCCTTGGGATCTCCATTTTTGTTGTTGATTCGGAGCATTGCCCCGTTGTCCTTGGTAGTTTTTCACATACTGAACTTCTTCACTTTGATCATCATACCCATCATCTTGGTTGTAACCACTACTACTTTGCTCATATTGATCCTGATTTCCTTGACTTTGTTGCTCTTTGCCGCCTCTTTTTTACCATCATATTTACCCATTCCATGGCATTCACTTGTCTTGGCGCTTGAACTTGCTGCAATTGAGCTTTGGCCAACTGGTTCATTGTTGTAGTCAACTCTGCTATTGCTTGGCCGTGGTCATGGAGCTCTTTGTGCAGGTGAATGACATTGGGATCACCTTGTGGCACATTAGCTCGAATTTGCCACGCCGAGGAAGTATCTACCATCTCATCAAGTATATCACACGCCTCAGCATAAGGTGTGTTCATAAAGTTTCCCCCTGCTAGCTGGTTAACTACACATTGGTTGGTAGTGTTGATGCCACGGTAGAATGTTTGATGGATCATGGCTTCGGTCATGTCATTGTTCGGACATTCTTTAACCATCGTCCGATACCTTTCCCAGATCTCATGAAGCGGTTCATTTGTCTCTTGTTTAAAGGCGAGGATCTCATCTCTCAGTGTCTCCATATGTCCCGATGAGAAAAACTTGGCTATAAACTTTTCGGCCAACTCGTCCCACGTGGTGATGGAATGGTTGGGGAGTCTTTTGAGCCAGTCCAAAGCTTTCCCTCTAAGTGAAAAAGGGAAAAATCTCAGTCTCAATGCATCCTCCGCACATTTGTCTGTTTGCTTCCCCAGCAGGTATCCACAAAGCCCTTTAGATGTTTATATGCATTCTGATGGGGAGCGCCTGTGAAGTACACGCTTTGCTCCAATAAAGTCAACATGACATTTGTAATCTGGAAATTGCTCGCCCGAATCTGGGGTGGGATAATTGCACTTGCGTAACCTTCATTTGGAAGCACCCGAGGAGCTGCTCGCGAAGGAGCTAGGGGAGGGTCTAGAATGTTTTCATTGGCCTGGCGGCCTCTTCTTTGAGCTTGAGGTACTAGAGGCACCTCATCTTCAGCATTATTATCTACCTCCTCCCCCGGAAGAACATTTCCGAGAGGATCATTATTTGCCATTTTGTACCTGAATCGATTAACTCACACAAGTTAGTAAAATAGAAGGAAAGAAAAACAAGACACACAACTAGTCAGATAGATAGCCAAAACCATTTAACTCACCGGCAACGGCGCCAAAAGGTGATCAGCTCCAACCCTGCACCACTATATAATGGCGAGGAGTGATCGATGCAGCTTTTACTCGAAAGGTCGGGATCGATATCCACAGGGAGTTAATTTTGATTGGGAGTTGGGTGTCTATCTAATCTAGCTATGCATGTTTCTTTTAGTTGCACTTCTAACCATGCTTGGATTTGTTTCTATTCTACGTTTAATCCTATTGATTGCCGAAAATAATATAAGTACAATATTTTTGTAGGAGTTTTCTCAATTGATAAAAAGTCACTAGGGAAGTGACTTACACCTAGGCGAGTATCTAATGGGATCTAGAATATAGGACAAGCTTGTTATGATTGGGGTCGTGATATAACCATCACGAGTGCTCAATCTATACCTCTCGATAGTTTGAGTGACTTTGCCCGATTTGACTTTCTCAAGTCCAAATGGGTGTTCATACATAACAAATGATATAGGCTCAAGTCGGGTATTACTATCTCTAGATTTAACCCTTTAATTGGGGCTATCAATCTCTTGAATGCACCCCAATTAGTTGTTAGCCTAATTTTCCTAGACTTAGTCTCTCTTTCTCAAGAAGAGTCTAAGTCATCAAGGCACGAATCAGTGTTTGCAACCACCAATTCTACAATTAAAGTATGAATTAAGCTAAATATCACTAACCCATAAATAATTAAGCCCTAATATTCAAGACTCATCAAATACCTACACTAGGGTTGAGTCACAACTCTAGCTATGGGGTTTAGCTACTCATAATAACAGTAGGAATTAAAGATGGAGATGAAATATAAGCCATAATATTCAAATACAAGGTTAAAACTAAGAATTGAAGACAAATCTACTCTAAGATTACTCATAAAGGCAAAAACCAGCCGTTCATGTGCTCAGCAAAATATTACATATCCTAAAAATGTGAAAAAGATCTATTTATACTAGGCTGAAATTCCTAAACAAAAATGCCCCTGCAAAAGTTTCGCGGAAGCGTAATTCTGACCGCGTCCGCACTTGAGCTCTCGCGGCCGCGCAATAATGAGCGCGGTCTGCATTTCTTCAATTTTGGGTTTAGTTTAGACTTGGTTTCGCGAACTGTGTAAAAGTCACCGCCTCCGCGTTAGCATCACCTATGGTCGCTTAATTTGGACGCGGGTCGCGTTCCTCAGTCAAGCTCAACTTGCAGAGTCTCTGAAGTTCAATCAACGCGCTCAGCGAAAATGCCACCGCGATCGCGTCAGGTATTTTGCGGCCGCGCTTTATCATCGCGGTCGCGTCAGTACCCAAAACAGCCTCTCTGAACCTCACTTCCGCGGACCGCGCAATTGTGGCCGCTTCAGCGGTGGACCTTACGCGGCCGCTCTTTTCCATCGCGGTCAGCACTTCAGTCCAGCTTTGAACTTGTGCAAATTTAACTCCTTCATGAGTTTATTATGGCTTCCTTGCCTTATTTTGACCAAACCCTGCAGACAAGCATATTAAGTTAGTTTTCGGGAATACTTTTACATATTTTTTATCCAAAACCTAAGCAAAAGAGAGCATAAGATAGGCTAAAATCCGTAGGTATCAAGTAACAAATTAATTCTTTCGGAACTCTTAATTTTGTACTACAAAATCTTTTGCCACACCATCCATATGGTGAATGTCTCCTTCACGGAGAAAATTATATATTAATAATTTTCATGGTCAAAATCATCATAAGCAAAATCATTTCTTGCTTTAATTTTTCCTTTAATAACCTTTTATAAGGCATGGCAAAATATTTTTTGGCGTACCACATGTACGACCAATGACATATTCATATAACCACATTGTAATATTCATTATCTTTATTTCTCTCAAACCTCCCTTAGAGGTGAGTTGTGGTATTCATCCAATCTTGCATAAGCACATTCTTATGCATAATTTGAATTACATATATATTTTCACATTCACTTTCAAGAATAAGTTTGCATTTACAACGCATATCATAAGTCACATTCTCTTCAAGTGGACTATAATCATATGAGCATTCATACCACATTGATGGCAAACATCACCTTCACATTTTGAAGGAATATTTTGAGAATCCTTATTGTTTTCATTTTTACAATTACCATAATAATGACTAATATTATTTGATCAATGGCACGCCCATGTTCATTGGTCAACCACTTGTCTTCATTACACTTTTATGCACTGCTACCACATTCACTTCAAGAATGTGCAAATCAAGTGGGACAAGCTTCATGCTTTTTCATGAAAAATATGTTATTTTTCTTTAGTCATCATTATATCATCAATATGGTGCATTGAGACTTGAACTCAGTGCCTTACCCATACACAAGCGTGTTTGGTTAAAGGTGTCGGAACTCAAAACCAATATCATGACCTTATCATCATGGTGCACCAGGACTGAAACCGATGTCTTACTCTCAACCAATGGCATGATAGGCTAAAGCGTGCTGAGGCTCACCCTCGAGCATTTAAAAATGTTAATTATCACACCGCAGTTCATATAGTTATTACAATCAGTAAGCAATATTTGCTTGTGAGATGGACATGTGTATATATATATATATATATATATATATATATATATANATATATATATATATATATATATATATATATATATATATATATATATATATATATATATATATATATATATTCAAAGCATAATAGTGTATCAAGGTAAGACTATTTAGTGATTTTGATAAAAAAAAAATATTTCTGAATACAGAGAATAATACATAGCACCTACTAAATATTATTGCTATACCTTTTAAAATAACAACTAACAGTTAGGTGAAACTCTCTAGATGTGAATTTATACCTCTGAATCCCATTGACACTAGAAAAGAATTACTTCCCAAAAGAATTAAATGCAACAATGGTCACTTTTGCACAAAGTACATGTGGTAAACTTAAAAATTCCATTAAGAGGGAATAACTCTTTATAGGCTTTATAAAACAAAATTATTTTGGATGTACAAAGGCTAATAAGAAGGAATAGCCTTTTGATTCTCAAAATTTGCTTACGTGAAAACAACTTGCGTATCATGTAATGGTTAGATTACACTACTTTAGAAACTAAAAGTAGTACGTATGAATTGATCTTGTATATGCGAATCAAAATAGTTTAGTTTGAAAAATTGGTAGAAACTTATTTCCAAATCATAAATAAATCCTAGTAGAAGCATATCTGATTATATACCTTTTTTTTCTTGATTCTCGTAATGAGATGAATTTAAAACATGGGCTAACTTACCAACAACATGAAATGTCAACTTATCACTTGGCAAATAAGTAAAAGCAATTGTAGCTTCCATGGAAGGTTTTCACTTCTTTTAGGAAGTATTAGAAGAATATAGCAATTCGTGTTGATAACGTGTTAAGAAACTAAGCTCAAAGTAATAATATAAAACAAGAAAATAGACAAGAATGTAGAGAGAAAGAGATTCTTATTTCGTCAGGTGGTTTCCAAGTATATACAATATCATTTCTCATCCTCTATTTATAGTATTATATAGAGGTAGACAAAAGAATGTCATAAACATGACATTAAACATTTGAGATCATGGAGGAAAATCATGGGGAGGTTATGGAGGTATGAGAGTTACAACAATAATGATAAGAAGTAGTGAGAGTTTAATGAAGAAGAGTAGTGGGTGTTATTTATTTAGGAGTTAATGCACATCCACCATAATATAATGGTTCATAACAAATTTTAAGTTTTTGAATATTGTTTTTTATATAGTTGCAACGAGAAAAGGGAAGACTCATTGGTCAGTAGAATACTGGCCAAATTTTAACTCGTGGCGATATGGTTAACATGACCTTTCAATTTAGTACAGAGAGAAGATTTCATAAATCGTATTTCGATAGCTTTGTAAACTTTAATTTACTTTTGTGTCTAAGTTTATCGAATTTCATATATTCAGGACTAAACAAGTTCTCATAAAAAAAAGTTTTTTTTAAAGTGCTCATCACGTGTGTGTTTGTTATTTCTTTTGGTTATAAAGTGCATTTTCTAAAGAATTGGCTTATTTTAGGCTATTATTTGAAATCTTTTGTTCCCTTTGATATATTAAAATTTCGATATATATGAGCAATCTCGGGGGGTCTATAACTAACCTCGGCCTTAGAATTGTCGAATATAATTTCGTGGACAACCACAAATTGTGCATTCTTTTGTGTGCCAAAGTCGTTAAAATTGGCTTTCAAAGTGTATGCTTACCTGCATTTCCTACTTTACTGCTCTTTAATCTTTATCAACCACTGTCTGCCCTCTATAACCCCCACCCCACCCCACCCCACCCCACCACCCACCCCACCCCCCAAATTTAGAATGAGCATGTCTAGTTATGCCACGTGTCATAATATATTGTCAGAAATTTGACTTTTCGATTCGCACATATATAAATTACTTTAATGTGATGAGAAACAATTTTGTGATTTTACAGTTATTAAAAGAAAAGTTTATTGACCATACGTTAAATTAACTTGAATAAGAAGAGAGTACAAGTGAACATTGCAGGAAACACAGAGGAACAAATTCACCAAAAGACTAAAGTACCGAGAAGTCTAGTTCTTAACACAGAACTGCATCAAAATGAAATCACCAATTTAGATTTCTCTTTTTACTCTATGGATCAATTACAGTGGCGGATCCAACAATTGGTTCAGGAGTTCAGTAGAACCTGAGACTTCGGATTTGAATCCTATATATATGTGCCGGAAAATACGGACATATAAAGTAAGATATAGATTTTAGAACTCAGTCAGGGTAAGGCTGCGTACAATAGACCCTTGTGGTCCGGCCCTTCCTGGACCAGCGCATAGCGGGAACTTAGTGCACCGGGCTGCCCTTTTTTTAATCTCTCAACACAGAACATACAATGTCTGAATTCTGGATCTGCTATAATGCAGTTCTGTTGTAACTTTGATAGGAGCAAATTCATTAAGGAGGTCACTAAGATTCTCAAAAACATAGCAAGAAACTTTAAACATGGATAAAAGTGAGTTTAGCTTCTTCAAATGGCAAAACCAAAGAAATAACTAGGCTTTAGAATAAGATAATGAATTATAGAGACAAGAAAAGATATGAATATAATGTGAATATGTCTCAAAGCTAAAGAAATGAATAGTCTTAACCAGCAAAAATTGAAGCATATGCTTGGATATGCCAAAATCAGAAGGAAATGTTAGGTTCATATAACTGATCAGCAAGAATGAAACTACTACCTCTATAACATCAAAAAATGAAGAAACTGTGGCTGCAAAATTGCCTATACATTCTAGCATTATCTCTGCCAATTGAAAAATGATCTCGCGGCCAAAATGGTCATACTTCTTGTAACCTTGTTTGTCACCAACTACCAAGATACAAGGTGCGCGTGCTCATCATCCTCATCTTCAACCTGAGCAGGAAGGTTAAGATCAAGTAAATCGTCGACGTCTTTCTTGACAGGTGAAGATTGATTCATGTTCTGTGCAGTACTAACAATAAAATGGGACCTTTTATGGCCACCCAAAGCTTGACCAGACTTGAAAATCCTGTCGCAAAATGGGCATTCGTGTCCTTTGAATTTCTTAGGCTTACTCTTTTTCTCTGCAGAAGCCGGTTTTCTACTGCTTAAAGTCTCCCTATGCTTGTTATCGCAATCAGCAGCATCAACGCTATTCTCATCACTTCCATTTATTGATTCGATATAAGCATTCGTCTTTTTATGGCAAGGTCTATGTCCACCTAGAGCTTGATACGAGCTAAAATTCTTCTTGCAATTCAAGCACTCATACTTCTTCTTAAATGACTCATTCTCTAATTCCAGACGATAAGAACTATTCTTAATTCTCTTTCTTGATTCACATTTATCAAAATATGAAGCTATCCGGTAATCATCATATTCGCTTCTTGACTCTGTTGGATATCTTTTAGTTCTATTTAAGCCCTTTTCTTTATCAATCCAAGACTCATCACACCAAACAGTATCACTCATTTTAGAGGTGCTCCATTTGTTATTACCATTTCTATATAATCCATCGACAGAGACATCCGATTCAACTATAGTATTTTCATCTAAAAAGTATGCAGAATCAGAGTTCTCAGACTCAGCTTCAGCATCCAAAACACTAAGTTTCAGCTTACTATCTTCCTTTTTCTTGGTTCGCGGCGTTTCATCTTGATTATAAACCAATTTCAGTCTATCCTTTCTAGTAAATCTCATGTCAGTAGAGGATGATTTGGTCTCCAGAACAACAGAATTATTATCAGAAGACTCAACAAATGAAGTAACACAATTCCAAGAATCCCTAGACAACATCATCAAACACTTTGCTACTTCCTCTTGATCTTGTTCGTTATCAATCTCAGAAACACATGATGAACCATTATTAATAGTATTATTATCATTAACTAAACAAACAGAAGACTTAACCACAATTCTTTTGTACCTCTTAGTCTTTGATCTTGTCCTCAACCTTAACTCCTCCTCAGCTTCAGTATCTGAATAACTAGTCCCTTTATCTTTCTCTGAATGACAAGCCATATGACCACACAATGCTTTAAGTGATTGAAATACTTTACCACATTGTTGACAAATCTTCTCTTGAGGTAAAGGAGAAGTTGAATCTACAGCCCTCCAAGTTTTCTTGGGATTCTCTCTTAGGCCATAACCAGAATTTCCACCAAGTTCAAATTTTGATTGATGCTGATTTTCTCTATTCCAAGATTGCAACTTTTCAAGTTGGGGTTCAATTTTTTCATCAAATTCAGCTGAATTTGTTAGTACATGAGATCTCATGTGGCCCCCAAGTGACTTCCCACAAGGGTACTTTTTGTTACACAACTTGCAAACAAACTTCAAATCTTGATTTTCTTCCATTTTTTTTTTTTTTGGTTAAGTTCTAGTACTAGTGAACCAAATCAAATTCAAAGAAGAACCAAAGAATAGAAAATCAAGAAACAACAACAAGCCCACAAGTGGGGTCTGAGGAGAGTAGTATGTACGCTACCGATCTTACCCCTACCTAACTAGGGTAAAGAGGTTGTTTCCAACAGACTCTCGCTTCCGGAACAGAAAAGGGAGCAATAAACAAACAATAGGCCACAATGAAACAAGTGAAATATTTTTGCAAAGCTCAAATCATACCACAGTGCCACATTTCAAGAACACCCAAAATATTGCTCTATAGCATCAAAGGAACTTAGACAAGAAGCAAAATTAAAACCCCAGATCAAAGTAAAGAAATGGAAGGGGTAAAAAACAAAACTTGGAAAGAGCTCAAAAGTTGGCCTATGGGGTAGGACACAAATCACAAAGTGTTGCTCAAGCAATATGAATAAAAAAAAAACAATAAACTGCTCAGATGTGGCACTTTTTGAGAAGTAGGAATGACTCTGAGTTCAATATCATGTAATCTCTGTCTCTCACTCTCTCTCACACACAAACACACACACAAATAAACACACCAAAGAGAGATACCCTAAGTGTTCAGTATTTCAAGAATCCTAAATGAGAAGGTAAAAAAATCAAACTTTGAGAGGGGCTGCTACTGAAATGGCCATAGAACCAGCCAAAATTATTCGGAGACTAAAAAAGGAAAATAAATAAATAAATAAATGATCTCAACAGAAAGCAAAAGACTCTTTCCTCTCTCTATTTCACTTTGTTTGTGTGTGTGTGTGTTATAGTTGGAGGAGAATTCCATGCATGAAAGCAAATTGAGAGAAAAGAGGCCAAAAAACACAAAAAAGATGGGCAAACGTGTAATCTTGGGAGGATTATTCGTTCTTTACAAAATTAAACGGTCAAGATTTGCTAGGAACTGTTTATTTTAAGGATTGAAATTCAAATAGATAACTCTTTATAACCAACCTAGTATGGTAGTAATACAGAAAATGAAATAAAGACCTGCTATAGAATTAAACTAAATAGCAGCTCACTCAATTATTTAAATTAAAAATAATCGGTAAATATTTTATTAATGTATATCGACTAAAAAAATATACAGTAAAACTTGTGTAAAGATAACTTATTAACTTAGATGCCAATTAGGGGTGGATCTTGAGTGGCACCTAGTGGTTTACAGCGAACAGATCCTTTATATGTGTTAAAATATTTATTAAAACTTATAACTTTAAATTCTGGATTCGCCTTGTGATGTTTTCATTATATTTTGTCTTAAATTAGTAGTCATGTTTGCTTTTGAAGTATTAAATTATGTGAATTTTGACCAGCAATTTAAAATATATTTTTCATCATATTTACACGAAAAAAGTTGCAAGTTGTAATATTTTTTGTATAGTTTTTTAATATTTAATTTTTATTTTAAAATCGTGAGCTTATCTAATTTAATTTAGCTTAAAATTTAGTTAAATTGACTCTCAAAAGTTGAAATATGATAACTAATTGGAATGCGAGAGTAGTATTTTTCTCATTTATTTCTGCTTTCTAGTCACAGTGTCACTCCCCTCAAAGGTCCGAATATTCAGCCGTTATTGCTCTCTCATCTTCCTCGTTTGTCCTTCCATAAACTCATTATTATATTCTTTGTACTTGTTTTCTTGGACTTTTTTTTTTTTTTTTTTTTGCAATTACTATATTTTACGCAGTCAACTCTTTTTTAATAGACATTTTGATGAATGTTTGCGGATAGAATTTCTTTTCCTTTTTTTGTTTTCCAAGACCTACATTTAAGTGTAAGCACTTTATTATTGTTATTATCTAGGAGATTTTATAACCCCACTAGCCTCAAGAAATACGCAATTTAGTGACAGAATTTAAAGTTTATGGATTTCGGATAAAAAAAATTTGAAAGAATTACAGGATTTTAGATTAAAATTTATATGTATTTAATAATTTTTTTAAAATAAATACAAGTTTTGAACTAAAGTTACTGGATTCGACCTAACCGTAGACGAAAGGTTAGCTCCGCCCCTCGGATTTCCAGTATAAGTTCTACTTGATATATCTATAGGGCTAGAACTGTATCTACATATAACTCGAGGCAAAGACCGTGAGTGTATTTTAATGTATTCCATTTCAATGGACATTAGCTCTTCAAGATTAACTCATTTATAAGCCAACAAATAGATTCTTTTTTCTCTCCTTATTGACGACTCTAAAATAATTAAGTTATATATATATATATATATATATATATATATAAAAGGTGTTTATATTAAGTTAATAAATGTAAGACATATGTTTTACACTTCATCATGATTAAAAAAAATATAATTTTTATTATAATTTATTGATTCTTGAAGTTAATTATTTAGTTAGGTGTAAGTGCATATGCATATGAAATATTGCTATGTAATCTTTAGATAGAAGGGAAATTTCATTATTGATTGACTAAAAAAGCACCATGATTAAATGCATTTCCTTTTGTATTTGACAAGACAGAGTCACTTGCTTAGTAAATTGATCGAATATGGGAAAATAGAAAACAAACAATTATTCTTTGCATTACCAACCTTTGAGAAAATGACTCTTGTATCTGTGTAGTGATTTAATTGGTAGGGCAGATAGGACAACTAGTAGCAGAAGTTAGTTACTTTCTAGGGCTTTTATAGTAAGAGTCCTAAACTGAAAAAAAGAAAGAAAGAAATCACCGGTACACAGAGCATTTCGTGTTCATGCAAGATTCGGGAATGAGTCGTACCACAAGGATGTGATATCATACCACAAGGATGTGATATAGACAGTCTACTCTAATGCAATCTGTCAAAACTAAGCTAGATCTGCCATGGATATGGAGGCAAGGTCTAGTGAGAAGAAGAGAGGAAATGTAGAGTGAGAGACAGAGCATCATAGAGAGAGAATGTAATTCGTATTTCTTTCTTCTTGTGTACAGTGTACAAAAAATGTGTCTAATATATACAAAATTAACAATATGTCCTAACTACCCAAATAATAGATGTATCTAAAAGAGTGCATATTAAATAGCATAATGTACAAGTAATCTAAACTACACTCTGTAGCTCTACACTCCCCCTCAAGTTGAAAATAAAAAATATTTTTCATTCCCAACTTAGACAACAGAAAAGCATGTTGCTGATGCCCAAGTGGTTTTGTCAAAATGTCTGCTGGTTGTTGTTGACTTGATATGTGAGAAGTCTCAATCAACCCCTCTTGTATCTTCTCTCTTATGAAGTGACAGTCTATTTCGATGTGTTTTGTTCTCTCATGATACATAAGATTTCCTGCAATTTGTAATGCAGCTTTGTTGTCGCAGAATAGCTTCATTGGCAACTGCACATCTATTCTTAACTCTTTCAGCAAGCCATTGAGCCAAAACAACTCTGCCACTGTGTGTGCCATGCTTCTATATTCTGCTTCAGCAGAACTTATAGAGATAGTACTCTGTTTCTTAGCTTTCTAAGAGATCAATGAATCGCCTAGCTTAATACAGTAGCCAGTCACAGATTTTCTTGACATTGGACAAGATGCCCAATCAGAGTCACAGTAAGCTTAAATCTGTTGTGTCCCTTTGCTTGACATGAGGATTCCTAGACCTGGCTGTCTTTTTACGTACCTGACTATATTTAGAGCTTCCTCATAATAAGATCTCTTGGGTGCATGCATGAACTAACTTAAGCATTGAACTGCATAAGAGATGTCGGGTCTGCTTATTGTGAGGTACAAAAGTTTTCCAATTAACCTTGAAAACTCCCCCTGTCTTCCAGTATTTCATTAGAGGTGTCAGCATTTATACTTTTATCAAATTCTGTACTTGTAAGCTTTATATTCTGCTCCATAGGTGCATCTTTAGGCTTTAAGCCTGCTGGTCCCACATCTGAGATCATTTCCAGTGCATATTTCCTTTGTGACATCAGTATTCCCTCTTTAGACCTTGCAAATTCTATCCCTAAGAAGTATCTCAACTCTCCTAGGTCTTTTAACTTGAACGTCTGGTGTAATGCAACCTTTGCATTCTGAATCTCTTCTAGATCATTCCCTGTTACAAGTAAATCATCTACATATACCATCACAAGCACTAACTTGTATTTGTCAGCCTTGGTAAACAATGAATAATCATGTTTGCTTTGAGCAAAACCGGAATCTAAGAGAGCTTGAGTTAGTTTTAAATTCCATTACCTAGATGCCTGTTTTAAACCATATAAGGATTTTGGTAACCTACATACTCTACACTCCCCCTGGCTACTAAAGCCTTGGGGTAGGGACATGTATACCTCTTCTTCAAGGTCACCATTGAGGAAGGCATTATGAACATCCATTTGGAAAACATGCCAGCCCTTGAGGGCTGCAGTAGCAACTACAGTCCTGACAATAGTTAACTTGGCCATAGGGGAGAAGGTATCATGGAAATCCAGACCTTCTTGTTGTGTGTAGCCCTTAGCAACTAGTCTGGCTTTGAACCTTTCTACTGAACCATCTGCATTATATTTAATCTTGTACACTCACTTGCACCCAATGGGTACCTTACCACCAGGCAGATCCACTACTTCCCATGTGTGGTTTTGCTCTAGAGCCTCAATTTCCAATTGCATGGCTTTAACCCACCTAGCATCTTTACTAGCTTGAGAGAAAGAGGAGGGTTCAGTGTCTGAAGAAAAAAAGCAAGGAAAAACTCAAAATGTGAAGGTAGATAGGAATATGAAACAAATTGTTGAATGGGATAGGAAGAGGAAGAGGAAGAAGAAGTAGTGGGTAAGGGAGGATGTACATAATCAGTTAACCAAATAGAAGGTCTAGTTACCCTTCCTGACCTTCTAGGTTGATGACCTTCTAGGTTGATCAGGAGTGGTGATGACAGGAGTAACAGAGGTAGGAGAAGGGGCATGAGAGGTTGATATAAGTTCAGATGAAATAACAGGTGATGATGAAGCAGGGGAGACATGTGTAGACTCAATTGGAGAAGCTGAATCAAGGGAAGGTGCAGGTATGGTATTAAGAAGAGGTTCAGGATGAAAAGGAGGAGGAGAAGATGCATTGGAAGGAAGGAAATGAGATCTTGGAAATTTGAAAGGGAAAATATGTTCTTTGAACACAACATCCCTGTTGACAAAAAATTTCCTAAACTCAATGTCATAGAGTATGTAACCCTTTTGATGTAAGGAATAACCCATGAAAATAGCAGGCCAGGACTTGGCAAAAAACTTATCACTGTAATGGGGTCTTGTGGCATAACACAAACATACTAAAGTTCTTATATGATGTAGGTTGGGAGGGTGACCATGGAACAACTCATAAGAAGTCTTTCCATTCAAAACACTACTAGGTAATCCATTAATGATGTAGGCTGCTGCAAGAATAACTCACCCCACTATTTTAAAGGAATGTGGGCTTGAAATCTCAAAGCTCTACTAACTTCAAGAAGGTGTCTGTGTTTCCTTTCCACTACCCCGTTCTGTTGAGGGGTGTGGACACAACTACTTTGATGTATAATTCCTTTGGATTTGAAAAGAGTGGAACAAAGTGTATTAAAGAAATCATAACCATTGTCCGATCGAAAGATTTTAACTTTGGAAGAAAATTGGTTTTCAATCAATTGAAGGAAATCATTCAAAACAACAAATACATCATTTTTGACTCTTAATCAGAAGGTCCAAGTCATTCTAGAGTAATCATCAACAAGAGTAAGAAAATATCTGAAGTCACAATGAGTACAAACTCTATATGGACCCCAAACATCCATATGTACCAATTCAAATGCAGAAGTAGCCCTAGAAGTACTAATAGGAAATGGTAACCTAGTTTGTTTAGCTAAAGGACAAATTGGACAACTACAATCAATAGACTTTGACAACTAATTTCTAATTGTAGGGATTTTTAGTAGAATATTTTGTGGTGCATGAACAAGTCTTTGATGCCACAAAACATTTGAGTTATTCTGGAGAGAATAGGACAAACACTTGGAGGCAGGAGCAGCAGCAGGTGTGTAAGGATTGAGAATGTACAATCCATTCTTTTCACTACCAATCACGTTCACCTAACCACTGAAGAGGTCCTGAAACAGCCAGAAATCACGTTAAAAAGCTACTAAACACTTTAAATCCTTAGTGTATTAGGAGATAGACAACAAGTTGTATTTGAACTGTGGAACATATAACACATTTTGTAAGACTTATGAATTGGGCAGAGAAGAAGAACCTGAATGAGTAATCTTAATACTATCCCCATTAGGTAAGTGCACAAAATTAGAAATAGAATTAGAAGGTATAGATTGTGATTGAGAAAACAGATGCAAGGAGGAAGCCATATGATTTGAGGCTCCAAAATTAATTATCCAACAACCATAGTTAGTAACGGATTTACCTGCCATGTTAGCTGTCTCATTTGCAGTTGATTCTGCCATATTTGCCATCTCTATTGCAGTTAAACCTTTGTTCTAGTCCAACAACATAAGTATCTGTTGATATTGCTCAGGGGTAAAAATGGGTGCAAATGCTAGACCTCCTGTATGTCCAGTGCCTTTTGTCCCAGTAGCATACATATCCTCTTGTGCCTTCACGTTTGCATTGTGTGCCACTGCTGGAGCACCGTTGTAACCTCCTCTTCTCCTATTGTTGTTTTGAACTTGGGCCCTGCTGGATAACCAATCAGCTTGCAGCAATTTTCTTTTGTGTGCCCCTTCATGTGGCAATAGTCACACTGCATGTTCCCATTCATCCTAGGTCTTGCATTGGAGGCGTTAATTGATATCATAGCACTGGATTCTCCATCCATATGTGCACTCCCTAGGATTCCACTTTGCACTCCTAAGTTGCTGCTCAATTTCTGGCTTTCTTCTCGGATTAGCATCGAATAAGCTTGATTAATTGTAGGCGTAGGATTCATCATCAGGATTTGGATCCTTTGTGGAGCATATGTATCATTAATTCCCATTAGAAACTTCATCAACTTTTTTTGTCGTAAAAAACAACAAATTCTCTAGATTTTACATAATCACACCCAGGAAATGGTATAATCGACTCAAACTCAGCCCAGAGATCATTTAACCTTGAGTAATAGATTGAGACACTCGACATTCCTTGAGTCAGACTGCTAATCTCTTTGTTCATGTGATATACCTTAGTCATGTTTACTTTGTCAAACCTTTCTCTAAACATTTCCCAAACCTTTTGTACATTCGAGGAGTAAACAATTCCTTTCTTAAGCTCTTGAGCCACTAAACTCATGATCCACGACTGTACAATGGCATTACATCGATCCCACTGGTGCAACCTGAACGAATCTGCTCCATACTTCTCCCTAGTGCAGGTTCCGTCAATGAAACCTATTTTGTTCTTCACTAAAAGCGACATTTTTATAGAGCGACTCCATTCCGAGTAGTTCTTTGTTCCGACCAACAATTGAGGAACCAACGCAATCTCCGACGTGTCTGAGGGATGAACAAATAGCGGATCAATGCAATCGAGCAATTGACTGCTTCCATGTAAAGTTCCGACTTCAATTTGTGGAGAATCACCCGTCATCGTAGTTGAATTCGTCAATAGTCAGAAATTAGGGTTAGAATGAAAATCGAAGAAGAGAGAACTTGATTTGGGGAAATTGAGAATGACTAGAAGCTTCAGACTACAGATCGTACTCGACCTGCTCTGATACCATGTCAAAACTAAGCTAGATCTGCCATGGATATGGAAGCAAGGTCTAGTGAGAAGAAGAGAGGAAATGTAGAGTGAGAGACAGAGGATCGTCGAGAGAGAATGTAATTCGTATTTCTTTCTTCTTGTGTACAGTATACAAAAAATGTGTCTAATATATACAAAATTAACAATATGTCCTAACTACCCAACTAATATATAGATCTAGAAGAGTGCATATTAAATATCATAATGTACAAGTAATCTCAACTACACTCTATATCTCTACACAATCATGATTAGTGGTTGCTTCCACAGCTCGAACCTGTAATTAATAAGTCGCACGAAGATAACTTTATTGTTGCTCCAAGGCTGTGACGACCCAAAGGGTCATCACCTGTTTTTCCTTTCATTCCGTGCTTCTGAGGCCTTGAAAACCTCTTTTTTACTTGCCTCGATTTACGTGCACAGTCCGGGCGCGTAGCCGGAAAGCTTAAATATGAATTCTGTGTAAAAATTGATGAATGTTGATATTAATATGATTAAAGTTGACTTTGGTCAACATTTTGAGTAAACGGACCCGGACCCGTGATTTGACGGTTCCGAAGGGTCCGTAGAAAAATATGGGACTTGGGCGTATGCCCGGAATCGAATTCCGAGATCCCAAGCCCGAGAAATGAATTTTTGTGTGAAATTGTTTTCTGAAATTAATTAAGGAAGATGGAAAGGAAATTTGATCAGAAGACTATGGTATCGGGCTCGTATTTTGGTTCCGACGCCCGGTACAAGTCTTATATGCGATGTAAGCGCTTTCTGTAAAGTTTGGTTGGAAACGGACGTCATTTGACGTGTTTCGGACTTAAAAATGGAAAACTTGTGTTTTATGAAAAGTTGGAAGAAATCATGTGATTTGAGGCTTGATTCTATGTATATGATGTTTGGCGATTTGATCGCACGAGTAAGTCCGTAGGATGTTTTTGAGGTTGTGTGCATATTTGGTTTGGAGCCCCGAGGGCTCGGGTGAGTTTTGGATAGGTGTCGAGTTGCATTTTGAGCCTTTGAAAAATCTAGTATCCTTCAGTTCTGCAGGCTTCGCAAATGCGAAGCCAGCTTTCGCAAAAGCGAACTCGCAATTGTGAGCTTCCCATCGCAAATGCGATCCTTCACCTGGGCAGCAATCTTCACAAATGCGAAGTAATTCATCGCAAATGCGATGCCTGCCCATGAGCCCAGCCTTCGCAAATGCGAAGAATTCAATCGCAAATGCGAACCTTCCACTTTTCTTCAAGTTCGCAAATGCTAAATTTAGATCTCGCAATTCCTAGACCTGCTGGGTTCGCAATTGCGAACCCAGGTTCGCATTTCCCATATCTGAGGCCTGCAATTTTTCATACTTAGACGAATTTTAACCCTCATTTCTTCATTCTTTCAACTCAAACACTCCATAGGCGATTTTCCAAGAAAACTTTCTTCCCCAAATCATTTGTAAGTCAATTTTTACTTAATCCCTTCAATCATTTACATCATTTATCATGTTTTCATCTTAAAATCAAGGATTTTCATGGGTGAAAATGGGAATTTTGGGTAGAACCTAGGTTTTCTTCAAATTGGGGAGTTGGACCTCAATTTGAGGTCCGATTTCAAAAACTAATCATAGATATGGACTCGTGGGGGAATGGGTAACCGGGTTTTGGTTCGAACCTCGGGTTTTGACCACGTGGGCCCGGGGGCGTTTTGGGAAATTTTGAGTAAAACTTCGGGGAATTCATTTCTCATGCATTCAAATTGATTCGATTAGAATTTGTTGATACATTCAAGTAATTTGTGACTAGATTCGAGCGGTTTGGTGGTGAATTCGAAGGGTAAAGCTATACTAGAGGCTTGAGTTGAGTTTGGAGCATTTGAGGTAAGTGTTTGGTCTAACTTTGGCTTGAGGGAATAGGAGTAGAGTCTTATTTGTTAATTGCTATTTGTCGAGTACGGTGTATAGGCATGGTGACGAGTATCTATACACTAGTGTCGAGCATGACCGTGAGTCCTAATTTGCTAAATTATCGAATTTGTAATTATTATTTATGAGGAATTGGTTGGAAATCTTTAACACTGAGCCAGTAATTGTTGAGACTAAGTGTGGATTTAATTGTGTTGAGTAGAGATTGAATGAGTTTGGTTATAGCTGGATCTCCCTTGCCGGGATAGTTTATTATATTTATTTTTTTCCCCTGCTGGGATAGTTTATGATATTACATCGGTCCCTTGCCGGGATAGTTATTATAACATCTTTCTCCCTTGTCGGGATTATGTTGTGTATTGTGTTGAAAGAAATGGGATCGTGTGGCACGCTGACCACGAGTTATTATGAAATGGGAACGTGTGGCACGCCGACCACGAGTTATTATGAAATGGGATCGTGTGGCACGCCGACCGCGAGTTATTATGAAATGGGAACGTGTGGCACGCCGACAGAGAGTTATTATGAAATGGGAACGTGTGGCACACCGACCACGTGATATTATCGTAATGGGAGCGTGTGGTACGCCTACCACGTGATGTAAGAAAATGGGATCGTGTTGCACGCCTGAAATGAGAGGAAATTGAAATAAGTGAAAGTGGTTTGTTTTCCTTTATTCTGTGTTAGAAGAAATCAGATGTAGTTGCTCTTGTTATTCCTGATATTCTGTTTATCTGCTTCCCCATAAGCATGTTCCCCCTTCCCAGCTTTAATTGCTTACTTTCCGCTATTATTTTGTTGTACTTGTATATATATATCTGCACAGGTTTATCTGGTAGTCTGGTCTAGCCTCGTCACTACTTCGCCGGGGTTAGGCTTGGCACTTACCAGCACATGGGGTCGGTTGTGCTGATGCTACACTCTGTGCATCTTATTGCACAGATCACAGTACCGGAGCAGCAGCTTTTGGACAGCAGTAGGAGCATTCGGGAGCTGACTTCAGTCCAGGGACATTCGAGGTAGCCTTGCTGACATCCGCAGGCCCGGAGTCCCTTTCTATTTTATTCAGTTTGTTATCATTTGTACCGAAGCAGACAGTTTTATGTTTCGTTCGAACCTTGTATTTAGTATTCTCTAGACGTTCGTGAGTATTGTGACACCAGTCTTGGGTAGAAGATTTTGTTAAACTTCCGCATTTCTTTCAGTTAAATATATTTGAGACTTCCGCTTTATTATTAATGCTTTATTGCTTTCTAATATTGACGATGTTCGCTAAAAGAGGTAATTGATAATTGGCTTGCCTAGCTCCTATTAGTAGGCGCCATCACGACTCCCGAGGGTGGGAAATCCGGGTCGTGACAAAGGCTCCCTTCAGCTTTGACCAATAGTAAAAGTCCTAAACAGATACTTGCACAATGTTGTTTCTCAAGGAAACAATATTAAAATTAGGATTTTCACACAAATAATTAATCGAGTTTATTGTTTATTTTTCTAGTTGATATACAGAGATCGTACATAGTTATACAATAATATACATTTATTGACTACTTTTAATATAATGGGCTGAATGGATGGCACTTTAGATTAATTCTTTTTAAAAATGTAACAAAAATTAAT
Source organism: Nicotiana attenuata (assembly GCF_001879085.1). Lineage (NCBI taxonomy): Eukaryota > Viridiplantae > Streptophyta > Magnoliopsida > Solanales > Solanaceae > Nicotiana > Nicotiana attenuata. The sequence goes on along the minus strand of NC_032000.1, from coordinate 17,614,471 downwards.
TCCTATTTACACCAAATCTTCATGAATTTTCTTATTGGCATCATTTGCAATGATATCCATTTTGGAAGGTGCTAAGGCTTACATGTAACATGGTCAGGTGAAAAGCAACCCTGTGCCCATAACCAAATGCATGGCTTTCTAAAAAGAATTTGAAAATATCAAAAGAAACCCTAAAAGGTTTCAAATAAAATAGAATATTTTTCATTTCCTTTGTACTACAGTAATGAATACGAGATAAATATCTTTTATGTATTTATTTATTACTTAATTAGTCACGTGTGTTCATTTCAATTGATACAAACTTTTAAAACAATATAAATAATATTAAAAGATATGTGTGATAAGATGCACGAATTTTAAAATTAAAGAAAAAAAAAATACAAGAATAAAGATGATTAGCTAAATTCCGTAAGATACATACAATGTATACGTATAAGCACAAACCTACATATACTTATGTAGCACTTTGACTCTTTGATCATATGATGCGTCAAAAATATTTACAAAAAGCACCTTACAGGAGATATAAATACAAAGTTTTGAAGATAATTTTACTTCATATATTTAGGAAGTCAATACACAATTGACAATACCATGGGACAGCTAGTCTAATTTTTAAGAGTACTATCGAAAAGTAATTTATTTCTTGTGGAGCCTAATTTCAAGGAAAAATACACATTTATCATTTACTCCTATATCTTTTATACTACTTTCTTCTCATTTATCTGGTTTATTGTAGATAAATCATTTATTGTACTACACATTTATCATTTATTGTAGTACACATTAATTATTTATTAAAAAGTAAATTTACTTTCGATAAAGAATAATATAAAAATATCATTCAAAGAAAGAATAAAATGGTCTTTCAGCTTTCGTAGGGTGTATTTACTTTGGGCTTTGGGTGTTACACCCTGTGCGTCCCAAGGCAACGTATAATGAATATGAGACTTGTTAATCATGATTTAAATGAGTTTAAAGTCATAATATGACTATATAGGATGTTTGGATAGAAAATATAAAGTTTGGGAAAAATCGGATTTAAGTTGCGGAAAAACCGACTAAGAATTTGCCTTGTAATGGAGCTTTTTAGAAATAAATTTCGTGTGATATATGAGGTCTTTTTGGGACATATTATACACCAAATTGAAGGTCTTGGAATGTAGTTTCCAATGCACTTAACCGTTTGTTCATACGACATCCGGGTAAAAAGATATAAGCGTCGGAAGATGAGCCAATGCGAGGGTGCCAAGCTAGCACCTCTTTGACTTTTCAAAAGTTTATATATAGGTTTTACCTCGTCTCTCTCTTCACTTTTACATAGAGCCCGACCAGAGAACACCATAAAACCCTATACTAAAGCTCTCCAAAGAGTTTCAAAGAATACTAACATCCAGAGTACAAAATCGAGAAGCGATAACATCAGAACGATCCCTACGACGTAAGTATCATTATACCGTCTCTCTTTTTTCTTTGTAGTTTCAATTTTTGCAAGATACTTCATATTTAAGAAACATGTAACTTCTGTAATTAATTTTTTAAATATCAAGGAAGGTTGATAAATTGGTTTCCTAATAGTTAGAACTCACGGGACGGTGATTGGAAGTCCTGAGTTCGATTTTTTTCCACTTTTAGTGGACTGTTTTGTAGTCCATTTGTTCTGGCCTATTTTGCTGCTGATTTATGGAGTTTGAAAGGATAAAAAAGCATAGAGAAACACCACATATGGTAGGGTAGTAGGTTGGTCGCTCGTCGTTGCATTTTCAGGCTAATTGATAAGTTGTTGATTGGGTGTGTTATGGTATATTTGAGGCTTTTGCTGTATTGAAGGTACCCGATTGTAATTAGGTTGGTTTTGAGTTGCTTATTGTATTGTGTTTGTATCTCGACTATAGTAGGCTTGGGGGAGCAGTAAAATCAGGGGAAATGCAGCTAGCCTTCAAACGCGGGCGGAACTTCACTCTTTTTTAGGAGAGATGCCTACGTACCTTCTCTCAAGTCCCACGTAGTTCACAGTTAATCAGTTTTCTGGCTAATATCTGCTGGTCATGGGACGAATTAGAGTACTTCAACTTGGAAGCTGAAATCCTACCTTTGATATGCCACTTGGATCTCACTCTCCTGAAGTGCTATCCTAAGTGCGTACTGGTTCATCACCGACGGGTGATTTCTGATCACGTAAAAAAAAACCTCGTTCTATTCGTTTTACTTTAGAATCGACTTAACGTTTGAGATACGTAATACACTAACGCCATCTAAGTCGTACATGTATTTCTTTGTTATAGGGTTGGCGCGCTAGTTATCATAAGCTTGTTGTAGAGTTGCATTGACGACTTGAGGTATGTTAAGGCTATCCCTTCTTTTCTTTTGGCATGATCCATATGGTACAACGAAACGAGCAAGCACACAACTTTCACAAATGATTCTATTCTTAGAAGTACTAGGGTTGCCTATATTCTGGATTCTCCATACGTCCTACTATCATATCGTCTGTTCATGGGTCTCATGACGTTCCGAGAGATCTTATTGACTTACTTCATTATGCATTGCATCCATTTATACATGTATATTGACCCATGACCAGATGGCGTTATATACGCGTATAGTATATGCATATGGGGTATGGGGAAAGGTTATGGCGTTATATACGCACCACCACCTGATCAGCTGGTATACGTTTATGATTTCACCCATAGAGGCTGAGATGATATGATGGGATGCCCTCAGAGGCTTGATGATGTTAGCTACGCATATACCTATGCATGACATGACATTTATACGCATATGCATGACATTATAAATGTTTCATGATTCACAGAGCTATTCAGACTTACATGTTGAGTCCTTTACTCCATGTTTCTTTCTTGTCTTTTATATACTGATTTTTATGCCTTACATACTCGGTAATTATTCGTACTGACGCCCCTATTTCTTGGGGGCCTGCGTTTCATGCCCGCAGGTGCATGTAGATAGGCTGACAGTCCCCCTTCTTAGGATCCTTGCTCAGCGAGAGTTGGTGTGCTCCATTTGATCCGGAGCTGCTATTGAGTTTTGGTACGATATTTTTGTATACATAAGGGTATGACGGGGCCCCAGTCCCGTCCTTTATATAGTGTACACTCTATTAGAGGTTTGTAGACATTCATGTGTAGTTAGATAGTATGTGTCCTTGTCGGTTCGCCCTACCGTATTCCGTATGTATATGTATATATGTCTTTTGGGCATATTTTTCCGCGTATGTTATTCACATGATTCAGTAGTTTATTACTAGACGTTATGCATGACCTACACTTATTTTATGTTTATATCTTAGATGTATGCTTAGGGGTGTTCGATAGGTAGAACTCGGGTACTCATCACGCCCCATCGGTTTGGGTGGTGACATTGGGCCTTAATACTTAAAATATATGATCATCATAATTAAATAAATACTCATATTTATGCTCACTCTAATTTGCAACTCTGAAGATTTAAAATATTTAGGCCTCATTTGCTTTTTTTTTAAGATTAAGACGTCTGAATCTGAATACACATCCGAATATCAAGATGTGTATTAAGATTAAGACATTTGAATCTGAATACACATCTGAATATATTAAGATGTGTATTAAGATCTGAATACCAAAAATTAAGACTGTTTGATTTTTAACATCTGAATGCATAAAATTTATCTTTATTTGAAAAAGATCTAATATTCTATCAATAAAATATATAGTTTTTTAAAATATGACAGTTGTTGGTGGTGATGGCTAACGGGTGAATGCCGACTAAAGGCGGTGGTTGGTGGTAGTTTTGGTTGATGATGGTGGTTCATGCTAGTAGCTAGCAGTGATTGGTAGTGGTGGCAATTATGATTGATGATGGTGGTGGTGGGTGGTGATAGTTAATAATGGCGGGTGGTGGTTTGTGATTGAGGAAGGTGGTGGTACGTTATAATGATGGGTGGTGCTGGATGTGGTTGTTAATGGTGATGGGGTGGTTGGTTGTGGTAGTTGAGGTGGATAAGTGTCGACTGTGGGTTAGAATGATGGTGGTCGGAGTGGTGGGATGCTGGATGGTGATGGTCGATAATGGTGGCGGCTATGATTGAGGATGATGGTGGCGTGGTGGTGGTGGCTGAGTATGGTGGTGGTGGCGGTATGGTGGTAGTTGATAATGGTAGGCGGTGTCGGCAGTTAATAATGAATATGTAATATCATCTTAATGAAATTAAGTCTCTGTTACATATCTTAATCATACAGACATATTCAGACCCATTAAGTGATTGTTAAGTAAAAAAAATAAATACACTTAATGATTAAGATCTGAATAATTAAGATTCAGACTTTAAAAACAAACACACTTAATGTTTGAAATCTGAATGATTAATATTCAAACCTCCATTAAGTGCAAACAAACGAGACCTTACTTAATACTCTAATATAAACATCGAGCGAGCGCGAGTTGGGGCTTTGAGCAAAGAAGAGATCTTTACATTTGGCCAAGTCAAAAGAATTGCCGATTCAATTGGCTAAACGTTATAAACCGGTAATTATTTCTTAAGTGGATTAGTTCTGAAATAGTTGACCATCTTAACCAGAACCATAATCCTTAAAATTACTTTGGTTGGTTCCATTTTCATAATTGACCAAAATATTCCCATACTTTGTTAGATAGTAGTAATATAACGAGTTGTACTTCACAGTAATACTGCAATCAAAGGATATACTTAGGGCCCGTTTGGTCATAAGAAAAGTTTTACTTTTTTTTAAAAAATATTTTCACTTTTTTCGGAATTAGTGTTTGGCCATGAAAATTTTAAATTTTACTTAAAAGCTGCTTTTTAAAATTTTCATTTCAATTCACTCACCAAAATTTAAAAACAGCTTCAAATTGAATTCATGTCCAAACACAACTCTAATTTTTAAATATTATTTTCACTTGAACTTTTTTTTTCACTTTTTCCAGAATTTCAAGATTCTTATATCCAAATGCCCACTTAATTAATACTAATTTATAATGAGTTAATAAATTATATACTAACTTATAATTAAGTTAAAATCTCAATAATAAAACTAAATAAATTTTAAAGCTAGTATAATTAAGTAAAATCTCATTCCTTTTTACATAAGTCAAAAAATATTGGGCTTATTTTGCAATTCCACTAATTTCCTCTACGAGAATGAGTAAAAGGGTAAAAGCGTCTTTACATAATCACCACCTATCCTAAAAAGGCAGTATCCTCATTTCTCTTCCACTATTACTTGGAAAACTTTTCACTCCACTTGGCTCCCTTTCAATCCTACACCATGGCCACGCGCCACCTTCTTAACTTCACGCGCCGCTCGCGAATCACTCGTTTTTCCCTTCCACCACCATGTCTAACACTCTCTTCCCGATCCACCACCTCCGTAACCACCTCCCCACCCTCCTCCCCACCCTCCCCACCTCCCCCAGACTTCATGATCTACGATCGCTTAGCTGAACAAGTCAAATCAAAGATCAAGCGCCTCGAAGACCCTAACCCTAAGTTCCTCCAGTACAATTCCCCGCACCCTACCGTAGCGGATCACACCTCAATTCTCTCATCACCGGAGACTAAAATCACCACTCTCCCTAACGGCCTACGTGTCGCTACTGAATCGAACCTGTCATCCTCAACGGCTACTGTCGGAGTTTGGATCGACGCCGGATCTCGATTTGAGACGGAGGAGAATAACGGCGTCGCGCATTTCCTTGAGCATATGATTTTTAAGGGAACGGGGAAACGGCCTATTAGGGCATTGGAAGAGGAAATTGAGAATATGGGAGGGCATTTGAATGCGTATACTTCTAGGGAACAGACTACGTATTTCGCTAAGGTTTTGGGATCTGATGTGCCAAAGGCGATTGATATACTTGGGGATATTTTGCAGAATTCGCTTTTGGAGGAAGATAAGATTGTTCGGGAGCGTAGTGTGATTCTTCGGGAAATGGAAGAGGTATGAGGAAAACAGCTAATCTTTCTCTGATTCACAATGTGTACTGGAATTAGTCTTACTTTGTTATGATTTATTATTGTTCTCCCCCTGCCCTGAAAAAGTGATGGGACAAAGCTCGAAGTATCTATGTTTGGCCTTAATTCGGATATCTGACCACACTTTCTGAAATAAAACTTACTTGATTAGAAACTAGTATACAAGCAAAAGATAAGGCACAATGGAAGAAAAAGATCTATATAGGAATACCAGTTAGTAGAGAATATGTTTTAGTCATGTTAGCAGTTCTACTTTATGTCCCATGTTTTTTTAGGAATTTTCTAGCCTTTTTATTTGATATTTTATTGGCATGAGATGAGTTTAAATGGGGTAACATGGTCAATGAGGATTCATAAAGCCAATACCTCAACTTGTTTGGGATTGATGCATTGTTGTTGTAGAAACTAGTTCAAGACAATCTCTTATAATCAATAAGTAATATCTTGGAAGTGTGTGAAAAAACTGCAGTTAAAGAAAAAGATAGATTGATTCCCTGAATATTGATAGTTTACTCCTTTAAAATGGGACCAAGGGAGTATCAGTTATTCTTAAGATTTGCAAAAAGAAATTATTCTTGTGTTGAAGAAAGTATGATTGAAATGATTGAAATGATTTCAATGATTGTTAGAGCAAAAGAATTTGGGGATGCAATTATCATATAAATACACTGCCATGGTTCTCGAGAGGTTTAAGTGATTCTTTGAGCTGGAAGAAGAAATTGCTGCTTGTAGGAGCTCTTTTAATTTCTAATCCAACTGAAGTTAATGATTTAGAGTACTTATCGTTTAGTTGGGAAGTTGGTTACTTAAGTTGGATAGCTAACCAGAAATAGCGCCCTGCTCTAACAATTTGATTCAGATTATAGTGAGTCTACTTTGTGCTTGTAGGTTCTATCTTTTTAGCTTTCAGAACAGTAGTTTAAGGATAAATTTAAAATGATTTTGTCAAAGCAAATATCTGCAGAGCCTCAGTGAAAGCTGTTACATTTATCTAAAAGTCCTTGAGAAGTATCTTGAGACCATTTATAATGAGATGAAAACGTGCCATGACGGTTCTGCTTGCCTATTTGGGCAAGATACAATAAATTTGGTGAATCTGATCATGTAGAGTTGGATTAAGCAGCTCATCCATATCGCGTGCAGTGTGCTCCAGTGTTTTTGAGAGCGAGAAGCGCAAAAAAGCGACAGGGGCTCGCCTCGCTTCAAAAGCGAAGCGCACGCTTCATTGAAGTGAAGCGCAATTCTTAAAAAACATAGAGTAAACCTTGCAAAGAGACAAACATATATTTATAACATATACATGTTATAATCCTTGCAAAGAGATAAACTGAAAATATAACATATATATATATATATATGTATATATATATATATATATATAAAACTGAATTATATATATATATATATATATATAAAACTGAAATGAGTAAAACCTTAATTAAATTAAATTTAGTAACTGAAATCAGTCGCATTTCAAAGAAAAGGGAAAAAACTGAAAAAAATAATAAGAATTATGTTTAATATACTAAAATCAGCAAAGCAGCAACATTTCAAAACATAATAATTAAGTTTATAAACTGAAATACACACAAAAATTAATAAATGAAGGCTAAATAAGAAGAATAAAAGGGAAAAAAAAGGATAGCTGCCTACCATAGCAGTGAGCAGCAGTCGACGGGAAGAAGAAGAAGAAGAAAGAAGAGAGAAAAAAAGGAGAAGAAAGAAGAAGAAATTACCTGGAGGCTGGACGGACTAGCAGTGATGCTCGATTGAATGGAAAAAGAGAAGAAATGTCTTCACTTTGGGGTCTATGTTTTGTATAATATAAAAAAGACCCAATCTCTTTTTAAAAAACAATTGACCCCTTTTGACTGAAGCGATCGCTTTTTCGCTTCTCGCTTCTGTGCTTCTCGCTTCAGGTGTTGAAGTGATCGCTTTTGATGGTCGAGTCGCCTCAGCTTCCGAAAAGCGATGAGCTGTTGCTTCGCTTCTCGCTTATCGCTTTCTTAAACACTGGTGTGCTCTGCATTTGCTGGTGTATAGTTTTCTAATTTTTGGCATGATGTGTTGTTCCTTTGTGTTATTCTTGACTGGTCAAAGTGGTGGTATTTCATGTTAATCTTTAGCCTGTGCAGAAACAGGCTATATCTGACATGAAAGCTACATGTACTTTCATCACTTTCTTAAAACCTGCTTTCATTTCTCTGCTGCCTGAAAAGTTAGGAATTGGGGGACTTAGTGATTGGAACTGGCACATGATTGGGAATGCAAAAGTTTTCTGGTGCTCCAGAAAGTATCCTCTTTTGGATGAATGGTTGTACAAAAAATGTTTGAGCCATTTTATTTTTTTTTGAAATGGAAAAAAAAAGGCTCAAACATTTTTTGTACAACCATTCAAACATTTTTTGAGCCATTTTATCATATCGATGCACTGTAATTGATTGTCCAAGATGTTTACACATATTGAGATATCTGATTTTGTTCACTGGAGAATGGCGGGATAGGCTAGGCGAGATTTAAAAGCTATAGAGAACAACCGTCTTAGTAAGATGAATTTGCAAATTTATGATTGATTAAAAGAATTTACAAATGGATAGAAAATTGTCACTAACAAATTCTTAGTTGATGAAATGGTTAATTGATTAAAAAGAAAGGGAAATTTTGGCGGGGTATATGTGTCAATCAATCAAAGTGCCAATAACTTGGTCAATATTTTTTCTTTTTTCGGCTTGATATTATCTCTAGCTTCATTCCTGTAGCCAGTGTTATAGTGTTCCTCGCTGTTTGCTCAGAGGCTATCTTTGCTTGCAAATCATTTTGGCTCGTAAATCTGTAGGAGGACAATGGTCAGTAATTGAAATGATTTCAAAATGCTGGTATCCCTAGTTAGTACCTAGTCAGACTAGACAATAACCTCTTTAGCTTCTCCAATGATGGATGACGGTAGTTGTCCATGTAATGTGTCGTTGGTTTGCTTACAATTCAAATCTGTTAAAGAGGTGTTATTGTTCATGTTAAGTCAGGTAGGTTTCCTTATGTTACACTGTTAATTCATCTTTGTAGTTTATTAGAGGAGTTTGTATGTGTACTCTGCAAGTAATTGTAGTATGTGACAATATCTGCTTCTGCTTTCTCTCTGAAGTGCAAATTTTTTCTTTAATCGCAATATTTACCAGTCTCCATGTTGGACAATCTTCTTGTAGGTGGAAAAACAACCGGAGGAAGTCATCTTTGACCAGTTACATACTACTGCATTCCAGTACACTCCATTGGGTAGAACTATTCTTGGACCTGCCCAGAACATTGAGAAAATGACAAGAGCTCATATTCAAGATTACATTTCAACCCACTATGGTGCTCATAGAATGGTACAGAACCTGTCATAGCTGATGTAGTATCTGTTGGTGACTTCCTTGCTAATTTGCTCACCTCTATTTCTAAATTGAATTTCATTGTTTTCATCTGGGGTCGTGTCAAAATGATCTCCATTTCCCTGGAATGTGCATCTTCTCTATAGGAGCAAAGATTGAATGATCCCATTTTTGCTCTTCCTTTTATCAAAATGAATGACAGTTAATCGTTTTCCAGTGTGGTGTTACATTACCTTCCATTCCAAGCCCTAATCATAGATATCTCGAATACAGAAAAGATCACGTGTACGTGAAAAAGGGGGAGTTAAAGTTTTGTTAGTTATGTTCTCAAGCAACTTGTGCCAGACTAAAAGCGACATTTAACTCTTTGCTGTAGGTAATTTCTGCTGCTGGAGCTGTGAAGCATGAAGATGTCGTTGAGCTAGTGAAGAAACATTTTACAAAGCTATCATCTAATCCTATTACCACTTCCCAATTGGTAGCAGATGAGCCAGCAATATTTACAGGTTCAGAGGTGTGGATTCATTACTTAGTTATTACTTTTTTCATTTTATGTGCTTTACTTTTAGTCTTTTACATCTTTACTGATTTTGTCCTCCTACATAAATAGATACGTATCATTGACGATGATCTGCCTCTTGCTCAATTCGCTGTTGCATTTAGTGGAGCATCATGGACAGACCCTGATTCCATAGCTTTGATGGTCATGCAACAAATGCTGGGATCATGGAACAAAACTTCAGGAGGCGGGAAGCACATGGGGTTGGTCCTTCTCATTTACTTACGCAACAAACAAATTACTTTTATATGCTTCAAGAAAAAAAATTTCTAGCCGGCAGCCAATGTGGCCCTTACAGAAAAGACAATAGTGTTTGTTGTTTCTTAATGCTTCATCTATTATTTCCATGCATTTCGGGGCGTTGTTTGGAGATTTTGATTAAATTGTTCTGTTTTCCACAAAATAGAAAGTTGTTGAATTTGCCTTGCTAATTTCTCTTATTTCATTGGTATTCTTTGAACAGTTCAGAGCTTGTCCAAAGGGTGGCCATTAATGAAATAGCTGAGAGTGTGATGGCATTTAACACCAACTATAAAGACACAGGGCTGTTTGGTGTCTATGCTGAAGCCAAGGTCAGTGACTTCAGATATATGGTTCCTACATGCTTGGAAAAACCAATGCTTCCTTTTCTCTCAGACTCTCACATGTATATAGAAATGTTGAGAAGTTCCTGCTTATCTTGAATTACTCTAGTATTAGCCTCTTTTTTTCCTCTTGGAAGTTTGTTTTTACTCAAACTATTTGTATCACTTGAATGGTTAGGTAGAACTGCCAATCTATGTATATTAACTTTTTCAGCTGGTCTTCTCCTTTTGGTGCAATTTTTCTTGGTCAGTGGAAGGGAATGTGTGCATTTAGACCTGGAAACCTGAGTCCATTATGTTGGATTAGTAAGAGCAATTACTCCCAAAAGTTGGCTTCTTCCCTGCCTCTCTTTTGCTATGGACTCGTTGGGCCTTCTTCTTCTGTTTGTGCAATACCTATAAAGTATTCTTTTGTGCTGAACAGATTTCGGTGTCACTATTTTCTGAAACTTTGATGATAATCAAGGAATCTCGGGCAAATCTTTAAATAAGAAACTATAAGAGATGGATATTTCCCAAAGAAAAGGCTAAATTGTTGGAGGGCATCACTCGTTGCTCTTTCTTTTTTCTTCTCCGGCTTTTCTTGTGGACGGTCTTTGTATACTTGGATTACTAATTTAACAGTGCTGAATTGATTTGGAGAAACTGTGGGTGTCCATGCTGCTCATTGTGTATAGAAACACACAGGAATGTCGATGAAATACTTAAGGTTGGGATTACACATTCATTGGAGAAGGAGATTGGGTTCCTTAAAGGAGCATTTAGAGTTTATCCTAGCTGAAATGGGCTGGAAAATTAAGTAAACTTGAGATGTTCTAGAGGATTTGTGGTGGGCGAGGCTGGCTTTGATCCTTTAAAAATCTTGGAACAATGTAGCTGTGAGAAGCTTTTGGTGCAGTCCAGTCTAGTCACTTAAGCTTCTATGATCTTCCTTGGTCTAGGATCTCTTCAGATTCTGATCCAGAATATGCTAGTTTTGAGGATGATAAAACTGAGAAATTAAACACAAGTAATGACTTTAGTGTACCTACATTCCAGGAAATTGTGCACCACAAATAAGAGTCCTGGTTCAGCTGTCCGTTCTGAAGATCACTATGGGTTAATGTTTTTGTCATATAAACAGATAGTATTTTGGTGAAGCAAAGATAAATTTTCCCTCCAATATCACCAAAATAGCTCAATCAGCTCATAGTTGTAATTTTGAAATCCAGAGGTCATGTAGTTGTGCTGATTGATTATTGTAATCAATAAAGAGAACATTGACAATTTTAGGTTATTGTTTCTTTTCTGAACTTCTCATGTCTTTGTGTTGCCTATCCTCCTCTTTGCTCCCAATTACATAGAAAAAATTGAGGATTAACAGAAATGAAAAGAAGAAAGGAAAAGTTATAGAATCTACATTACGTGGACCCTTTAGTTACACTCAAACATACTGTTTTTGGTGGCGATCTGACATGATTTCCGTGCCTCTCTGATCCGACACGCCCCCACGTCTTTGGTCTGGAGTGCAACGCGTGATGTGTAGGTTAGGCGTATGTTACGGATTCGAACCTTTAAGTGGAGAAGGGTGGAAGGGCGGGATCATTATCCAATGTGTCTCGAACTGTGCGCCAGTAATGCTCAGAGATTTCTCGGTTATAAAAAAAAAGACACCATCTCGGGCATGTCAGTACGGAAGAGTTGCCTCTCAGTGTATACTTTTTATTTCGCATAATCTTCTGAGAGAGTTGATGGTCCGTCCTCCCTCGGTGAGAGAGACTTCTTCATTGAGATAGATGCAGCAGCAGGACAGCTCAGTGGCAACTCTTATCACTAGGGTTATGTTTAATTGGAAAAAAAGAAGGTTTTGCTTAACTATGAGATGAACTGGAAAACAGATTGCAATACTTTAATAGGGGTGGATTGCCCAATAATAAATTATGAATCAGGATATCTAAGACAACAACAACAACAACAACAACATACCCAGTATTATCCCACACCGTGGGGTCTGGGGAGGGAGGGTAGTGTGTACGCAGACCTTACCCCTACCTTGTGAGGATAGAGAGGCTGTTTCCAATAGACCCTCGGCTCAGGAAAGCATTAGCACCACATTAATGAAAATATAGACAAGAAAGGACAATACCAAAAAGCCATATAAAAGCAGAACAAAAACAAGACAGTAAGGTGATCAACAATGAAAGAAAACAACGGTTAGTCATAAAAACCTACTACCAACAGAAAGCGAGACTGCGTGCCAATACTACTGTTATGAACACTCTAGACTAACTACTCTAATGCCCTAATCCTCGACCTCCATACCTTCCTATCAATGGTCATGTCCTCGGTCAGCTGAAGCTGCGCCATGTCTTGCCTTATCTCCTCTCCCCACCTCTTTTTTGGCCTACCTCTTCGCAGGCCCTCCAATGTCAACCTCTCACACCTTACCGGGGCGTCTGTGCTCCTCCTCCTAACATGACCAAACCACCTAAGCCGCGCTTCCCGCATCTTGTCCTCAATAGGGGCCACACCCACCTTGTCGCGAATAACCTCATTTCTGATCCTATCTAACCTGGTGTGCCCGCACATCCATCTCAACATCCTCATCTCTGCTACCTTTATCTTCTGGACATCAGCGATCTTGATTGGCCAACACTCAGCCCAATACATCGTTGGTCTGACCACCACTCTGTAGAACTTACCCTTAAGTTTCGGTGGCACCTTCTTGTCACACAGAACAGCGGAAGCGAGTCTCTATTTCATCTATCCCGCCCCAATACGATGTGTGACATCTTCATCAATCTCCCCATCCCCTTGCTACTTGAAACTCCCTCTCCTAGGGATGACCTGCGAATCCAGTCTCACCTCCCCTTCCCCTACTTGAGTCTCGCCACTGAACTTACACTCCAAGTATTCTGTCTTGGTCCTGCTCAACTTGAAACCTTTAGATTTCAGGGTTTGCCTCCGTACCTCTAATTGCGCGTTCACACCCTTCCCCTACTTGAGTCTCGCCACTGAACTTACACTCCCAAGTATTCTGTCTTGGTCCTGCTCAACTTGAAACCTTTAGATTCCAGGGTCTGCCTCCGTACCTCTAATTGCGCGTTCACACCATCTCGCGTCTCGTCAATCAATACAATATCATCTGCAAATAACATACACCACGGCACTCCCCCCCCTCCCCCGGATGTGGCGCGTCAGTACGTCCATCACCAGAGCAAACGAAAAAGGGCCGAGTGCCGACCCCTTGGATGTGGCGCGTCAGTACGTCCATCACCAGAGCAAACAAAAAAGGGCTGAGTGCCGACCCCTGATGCAACCCCATCATAACCGGAAAATGGTCCGAGTCCCCACCCACCGTTCTCACTCGGGTCTTTACTCCATCATACATGTCCTTAATCAACCTAACACAGGCAACAAGTACACCTCTAGCCTCCAAACATCTCCATAAAACCTCCCTCGGAACTTTATCGTACGCTTTTTCTAAGACAATTAAGTTTAAAAGAAATTTGTGTTAGCGTGATACACACGACGAGAAAACAGAGTTACGCTCACTTACATCATGCTTAGAGTTCAATAACTATGATGTTTTAATGATATAGAAACATATTTGCACAACCCCAGAATTACCTGATCCCTTTATTTGTAGTGGTGCTTCTATCTGCATCCTTGAATCCTTAAATTTATGGGAAAGCGAAGCTGACCTATATATTCGTGCTCATATTTAATACCCACACCTGAGTCTGTGTAACATAGTATAGAATACATCTATTGCTTGTCAATTTTGTTTAGAGAGAAATTTCCACTACCTCTGTTTATCCAAATCTCAACTATTCCTGTATCATTAACTTCATATTTGATGAGATTTGCCGTTTTGTGGTCATTGAACTTTTGTTATCACGGTTCATTAGTTCTCCTGTGAATTGGGAACTGGGTAAGGCCATTCCTTCCTGAATTTACAGTAGTAATTTGAAATGTAAAAGCTAGTGATTTAAAATCATATTTCGTTGTACAATTTAGAGGCATTTTTTTTTTTTTAAATTCTGCTCAATTAAGAAACTGTGACTCTAATAATTGTTGTATTAGTAAGATTGCTATTTGAAGCAATTCAAATTCTTCATAACTTGACTAATGACCTATGCATAGGCCCGAAACTTTACTCATCCATGTTTTCTGCTTGTTACAGCCTGATTGCTTGAGTGACTTAGCTTATGTCATCATGCAAGGGATATGCAAGTTATGTTACAGAGTGTCAGAAGCTGATGTCATTCGCGCACGTAATCAGGTATTCGTTTACTCCTCAGCTATTCTTTTGGACCTATTTTAAAGGAGAGCTTATTGCCTCTATTTAATTTGAAGGGGCCTTATTGCCTCTATTTAATTTGAAGGGACCTTTCCCTGTTGACTGGCATGTCTTTTTAGCAATATCAAGAACTTATATTTTATGTACTTAATTTCTGCAGCTCAAATCTTCTTTGATGCTCCACATTGATGGATCGGGCCCTACTGCTGAAGACATTGGACGGCAGGTAAAATCAAGTAGAAAGTATTTCTAACTAGAAACAAGCACAGGAGAGAGCGTTTGGCTCCCTAGGTCAGAGACATTTTTTAGTCTCCTTGTTCTTAACTTCATCAAATAAAGCTACTATCATCATAAAAAATAGAGTAAGGCTCTGCTATAGAATGAAATAGAGGGAGCAGCAGCTCCTCCAAAGCCAACCAAGAAGAAAACACGGATAAGGGTTCAAGAAGAATATGGGAAGAAAATACTCTCTTGGTTCTCCTGATTTAAAAAAGACGGGGCGAGAAGGGAGTGGGAAGAAAATGGGAGGGAAGACTCCATCAGTCACAAATTAACTGGAATTTTCTTCCGAGGCTTAGGCTGTAAATCAAAGTTATGTTTGGTCCCGTAAAAGGGAGGGCAAAGATGAAGGGGATAGACCTTTTGATTTACTTTCTTTTGCAAATTATGGGTCATTTGGTTCTGGTTATTAGATGGAAGGAAAGTAAAAGAGATATGCTTCATCTGAAACCCTTTTCTTTCACTTCTCATCCAATCCTTCATCTTGTAACAACTTTATGTTGAGCTTAAATTAGAGATTTAGCATCTTGGCCTTCAAAAAACTAGGTAACAAGACTAGACCCTTCTAACATCAATACACATTTTGTTTCATGCCTCTGCTGACAGGGTTCTGGGATCACTTACACATTGTGGCAAAAACGTAGCTTTAACTGTCAATTGTTTGATATTACCGTATTTGAGATGAGTCGGAGGAATCATCGAAAGAAACTAGGAACTAAAAAAACTTGTGCCTAGATGCATTGATATTACTGTCACTTTCTTCTAAATGAATGGAACCTGGATGGCTAGATGGTAGAAGCTTTGCCGTAGTTAATTCAATTACCCTCTTTAGTATCTGTGTGCTAGATGCTTTGTGGTTAAAAGGATGACCTTTAATGCATTCTTGTCAACTGATGCTACACTTTGAAATTACTAAATTTACTTATAGTTGAAGTTTTTCTCCCTTTCAGTTAATCACGTATGGCCGCAGAATTCCACATGCTGAGTTATTTTCCAGAATTGACAGGGTCGATGCTGACACTGTCAAGCGAGTTGCAAATCGCTTTATTTTCGACAGGGTAAGTCCTTGAGATCTCCAGTACATCTAGTATCAGTCAATAACTATTTAAAGTTTTAACCCATTTTTAAGAGAGACCGAACTATTTGTCATGATACATTTGAGGAAAGTTAGGTTTAATCTAAAGCTTATTTTCTTCAGTAATACTGAAATAAAAAATAAGTGATTGCACTCGCATTTAACTCCCCATGCTGTAGATTTGCAGGATGTGATTGTTTTTGTTTTATTTTATTATATACATTGGCGAGAATTAACTGTAGGATTGAGCCTTCTTTTCTCCGCTTTTCCCTCTGTAGGACATTGCAATATCAGCAAGGGGACCAATTCAGGATTTGCCTGATTATAACTGGTTCAGACGCAGGACATACTGGTTGCGCTACTAGATTGCTTATTCTTTCCTCATGGCTTAAAGTCATTTTGTTTCCAAATTGGAAGCCTGTCATTGGGCATTATACCACACATGGTCTACAAAAACACTTAGTTAATAAAATAAGTGACAGATTTTGTTTATCACATTCCTTTTTTTGTACATGGTGTTAATGACGAGTAGAAAACACTACTTGCGGAAGCCTTTGGCTGTCAGTTCAGTCAGCATAAATTGGATCTTTTTCTTCTGAAATATATTATGAAAGCATTGGATCTCCCTGTATTAGAATCCTTCGGGTAAAGTATGCCGCTGGTGGTACTGGTTTGTTATATGTATACATACATGCGTAGAGTGCTCTCTCTCTCTCTCTCTCTCTCTCTGCGGTTGCTAATGGTTTTCTTCTGGCAGAATGCTTCGTTTAACCCTCTTAAATTCTGGGGTTTAAGCACCAAGTTACGGGGATTAGGTGGGTCATCCCAGCATTAAATTTGTCATTGTGGGTATTAGTTAAAACATGGATAACATTTATACCAAAATAATGAGATTCTCGATCTCATATATAGGTGGGATTATCTATTTTGGTTATAATTCCAGGAATGGGATAACCTGATTCTGAACCAAATGACACTCAGTGCATTTATATGGATCTTGTACGGTTTAATATACATTTGTAGTTGGGTACATCTGAAGAGTCTGTTTAGTTTGACTTTCACTCCAAGACCCTTGAGGTGGAAGCAACCTCAAGGCTAGTCGAACACACTTTTATGTCTTATATGTATACTTCAAACAAGTAATTTCTCCGTATGTTAAGAATTGAAAATCAAAGTATAGCTATATATTATATATAAAATGCTGGTGAGAATAGAAATCTGAATGCTAACTTCTACATCAATGAATAATTTGAGTCATTGAATTTTGAATCCGAGAAGAAACCCCGTTTCAATTTATTTTCTTACTTCTGTTTCTTGATTTTTCAAGCTTCGCTGCCTCAATACTTCTCGTGCCTCAGTTGTAAAAGAACATATCTTATTTGTGCCTCACCATAGCCTGTTAGGTTATATTACTATTCGTTTTCTCATTTTTGGTAATGGTGGTGTCGGGACCAGTTTATGCATACCTACCTCGACTATTTCACTGGATATTAATTATCTCTCATCGGCACGGCCCTGGAGTAACTCCGCTTAAGCAGATGCAAAAAAAAATCAGATACTAGCATTTTTTGCTCGGCTGGGATTTGAACTTTATGGTCTTTTACACTTTAGTACTAAAGTGCGTGCTAGTTCAGATGTCCTAGAAAATTTTAAGATTAACTTGACTACATATTTAAGAATTTCAACATTTGAATTTGATATCTACTGTTCATCACAATATAAGGTACTTACTTACATGGAATCAAAAGAATGTTCACATGATTTATTTGTATTGTCTATCTGTGTAAAGTGAGTATGCTTAAGCAGAAGACAAGAAATTCTTGAACCACTTCACAGAATTCTTGGGATATCTCTTGAGATTGTCATTGTAATCCACATAATAAAGACCAAACCTAGAGGAGAATCCTTCTTGCCATTCCCAGTTATCCAATAGAGACCACACAAAGTATCCCTTCACATTGCAACCATCTTCTCTGTATATCAAGCAAAATCAAATCTCAACTGTTACAAATGGAACAAATCTTCAACTCATATTGCTTGTATATGTCATTGTAATCCTTGAATTAGTAGATAACTTACCTGATTGAAGCTAACAAACTTGTGAGATAGTCATTATGATACTTGATTCTTTTCTTATCTTTTAGTGCATCTTTTCTAGAGATAAATAGACTATTTGGATCATCCATTCCTGTAAAAGTACAAGAGGAAGTTGGTGTTGCTATATTTCTCTCATATAAATACTTAACATGTTACATATCTTACACAAAGAGGAGCCTTGACGTAACTAGTAAAGTTGCTGCCATGTGACCAAAGGTCACGGGTTCGAGCCGTGAAAACAAGCTCTTGCAGAAATGCAGGGTAAGACTGCGTATAATAGACCCTTGTGGTTTGGCCCATCCCCGAACACTGCGCATAGCAGGAGCTTAGTGCACCAGGCTGCCTTTTTTATGTTACATATCTTACACAACTTACCGTTTTGTGTGATTATAATCGTGGGGTTCCCGTACTTTACACGAATGTAATTCATTAAGCTTCTGATGCCATGAGGTACTATGAATAACCATATTGAATTTGCCTGCAAGTCAAAAAGAACAATAACATCAGTAAGTAAATATTGTTCAATGAGCATAGTGTTAAAACCATATTAACAGCCTCTCTGCCCCAGGATAGGGGTAAGGTCTGTGTACACCCTATCCTCCCCAGACCCCACCCGTGGGAATCCACTCGTTTTGTTGTTGTTATCGTTGTTAAAACCATATTAAGTGTATTCCATTTTGCAAAATTACTTACCCGGTCTGGTATTGGCTTCCCCAAGCTCAATGCTACAAAAGGTAGGGTTAAGTACTGGTTAAGCAATAAAGCGCGATCAACATTACTATTGTATCGAATGAGAGAAGAGGATTGACAACATACGAAGAACGGTAGCACCAGAATCTGAAGTCGTGTCATTGAACAAAAATCCAACCAAGTTAGTGATGTTGCTTCTTGCATACCATGTAGTATATGATTTATGCCTATAAAATCGAACGAACCCTTGAGCAGAGATGACTCTTCTTCAGAGAATTTTGGCAACCGGCTTCCAACTCTGCTGATCATTGTGCTTGGATAGTTACCAAAGATTAATGGCTCAATAAACCTGGATTAGACAAAACTTTCACAGCATCAATTCTTGGTAATCTCTGAGCTCGAATGTGTTGGGAGGTGGGAACAAAGTCCCACATGGAAAGTAGAAAGGAAAAATAAAATAATCTACTTATAAAGAGTTGGATACTCTTAATGGTGTGAGGCCTTTTGGAAAAATCGTGTGGGCTTGGCTCAAACCGGACAATATTACACCATGCCAAGAGTATTTTTGGGCCGTTTTAGTCTAATAACTGGTATCAGAGCCAATGATTTGGCGAGACAAGTACGAGTATGGAGATGACGAAGTGATGGTGTTGGGCCTGACTTAGTGTCTTTGCCCGTCTATGGGCCAGTTTACTACCTGTACCCATAGCTTCAAAAATGCATACACAACCTCTCCTCTAGGATTCGGTGACCATAAATACTCGGATCATGTGGATGTGGAAAGGAAAAAGAAGCGACTTATAAGGAGTTGGATAATCTTTGATGTGAATCCTTTAGGGAAAATCGTACGGGTTTGGTCTAAAGCGGACAATATCACGCCATATTAAGAGCAACAGATTGTAACATGAGTAGATTATCGAATAGATAATATAAGTGCCCGATTTTACATTTGCCACAATTTAGTTGAAGTATGAAACATGAGTCAAAAGTACTTACCAGCCTAGCTGAAAATCCAGTGCTCGTTGTGTTGCTTCGATGTCTTCTTTGTGGTTAGTTGCTGATTCATACCAATACGAATCTAACGATATCCCAATTGACCCTTGTTGATTTTGCTGTCAATATATATCACATGTCATTTTGTATAAAACCATGCTAGAAACAAAGAATGGTACTCTGTAACAAGTTAGTGAAAGTCATGTACTTAATTATTAGGATCAGTACCTTATACTTTTGCCTATAAATGTTCACTGCAGTAGCATGAGCCAAGAGAGCATTGTGTGCAGCAATATAAGGCTCATTACCAGAATTCCCTTCACTACAAAAGGCATGAAGTAGGATAGAGCAACGCCCCGGTGGCTGGCTGCCTAGATCATACCCTTGTTGCACAAAATTATGGGGTTCGTTGAGCGTGATCCAATGCTTCACTCTGTCGCCAAATGCTAGAAAACACGTCTCTGCATATATCGTGAAGTCTTGTCTGCAATGAGTTAAGTGATCTAAGTTTATATTACGTTTTACAACATTTTTTAACAAAGATAGAGAGGTTAAATTAAGGTCCTATTTACATGATGTCTGGACTGAGCCATCCCTTGTATTTATCTTCCAGAGCTTGAGGAAGGTCCCAGTGGTAGAGTGTCACATACGGTTCAATCCCTGCAAAATGAGACTATGATTAGTGAGTTAAAAGTTAGAAATTTGAGTTCATGTAGCAGTGTGTTTTGTATGACTGAAGTCATTCTTCAGAAAATATTTTCAAGAAAATGAGTTATTTTCGTAGGACAATATGGTGTGTTTGGTTGGACGTAAAATATTTTGTGGAAAGAATATTTACTAAAGATCGATAATAGTATTAGCAAATCCGTTAATTAGTATTTTGATTAGAATTTTTGAGTATTTAAGATTGATAATAATGTCTAAGTGTTGGTTAAAGCAGTAATAAGAAACTACGAGTTGAGATAATTGGGCGAAGGGAGGTCAATTTTCACCCTTTTGGTGTAAAGTCTTTTCCTTCAAAAATATATTTTGGCAGCCAAACACCAGAAAATGACTCGGAAACGTCCGAGTGATTTTATGGTGTGTCTCACACAACTGACATTAGTTGTCTCGCACATTTGTGGATCCATATCTTACACATTTGGGTCCACAAAATTCTGAGACCACAAAGTTGTGACTTGTGAAACAAAAAAAGAGACCTCACACAATTAACGTCAGTTGTGTGAGGCACAAAATAAAAAATTTCAAAACGTCCCTAAGCTTACCGTTGGCCAATAACGAATCAATGACTTTGTTATAGTGATCAACTCCAGCCTGATTGATCTTCCCAGAACCGTCTGTAGATAACACATAATTAATCTAAACAATTACAAAATAAGATTTTAAAGATAATAATAATAAAATTAAAAAAAATATAAAAAAGAGGAAGGAACATGATGTTAGAAGTGAAGACTATTTGCCACCAACTCAAATCTCGTCTTTTTTATTAAACTTAAATTTAACCTCGAGTTTGACTTAGCTCAATACAATTATACAAGTGTAATAAAGTAGCTAGAGTTTGAGGATATGAAATAATACTATTAGTCGTACCCGTGCGATGCACGGTCAATACTAAAAAATATTAATCAAATTAAATTGTGATTAAGCTTTTTAAACATTTTAGATCGTATTGCTTTAATAAATTTCAATTGTTATCTTATTTGTCAACACGATATACTCAATAATAAAATCTCTATTAAGTCACATGAGACTCATATAGTCATCGAATAATTTTTTTTGTTATACCCCAAGGTTCTGCGCTCAGTCCGTTCCTATTCGCCCTAGTGATGGACGCGTTAACACATCACATTCAAGGGGATGTGCCATGGTGCATGCTATTCGCTGATGACATAGTTTTGATTGATGAGTCGCGAACTGGTGTTAACGAGATGCTGGAGGTTTGGAGACAAGCTCTTGAATCTAAGGGTTTCAAGCTTAGCAGGACAAAGACGGAATAGCTGGAGTGTAAGTTCAGCGCTGAGCAGAGGGAAGTGGGCGTGGATGTGAGGCTTGAATCATAGGTCATCCCGAGAAGAGACAG
Organism: Nicotiana attenuata; assembly: GCF_001879085.1. Lineage (NCBI taxonomy): Eukaryota > Viridiplantae > Streptophyta > Magnoliopsida > Solanales > Solanaceae > Nicotiana > Nicotiana attenuata. The sequence goes on along the minus strand of NC_032000.1, from coordinate 17,592,466 downwards.
CTTCAAGTACCTTGGGTCGGTTATCCAGGGGGGAAGGGAGATCGACAAGGATGTGTGTATTGGGGTAGGATGGATGAAGTGGAGGTTAGCATCTGGAGTATTGTGTGACAAGAGAGTGCCACTGATACTCAAAGGTAAGTTCTATAAAGCGGTGGTTAGGTCGGCCATGATGTATGAGGCTGAGTGTTGGCCGGTTAAGAAATCACATACCCAGAAGATGAAGGTAGCAGAAATGAGGATGTTGAGGTGGATGTGCGGGCATATTAGGATGGATACGATTAGGAATGATGATATTCGGGAGAAGGTGTGCGTGGCTCCCATTGACGACAAGATGCGGGAAGCAAGGCTCAGATGGTTCGGACATGTTCAGAGGAGAAGCCCAGATGCTCCGGTAAGGAGGTGCGAACGGCTGGTTGTGGAGGGCACGAGAAGAGGTAGGGGGCGGCCTAAGAAGTATTGGGGGGAGGTGATTAGACAGGATATGGTGAGTCTTCAGATTTCCGAGGACATGGCACTTGATAGGAACATGTGGAGGTCGAGTATTAGGGTTGCAGGTTAGGAGGTAGTTGAGTCTTGTCTTATGCCATAACTTTGTGTGACTAGTTTGGTGGGGATACTATTTTGCTTTTGCTTTGTATCATTCTTCTTGATTTCATGTTGTTCCTATTTTTCGTATTTTTTCATATTATATCTGTGGTGTTACTAATATTGTCTTCTTTTGTCTTTTTGTCTTCTTGAGCCGAGGGTCTTTCGGAAACAGCCTCTCTACTCCTTCGGGGTAGGAGTAAGGTCTGCGTATACACTACCCTCCCCGAATCCCACTAATGGAATTTCACTGGGTCGTTGTTGTTGTTGTTGTATTTTTCTTTAATATATTATCTAATATTTCGTATTATTACATTGTAAATATAAATTGTTATTGTTATTAGTGTATTACTTTGTTTAATAAGCCACATATAAAATCAGTTATTTTTTAAAAAATACTTTAAAAAATCTGAAATTTGTAGTTCCTATTTTATAGTAGTATTGTCCTATATTGCCAAGTGGCCTATTGTGAGGCTGCCACTTGGCTTAATATGGATACTTTTTTTTTCTCTTTTTAATAATACTAGTATTTATACCCGCGCGTTGCACGGAGAATATTAAATATAATTTTTTAATAAAAAATATTACTTGAAAACTACGACGCAAAAAAGCATGTAAATAATATTATTTTATGAATATGTAAACACACTAGATATTCATACATTCAAGTCTATCCAAATTCTACTATTTTTCTTGAATTACAATTTTGTTATTTAAGTATTTGAAGAAATTGGAAAAAAATAAGGATAAACTTTATGTTTAAAATATTTAAAGATATTTATCATCTTTTTATTTTCTCATGAAATAGTAGATAATATTATTATATAAACATGTCAACTGATAAATATAGGTGCAATAATATGGAAACAGATGACTAATAATGTAACTAATAGGTTAAAAAGTTGCCTGATTTGATAGATATATTCCATGGAGAACATTTTGTCCGACCAAGAAACCTTGCTATAGTACACAATTCCATTTACATATTGTTCGTAACAATTATCACCGTTTGTGAGAATGCTAAATCTGCTGGCATATAGTTGGATCAAATAGGGTTTTAATTAAAAAGATGTTGGTGATGGAGTTAAGGGCAGTAGTTCTCTCTCTTGTTTTTTTTTACGTGGGATTTGGGGTTAGGTGTTTTCTAGGAATAAAGTTAATTACTTATCTCTTAAAATTTAAATGTCAAATTATTTTTTTAGGCATTTTGCCTCTTGGATAATTTTGCAGATTTACATTTTTACTTCGTCCAAATTATATGTTCTTTTATTATTACTCATCTCTTAAAATTTAAAGTTAAATTAATTTTAGGCATTTTGCTGCTTGGATAACTCTGTAAATTTATATTTTTCACTTCGTCCAAAATATATATATATTTTTTATTTTGTATAAAATATATCAATATTTTTTTTAAAAAAATTCTATATTATATGGAATAACCAATTAGAATTTTCTTCAATTTTATTTTCAATATAAATTTTTAATTTGTATAATTTTTACTATATTTCTTGTAATTGTTTCAAATTAAAATTAGACTTTTATTATATGTTTAAATCCAAATTCAAAAATACTAACTCATTATTAGCAACACATAGTGCATAATTTAATTTTTAAAAAATTTAAATTACCTAACCTAATTAATTTTTTTCTTAAATTGCCAAAAGACTTTTTATTATATTGCCATTTGGCTTACTATGGTGTCTTTGCCACTCCTATTATATATAGAAAGATAAAATGTATCAATATTTTTAGATTTTTCTTCTACATTATATGGAATAAGTAATTACAATTTTCTTCTATTTTATTTTAAATATAAAATTTTTATTTTATATTTTTTACTATATTACTTGTAATTGTTTCAAGTTAAAATTAGACTTTTCTTCTATGTTTTAATTCAAAAATAGTAACTGCTAATAACACATAGTGCATAATTTATTTTAAAATTAATTTTTTTAAAAAATTAATTATTACCTAACTTAACTAGTTTTGTACAAAAATTGCCAAGTGACTTTTTATTATGTTGCCGCTTGGCTTACTATGTTATCTTTGCCTCTCATATTATCTATACTAATTTTTTTAAAGACGTGGATTTTGGGGTTAGGTGTTTTCTAGGAATAAAGTTAATTAATTATCTCTTGAAATTTAAATATTAAATTAATATTTAGGTATTTTGCCGCTTGGATAATTTTGGCAGATTTAAATTTTTTACTTCATCTAAAATATATGTTCTTTTTATTATTTTAAAAATGTATCAACATTTTTAGAATTTTTTTTCTACATTATATGGAATAAGCAATTGGACTTTTCTATTATTTTATTTTCAATATAAAGTTTTAATTTTTATGTTTTTTATTGTATGTTGCTTGTAAGTGTCATAATTTAATTTTTTAAATTTAAATTAAAAAACTAATTATTACATAACTAATTTTTTTCTAAAATTGCTAAGTGACTTTTTAAATATTGCTACTTGGCTTACTATGGTGTCTTTGCCGCTCCTATTATACATAGGTAGATAATATAGATAATATTCATATAGATGTTTATAGTGAAAAAAAAATCTTAAGTGGAATGTGTTTTTGAAAACAAACTTGGTTAATAGAGACATAGATAAAAAGAAAGCTTACTGGGAAAGATCCTAGACCAAGCAATAGAAAGCCTAAAAGCATCCATTCCCATGTCCTTCATCAGTTGTATATCTTCCTGTTTCAAGAAAATACTGTCACGACCCTAGTTCACCAACCGTGAACATGTCATGACGACACCTGGTCCCCATGACCAGGTAAGCTTAACATTTGCGAAAATATAATAATTACGAAAAAATAGAGAAAATCAAATCAAATATCTAAAGAAAACTGTACTGAATGCCGCTTGGCAAGTACAACTCAATATTACAAGTCTAAAACAATTCCCAAAACCCGAAAACTCACGGGCAACACAGGCTACAGAAGTGTATAGTAAAGGTTCCAAACTCCAGAATTTCTAACAACCGAAAGAAGGAAAACTAAGTACTAAAGATAGAATAAGAGGGAGACTCGTCGGTCTGCGGACGCAGCAGATCTACCTCGAAGTCTCCGTAGTCCTCCTGCCTCACTGATAGTGCGCCTGAGTAGAGGTACCTGGATGATCTGCACATGAAAAACATGCGCAGGAAGGGCATGAGTACACCACAGCGGTACTCAGTAAGTGCCAAGCCTAACCTCGGTTGGGTAGTGACGAGGAAGGACAGGGCCATACTGAGACAAAATATAGTAATAACGATAATTAACAGTATGATAATCTGACAGAAAAAATAAATACAGCAGTGAAATAAGACAGATTAAACAAGGCAATAGCAAATACACAAGAACGGAACAACCACAGAATAAGTACAGCTCAACACCAATGGTAACAATGAGGATCTCCCAGGATACCGTCCTGTAGTCCTTTTCTCAACTGTCCAGTGGATCTCCCGGGATACCGTCCCGTAGTCCATTATATGTGTATATTCGAAGGATCTCCCGGGATACCGTCCCGTAGTCCAACTATCAATGTGCAGGGGGATCTATCGGGAATCTAACCCGTAGTCCCAAAGTAAAAGTGCAGGGGGATCTACCGGGAATCGAACCCGTAGTCCCAAAGTAAACAAACAAGGGGGGAGCTACCGGAAATCCCACATCTGTAGTCCCAATGTAAATGCGCAACCACAACCAGAAGATATTCAGAAATGAAGTACAAAAGACAAACATCAGGTAGTACTAGTCTAGCATGCTTCATGTAGTACAGTCAAGGCAACTTAAACAATTAGGCAAGTTAAATCAACTAAACATGCTTTTCTAATCTAACACAGGTTATAACTGCAAGTAAAATAAGGCAATTATGAAGGAAACTCAGTCTCAATATCTTAAGTAAAAACCGGATTTTTTTCAACAATTAGCTCAAGTACGCGCTCGTCACCTCACGTACAAGGCACTCAATTACCACATATCATATCCTAAGGGGAAAGGTCCCCCACACAAGGTTAGACAAGCCACTTACCTCGAATCGGCACCAAAATCAACTCGAAATCACACTTTTGCCACGAGTATCTGACTCCAAATGGCCCAAATCTATTCAATTCAATTATATATCGTAAGTCATATTGCAAACAACTGATTCCACTATTAAATTTAAAGCTAGGACGCGAAAATAGGTAAAATGACCAAAACGCCCCTCAGGCCAACGTCTCGGAATCGAATAATTTTCACATTTTCAGAATCCTCGTACTCTCACGAGTCTAACCATATAAAAATCTCCCAAATCGGAGGTCAATTTCCCACTCAAAACTCAATAATTAGGTCTATGAAGTTTCTTCCAATTTTCCCCAATTTTGACCTTGAATTCGAATTCTAATGGAGGATTCAACTATAAAATGATGAAATATAACAAGAAGGGACTAAAGAAACGTTACCCAGTGATCTTCACTTCAAATCCCACTCAAAATCGCCTTAAACCGAGCTCTCAATTGATTTTTGCAACTTATGAACTCAAACCCTCGACATCTCTATTTCTGTCAAGGGGTTCCGCTTCTGCGGACAAGGGACCGCTTCTGCGGTCCTGCTTCTGCGGACCACGAGCCGCTTCTGCGGTTTTCATGAAAAATCCAGGGTTCCGCTTCTACGGTCTTAAACCGCACCTGCGGTTGCCGCTTATGCGGATTCCTTACCGCTTCTGCGGTTTCAATCAAAATCCCAAGGACCGCATCTGCGACTACTATCTCGCAGGTGCGTAACCGCTTCTGCGGTTAAACTTACGCACCTGCGGAAACTGAAGAAACACTCGAATTTCGCTCCTGCGGTGGTCTAGCCGCTTCTGCGCTTCCAAGCCGCAGAAGCGGAAATACCAGATGACAGAACCTTCAGCAATCCATTCAACTTCAAAATTTTCCGTCAACCACCCGAAATCATCCCGAGGCCCTCGGGACCTCAACCAAAAGCACCAATACCTCCTAATACCTTATTCGAACTTGAACCAATCCTTAAAACACCTAAAACAACACCGGAAACCCGATTAAATCAAAGATTCAAGCCTAAGAACTTCAAATTCCAACAAAACACACTTTCGATCAAAAACCTAACCAAACCTCGCCCGAATGACCTGAAATTTTGCACACACATCCCAAATGACATGACGGAGCTACTGCAACTTCCGGAATTCCAATCCGACCCTCGGATCAAAAACTCACTATCGGACCGGAAACTTCAAAAATTCAAACTTCGGCATTTCAAGTCTAAATGAGCTACGGACTTCCAAAATACATTTCGAACACGCTCCCAACCCCGAAATCACCTAACGGAGCTAACGGAACCATCGGATTTCCATTCCGAGGTCGTCTTCACACTGTTCCGACTACGGACCATTTTTTCAACACTTAAGCTCTCGTTTAGGGACTAAGTGTCCCAAAACTCTCCGAAACTCAACACCGAACGTCCCGGCAAACCAAAATAGCAGAAATGAACTTAGGGGAAACAGTTAAGGGGGGATCGGGGCGTAATTTCCAAAAATGACCGGCCGGGTCGTTACAAATACTTTTTCAAATATCATTTAGTTGGTATAGTCTGACCTGTATTACAGGTCCCTTATTATATTTATCAGATTATAAATGAATATTTATAATAAAAATTTACTTGTAATTATTTTATAAATAACTCGATTATGTATATAATGATTTTTTTTATAACGTCGCGGTATAAACAAGGTTTTCAATCTAAAATATTCATGGCCAGTTTTTCTTTAATTATTGAAATTTTGTTATAAATAGAATTTTATTTATGGTTATAAATAGAATTTTATTTATGGTGAATGTCTATATTTAGAGAGATTCTAGGGTTTATTACTTGGTGGCTAAGTCACTCTCTCCCTATAAATAGAGGGGTCCTATTCCATTGTAATTCATCCTAAATCAATAAGAATTCTCTCTCTCTACTTTTCTCTGCAATATTCTTCTTCTTCTTTTATTGTTCATAACACGTTATCAGCACGAGACTCTAACCAATTGAGTAGAAGCTTTGGGATTGAGCATAATGATTGTCAATTATTCTATGAACTTCCTTCATGATTAAATTCTGGATTTAAGGTAAGTATTTTACTTTATTTTTCAATTTTAAATTCTTGAAATTCTATAATTTGATTTTATATACAAGCAAAGACGATAAATTTTGTTTGCAACTCTAATGGAGTTTGAAAGAAATTATAACCACCCAAAGTGGTAAAATTTCTATGCCTTGCCATGACTAAATTCATGTATGATTGTGGGCAAAGAATTGAAAACCCGTCCCATTGAATTTGCTCCATTCTCATTCCCTTTAGAGAATGTGATAGCAATATGTGATAAGTCTGAAAGAAGACAAAATTATTACTATGAAGGTATCAATGGATGTGGACGTGGACGTGGCAATGGACGAAATTATAATCGTCATCATTGTGATACTGAGAATAATAAGGATTCTTAAAATAATCCTTCACTATGTGAAAGTAATATGTGTCATCAATTTGACACGAGACTTTATAAAGCACATATAGATGATTATAGTCCATTCATGATGTGAATGTGACAACATTTGATTTATGAATATATATTCATTCTTGGAAGAATATAAACGTGCTAGTGGTAGTGATGTTGTTACCCAATTTTGTCCTACTCTTCCTTTAATTAATTTCTTTACAACTTGGACAAGTTATTTTATATAGTTCTTGCTTTTCAATAATTTTATTTAAAATAATGATGTATTAATATTATCAAATATATAAATATTAGATTTTTATGTTTAATTAAAGTGTTAAATTTTAGTCCAAACTGATAATACAAAGAAGCCCAAAGAAATTAATATAAAGAAGGAAAAAGTCTACCACTCATTCTCTTTCATTAGCCCACTCTTAAATAGCTAAAAAGTAAATAAATAAATAAATAGGCGAAATTTTTCATAAACATAGCGACATTACCATTTTACATACATAGCAACTAAATAATTATATTTGTAACAGACACCTTTAAATCATGTACCCATAATCAGGCACCTAATGCGTTTATTTCCTTAATAAAAATGTTCCTAGTACTTTTTATGACTTTTTTTTCCACTATATTTTTCTCTTGAAACCAATCCTTAACAAATTCAATTGGTAATATATTTTCTTTTCTTTTTTAAACTAATTCATTACGTAACAAAATTTCTACTATTCGTACATGGATTCTTTTTTACTAGAAAATGTACATGTGTTTTTTATACANCATGTGTTTTTATACAATATAAACTCTAGCGAAAGTATACGTCTTTATATTTTGAGAAAATAAAATACATATGTTTCATGAAAATATAATGTATATTTGAGGTATTTATATATTATAAATCAAGTAATTTTATATTATTATTATTATTATGCTAGGAAGATTAGCCCAACAAATAAAAGCCACCCAATCTCAATAGAAACTTGAGCCCAACAAAATTCACCCATCAGACTTTAATAAGCCTATTTAGCCCAAAAACAAACCTTACCCTAGTTTCTTTTCCCTATTAGCAGCCACCCCCCATCGTACTCTTCCCCTCTCTTTCTTTTCTTTTGGCAAAAAGTTTAATCCCTCTTTCAGTCATGGATAGATCTGTCTACACCATTTTCATACAAGTTGATATGTTTCTTATTCCCTCTCTCCTATTTCGAGCAAAGGGTACAAAGTGGCAGATCATTGTCAAATCAAATCTTCACTTGTTCATGAATTGTCAAGGCCGAATCTCTGCAAATCTGAATCAACAAGGAAATTCGGTCAATATCTCTTCAGAAGATCTAAACCAAAAGGCTAAATTTTTTGATTCCAAAGCCAACCCGTGATATCTCTGCCTTTTTCCTTTTGAAATTCAAATGGCTAAACTTTCCCTTCAAATCCCGCTCAGAAACCCTAGCCATAGCTTGGGGATGCACCTATAAATACCTCTCAAAAGTTTCAGCCGAAATGGATATTGGAATCCCCTCTAAAAAATCAAAAAAAAATTCCATCTAAAAGGAATCTTTAATCTAGTTAAAAGAGGAATAGATCTGAAGCCTCGCAAGCCCCAGTTCGCTGCCCCGCAGAAGGTAAACCCGACTTCATTTCTGTTCTTTAATCTCTTCTTTATTAAAATCGCTGAGATTGTTTAGAAAGTCATGCTTGAGGATTTTTATCTTTTAGTTCGAGATTCGGCTACGAACCTCCTGTGTTTTGTCATGGTGTTTTCATGTACTTAAGGTCATGTTTTAGGTTCTTTAGATTGTACACGTAAGTTTTATAAAATATGACCATAAGTTATATTTCCAAACTTTGTCTTTGTAAGTACAACAATATTGGTGTGCTAGTCGGGACCATTTTAGCTTTCTAAATTTCAGGTAGGCTATCTCCTTAGATATCATGCTTCTAAAATACTAAAATATCTTGTTGGAGTAGATTAAATTGATTGAAATATCAACCTTTTATGTACTGATTTTTATTTATTTATTTATATTTGTTGTGTGTCTTCAAACTTTAGATGTCATGAGCCTTTACTCTATACTTTATGTTCTAAGTGTCATGTTGAGAAACCCGTTTGTTTTTGCATCTTTGTACATCCTGCCATTAGGATTCAGAGTGTTTTATTTGAAATACATATTTTTATATTTTAAAAAGGAATTATCATGTGCAGCAACTAATTTTCAACATGCTATTTAGGTGTTTAGGTCTTAAATGTTGAAAGATAATATTTTAATTCTATATGGAAAATGTCTATTAAGAAGAAATGAAGAATCATGCTTGTCTTGCTTAATCTTGTAAGGCTTCAGTGACTAAAGCTAGTATACTAATTCCTTTTAAACAGTTTATATAAGTTGGGCTCATAAGAGTCTCTATTTTCATAGAACAATATCATAAAGCTACACAAGACTCTTCTTAAACATAAGACAAAAGAATCAGGACTTACTTTCATAAATTAGCAATGCTTTTGGATGTATTTGTAGTACAACTAATAAGTACTTTAAAAGAGGAAGAAATAGGGATATATACGGTACTTTACATTTGAGAAGATTGAGAATCAAGTCAGTATGAAATTTGCCCACACATATTCTTATTTTCTTATTTTTGGTTAATTTATTAAAGTAATATTTCTTATCTCTAATCCTTCATTTTCTCCTTTGTTTTACATGTCATACCGGAGCTTGCAAGGAGTTCTAATACGGACTCGATGCTGCTGCTAGCTTGCATATCCTTTCATTTCCTCTTCCTCTTCTAAAGTATATTTAGGGCTCTCGAGAAAAGAGAGGAGAAGAAGAGAAGAACAAATGTTGACTGCCTATCTTACCTTTAATGCTTTGTGAACTTTTTTTTAATTGTTTTACTTGATCTCGTTTTGGATAAACCCAAGTCCGTTTAGTTGAACAGAATGTCATTGTAAGGCCTAATAAAAAAAATACAGTAGCTAAATTTGAACCCAATTTGTCAAGGTTTGAATCAAACTGAATTAGCTTGGTACTTTTAAAGACTAATATGAATATTCACAAACTGAGTAGAACTTGAGTTTTCTGAAGCTGTTTTTTTTTTCACTCAGAAGGTCGTGCCTTCTCAACCAATTCTGGTATCTTACAATTTCTCAAGATTAATTACATTTTGTTTAAATTAATTTTCTCAATCAAAGCATTTTGACGTCTGATCTTTATAACATAATGACCTTGGCCCGTTTTCCCTTAGAATCAAAGCATTTTGGAAAATTACCAGACGTTCCATGACTTAAATGTGATTTGTTAAAGATCATGAAGGCTACTTGACTAACTTTTGAGCTTAAATTGTTGTTGAACCCATAAAACATTGGGTATCTCGAGTCATCTTTACAATTAAGTTATTGTTTTACTTTATAAATTAATTACGTTTTCTATACACACTTACACTTTGCCTTAATGAATTTTAGTCCGGACGGTTAACTATTTTAACATGGATCTTAAAGGGTGTCTTAAAAACCTTCCTTTTAGATTAATTAAATCCTTACCTAGAACCTTAAAGTTAAGTAGATCATTAATAGAGTTTAACTTTAAATATTACTTTAGGTGTCCTAGTTCACCAATAAATAATTAGGTGGCGACTCTCTATAACTTTAATAAAATTCGAAATTGCTTATATGTTGTACCTTACTTTAACCAGTTTAAAATGGGGTATAACAAGTGAATATACCACACTCACCTCTAGAATTTTTGGTAATGTGATTATTAAAGATAATATTAATGCAAGAAACATATCTTGCATATAATTTTGACCATAACCATGATGGTATAACTTTCTCTTTAAAAGAGATATTCACCATATGGATGTTGATGAATATGTGGTAGTACCAAATTAATTGAGAGCTCTGGAAGAGCCAATTATTACTATTTTGGAGAAACACAATTGATTACCAATAAGGTATTGTGTTGTAGTAAGTCTCAAAGAAACTTATTCAGTTTCCAAAATATACGCGAAAACGGTTGATTATATTGAGACTATAAATAAATGAAAGAATTAATATCTTCTATTACTACAACTTGTAGCTGGGTAATATGTATGTGAAAAGCTACCCGCTTTATTCTCCAGTTTGTACTACACAAATAAAAGAATACCACAATAAAGTGGATGTCATTGATATAAAAATTCATATCATAATAAACTTGAAGTTTATTGATAATTGCACACGTCATGGTGTAAATCTGAAGTTTATCAATATTGATAATTTATTCAGTTGGCATAATTGGTTTAGCCATATCAATTTAAGTATGATGTGAAAAAATAATAGAGCTCTGGAAGAGCCAATTATTACTATTTTGGAGAAACACAATTGATTACCAATAAGGTATTGTGTTGTAGTAAGTCTCAAAGAAACTTATTCAGTTTCCAAAATATACGCGAAAACGGTTGATTATATTGAGACTATAAATAAATGAAAGAATTAATATCTTCTATTACTACAACTTGTAGCTGGGTAATATGTATGTGAAAAGCTACCCGCTTTATTCTCCAGTTTGTACTACACAAATAAAAGAATACCACAATAAAGTGGATGTCATTGATATAAAAATTCATATCATAATAAACTTGAAGTTTATTGATAATTGCACACGTCATGGTGTAAATCTGAAGTTTATCAATATTGATAATTTATTCAGTTGGCATAATTGGTTTAGCCATATCAATTTAAGTATGATGTGAAAAAATAATAGAGAATTCACATGGGTAAATATTAAAGAACTAGAAAGTTCTTTACGAATTCTCTTATATTGCTTGTTCTCATTAATTAATAGATCAACTAAAATTGGGATTGAATTCCATGAATGCTGGAAATATCAAAGGTGAATATAGGCTCATTCACCTGCCATGTATACCACATAAGATGCATCTATGAGATGGTTACATGTGCGATTATTATTAACCCGCAACATGGTGTTTTGCGAGGTAACTTGCTCAATAATTTGATTTCGAGCATAATTTCCAGATTTTCTATTCAAGAAGTTCATCTTGATAAGTTGGTTTACATCACAGTTGGTTTAGCAAAATGATTTATTAAGTGCCTCTACTTAGTAGCTAAACTATTGCTTATGAGAACAAAGTTATATATATCAGTTTGATATACGTTATATACAAAAGTATATTATTTTCTCCCCTCACAAGTGGTTCAGAACCAAATAATTCCATCTTATTATTATTAATGTGCGGTGTATATTTTGATTAACACCATAACGCACAAAGATGGGTTCTCAAAGTTGAGGTAACAAGTTAGTTTTTCTAACATGAGGGGGAGACATGATAAACAGTTGAGAAAAAGTTACGTGGAATGAATTATCATTTGAACATCTAGATCCTCGAATAAGATAATATGAACTTCAAGTTCATGAAAGGATAATTCATTGCAATATATTGCAAAGCATGCCAGACGCATTTGCTGACCCAAAGAAAGTAACTATATTCTGATTGCAAATGCTCCTATTAATATAAGTCCTAGAAGGACAAAGTCTATGGTAAGCTTAAAGCGTATAGACAATCGGTTTCAAATAAACTTCTTGATAAAGAAGATGAGCAAATGATCAAAATGATCATAATAAAGGAGGCAAGTGATCTAGAAGATCACATGACATAACACTTCATAAAATCTCAAGAGAGATTCAGGTACCTGAAAATATGAATGAAGAGATCTCTATGTTATGTCTTTATGAAAAATAAGGAGGTTGGAGAAACAATTCAAGTAGAATTTGGTTTCATATGAAAGACATGTAGTTTTGGACCTGCAGTTCAAACACTTGAAAGTATAAAGTCAATGATATGTGCAATCAGTTTTCGATATCTTATATGTCTAGCATGACATGAAAACTTGATATGCATCTAAAGTCTATTATATGGCTTATATGACTTAAAAATCCTTGAAAGATTTAAATTGCTTGAAGCATATACAATTCTTGATCTTGAAGTACCACATCCTCATTGCAATTTGTGCATATATGTATCTTGCTATAACTATAAGCATGATAATGTGATAGCGAGAATACCTCCATAAAGATATTGAAGAGCCATTCTACGATATTTATGAAGACATTATATCTCTATCAAGAATGATGATTTCAAAGTGCAGTATATTCATTCAAGTTAATATGTCTGATTTGTTTATCAAATCTCTACCAAAGATCTTTTGAAGATGGTGCGCAAGATTGGAATGCAAATGCTCAAGGATGTGAATTGATGCTCTCATTAGGGGGAGTTAATGCGCGTTGTACTCTTTTTCCCTTACAAGGTTTTGTCCCACTGGGTTTTCCTTGCAAGGTTTTTAACGAGGCAACCAAAAGGCGTATTGTTAGATTTGTGTACTCTTTTCCTTTTCTAGATTTTTTTCCCACTGTTTTATTTTAGTTAAGGTTTTAACGAGGCACATTATCTGTTGAATAGTCATTCAAGGGGGAGTGTTATAAATAGAATTTTATTTATGGTGAATGTCTATATTTAGAGAGATTCTAGGGTTTATTACTTGGTGGCTAAGTCACTCTCTCCCTATAAATAAAGGGGTCCTATTCCATTGTAATTCATCATAAATCAATAAGAATTTTCTCTCTGTACTTTTCTCTGCAATATTCTTCTTTCTTCTTTTATTGTTCATAACAAAAGTGACTTACTTGGAAACGGTGATAATGATCCAACGCGACATCTGCATTGCTAAAGTCGAGTATTTTACCTGTCTCATAAAGCCATATATAACACTTAGTGGGCATTTGGACATAAGAATTGTGAAATTTTGAAAAAAAAAAAATCAAGTAAAAATGGTATTTGATTTAAAATTGTGCTTGGACATGAATACAATATGGAGCTGTTTTTTGAACTTTTGTGAGTGATTTAAAGAGAAAATTTTGAAAAACAGTTTTTGGAGTTTTTCAAATTTTCGAAAATTTTTGAAATTCAATTTCAAGTGAAATTTGAAATTTTCACCGCCGCCAAACACTAATTTCGAAAAAAATAAATTTTTTTCATGGCCAAACGGACCCTTAAACATTGCACCATCTTTTCTCTTTACAAATTGTAGCCAACTTAATTAAGTAAAAAATGCAACAATTAGACTTTAATATCCCACTAATTCTTATGAGGTGCAAAAGTCAAAGAGTTGCAAATTGCAGTCTTGCTGCTAATATTTTTCTATGTATTTGAATGAAGAAGCATAACTAATGAAAAAATTATCTCCAGATTTGGGATAATACCAATCAAAATTTGACAAAGCACATTTCTTTTCTTTTCTTTTCTTTTTCTTGTTCTCACACAACAAAATTTCAGTTACAATATAAGAAATAGATTATAGTATGTTCTAATTTGGTCATAAAAAAATTCATCAGATTTACATCACTTGATTTATGCTAATTTGTCTATAACTATAATATTTTAATACGACAGTGTAACTATCATGTGTATAAGATCCATAAGGGTATATATAAAATGTTTTCGGGTGAAATTAAAAAATAGCCAGATTTACAAGTGGTAATTGGAAAATAGCCACAGTTTCAAAAGTAATCGAAATTTAGCCACTTTTTAAATAAAGATAAATCTGAACGAAAACAGTGTTCAAAATCCGGAAAATATTCCAGCATAATATACTGGAGTTCCAGCATAATACACTGGTCCTGCATAATATGCTGGAAGTTCATATACAGGTGCTCCAATCTCCAGTATATTATGCTGGAATTTTCCATGTATTGGATTTCCAGTATAATATGCTGAAAGTTCATACACAAGTGCACCAATCTCCGGTATATTATGCTGGAACTTTTCGTGTTGCAGCAAAATAGTGGTTATTTTTTAATAACTTTGCAAACGGTGACTATTTTATAATTACTAGTCTAAAAACTGGCTAGCTCGTGCTATTTTCACAATATTTTGTAGCTTACCGAAAGTATGTGCAAATTTGTCCCATATAGTTGGACCTCTTCCATTTTCTTTCACGGCGCCTTCGTACTGCCAACATAATATCAATTAACACAAGTACATAAATTACCATGCAAGTTGATGAGGACAATTTTTTTTTTTTTTTTTGGATTCTGCTAACTAAAAAATAAAATAAAATAGAGCAGCCCGGTTCAATAAAATACTTATACAAAATTTATGCAGCTTTAATTATACTTTATACATATACACAGTATTATTTTTTGATGAAGCGGGTTCAGTTGAACCCGCTTGCCACCACGTAAATTTCTAGGTAAAAATTCATCAAAATTACAAAAAGTAGTAGATATGAACACATAACTTTTAAAATCTAATAGATTCAATGCTAAGAATTTTGGAGGTTAAACCCATAGAGTTCAAATTCTAGATCCGCCTCCGTAAATAAGTCCTCTTTTTAGTTACTATAATAGCCAAATACTAATTAAAATCGTGGAGTACTCTATTTATCGAGGCTTAGGTTGATAGACAAAAATCGTCTAGTGTCTATACTGTAATTCAAACATAGGTCTACTACGATTTTCACTCATTTTATTGACCACTGGACTATATTCTTAAATGTCTATTCAAGCTGGCAATACAAAATTTTAAGAATTTACTTTTTCTGTTGCCTCACCATTTCCCTTCACAACTTAATGATATGATCTCGATATCAATAATAGAAAGAAAATCGCTACGCTCTCAGATTTTTAATAATTATAATTCTCCTTATTAGAAATACACAAACTAAGCCTAGAATAGAAGCTCACTATTCTATAGAACTTCATCTTGATAAATAGTTCCTACGTTCTAACTACAAAAATACTACTCCGTAGTCCGTACGTTTCAATTTATGTGAATCTATTTGATTCGGTATGAAGTTTAAGGAAAAAAAACTTTCGAAACGTGTGAACTTAAACCGTCACCGTATTTATAGGACTATAAGACTTTTGAAATTTAAGGTCTTAAAGACTTAAACATATCACAATATATGTATGGCTAGTAAAATAATTTTTATATATTAAGGTAAAATGAAAAATTTAGGTTATTCTTTTCAAGTTTAGAAAAATATAACGAGCTAAAAAGGAAAGGAGATCACAAACAAGAGTGGAGGCAATATAAGAAGAAGAAGAATATAGACAAAGATAGATGGTTTAAGAAAACAAAAATGGAAAGGAAGAGAACGAGTGATGCAAATTCTCTGAGACAAAGAAATAAGATAATTAGAAAAAATAATACCGTCGACCTCTCTATAACAACACTTTACTATGAAAGGCAAGTTTTTTCGAAACCAATTTTCATGTTACGTATAATATATGTTTTTTAAAACAGCAATTCATTATAACAACCAAAAATATCCGGAACAAATAAAGCTGTTATTGATTCGACGGTTGGACCACAAAAGAAACAAACCTGATAAGCAGCAGAAGCAGTTCCAAAAACAAAACCTTCTGGAAAGCTTCTTCTGTTTATGTTCTCTTCAGCCAAACATAATATTCCATGAAATCCAACCAGAAATAATACCACCATTGCTACAAATTGGTAAACAATGTGGTTTTTACTCCTCAGCAACATTTTGGCAGCTATTACCTCTTGAATATAGTACTGTGTAGAAGAAGAAAAAATTTAGAGAAGAGTAATCTTTATCATATTTATGTACTTGTGCGTAAGTCTCTCGCGTTCATGCAAGGTTCGGTGAAAGACTGTACCCTAAAATGATGTAATGTAAACAGCCTACCCTGACGCAATCACAATGGCTTATTCTATGACCCGATCCAAAGTTTTGTACATGAAAGAAAAAACTATCCTTTGAAGTAGAGACTCATGACATGAATGAAGTTAAAGTTTGTGGTTTGGTTGTTGAAAAACTCAAAAATGGTGTGAACTTTGAAGTAGAATTCTTGAGTGCATAAGTGCCAGGGCATGAGGGCAACATTAATTCTTGAGTCTATATTTTACTACTATTTTTCCTGATTGCATTACCTTTTGCTAGTTTTGTATTTTTGTTTTGGTTGTCAGATAGGTTTGCTTGATATTGCCCCTTCCCCCCCCCCCCCCCCCAAGCCGAGGGTCTTCTGGAAACAACCTCTCTGCCTTTTTAAAGGCAAGGGTAAGATCTGCGTATACTCTACTCTTCCCAGACCCCACTTGTGGGACTATACTGAGTATGTTGTTATTACTTTTTTAAATAATCATTTGATATTCGATATTCATTGGTCTAACTAATTCAGATGTGTATTACGTAGGGCCTATTAAGGGGAACTGTTCTCTATTAAAAGTTTCTCCATTCACATATTTCGAACCCGAGAATTATAGCCTGTTTTGGCCAAGCTTCTTTTTGGCCAAAAGTTCTTTTTTCTTTTTTTTGCCAAAAGCACTTTTGGCCAAAAATTGAGGTGTTTGCCCAAGCTTTTTGAAGGAATAAAAAGTGCTTTTGAGGAGAAGCAGAAGCAGTTTTGCAGAAGCAGAAAAAAGTAGCTTCTCTCCAAAAGCACTTTTTTGAGAAGCACTTTTGAGAAAAATACACTTAGAAGCAGTTTTTTAAAGCTTGGCCCAACACTAATTGCTACTTAGAAGTGTTTTTCAAACTAATTAACCAAACACAAACTGCTTCTCAACAAAAGTACTTTTGAGAAATGCATTTTTAAAAAAAAGCACTTCTCAAAATAAGCTGATTTTTGCAGTTTGGCCAAACGGGCTAATTAAAGGCGGAAGAATTCCAACACCCGTCTGCTTCTTTGTCTTGTGAAAAAATTTCATCTTTTAAAGAAATACCTCATCCTCCTTAAAATCGTAAATAAAGGAAGAGCTTATATTGATCTAACGAAGCAGAATATCAGTGACTATATATGCTTTCCAACACTTAGAATGAAATTATGTCAAACAAATAAATAAAGCAATTACGAGCAAAGACCAAATACATACATATACAACATACTTTTACAATGTAATTTGATCAAATAAGTAATCCACTTAAAGGATCTAAAATAATTATAGAAACAAACTAAATTATGAAATATATTTATTAGAAAGACCTGATATAAATTGGAAAACTTTAACGTTCTTCCATTCTTAATCAGAAATCTCGAGTTCGAATCTTGAGAATGAAGTCTTCTTTGATAGGAAATGTTAAAACTCATGTTGAATTAGAGCCCGTTTGGCTTAGCTGATTTAGAGTAGCTGATAAGCATCAGGTGCTGAAAAACACTTTTAAGTGCTGAAGCTGATTTAAAAAATAAGCAGTTACGTGTTTGGATAAAAGTGCTGAAATTAATAATAAGCCGCTGAAGAACTGGGTATACGAAGAGTTTTGTTCTAAAAAGAAGTATTTTAGGGATAAAATAGTAAATATTTTGGTCAAACCTAAAGTGCTTATAAGCTGAAATTTGATAAGTTGTGGGAGACCAACTTATGGCTTTTGGCTTATTTTTGGCATATAAGCACTTAACTTATAAGCACTTTTAATTTTACCAAACGCGTAGATAAGCCAAAAAGTGCTTATAAGCCAGTTTGACCATCTTATAAGCTTAGCCAAACACCCTCTTAGTCATACCAATGACTTGTGAACACCAAATAGTATAATCAAAGTAAGAAAAAGAGAAGGAAAAAAAGAAGTCAAACCATATGTATATTTAAATTTTTTATTTTTAACATAATTATCTGTCACATACAGAACGGATTCTTTATTTGGCTAGTATAGGCTGGCCAATAAAATAATGCGAGATTTAAGATCACAAAATCTAGCTCATTAATAGCCTTGCTTTATAAATCGTAAGTTCATAGTACAAGTTTTATTATGACATATAGTTAGATAACTCAATCATATAAACTTGGAGAGACTATTTTGTATACGGTTATAATCATGTGTCCCCAATTTTGTAGGCTCGAGTGGTCGCGTCGAGAACAAGTTCAATATAGACCGGGCACGACTCCGATGGTAGAATACGAAACTCGAAGATCAAAGTGCTCGATGAACACCGGGGTCGAGTATGACCAACCTCGAGATAATACCGTTATGGTTTTATAACAGAAAGAGCGAGATTCCCGCGGAGGCACTAAGATCACGGCGTAAATTCCGGAACGGATTTGTACTAGGCGGTTAGACAGTTGTATAATAAGATGCCCTACTACAATTAGCATCGTACCTTATTTAGGATTTCCCTACTATATATATAAAGGGGACCCCAATCATTTGTAACGCATCAATCATTGACAATAGAATATACTTACATTACTTTCCTGCTTACTGCTCATCTGAATCTGATTGTTATTATCTTATTGTTCTTGTCCAACTACCTCGAGGCCGTCATTGTTCGAGGTCGAGGTAAGCTTATATGTTGGTTTGACTCACCTTACTCTTTAATTTACACACTTGATTCATTGTTTATCAGTTAGTATTGAATTAAATCACATATCTTTAAGACCACAATACAAGTTTAATTGTTACTCGGATTTTAGAATAAACATATTTCTATCTATGAATTGTAACACACTTGTGTAATTTCTAACTACATAAAAGTTTCAAGAAATAAAATTCAACATTTGAATACATACCAAAAATTACACGCGTTAAATCTTGTATTGCAAATCCCATCATTTTATCGTCACCAAAAAAGTAGTATACATTTTTATCTTTTAAAATAAACTAATTAAACTTTTATGTATTTTTATGATGACAGAAATATCATGATACTATGATCCCAGTTCCAAAACGTTTTTTTCTTTTTGCTTTCAATTACGTATACAATGACACATAAATTGAAACGAAAAGTATTAGTTCTCCCTATTAATGTGAAAAGAAAATTAGAAACTTGTCACCTGAAAATGAGCCATCGTAATTTCTGAATAAAATAAGGGAAAACTATACAATACAACCGCTCTAAAAAAATAATAACCGATAAAATATTATATATATA
>NC_032000.1:17537348-17572523 GCF_001879085.1 Nicotiana attenuata | reverse complement strand
ATGGCAAAAAGAAAGGAATTGAAACTAAAGAGGATCAAAAGTTTATGTGGGGTATGGATTGAAGACCTGGAGCAATTGGCTACAGCTGCAGTGAACTTCTATCAAAAATAGTTCACAATAAAGGTGATACATCTGACTTTTCCTAGCTCAATAATGTACCTTTGATGGTCACTATGGAATAGAATTTGGAACATAGCTGATTGCCAACAAATGAAGAGGTAAGGACAACAGTTTTTGAGCTTAGTGGGGAGAGTGCTAGCGGTCCAGATGGATTCACTGGCCTGTTTTATTAAACATGCTGGGATGTTATTGGTGCTGATATACACAACATGGTGCTACACTTTTATGGAGGAGCTGTATTGCCTAAATCCATCACTCACACCAATCTAGTGTTGCTGCCTAAGAAACCTAGAGTTGAGACATTTTCTGACTTAAGACCTATTAGCTTGAGCAACTTCATGAACAATGTCTTGTCTAGGGTGTTACATGATAGATTGGATTGTTTTCTTCCTTATCTAATATCTCCTAATCAATACGGATTTGTGTAGGGTAGGAGTATATTTGAGAACATCTGGAGTCTGCAGAGGTGCACCCCGCCTGAGTCTGGGGCAATCCCTCACCATATGGCGTGTGTTACCACACTCAAAACAAGCTCTGGGAGGACGTGGCGGCTGTGACTGGCTTGGGCCAGGTCTGCTGGACTGACCACTGGAAGCACCCCGTGCAGGAGGCGCACTAGAGACTGGAGGTGCATAATAAGGCTCTTGAGGCCTAGGTGGAGCTGGAATACCACTGGTTGCTGGAAGAGCTGAATGAACGGGGTAGCCCATATAACCCCTACCATGACGACCTGCAGCTGGGGCACGGACACCAGAATAATGGCCCGACTCTCGAGACCTCTTGGCCTCCCTCTCCTCTCTGTCCCTANTATATATATATTAGCGGATACAATTATTTTTAGCCGGTCGGCCAAATATATAACTTTCCCACAAATTAATAGGGGAAAATGGCATTGTATGACCATGCATAAAGAGAATTGGTAATTTTTTAGCTTTGTATAAGATTTGGCAAAGGCAGCCCAAAAATATTGGCATTATATATCCAAATCCAAAAAAAGTCTAGTTCCTTATTTATTCTCTACCCCCATATTTTTTCTTCTCTCTCCAATATTTCTTCTTCAATCTTTTTTTTTCTTTCCCCGTATTTCGATAATTTTTAACTGGGCCCTTTTATATTGCGTGTGGGAATTAGTTTTGATAGAACTATAAAGTTTTCCTTGCAGAACTTGGTCTGCATCTCAAACGAAGTTAGGATAAGGATTTTTGGGGTTTCTTTGTGTTGTTTCAATTCCAATGATACAACCGAAGTCTGCCGCATGTCACAAAAGTTTCTCCCACTAATTATTATGAGAATCCAACATTGCTATTACCGGATCATATTTTCCATTCGAATTACCTATCTTAGATGTAAATTTTCGTACTAATGAATTTCCTCCTTCTTCTCTTGCTTTTTCAAGCGGCAGATTCCAATTTTCTTCTTCTTCTGTTTTCCTCTTTTTATTTATTTTATTATAAGAAAGAAAATATTTGTGTTTGAGGTGGTGTACATTATGTATATCACCATATATACTGGTGTGTATATCGTGATATACATTGTTAGATATGGCAATATATTAAATCGGAATCAAATCGTTCAATTTGATTTTAAGAGGGAGAAATTGTCACGACCCCAGTTCGCCTCCGTGAACTATCGTTGCGGCACCTAGTCTCTACGACTAGATAAGCCTAACAAAGACGGAAACAACAAATCATGCGGAATTAATAATCAAAAGCCGAATAACTGAAAGAAATAGTATTTAAATGTTGCTTGGCATATACACACAATTTTTCAAAATCTGATATACTATCTCAAAACCCGGAAACTCACGGATCCACAAGCTGAGAAAACACTACATAGCTCTAATCTTCGGAATGTCTAATCAAGAACATAAAGTACAGAAGGGATAAATACTAGATGCAGGAATAGAAAGAGACTCCTCGGTCTGCGGACGCGGCAGATATACCTCGAAGTCCCGTAGAATCACCTCGCCTCAAGAATGGTAAGCCTGAGTAGAGGTACCTGGATCTGCACATGAAAAACATGCGCAGGAAGGGCATGAGTACACCACAGCGGTACTCAGTAAGTGTCAAGCCTAACCTCGGTTGGGTAGTGAGTAGTGACAAGGAAGGTCAGGGCCCTACTGAGGTTAAATAAGATATAAGGTTTAACAGTGTGAAATAAACAGTGTAAATAAGTAACACAAGATAAAAAGGACAGCAACAACTATCACAGAGGCAAGTAAAATACAGTAAGAGAACACAACTTAGCTCCAAGATAACAACCGGGGATCTCCCAGGATACCGTCCTGTAGTCCCTAAATATAAATATCATATTCAGTGGATCTCCCGGGTGCAGTCCCGTAGTCCAACTCATAAATGTGTAGGGGGATCTCCAGGAATGCAATTCCGTAGTCCCAAAGTAAACATACAGGGGAGCTCCCGGGATACCGTCCCGTAGTCCCAAAGTAAAAGTGCAGGGGGGATCTCCCGGAATACTATTCCGTAGTCCCAAAGTAAACATGCAGGGGAGCTCCCGGGATACCGTCCCGTAGT
This sequence comes from Nicotiana attenuata, assembly GCF_001879085.1. NCBI lineage: Eukaryota > Viridiplantae > Streptophyta > Magnoliopsida > Solanales > Solanaceae > Nicotiana > Nicotiana attenuata. The sequence goes on along the minus strand of NC_032000.1, from coordinate 17,569,872 downwards.
CCCAAAGTAAAAGTGCAGCAACAACAAGAATTCAATCCAATCAATTTCATGTCAAAGTGAAGCAGGTAATCCTAACCTAGCATGGTTCACGTAATACAATTAAGGCAGTTAAGGCAAATAGAGCAATTTAGTCAAGTAGACATGCTTCTCTAGGCTACAACAGGTTTAGTTTCCAAACAGTGTAAGTAAGAAAAGGAAGAACACAATTCAAGGTTATTTTTAATGAAAAACCGGATTTCCAACAATTAGCACAAGTACGCGCTCGTCACCTCACGTACGAGGCATTTCAATTACCACAATATCAATCCTAAGGGGAAAGGTCCCCCACACAAGGTTAGACAAGCCACTTACCTCGAACAAGTGCAAGTCAACCCGAAACCACGCCTTTGCCACGAGTATCCGACTCCAAATGTCCAAAATTTATTCAATTAAATTTCAGAATGTAAATAACACTTCAAGTAACTGATTCTATAATTAAATTCTAAGCTAATACGCGAAACTAGGTAAAATAACCAAAATGCCCCTCATGCCCACATCTCGGAATCGGGTAAAATTTACATTTTCGGAATCATCATACTCTCACGAGTTCATACATACCAANACGAGACTCGAATGAACGGGGTAGCCCATATAACCCCTACCATGACGACCTGCAGCTGGGGCACGGACACCAGAATAATGGCCCGACTCTCGAGACCTCTTGGCCTCCCTCTCCTCTCTGTCCCTAGCAGGCATACCCTCAATCCTCCTAGCAATGCTCACCACCTGCTGATAAGATATATCCACCTCTAACTCATGAGCTATGCTAGATCGGATTCTGGGAATAAGCCCCTCAATGAACCGGCGAACCTTCTCGTGAACCGTAGAAACCAAAGCTGGTGCATGTCTAGCCAAGTTGATGTAACGAACAACATACTCCGAGACAGTCATAGTACCCTGGCGCAAATGCTCAAACTCCACGCGCCAGGCGTCCCTAAGACTCTGGGGGACATACTCCATCGTGAACATATCTGAAAACTGAGCCCAAGTCAGGGAAGCTGCCTCATCCGGACTGTCTAACTCATAAGCACGCCACCATTGATAGGCGGCTCCTCGAAGCTGGAAAGTAGTGAAGGAAACCCCGCTCGATCCTGATATGCCCATAGTACGAAGAATACGGTAGCACTCCTCTAGAAATCCCAAGGCATCCTCTGATGCTAACCCATTGAATACAGGAGGATCATATTTCTTGAACCTCTCAAGTCTCCGCTGCTCATCCTCTGAAGCCGCTGCACTGTCCTCGGGCTGAACTGGCACTGCAAGCGGCGCAGGAATAACCCCTGGGACCTGATCAACATGCACTCCTTACTCAGGAGTGCGGGGCGGGAGTCTGTGCTCCTCCCCCGGCCTGGGATGTGGCTGGAGCAAGGGGAAGTAACCCTGCCTGAGCCAAAGTGGTGTACATGCTCATAAACTGTGCCAAAGTCTCCTGGAGTGCTGGAGTAGTAGTGGCAGACGTATCAGGTGTCTGGACTCCGGCTGGTACTGCTCGTGGTACCTCGGTGGCAGCTCGCACGGGTGCTCTGGCTGCACCACGAGCGCGTCCTCGGCCTCTACCCCGGCCCCGGCCTCTGACGGCTCCAGTAGGGGGCGCGGGTGCCTGGTCATCTCGAGTAGCACGTGTCCTCACCATCTGTGAGAGAATAGAAAGACAGAAGTTTAGAATTGGGATATCAAAAATCTTGCACGACAAGGAACTCAAATGAAGTGAAACTTTTTCCTAACAGTTACATAGCCTCTCGTAGATAAGTACAGACGTATCCGTACCGATCAACGAGACTCTAATAAACCGGCTTGTGATCCAAGACTCCTATGAACCTAGAGCTCTGATACCAACTTGTCACGACCCCAGTTCGCCCTCCGTGAACTATCGTGACGGCACCTAGTCTCTACGACTAGGTAAGCCTAACAAATACGGAAACAACTAATCTTGCGGAATAAATAATCAAAAGCCGAATAACCGAAAGAAATAGTATTTAAATGCTGCTTGGCATATACACACAACTTTTCAAAATCTGATACACTATCCCAAAACTCGAAAACTCACGGATCCACAAGCTGAGAAAACACTACATAGCTCTAATCTCCGGAATGTCTAATCAAGAACATAAAGTACAGAAGGGCTAAATACTAGATGCAGGAATAGAAAGAGACTCCTCGATCTGCGGACGCGGCAGATATACCTCGAAGTCCCGTAGAATCTCCTCGCCTCAAGAATGGTAAGCCTGAGTAGAGGTACCTGGATCTGCACATGAAACACATGCGCAGGAAGGGCATGAGTACACCACAGCGGTCCTCAGTAAGTGCCAAGCCTAACCTCGGTTGGGTAGTGACGAGGAAGGTCAGGGCCCTACTGAGGTTAAATAAGATATAAGGTTTAACAGTGTGAAATAAACAGTGTAAATAAGTAACACAAGATAAAAAGGACAGCAACAACTATCACAGAGGCAAGTAAAACACAGTAAGAGAACACAACTCAGCTCTAAGATAACAACCGGGGATCTCCCAGGATACCGTCCTGTAGTCCCTAAATATAAATATCATATCCAGTGGATCTCCCGGGTGCAGTCCCGTAGTCCAACTCATAAATGTGTAGGGGGTCTCCCGGAATGCAATTCCGTAGTCCCAAAGTAAACATACAGGGGAGCTCCCGGGATACCGTCCCGTAGTCCCAAAGTAAAAGTGCAGGGGGGATCTCCCGGAATACCATTCCGTAGTCCCAAAGTAAACATGCAGGGGAGCTCCCGGGATACCGTCCCGTAGTCCCAAAGTAAAAGTGCAGCAACAACAAGAATTCAATCCAATCAATTTCATGTCAAAGTGAAGCAGGTAATCCTAACCTAGCATGGTTCACGTAATACAATTAAGGCAGTTAAGGCAAATAGAGCAATTTAGTCAAGTAGACATGCTTCTCTAGGCTACAGCAGGTTTAGTTTCCAAACAGTGTAAGTAAGAAAAGGAAGAACACAATTCAAGGCTATTTTTAATGAAAAACTGGATTTCCAACAATTAGCACAAGTACGCGCTCGTCACCTCACGTACGAGGCATTTCAATTCCCATAATATCAATCCTAAGGGGAAAGGTCCCCCATACAAGGTTAGACAAGCCACTTACCTCGAACAAGTGTAAGTCAACCCGAAACCACGCCTTTGCCACGAGTATCCGACTCCAAATGGCCAAAATCTATTCAATTAAATTCCATAATGTAAATAACACTTCAAGTAACTGATTCTATAATTAAATTCTAAGCTAATACGCGAAATTTGGTAAAATGACCAAAATGCCCCTCAGGCCCACATCTTGGAATCGGGTAAAATTTACATTTTCGAAATTCTCATACTCTCACGAGTTCATACATACCAAGAACACTGAAATCGGAGTTCAATTGACCCCTCAAATACCCCTTTTTAGGTCTCTTAAACTCAAGCCCAAATTACCCACTTTTCACAAGTTTTCCACCACTAATTAGGTCTTTAATTCACATAAAAATGAGTTATGAAGTCAAAAATGTTACCTCCAAGTGATTCCCCTTGAATCCCTCTTCAACCCACTTCAAAAAGCTTCAAAATCGCCTAACAATGGAGGAAACTAGGCTGAAACTCGCGAAATAACCCTTTTAAAACATTATGCCTAGGTATTTTAATTCCTTCTTCGCGAATGCGGTCAAGGCCTCGCGTTCGCGAAGCACAAAAATGTCGTTGACCAAAAGTCCTCTTACGCGAATGCGACACTGCCCTCGCGAACGCGATGCTTCCACTGACGAACCCTTTGCGAACGCGTTACACATCTCGCCAACGCGGAGAACAATTCCACCTCGAACCCAGCCGACCACTTCTTCTACGCGAACGCGATACCCTTCCCGCGAAAGCGATGCTCAAACATCATCATCCTCCGCGAACGCGGAGCCTTCATCACGAACGCGAAGGGTAAAATCCCTCTGCAACAGCTGAACAAAAACCTACAACTTTTTAACAACTTGAAATATTCTGTTGAGCATCCGAAACATACCCGAGGCCCCCGGGACCTCAACCAAAGGCATCAACACATCCTAAAACCTTATTCAAACTTGTACCAATCTTCAAAACACTTCAAACAACATCAATTTCCCCGAAACATATCGGATTCAAGCCTAAGAACTCCAAATTTCTCAAAATACGCTTTCGATCAAAAAGTCTATCAAACCTCGTCCGAATGACCTGAAATTCTACACACACGTCCCAAATGGCATAACGGAGCTACTGCAACTCTCGGAATTCCATTCCGACCCTCGGATCAAAATCTCACTATCGAACTGGAAACTTCAAAATTCGACCTTTCGGCATTTCAAGCCTAAATTAGCTACGGACCTCTAAAACACAATCCGACCACGCCCCTAAACCCGAAATCACCTAACGGAGCTAACGGAACCATCGGATTTCCATTCCGAGTCCGTCTTCACGCTGTTCCGACTACGGTCAACTTTCCAACACTTAAACTCTCATTTAGGGACTAAGTGTCCCAAAACTCTCCGAAACTCAAAATCAAACATCCCGGCAAATCAAAAGAGCACAAATAATCTTGGAGAAAGCAGTTAATAGGGGATCGGGGCGTAAATTCCAAAAACGACCGGCCGGTTCGTTACAGAAATTCATTTTGGATAAACTTATTTCAATTGTGTTCTTGTCAAAGAAAGGAAAATAAATTTTAATGTAACAGGTTTAGAGCAAGTTCTAAAATATAAAATAATAAATATAATCGTGGGAATAAATAAATTTTGGTATACATTTTAATATATAAAAAAAGAAAAATAAATTTTTGATATACACAACGAAAAAAAACATAAATTTGTGATATCCATTTTGGTATACATATATTCAATGTGTTATATACTACAATAGACAAGCAATATAATTATTTTTTACACTTTCGTTGTGATATACAATATTGGCTATCCGGTGTCAATATTTATAACTAAAGCTTTTTTCTGTCAATTATGTATGGGAAACTTATACAAATGTCCCAAATAAGTCTCGACTTACCAACCTCTAGCCATTAGTCATAGACTTACCAAAACTAGCCAAGTACATATAAAAATTGAAAAACCAAATAAATAAGGTTCTTTCTCTCAAAGAATCAAATGCAAAAATCACCTTCCATATTTTTAAGCGTGATTAGCAATATTAGATGCAAGACCGAAAGGAAATTTCATGTATGAGGTAGCAAATAAGGTGATTATATATATATATACACACACACACACACACACACACACACACACACACACACCCACACACAATATTTTAAAAATATAAGCAAAAAGGAAATTTTTTCATGAGTATAGTTGAAATCCATTGAAAAAATATAGATAAGTCAATATACAAAATTTGAGGAAGATTGGAGGTGATTTGGACTGATTTTGTATCAAAATTAGTAATTAAATCGAGTTCAAAAAAATCTTCTGCGACACATGTATAAAACATGTATCACGCATGTATCTCACACACAGGTATACATAAATATACATATGATACACAATTGATACAAATATGATACAAGTGTGTTACACAAATGATACACAGTGTAATACACTTATCATTTTTTTTAATGTTCAATTTTTACTTCGAATTTTAAATTCAAACCACCCCAAAACTTCACCAAATCATCCCAAAACTGAGATTCAAGCTCCTTAAGATGTACCCAATCTATTCTAATAACATCCACTCAAAAGAAAGCAAAAATTTGACTTTTTTTGTTACAAATAGCTAATTGGCTAATATTAGTAATATTTGACTAATATTAGTATGAATTGGCCAATTTTTGTAATGAGCTACCTATAAATGGACATAGCCGGTAGTTTTCCATTGGAATTTTTACCTAGCTATACTATAATAGAAACCTATTTACTACCTTTATTTAGGCTCCTCGTTAATTACTTTATATACCTATATTTACTAGTTTTATACAAAATCATAAAAAAGAGGAAATGCAACATACCTTAAATATAGCGTATCAGTTACATATAATCCCCTACATTTAAGATTCTCTTCCTTTACCAAAAGGATTACAAAAACATCTTCCAATTTTGTACTTACCCACCGTAAGAATTCTCCCTTACCCACTGATGCCCAAAATCTTTCTAACCCAAAAATCTCGCTTACTCACTCCTCTTCCAAAGCTTTTGATATCCGATTTCTCTCCTTCAATCATCCACTGTTATCCCCCAAAATTGCAGATTCTTTCTTCTTCCAAAGCTTTTGATATCCAATTTCTCTCTTTCAATCGTCCAAAATCTCAATTGAAATAAGTAAACCCATAGTAGAAGAGATTACAAGAACAAGGTTGCAAGTTTCTGCAGCTTAGAGGGGATAAAATTACAAACTAGCAACAAAAAGAATAATATGTACTTCCAAGAAATAATTTACACAAAACAAGCGCAACTATGAACCAAAGGCAGTCACAGATTTGCAAAACTGCCTTCGCCGTGGATACTTTACACTTGAAATACACCTCTCATTCCTCTAATTTACATATATTTGCTCTACAATCAAGTTGTGGGTAAGTTGTGGATACAATACTAATACAATTATAACTATTATATTACATTTTTAGTGTAGAGTTGTGATTGAAACTTGAGGAAAATAAAGATCATAATTGTATCACAATTTTTCAGAAATGTATCGTGATTGTATTATAATTGTATATGTATCATAATTGTTGCAGGAATTGTATTACAAATGTATGATAATTGTATATTATTACGAGCAGTTGTGAATTTGTGACGAATTTCACAATTTGTATCACAAATATGATAATTGTATATTAATTTATTAGTATTGTATCAGGTATTATTTTGGGTATTAATGTACCAGATACAAGTTAGATACAATTGTGATACAAGTACGGTACATTTATGTTTTAGGCACTGATGTATCTAATACAATTCAACTACAATTATGATACAGTTATCATACAATTTCTGAATATTTTTTAATAATATAAAGCTATAGGCAATGCTGAAGAGAGAAGATGGAGATTCTGGACGTAGATTAAGGGATTTTGATTTTTTTTAAAAAGGAGAGAGAAGAGGAGAAGGGAAAAAAAGGAAATGATGTAATTGAATCCCTTAATTGAAGGCACTAATAATGGGGTGGGAGCCTTTTAAGAAGCAATGTATACAAGTTGTAAGAAAAACCTAGATACTTATTAAAAACTGCATAACATAGAGAACATAGGTAAATAAGTTTCTAATATAGTATAAGTAGGTAAAAATCCTTTTTCCATTACGTAAGGCCAAAATTAAGGGGAATTACCAGCTATGTCCATTTATAAGTAGCTCATTACAAAAATTGGCCAATTGATAAAATATTATTAATATTAGCCAAATTAGCCAATTAGCTATTTGTAACAAAAAAATAATATTGAGCTATGGCCGACGCTGCTCCTCTCTTAATGGCTGTCCATTATTTCTGTAAACCATTTTTCTCCTATTATTTTCGCATAAAAATTTACCCACAATCTTTATGCTCTATCCCATGACCATATTCTTCCAAATTTCCTCTGCTTCTTCCTCTGCATTTCTCTGTTTCCTCCTAAAAACTTCTGTTGCATCTAATCTTTGAATTTTCCATCCCTTAACATTTATCAGACTCTTTATTTTCTCTAGTTGTTTACTAGCTAGTATACGGCTATTGATCTTCACTTCATTAATAGCTTCCTTTAGTAGCCTCTCGCGCGTCTCCACATCTATTGAGTTTGATAATTCAGCTTGAAAATAACTATCAAATTCTGGTGCGCCAATTGCTTTGTTTTGAGCGGGTGCTATTAGAATAGATTGGGCACAACTTAAGGAGCTTGAATATCAGTTTTGGGATGATTTGGTGAAGTTTTGAGGTGGTTTGAATTGAAAATTCGAAGTAAAGGCTGAACATGAAAAAATGATATGTGTATCACACTGTGTATCATTTGTGTATCATATTTGTATCAATTGTGTATCACATGTATATCCATGTATACCTGCGTGTGAGATACATGCGTGATACATGTTTGATACATGTGTCGCAGAAGACTTTTTTGAACTCGATTTAATTATGAATTTGATACAAAACCAGTCCAAATCACCTCCAATCTTCCTCAAATTTTGTATATTGACTTATCTATATATTTTTAATGAATTTCAACTATACCAATTGAAAAGGTTCCTTTAATTGTTTAGTTTTTGGAATATTGTATTGATTTTTGTATTTCATCACCTTATTTGCTACCCCGTCCATGAAATTTCCTTTCCGTCTTGTATCTAATGTTGCTAATCACGCTTAAAAATATTGAAGGTCATTTTTACATGTGATTCTTTGAGAGAAAGAACCCTATTATTTGGTTTTCAATTTTTATTGGCTAGTTTTGATAAGTCTATAACTAATAGCTTGAGGTTGGTAAGTTGAGATTTATTTGGGACATTTGTGTAAGTTTCCCAAAATTAATAGTCCATCACGGCCCTCTACATTTGGCCCTATAATAAAGAGTCCATTTACATTCTCCTCTTTTTCAAAGAATAACAAAATGGAAAATCGACTGAAGGAGCTGAGCATGGAGGATTCCGACGAAGAGCCGCCACTCGCCGTCGAAATAAACGACACCGTCAACTCCAATCAACCAACGGAAAACTCAGAGATTCCTCCGGTCGGCGTCACCGTCATCACCGGCTATCTTGGTTCCGGAAAATCCACCGTAATTTCTACTTGTACAAATTTTTTGCTTATATTCAGTTATTAAATTATACTGCCTCCGTGCCATTTGTGATGTAGTTGGACTAGACACGGAATTTAAGAAGAAAAATTTGACTTTTGAAACTTTTGGTCTAAAACAAGTAAATAGATATGTGTGACTATAAATCATCTCATTAAAATGAGGTAATATTGGAGGTTTAAAGTTTAAGTGTTTCTAAATATAGAAATGTGTCATTCTTTTTGGAACAGATTAATGAAGAAATAATGTCACATAAACTGGAGAGAAGGAACTAGTTTGGGATTGACTTATAGTTGTTTCTTTTATTGTTAGTTGATAAATTATATACTGAAAGAGCAACATGGGAAGAGAATAGCAGTGATATTGAATGAGTTTGGGGAGGAGATAGGAGTCGAGAGAGCGATGATAAATGAAGGGGAAGAAGGCGGTCTTGTGGAAGAATGGGTAGAGCTTGCAAATGGGTGTATTTGCTGTACTGTGAAGCATAGTTTGGTTCAAGCATTGGAGCAACTTGTTCAGAGAAAAGAGAGGTGATATGATCTTGCTTTCATCTTCACACTGTCCTTTGCCACTATTTTCTCACTGTTTATATGCATATACACTTCAAAATAAAATCTTTTTATGCTGTGGGCTGCTCAAGGAAGATAATGGACTGATGGTTGTACACGTGTACTTCAAGTACTGTTAGTTTGAATTTGATTTTCTTTGGGGGAATTGAGGTTAGGGGGTTTAGTATGCATAACTTTGTTTTGTTATGAAGCGTTAGTTCTATACTTGAGGAAATGGGATTAGAGAGATTGCTATTTGAATCTGATGGAATTGCCTATGTGTACCAAATACTTCTTGCTTTTTCTCTCTCTCTTTACTTTCAGTTGGCGTTTAAAATATTAGCGTCTAAGGGGTATTGGTGTTTGAACCTCTGAACGTCGTGCCCTGGAAACAGGCAAGGAAATGCATAAGAAAAAAAACTTTAAGATGACAGAAAGAGAAGAAATGAGCAGGATCCAATATTTTTTCTTTGTTTCTTTGTTTCTTCTAGGAGGTGGGTGGGTGGAAATGTTAGGGCATGTAATCTGTTTTCACCAAGTGTTTTCTCGAATAATCCGTCCTTGATAAGTTTGGAGCGAGAGGACGAAGTTCTGTAGCTTTTGCTAAAGTATTTCACCTTATTCAAATCTAATGATGAGGAGCTATTTGTTTCTTTGTAGACTTGACCATATATTGCTAGAGACTACTGGTTTGGCAAACCCTGCCCCCCTTGCATCCGTGCTTTGGTTGGATGATCAGCTGGAATCAGATGTTAGGCTTGACTCAATTATTACGGTCAGTTCTGTGTTACAAGGATGTAAAACTTATTTTATAAAGTTCGCAGAATTTTTTTTTCTCTACACTACTCTGTGGATGGAGAAAAGAATATTTTCTGAAAAGTGCAGCCGTTTAGTTTTTGTAGTTTTATGTGTTCATTCTTAGATCAGCAATAGGCAACTAAAATTTATCTTGCTGGTTAGATGTGTATTAAGGAATTACTTATTAACTTCATATCCACCCTTCTATTGTACCTTTTTCTTTTTTTTTTTTGATTTGCACCGGGTGTCCGAGTCTGTAAGAGCCCCGACTAATCCCGGGGGTGCACAAACCCTCGGCAAGGAGTTTCCCGCAAGTGCACCACGGTTAATTCAGGTTTTACCCAGTCCGATGGCCCTCAGAAATTGTTTGCACCCAGTGGGTTTCGAACTTGAGATTGTGATTAACTTCACATGCTATTGATTGTTATCATTGTTGTTCTTAAAAATTTGCCACTTTATTTTTCCAGATGTTTTAATTGATTTTGCTTCTGTAACAGGTTGTAGATGCAAAGAACCTTCGGTATCAGCTAAAACCAAATCCTAACTCCTCTTCATTTCCTGAAGCTTACTTACAAATAGCATTTGCGGTAATTGATATGTTAGTCTCTCCATTCAATCATCTGAGGTTTCTAATTAGGCGTTCGACCTATTGTTGACTTTCTAGCAATTGTTATCCATTCTTATAGGTGCTAACTGGGATTGTGCTCCATACAGCTTAGGTTTGGATCATGAAATGAAATCATGTCTGACTTTTATTGTCAACTGTTGGGTGTAGGATGTTATCATTCTTAACAAGGTTGATCTAGTTTCTCAAGATGACTCAGGAGCAATGCTAGAGGAACTGGAGAAGGAAATCCGTGATATTAATTCCCTTGCCAATATTATTCATTCTGTTCGTTGCCAAATTGATTTGTCAAAGATATTAAACTGCCAGGCATATGATCCTACTGTAAGCAATGGTCCTTAATGCGCTAAATTCTGATATTGTTAGTCAGCAGATGGAGAGCTATTTAATCTTCTTTTATTATAACTTTTTTTAGCATGCTGCTCATCTGGAAGCATTGTTAAAGGAGAACAAATCTCTGACTACTAAAGGGCTTCATGACAGTGAAGTCAGAACGTTGTGCATCTGTGATACACAACAGATTGATCTGGATAAGGTACTTTTTGAAAGGGGTGCTAGTATATGTGCTTGCTGGGCTGTGACTTAAACTAGCTTCTGCAGGGTGCTCTGATTCTCTTTCCTTAGAAAGCAAAACAGGTTTGCTGGTGGCTGATAGCTTTTTCCAATCTTTAAAAAAAAGAAAAATTCCTTTAGGGGGTCTCATGTGAAAATCAGTATGCCTGTACACCTCAGAACCATTATTTCTAGCCAGATTATTATCCTTGTATGATCCGGTTGTGGTTTTAGCATAATTTCTTGCACAAAGGATGGTTCTTAACTATCTTGGATCACTACTAAGGTCCTTACTTGCCTTGTTGGCATTAGGCTCGCACTTGGCTTGAGGAACTCCTTTGGGATAAACAGGATGGCATGGATGTTTATCGTTGCAAGGGAATTTTAAGAGTCAGAAACTCAGATCAACTCCACACTTTACAGGTAAGATGTTCTACATTTCAATATAACTAGTACCAAGATCTGAAGCACTTTTAGTTTTCCTTCTCAAATTAAGGCCACATTTTTGTTCTCTGTGCACCTTTTCGAAAGGTAAAAGCCAGAACTAGTGAACCAAGATGAAATGATAACTAGAAGAAAATTAAAAAACTATCTAATCCAAAGAACAACGATCAAAATGCTTTGGGGAACACGTAATTAGAGATTGACCAGTGACTATAGAACTTTCAGCTGTTGGATAAATCTGTTCCCACTACTCTTACAAAATATACTTTAATTTAATTGAAGAACGCAACCTTTCTGTTGTGCAGTAATGGCAGTAGACTCTTCTCTGATATACACTTCTTGGCGTATATCAAAAGTTATAAATTTAATTTGCTACTAATACTTCTTCATGCAACAAGCAATGCATTCTTCATGAATGATGAACTTAGATGGTTCGATCTTTTAGGTGGAACTTGGAAGTTTGTATTTTCTTTACTGTTAATATATTTTCCAAAGACAATCTCCATGCAGATGTGTGTCAATACATTTAAAGTTGCACCTTTACATGTTACATGAAATTAGCTGCATGCTGTAATATACTGTAATACTGGTGATGCGTGATGGTGGCTCCTAAGGCTATTTGGTGAACCAAAACGTCTCTATTCTTCATGTTTTCTTTTTCAAAGATATTTGCAAGCGTAATTGATATAAGGGATCATGTAACTATTTTAATTGCTTTTGATGGGAACTTCTTCATAACAAGGTCAGTTTTAGAAACAAAAAAAGAAGTTATAGGGTTGTTTCCAGTTTCCACTTGTTTCCTGAGAGCTACATATTATGTATCAGCTAGCTCACCTTTTTGGCACATGTTTAAATACCTACCCCAGTGATGCGGTTCTCCACCTTCATTGTGTTCGTTTGGAGTAGGAGACAATTCTTCAATTCGCCTATAGTGGACCTGCCACCAAATTGTACCATATCATCCTCTAAATTATCATCATGCTAACACAATTTTATTTCTCGGTGTTTTCTGGAATTTATAAGGAAATATTGCAATAGTTCTTCAGTACAATCTCATCCTACATAGCTGTACGACGTCAATTCTTGGCGTCTATGGTGTTGTGTTTCCTTTGTCCTTACATATTGACTACTGTATCTGGCAGGGCGTGAGAGAAATATATGAAATTGTTCCGAGCCGCAAGTGGAGAAATGAAGAGATTCAGATGAACAAAATAGTATTCATAGGTAACCACATTCCAAAATATGAAGTTGTTTTACAGCTCGTTCCTCTTTTGAAGTAACCTTTCTTTTGCAGGTCGGTTTCTGAATGAACAGATTCTTTTGGACTCATTACGTACTTGTGTTGTTGAAACCAATTGACTCAATAGAATTTGATCAGTCCTTTTGTTTATGATTAAGGTGAAGAATTAAACCAACATCATCAATCAATTCACTGTTCGGTTTACCTCATTGATCAACTTTTGTGACCTATGATCCAAGTTGTACCTTAACTTGTTACTGCTTAAGTTTCCTTTCTTACCATGGCAAAATCTTGTTTGGTTGTCTTGCTTCGAAATTCCAGATACAGCAAGCAGTGGTGTAGCCACATACATTGAAGGGCGGTCAACTGAATACCCTTCATCCAAAAATTATATTATGTATATAAAAACTTATATTACGTATGTAGGATAAATTTCGAAATTGATGCTTTAATACAAGAATTTTATGTGGGACTGTAAAGTTAGGTCGTCTTGTGGAGAATAACATGTTTAACTAAAGTGAAAGAGTAAAGTTCTTTTTTCTTTTTCCTTCTTTTTCTCGTGAAGTGAAAGAGTAAAGTTGGACTTACAAAAATTGAGCAAGCTAGAACAATTTTGGTTTCAACAAAAATAAAGTACGACTGTAACCAGATATGGTATAGTATTTACAATACATACTTTCCTATTGTAATATTAAAGTAAGGAGTAATGTCCCAAATGTGAGACAATTATATGGCATTATCAATCCCGTACGACCCAAGAAACCCATGTGCACCATTATACTTTAATTCCCTACTTTATGTGCCACAGATTATTTTTCTTTTTATAAATATTTCTTCTAATTAATGGTTATAGGATTAAGTTATATTATATGTTTTTAATTTTAAAATTTAAATTTTGATGGCATTTGTTTTTCCACTACCTGGCCGCGTAATTCTTTTCGTAATATCTTGTGCACATAGACTAATAGCCTGTTTGGCCAAACTGGAAAAATCAGCTTATTTTGAGAAGTGCTTTACTCAAAAGTATTTTTTTCAAAAGTACCTTTGATGAGAAGCAGTTTGTGTTTGACTAATTTATTTGAAAAGCACTTCGGATAAGCAATTAGTGTTTGGGCCAAACTTTTAAAAGCTACTTCTAAGTATATTTTTTTCAAAAGTTCTTTTCAAAAAAATATTTTTGGAGAGAGGTTACTTTTTTCTGCTTCTCCAAAATTCATTCTGCTTCTACTCAAAAGCACTTTTTTCCCTCAAAAAGCTTGGCCAAACACTTCGAACTTTGAAAGAAAAGTTAAAAAAAAAAGTGTTTTTGGCTTGGAGAAGCTTGGCCAAACAGGCTATAAGTGGGCATTTGGACATAAGAATTGTAAAATTTCGAAAAAAAGTGCAAACTTTTTTAAATTAAAAATGGTATTTGAAAACCAGAGTTGTGTTTGGACATGAATACAATTTGGAGCTGTCTTTTAATTTTATCGAGTAATTTGAAGTGAAATTTTTTGTAAACAACTTTTTGGAGTTTTTAAAATTTTTGAAAAATTTAAAAATTCAACTTCAAGTGAAATTTGAAAGTTTTATGGAGAAATATTGATTTCGAAAAAAGTGACTTCTCTTAAAATAAATAAAAAATTTCTTATGGTCAAATGGGCCCTAAGAATTAAGTATTTGTACGTTTGTTTTTATTTTTATTTTCTCCTAGTCTTGAAGAGGAATAAAGAAAGAGAAATGAGAAATAAACGAATGCAAGAAGGTTAGGGTAGGTATTGCTGGTAAATGGCGTCATAGCAAATGTCATTAAATATAGAGTCCCAATTGAAGGTTCCATTGTCTCCATCAATGAGTTGGCCATTCTCCCGACAGTCCGCCACAACTCACCTATTATAATCATAAAATATAGAAATGTATTCAAAATTTAAACTTTATGATTTAACTTTTAATATTTCAAGCAACAAATTCGTTATATTTTTAAAATTACGGATTCATATCTATTATTTGTATAATCTACTAATTTTTTATACATAAACTTATGTTTCGAATCAAAAATATTAAATTCAGATAAACTCGATACTTACAATACTCTATCCTTGAGTACAAGTAATATGCTAACGTAGTTGTAGGAGTTGTTGCATGTTGGGCACATATAGCGCCTTTTACATATTTGCTTAGGTATTACAACATGTCAGATTATGATTCTGTTTTGCTAAATATAGGTTGGCAGTTTTTTAAGCAACAAAAATAACCTAACTGCCATTCCATTCCTTCTATATTATCGTTTAAAAAAAAATGAATCGATATCTTTTTAAGGATAATTTTTTTAAAATTTAGAAATAATGTAACTTTAAATATTTTATTTTTTTCCTTAATAAGATGATTTATAACCACACAAATATCTGTAAAATATTTTAAATCAAAAATTCCAAAAATCCTTTATTCTTTCTTTAATTATGTGTTAAATCAAATAGGTTATTTTTTTTAAACAGAGGAAATATTATTATTTTCTTCTACTTTCGTTCTTCTCCACTAATTCCATCATCATTTGATTTGTTATCAAATCAACCATATGCTAATACCTTATTAGTTGCACTTTGTAAAAGAACCCAATTATTGGTAGGATTGGAAGAAAACGAGCAAATTAAACTATTCACTAAAGAATGATTTTTTCCGTGTTTATATAGCGGTTTTTTGGTAATTAATTAACTTCTTATTAATTACCAAGTGAAGTAATTACAAATCATTGCTAACCCAGCATAGGTTGCTAAGGCCTCATTTGTTTGCACTTAATGGAGGTCTGAATCTTGATCATTCAGATCTCAGACATTAAGTGCGTTTGTTTTTAAAGTCTGAATCTTAATTATTCAGATCTTAATCATTAAGTGTGTTTGTTTTTTTTACTTCACAACCACTTAATGGATCTGCATAGGTCTGTATGATTAAGATCTATAACAGAAACTTAGTTTCATCAAGATGCTATCACATATTCATTATTAACTGTTGCCGCCGCCTACCATTATCAACTACCACCATGCCACCACCACCACCACCACCACGTTACCATCATCCTCAATCATAGCCGGCACCATTATCGACCATCACCACCCACCATCCTCACCACTCCGGCCACCACCATTCTCACCCATAATCAACACTTATCCACCTCAACTATCACAACTAACCACCCCATCACCATCAACATCATTATAACCTACCACCACCTTCCACAATCACAAACCACCACCCGCCATTATTAACTATCATCACCCACCGCCACCATCATCAATCATAATCACCACCACTACCAATCACTAATAGCTACTAGCATGAACCACCATCATCAACCAATCCTACCACCAACCACCGCTTCTAGTCGGCATTCACTTGTTAGCCATCACCACCACCAACTATCATATTTTTAAAAACTATATATTTTATTGATAGAATATTAGATTAGTTAGTATTACATTTTAATTTTATGTTTATTATTTTTCAAATGAAGATAAATTTTATACATTCAGATGTTAAAAATCAAACAGTCATAATTTTTAGTATTCAGATCTTAATACACATCTTAATATATTCAGATGTGTATTCAGATTCAGACGTCTTAATCTTTAAAAAAACAAATGAGGCCTTACTCTCCTCTCTAAAGAATTATAAAGCGGTGTTAAATATACATATCGTAGAATATACACGTGTGTATTTATTTTTGTACAAGTAATTGTAGTGTAATTGGTACAGCTGTACACAACTGTACACATGTATAAATAGGCGTAGATATTTTGTACAAAGTCACTTTTACATTTTTGTATCTTGTACTCTTTAGTTATGTTCACTTTCTAATGAAAGAGGAAGGTTCCAGAAGTCTCTCTACTTAGGGCTTGTTCATCCTCCATTAGAGCTCGTTCGAGGTGAGCTCTTCCTCTTTATCTCTTCTGCTATTTTGTCATGGTATCCGAGCTAGGCTCTTAATTCTAAGCTCAATCAGTCGATTCTTCACTTAATTACATCTTTACGATAGTTTTTTGTGCGAGTAGCGAAATTTCCCCAATTTCAATTCAGAAAAAGTTCAAACGAGATCAATTTCCCCTCAAAACTAATCGATAAGTATAGCTATTGACGAAAACAAGACGGATTCCACAAATCCGCTTCTAGATTCGACAAATCCACAATACATGCATCCATCTGAAAGTGCGGGTTCTATGCTTGTACCGATACCCTTCGACGGATCAGGATATAGGTCATGGAGAAGAGGAGTTCTCAAAGCTCTCTCAGTGAAAAACAAGGTGGGATTCATAAGCGGAAAATGCAGAAAATCGGATTCAAAGGACCCTAGTTATGATCAATGGTAACGCTGTGACGAAATGGTCACGTCGTGGATTCTGAATTCTCTTTCGAAGGATTTAGCGGAAAATCTGCAATATGTTAATAATGCTCAGGAACTTTGGCAGGAATTAGAGGATAGATATGATTAGACAAACGGAGCAAAGTTATATCAATTGCAGAAAGAGATAAATGATTTGAGTCAAGGAACCCTAGACATCACGGGGGATAACACTAAGATGAAGAAGCTCTAGGAAGAGCTGAATACATTGAATGCACATGCTTAGTGCAAATGCAACTGTACATGTGGTGCTAAAGCAAATATGCAAAAGGCTGAGAAGGACAGAAGGTTGATTCAGTTCTTCATGGGGCTGAACGAAGTTTATACTATGGTAAGGGGAAGTATTATGGCGATGAACCTATTGCCATCACTAGAACAGGCTTTTTCAATCCTCATCCAAGAGGAAAAGCAAAGAGAGGTCAAACCAAATAATCAGTTTGTGATCGAGTCTACTGCCCTGAGTGCAAATAGGTTAGGAGGAAATTGTTTCAAAACAAACTATAATCAACAATCAAACACTTCCGATAATGCTGGATATACAAACTACAATCAACAAGGAAACAGAACTGGGAACAATAACTACAGGGGAGGATATTCTGGAAACAGACCCCGGCCTTTTTGTGACTATTGTAAGAAACCAGGTCACACTAAGGAGAGATGTTATAAATTACATGGTTATCCATAAGATTCAAGGTTCAACAAAGGAAAAAGGATTGCTGCCAATGTACATGGATATCAAAGTGAGAATGGAATTGAAGGTGAAGATGGAGGCAATGGCTAAGTACATGAACATGATCAAACCATGCAGAACCCTACAAAGGAACAATATAACCAACTGCTTAGCATCCTGGAGAACTTTCATGCTGGAAATGGAGGAAACGATCCAAAAGCAGGGGCTGTGAACTTTGCAGGTATCTCAGCTTGCTCAACTTCCTTTGATTCTGGTGCTGATTCGTATAAGTGTTTTAGATCAATTTCTAATTCTTGGATAATTGATTCTTGGGCATCAAACCATACGAACTATAAGAAATCCATGTTGACCAATGTGAAAAATCTGGTATATCCTTTCTTAGTTACATTGCCTAATGGTTATAAGGTGAAGGTGATATTGATGAGAAATGTAGTCATGAGTCCTAGGTTCACCCTGAAAAGAGTCTTTTTTGTTCCTTGTTTCAAATTCTACCTAATTTCTGTACATTGTTTAACAATTTAACTTGATTGCTTTGTCATATTTTCCAAATTTGCTTGTATCCTTCTGCAGTCCCCTTCACTGAAGAGGCCTCTGGCAATTGGTAAAAGCAAAGATGGTCTATACCTTTACACCTCAGATTCCTGCAAGTCTAATTCCTTGATTGATGTCAATTCATCTAGTCCATCTAATAAAGGTGATACAATCACTCAGCATGTTTTACATGTTCCATCTAGCCTACTTATTAGTAATAATGTTGTCTCACACTCTGTTTCACATGTTGTACCTAGTTCACATTCCTCTCATGAATGTATAGAGCTGTCAAAATTCTCATGGGCAATGTAAAGGAAATGCCAATTCTACATACAATGCATCTATGTCTGATAAAGATATGATTGATCTCTTGTGGCACAATAGATTGGGACATGTACCCTTTGCCAAAATGAGGGAAATTAAGTCCATACCTGTTCGTTTTTCACCCAAACAGCCTTTTATTTGTCCTATATGTCCAATGGCTAGACAAAGCAGATTGCCCTTTCCAAAAAGAACTACAGTCACAATCAAAATATTTGAAATCGTACATATTGATATATGGGGCCCCTATCATGTCACAACACATGATAGGTATAAGTACTTCATCACCCTAGTAGATGACTACAGTAGGTGTACTTGGACACACCTTCTTAGTTGCAAAAGCAATGCTCTGCACTGCAGGTAGTCAAAGCCTTCACTGCCATGGTAAACAATCAATTCAGTTGCTCCATTCAGACCATTAGAACTGACAATGGACTTGAGTTCATAAGCTCTGAGACTGCTTCTTTCTTGCAGTCTGAAGGCATTATACACCAGAAAACATGTCCCTGTACGCCCCAAGAAAATGGGATAGTAGAAAGGAAACACAAGTACCTTTACGAAATAGCCAGGGCACTGTTGTATCAATCTAAGATGCCCATGCAATACTGGGGAGAATTCATTTTCACCTCAACCTATTTGATTAATAGACTCCCTTCCACTACCCATAAAAACAAATGCCCATAGGAGTTACTTTACAAAAGAAAACCCAACTATTCTCACCTTAAAAGCTTCGGGTACCTTTATTTTCCTACAACCCTCAAAACTCACAAAGGTAAATTTGAAACAAGATCCTTGCCTCATGTTTTTGTGGGATACCCCTTTGGGACGAAGGGTTACAAGGTACGCAATCTAGTCCCAAAGAAAATTCATGTATAAAGAGATGTTGTATTTCAGTATTTCTTTTTGCTTTACCTTTTGGTTCTAATGGAGTCTTTCCCTCATTTCCACAAGTAAATTCAGATTTGGCACAAGACTTGTTCCCTTCTCATGAGTCAGTATCTCTTCCTAGTTCACCTGGTCCACATCTTCCAGCTATGTCGCCTGACTCCTCATCACCAGGGCTAAGTGAACCCAACTCTCATACAATTCCAAACTTTGAAGAATACTCTTCCTTGACAACAATCAGAATGAAACATCTACAAACAACTATCCCAATTTAGTGATCCAACAACCTAATGAAACATCAGGGAGACCCTCCAGAACACTCAAGGTCCCTACCTATTTGAAAGATTATAACTACTCACTCCCCAAGTTATAGACAAGCCACCTTAATTCTCCTTCCAGCAGCAACCAAAGTACTAACTCACTTTCTTTTAATGTATCTATACCCAATGCCCAATATGTTTCACTCAATGCATTTAGTTCTGACAGTCGGCAATTGGTCAAAAACATTTCACATGGGTCTGAGCCCAGTTCATATGAAGAGGCAACTGCTGATCCTGCATGGCAGACAACTGTGAATCAGGAATTTGAAGCACTTTATGCCAACCATACTTGGAGCTTAGTGCCACTTCCGGCTGGGAAAAACAATATGATGTAAATGGGTATATAAGGTGAATGCAGTTGGAGCATAGAAAGATTTAAAGCAAGACTGGTAGTAAATGGAAACACTCAGCAGGCAGGGGTAGACTATACAGAAACTTTTTCACTAGTAGTGAAGATGACTACTGTTAGAGCATTAATTGGGACAACAGTGAAGAAAGGATGGGAGATATTTCAACTAGATGCCGACAATGCATTCCTCCATGGGGACCTCCATGAGGAAGTGTATATGGAAGTACCTCTAAGCCTTGTTGTGGAAAGACCAGACCTAGTGTGCAAGTTGAATAAGTCCTTATATGGACTGAAACAAGCAAGAAGACAATGCTATGAGAAGTTGACTACAACACTTTGTTCCAGAGGATACACACTCCCTACTCGGCTATTCACTGTTCTACAAGAAGCATGGGACTTCAGTGCTGTTTGTGGCTGTTTATGTAGATGATGTCCTAATAACAGGGACTGACTTACAAGAAATAGAAGCACTGAAGGCTTTCTTACATGAGACCTTCAAAATAAAGGAGGAAGGTTGCATTATTTCCTGGGGTTAGAAATTCTGTACAAAGATGATGGGGTACTGATATCCCGGAGGAAATTCATAATGGATCTATTGGAGGTGTTTGATTGCACCAAGTATTCTACCTTAGCTTCTCCACTTGACCCTTCTACTAAGCTGAGTGCAGATGGGGGGTCTTTACTGCCAGATCCTTCTCACTATAGGAAACTAGTAGGAAAGCTGAATTTTCTAACCAATACAAGGCTTGACATATCTTATAGTGTGCAACATTTGAGTCAATACATGCAGAGTCCAAGGGAGCCACACCTGAAAGCTGCATACCATGTACTAAGGTACCTTAAAGGTGATCCAAGCTTAGGGATCGTTCTATCCAATAGAAATGATTATGGGGTTCGAGCCTTCTATGACTCAGATTGGGCAGCCTGCCCTGAGTCGAGGAAATCGGTCAGTGGATATGTTGTGTTGCTGGGTGATAGCCTTATTAGCTGGAAATCTAAGAAGCAACACACTATTTCATTATCCTTGGCAGAAGCAGAATACAGATCAGCCAGACAAGTTGTGGGAGAATTAGTATGGTTACTTAGGCTGCTTGAAGATTTGACAGTTCCCTTAACCTTACCTGTCCCAGTTTTCTGTGATAGCCAAGCAACTCTCCACATAGCTAAGAATCTTATGTTTTATGAACGTACAAAACACATAGAAGTAGACTGCCATTTTGTGAGGAATCAACTACACGAGGGACTCATATCATTACATCACATTTCTACACATGAGCTGGCAGACATATTCACCTAGCCTCTTACAGGGATCAAATATTGCAATTTACATAGCAAGTTGGCTATGGTTCCTCCCTTACAACTTGGGGGGGGGGGGGTATTGAGAATATGCACATTTGTATTTATTTTTGTACAAGTAATTTTAGTGTAATTGGTACAGCTTTACACAACTGTACACATGTATAAATAGGCGTAGATATTTTTGTTGGCCAAGTAAAGGTGAAGTTTTGAAGACTGACAAAGGAACTCAGACATGGATCAGGTCCATCTTGTGAAGCACAACTGTGATCAAACCCAAACATGTGAGATGCACGTGAAAGAGATAAACCCAACTTATAATATCTCCTGATCATGATCGAAAAGATTGCATATTGGATAAGGAGAAAGACTCCTTACACAAAGAGAACACAGTTTAGGAAAAGGATAGAGTTAGAGTATGAGATCAATTAGAACTTTTCCACCATGAAAGAGTACCATCTGTATCCTAGTCAATCTCTAATTGCTAACTCTTTAAATATTATTGTTGTTCTCTTTTACAGGTAAGGAACATAAGTAGAAGTTAAAAGTGAATTGAGAGCAAAATAGCAAGGCAATTTTGCAAGCAATTTATGTATGATTCAAGCGTGCAATCCTGAAGCTACTTGAACCAGATAGAAGAACCTGTTCCAAGAGTCTATCTTTTATTCTAGTTCAATTGTAGTAGGTGATTTTACATTGTACCTTTCAGCTTTTATAGAAGCAATTGTATTAGGTACTTAGAGTTTTCAAGTTAGAGTTAACTTGAAGTTGTCACAACAGTTGAGACTGTGTGCCACAACGGGAGTAGAGTTAATCCTAGGTTTACAAAAGATTTTTGTAAATGCAGTTTTTGGCTCAGTGATTTTAGTGGAGAGTTTGGGAAAATCCTACTGGAAGGTAGGTCGTGGTTTTTTCACCTTTTAAGCCAGGTATTTTCCACGTAAAATCTATGTGTTCTTTATTTTCTGTATTTGTTAATCCGCAACAGCAGTAGTTGGAACACATAGAAGAATCAAGTCCTTCTATAATCAAGTTAAGCGAAAATTGGGTACCACACAAATCACCTCCCCCCCTTCTATTGTGTGGTATTGAAGTATAAAACATCAATTGGTATCAGAGAAGGTTATCCTTGAAGAGGCTAACACCTTAGTAATAAACTAAGATGAGTGCACCACCTAGAAATTGGGAAGGGCAATCCACTGCTAGGCCTCCACTCTTTAATGGCCAGTACTATTCCTGGTAGAAGAACAGGATGAGAGACCACATCATAGGAGAAGACTATGAACTCTGGGACATAGTTAGTGATGGTCCCCTGGCTACTACAAAGAAGAATGCTGAAGGAGTGGACGTGCCAAAGACGAGAGCTGACTGTACTGCTGAAGATTTGAAGAAATGGGAAAGAATGCCAAGGCCAAGAAATGACTTGTGTGTGGACTAGGTCCAGACGAGTATAGCAGGATTCAAAGTTGTACCACTGCTAAGGATATCTGGGACACTCTACAAGTGGCCCATGAAGGAACTCATCAAGTTAAGGGATCAAGAGGAACACTGCTATATTCTTAATATGAGAATTTCACCATGAAGGAAGGAGAAACCATCCAAGAGATGTACACAAGGTTCACAACACTAACAAATGAACTTAAGTCTCTTAGAAGAATTATCCTTGAAGAAGCAAGGTTGAGAAAATCTTGACAAGGGTCTTGCCAGTAACTTGGGAAAGCAAAATCACGGCTATTCAGGAATCAAAGAACATTGCTACTCTCAAGTTGGATGAGCTGATTGGAAAGCTCACTGCCTATGAACTGAGAAGGCAAACCATGAAGATGGATGCACCCAAGAAGAAAAGAAGCCTGGCTCTCAGAATAGCTGAAGATGCAAACTTAGAGGATGATGAAATGGCTATGATCACAAGGGATTTCAAGAAGTACCTAATGAGAGGAAAGAGTTCTTCAAGAGGTGCAACCTTCAACAAACCAAGGGTTCCTGAAAAATAGACCAACGAGGGCTGCTACAATGTGGTAAGACTGACCACATGATCAAGAACTGTCCTCAGTGGGAAATTGAATGGAAGAAGGAAAGGGCTGAACGAAGAAACAGGAAGAAAGAACAGGTTAACCCAAAAGGAACAAAGGATCAACAAAGGCTATGGCTGCTTCTTGGGGAGAGACCTCAGATGAGGATTCAGAAGATGAAGCTGGAGATGAACAAGCACTTATAGCCATTGGAGAATCAGATGACGAACAAGAGGTAAGTGTGATTCATCTCAAAGACAAGATTAAATTTTTGTCCAAAGAAAGGCTATCTGAATTATTGCTAGACTTCATTGATGAGTCTGAGGTCATAAATAATGAGAAGGAACAACTGTCTAGGGAATGTGTGATCTTAAAAGCCAAGTGCGAAAATCTAGAATTAGGGCTAGTGAAAGTGATAGTAAAAATACTGAGTTGAAGAACCAGGTTCTTGAACTTGACACCAGTGTCTTAGAACTTAGGTCTGAGAATTTAAAACTGAAATTAGGAATAGGTAAGAAGAAAGCTGATCACACACATCTCACTTTAGAAGAAAATCTAGGAAAAATGAAGGATGAGTTGTACAAAAAGGATGAGAGATAAGAATCCTAAAAGAAGATCTAGGCAAGGTGAAGCATGAACTAGACAGAACTTGCAAATGGAATAAGTCCTCTGATGCACTATCCTGGCTACAAGAGCATCACAGTAGCAATAAGAGAGGACTTGGCTATGGGACCCCAATACCTAAGTGGGATCCCAAAAGCAAGTACATCACACTTCCTGAGAACAAAATCTGCACACACTGTGGCAAAATTGGTCATTACAAAGGTGAATGTTATGCAAAAGAAAAGACCAGTCAAAAGAACAAAACCTTTATTCAAGAGAAAATTAGGCTGCCTGGATGGGCCAAAAGGAATTTAATTCACCCCTTTGCCTATAGAAAGGGACCCAAACTTGTTTGGGTTCCTAAGACTAACCCCTGATTTCGTTTTGCAGGTCCAAGTGAAGGGAAGTAGTCAAATATGGTACATGGATAGTGGCTGCTTAAAGCATATGACTGGAAGTAAGAATGTCTAACTCCCAAATGGAACCTGTCCATGAGCATGTTCCTCAGCAACAAAACATGGGAGAAACTCCAAACAGAAATCAGTTGGTAGTGAAACATTACAAGTATCAAAGTACTCATCCCATTGAGAACATCCTTACTGGTCCAACTTCTGGAGTTAAAACCAAATCTCAATTAAAGAATCTGTGTGCTCTTGATGCATTCTTATCTCTTATTGAACCTAAAAATGTTGCTGAAGCTTTGCAGGATGCAGATTGGGTGAATGCAATGCAAGATGAACTCAATCAGTTCGAAAGAAGCCAAGTGTGGAATCTGGTCACAAGATCCAAGGACAGATTAGTAATTGGCACCAAATGGGTCTTTAGAAACAAACTTGATGAAGATGGAACAGTTACAAGGAACAAGGCAAGGCTGGTGGTCCAAGGTTATAGCCAAGAGGAGGGCATAGATTATGATGAGACCTTTGCTCCAGTTGCAAGACTGGAGGCAATAAGACTCTTCATAGCCTTTGCAGCACACATGGAATTTACCCTTCATCAAATGGATGTGAAGAGTGCCTTCCTAAATGGCTACTTAAAAGAAGAAGTCTTTGTCAAACAACCTCAAGGGTTTGAAAGTAAGGAGTGTTCAGATCATGTATACAAATTGGACAAGGACCTATATGGACTCAACCAAGCTCCTAGAGCATGGTATGAACGTCTATCCAAATTTCTTCTTGAACATGGATACAAAAGAGGTAAGATTGACAACACTTTATTCTTGAGGGAAAAAGGTAAGGATCTACAAGTAGTACAAATATATGTTGATGACATAATTTTTGGGGAAACCACTGAAAAACTGAGTAAGGAATTCGCAAAATTAATAGGGAATGAATTTGAAATGAGTATGATGGGTGAGCTTAACTTTTTCTTAGGCTTACAGATCAAATAAAACCCAAATGGAACCATGATCCATCAGCAGAAATATGCAAAAGAGTTGATTAAGAAGTTTAAAATGGATGAATCAAAAGAAATAGACACACCCATTGTAACAGCTACTAAATTAGACATAGATGAACCTGGTTCATAATCAGAAGTTGTAAAGGGGTATGATTGGCTTACTTTTATATCTTACTGCTAGCAGACCTGACATAGTTTTCAGTGTAGGGCTTTGTGCTTGTTTTCAGGCAAATCCTAAGGAATCCCACTTGACTGTTGTCAAGAGGATACTGAGATATTTGAAAGGCACTACTGATCTTTGTCTTTGGTACCCTAAAGGTAGTAACTTTAATATAGTAGGATATGCTGATGCTGACTATGCAGGTTTCCTTGTGGATAGGAAAAACACCTCAGGTATGGCTCATTTTCTTAGTTCATGTCTGGTATCATGGGCCACTAAAAAGCAGAATTCAGTGGCCTTATCCACTGCTGAGGCTGAGTATGTTGTTGCTGACTCTTGTTGTGCTCAACTGCTATGGATCAAGCTGCAGCTGATGGATTTTGGCATTGAAATCGGTTGCATCCCTATCTTTTGTGATAACACTAGTGCTATTAGTATGACCAAGAAACCAGTTCATTATAAGAGGACTAAGAACATAGATGTTAGGCATCACTTCTTAAGGGACAACTATGAGAAATGATTGATTGCCATAGAATTTTGTGCTACTGATAAACAAATTGCTGACATCTTTACTAAATCAATGAGTAGAGAAAGCTTTGAAAGGAACATGTTAGAATTAGGGATGATTAAGATCACCTAATGGAACCAACTCATAATGCACAATGAAAAAAAAATTGGCTAGGAAATCTGGAACTTGTATAAATATCTAGATTAATTTTTACTCAGCTTCATACTGTAAATAGTATACTCCTGTGACATGTGTTGATATGACTCATTGATCTCTAACAAAATTTTCTCTATTATGGTAAATTAAGGCATGATCAAGAGAATTCTAAATGAAGAACCTGGTTCATCAGTATTGGTCATCTGAAAAAACTGCACAATTAGAAATATAAATATTTAAATCATGAGCAGAGTCCTACCTGTGTTCAAAAACTTTAGAAAATTCTATCCGTTTATTTTTTGAACCAGTTCCGTCTCTGTTAGAGTTCTCACCACATAAAATGCCTAAAATCTAGGGAAGCTTAACCGTTCATTCCACCTGAAATTTCAGGTTGATTAGACCTCTAATTGACTGCTAAAAGCTACCGTTAGTCATTAAATAGATCTCTTTCTTTAAATACTCATCATTACCCTCTACAACCTCACTACCCAAACCGTCAAAAATCCATTTCACTCTCAATTGTTCTCTCTTCTAAAAGCCTAACTCACAAACTCTCTCAAGAAATCAGTTACAATGTCGAACCCTCAAGATAATCGTGGCACTCCTCCACAACCTACTCCCTCTGATTTATCCACACCTCCTCCACCCAGCACAACCCCTCAACCTAGGAGAAGGCGAATAAAAATGCTTGCTCGTAAAACGGTGGCAACTGGTGCTCTTTCAAAGAAATTGAACAAGAAATTAAAGTCAGCCAAGCCCAAGATTCTGAGAACTCAGAAGATTCGTTCAAATCTGCAAGTGAGGGGGAAGGAACTGGGTCTTCTGACTCTGAGAAGGCTCAAAACCCCCCTTCTGAGGTACGTTCTGTTTTGGGTTAGAATGTAGACAATAGGTTTGTTCTGCTTGGGTTTGTTAGGAATGTGGAATTTCCTGAGTTAAGAAGGAGAGGTGGTAAAAATAAAGGTGAAAAAGAAAAGGAGAGTGAGGGTGTGCGTAGTACTGTGAGGGGGAAAAGGGAAGGAAGTGGCTGGTTCTTCACCCACTTCTGAAGTGATGGTACCAGCTATCTGTGGGGTTGAACAAGTAACTGTGGAAGAAAGTGGCAAGAAGTTAGGGGGAAGTGGTTCAGGAGAGGCTGCTGAAGGGTTGGTTAATTTATGTTCACAGGAAGATGAACCTGGTTCATCTAATGAGGAAACCCTAGCAGACCTTCTGAAGAAAGTAGGTGCCAGTTATGATCCAAAGAAAAGGACACCTCTAACACCAAAAGCCCCCAGCACTGCAAAATCTTCCAAGAAAAGAAAGGCTTCCTCCCCAACAACTACTGAAAATTCCCCTGCCAAAGGGAAGAGCTACAAGAAGTAGGGTGAAACAGAGTGAGAGTGAATTACAAAACGTTTTGGCTGAAAACAAGAAGAAGAGGATAGATAAAGGAAAAGGTAAGGTCGCAAAGTCCTCTGAAGCTGTTGATGTTGAGGAGATGGAACAGGTCCATCAGGAGGAACATACAACAATGGAGGTTCATACCTCCAAACCCAAAAAGACCAAGACTTCTTCCAAGAAGTCTTCATCTGTGTCTAAGATTGTTGAACATTTATTGGCCAAGAGGATAAGGTCTGCAGTGAAAAACAAACAAGTTAGAATTTCTGAAGATGAAGAATGGAGTGGTGAAGAAGAGAGCGAGTCTGATGGTGAACAGGACAAGCTGGCCAAGTTTGGCAAAAGAAAATTTTTGAAGGGAAGATTGCTGAAAGACTTGGTGGAACCAGGAATGGTTCGTTTGGTTGATACCCTAGCTGTTTAGGGCTGGAAGGACATGGTCCTTCAGATGGATGGGAGGTTAGCTAGGAATGAAATCATTGAATTCATGGCCAATGCAGAGGTCAAAGATGGCAGAGTCACCAGCCAAGTAAAAGGAGTTCAAGTGATCTTTGATGCAGAGAAGCTGGAGAGATTCTTGACATCCCTGCTGAGGGATATGATGACTACATTAGGCAAAGATGGCCAAGTCTGGATTCCCTTCCTCCTGCCCTTGAAATCATTAGGAGATTCTGTGATGCTGAAGAAGTGAATGAGGCCAAGTTTGTGCACAAGAGTGAAATGAAGCCACATCACAAAGTCCTCTTTGAGTTTGTCAACAAGTGCCTCTGCCCCGGCAGGAAAGAAGGCACATTGCTAACTATATGGACTTAGTTCTGATGGAGTGCCTTGAAAGTGGAAAGCAAATCAACTGGCCTGCATTCATCATCAAGCTACTGGACAGGGTTATCAATGGCTCCAAGCCCCATGCCACCCCCTATGGATTTATTCTGACTATTGTTCTAGATCGGTGCAAGGTGCCTCTGAAAAAGTGG
Organism: Nicotiana attenuata; assembly: GCF_001879085.1. Classification (NCBI taxonomy): domain Eukaryota; kingdom Viridiplantae; phylum Streptophyta; class Magnoliopsida; order Solanales; family Solanaceae; genus Nicotiana; species Nicotiana attenuata. The sequence continues at coordinate 17,540,948 of NC_032000.1, read as the reverse complement.
GAAATGGCCACAAGCAAGGACTATTTTGGCATTACTACTTTGGTTGCTTGTGACTATCTAGTCAATGCCATTCCAAATGAACCTGGTTCATCTAAGAAGACACCTATCAACAGTAAAGTCAGGGCTCTAGTTCAGGAAAGTGAGGCCAAGGATGCTGAGATAGCTAGGCTGAAGGCTCGCTTAGCAGAGGTTGAATCTGAGAGGGATGCTCTCAGAACTGAGCTTACCAAGGGAAAGGAGAAGAATGATGGGATTCTTCACAATATGCTGAATCTTCTCCAAGCCCAAAACCAACCCTCTAGCTCCCCCAAGCCATAGGAATTCTAGCCTTTATCTCCTGAAGCTGTCTAGTACCACCAGTGACTTAGGGATTTCTTTTTCTTTTTGCTCATGTTTTGAATATTTTTGCTTTCTGTTTGTGGATTGTGGTAGCAACATATCTTCTATCAATGATATCTAATATTTTTGCTCTTGTTGACTGTTACTATTTCCTTGATAGTTTAAATATGTTTGCCTGATTACTGATGATTGATCCATGATTGCACTTGCAGTTGCCCCAGTGGCCATGAGTACTTATTAAATTCTGGGACTCACACTTTGTTTATGCAATTTTTCGATGATGCCAAAAAAGGGAAGAGATATTGTGCTTTACATATTCTGAATAAGTGATGTTTATAACCTAATTAACCTGGTCCTTGATGATAAGTGAGTTTTTCTAAACTTTGTATTGATGAATAAGCTGAGTTCTGATAGGGCCTAAGTGAGTGAAAAGCACAGAGTTTGTCATCATCAAAAAGGGGGAATTTGTTGGCCCAAGTAAAGGTGAAGTTTTGAAGATTGACAAAGGAACTCAGACATGGACCAGGTCCATTTTGTGAAGCACAGTTGTGGTCAAACCCAAACATGTGAGATGCACGTGAAAGAGATAAACCTAACTTATCAGAAGTAATATCTCCCGATCATGATCGAAAAGGTTGCATATTGGATAAGGAGAAAGACTCCTTACACAAAGAGAACACGGTTTAGGAAAAGGATAGAGTTAGAGTATGAGATCAATTAGAACTCTTCCACCATGGAAGAGTAGCATCTGTATCCTAGTCAATCTCTAATTGCTAACTCTTTAAATATTAGTGTTGTTCTTTTTTACAGTAAGGCACATAAGCAGAAGTTAAACGTGAATTGAGAGCAAAATAGCAAGGCAATTTTGCAAGCAATTTATGTGTGATCCAAGCATGCAATCTTGAAGCTACTTTAACCAGATAGAAGAACTAGTTCCAAGAGTCTATCTTTTATTCTAGTTCAATTGTAGTAGGTGATTTTACATTGTACCTTTCAGCTTTTATAGAAGCAATTGTATTAGGTACTTAGAGTTTTCAAGTTAGAGTCAATTTGAAGTTGTCGCAACAGTTGAGGCTGTGTGCCACAACGAGATTAGAGTTAATCCTAGGTTTACAAAAGAGTTTTTGTAAACGCAGTTCTTGGCTCAGTGATTTTAGTGGAGAGTTTGGGAAAATCCTACTGGAAGGTAGGTCGTGATTTTTTCACCTTTTGAGCCAGATGTTTTCCACGTAAAATCTCTGTGTTCTTTATTTTTTGTATTTGTTATTCCGCAACAGCAGTAGTTGGAACACATAGAAGAACCAGATCCTTCTATAATCAAGTTAAGCGAAAATTGGATACCACACAAATCACCCCTGTTGTGTGGTATTGAAGTATAAAACATCAATTTTGTACAAAGTCACTTTTACATTTTTGTGTCGTGTACTCATTAGTTCTGTTCACTTTCTAATGAAAGAAGAAGGTTCCAGAAGTCTCTCTACTTAAGACTTGTTCATCCTCCATTAGAGCTCGTTCGAGGTGAGCTCTTCCTCAGCATCTCTTCTGCTTTTTTGTCATATAGTTTAAAATGTTAAATTGGTTAGGATCTAAATAACTAGATATTATAAGGAATTTAAAAAAGCAAATTCTAAATTACGACAATAAATTTAACAACAGAAGAAAAACATATAATAGGAAACAAAAAAAACTTAATGTATCTCGATCAATAGATAGTACATCCAATGATCCAAATAAATTAAGATTTCTTTTTGAATTGACAACATCCACTATGCAGACTTTCAGAGTTACAGAGTTTTGTTTATGAAGAAAATTAATTTGTGTCTCATGAATTTAATTTCGATTTTCTTTTTCATCTTTTTTCTTTATTGTCCAAATCCATCACTATTAGTCGTGTTGCGGAATCAACCAACTATTAGTAGGATAGACAACAGAATGAGCGAAATTTAAAGTGTTTGTTAAAGAATACTTCCTTACGATACGTCTTGTTTTATATAGCAGTATTTGACTCACAAATTATAAAATATTAATTTAACTTAATTACATATTATATTAATAGTGATAAAGAAAACAACAAATAACTGAACCACCATGTGTGGTTGAATGGATGGTGGAGATTCCTCTGCTCTTAATTAGAGATTTCGAATTTAAGCCTTCAGAATGAAAAAACTCCTAATAGGGAGTGCTCATTCCTTAAATGCGCCGTGCGCCGTCCGAGGCACGAATCTAGATTAGTCGTGTTAAAAAATTTCAGATACCAGATGATTATACCAAAAAAATTATCACAAAAATTGAGACATCAGAAGTGAAATAAAAATGAGGAATTTTCAGAAACCACTATTGTTTAGTAGTTATTAACTTGCTATAGCTACCGTATTCATAATTACATCCTATAGCTACTATTTAGTTGTTACGGTAGTGTATTCGCTGTATTCGCGTTGCTGTATTCATGAATACAACAGAAAAAAGCGCCTAAAAATCAGGGTAGTCCAGCTATTCGCGCATGTATTCACATGTATTCGCGCTGCTGTATTCATGAATACAGCAGTAAAAAATACCTAAAATCAGGGTGGTCCAGCTGTACGCACATGTATTCACATGTATTGGCGCCATGTATTCATGAATACTGATGATAGGCTATAATTGCATATTTTAGTCGCTTATTACACTCGAATTTACTGCACTTTAATTGAGTTTGCGCTTTAATCGCTAGTGTTTTGCACTAATTGTGTGTTTTATTCCTTGTAGGTGTGATTCCGAGCTATATAGATGTTATTGAATGAATTTAAGTGATTTGAAACTTTGAAGTCTGAGTAAAAGCTCAAGGAATTAAGCCGGGATCGTGTTCGGAGGTCAAATTTGATAATTAAGTACGAACGAAGACTTGAGATGGCATATTGCGTACTGTCTAGTAAAATAGACATAACTTTTTGCTCAGAACTCCATTTGGGCTCCACAATATATGGTTGGAAAGCTAACTCAAAGGGCTACAACTTTCATATTTTACGTTTTTTCAAATTCCAAACGGAACAGGGTGAAAAACCGCGGTTTTTCCGCGACCGCGGCAGAACCGCGGCAGAGTGTACTCGCGGACAACTGAAGAATCAAAGGGCATGTTTGGCCGCGGTTCCACCGCGACCGCGGCAAAAGCCGCGGCAGGAAGCAAAAATTTCAGGGACTAAAGTGCAAAACATGGGATTTTAAGTCCTAAACCCTATATTAAACAAAGGAGGCCGGCCAAGAACAAGAAGGGGACATATTTTG
>NC_032000.1:17494706-17537328 GCF_001879085.1 Nicotiana attenuata | reverse complement strand
ATGTGAAGGTGGAGTTTGGTGTGACATAAGTATGGGGTTTGAATGTTAAAGTATATGTATTAAAGTGCTTAGGGAGGTGTAGTCACTCTTATATCTAAATGAATCCTACCCGTCCCGTAGCCTACATTACAACCAAATAAAGTCCTAATTGATCCAAGATTGAATGAGCTCGATTAGTGGAGTAGTACACTACGGGCAAGCTTATGGTGCATCTTTTGTGGCATATGAATGTTATTTCTGAGAGTGAGTGAATTCTTTCTATCTTGAGTTCCTAAGTGTTCTTAAATTTTATTGTGTGGAACTACTCTCTTTTGTTGTGTGAGGGCACTTGATTCATGAAGGAAAGGTAATGTCAGTCACCTCTATATTAGAGTAAGTGGGTGAGTTGTGAATAACGTGTGGTACTTGTGAGTCAAATCTTGAGGTGAAGATGTTACGCTTTTGTGCTTAGTCTATTTTAAATACTCTTGGTGTGATTAGTTAGGAGAATTGTTTAAAAAGGTCGTGTCTATAAAAAAAGTGGAGTTTGATTGCTCGAGGACGAGCAATGGTTTAAGTGTGGGGTGTTGATGATAGGCTATAATTGCATATTTTAGTCGCTTATTACACTCGAATTTACTGCTCTTTAATTGAGTTTGCGCTTTAATCGCTAGTGTTTTGCACTAATTGTGTGTTTTATGCCTTGTAGGTCTGATTCCGAGCTATATAGATGTTATGGAATGAATTTAAGTTATTTGAAGCTTTGAAGTCTGAGTAAAAGCTCAAGGAATTAAGCCGGGATCGTGTTCGGAGGTCAAATTTGATAATTAAGTACGAACGAAGACTTGAGGAGGCATATTGCGCACTGTCTAGTAAAATACACATAACTATTTGTTCAGAACTCTATTTGGGCTCCACAATATATGGTTGGAAAGCTAACTCAAAGGGCTACAACTTTCATATTTTACGTTTTTCCAAATTCCAAACAAAACAGGGTGAAAAACCGCGGTTTTTCCGCGACCGCGGCAGAACCGCGGCAGAGTGTACTCGCGGACAACTGAAGAATCAGAGGGCATGTTTGGCCGCGGTTCCACCGCGACCGCGGCAAAAGCCGCGGCAGGAAGCGAAAATTTCAGGGACTAAAGTGCAAAACATGGGATTTTAAGTCCTAAACCCTATATTAAACAAAGGAGGCCGGCCAAGAACAAGAAGGGGACATATTTTGTACACAAATTAGACCTAAGGAGGCGGGGAGACACTACTTTAGGGTTAGACAACACCCTTGGAGGCAAGAACACATTGGGAGCAAGGCGGAGAATTCTTCTACAAGTTTTTTCCTTCCTCTTCCTATTTTTCATTGTTGGTTATGACTTTTAGTATTGTAGTTTTACATGCTATTATGAATAGCTAATTTGTTATCTAGGGTTTTGATGGAACCTTTTGTAGGATAAATTCTTGTTATTTTTATATAATTGAGCGGTAGTATTTTCTCTATTTGTTCAACTACGTGTTTGTTGTAGTTAATTGACAGGATCCTCAATTAGCTGTGCCTATTTAGTGTGCATAACTCGGGAGAGAGTGCATATTTAGGTAGTTGTTGAACAACACCACTCCCAAAGTATAAGAGGGATCTATAACTGCGGGTTTAAAGGCGGGATTAGGGATAACGAAGCCTTGGGTGCAATCTAAAGTGAGTTGTAATAAACAAAGCCAGCTAGCGTAACTCGGGAGAGTGCGTCTAGTAAATTATGGTAATTACTCGGGAGAGAGTTACGACAGTCAGAGCGCTCATGATCGGTGGAGAATACTTAGGCGAATTTATAGAAAACGTAGCGGGAAGGATTCCGACAATTGGGGAAATCATAACTCTAGACCTCCTTAATCTCGACTCCAACCCTTATCCTTGTTAATTGATAGTTTTATTGCTTTCTAGTATTTGTTAGTTAATTGGATAAAAAAATAAATATTATAATCTTTTATAATTAGGAAATTGTTTGGGCTTGTATTTCTTAGTGATATTGAACAACTATAGCTAAACCTTAGTTCTCTGTGGGATTCGACTCTGGGCATAAATACTCAGGTTATATTTGCAACGTCCGCATTGTCCTTTTTATAAGGCATAGTTGGGCGTGATCAAATTTTGGCGCCGTTGCCGGGGAACTAACGGTGTAGTTGTAGGTGTACATTGCTAGGTTTCAAGTTTTAACTTTTATTTATTATTTGATTTTTTTTATTTTTTTTAATTTTAGTTTTATTTGTTTATTTGAGAAACATGACATCATGGAATTATGAGAATTTTGTTGTTGGTAATTCTACTCTTGATCCTCCTTATGCATATTGTGAAGGAAACCACCCAGGGCAAAATTATCAAAATATTCCTGAGAGCGAGTTTTGTGCACCAACTCAATCTTATGTGTGGAATGTGTGTGATATGTGTGGTGGTCAAGATGGTCACTTTCACGGTTGTGCTTATATTTCTTACCTTCCCCCAACCCCTTACTTTGATGGTTCTTCTTTTTCTGGTGAAGTTAATAGGAATAAAGAACCCAGGGAAGCTGACCTAAAGAAGATCGAAGATATGTTAAAGTGCATTTTGGAACAACAGAGTAAATTACTACTGCGGATAGAAAGGCAGGAGGAAACTATTCACAACTTGAAAGTTCACATGAGTCTTGAAGTTTTTAATGCTCAACAAGCCAATATTGTGAATAGTATCCAAGAAGAGCGTGAATTAGATACAGAAATTGATGAGCTAGAGGAGGAGGCTAGAGTAGAACACCAACAATCAATCACACTAGATTTTGAGGATGTCGGTGTTGTAGAAGAGATACTAGAGTCAACCAAGGATATTGAGGATACATATTTAGTTGACTCTATTGTCATTAGCGTTGAGAATGTAGATAGTCCCAATGTTCATGTAGTTGAGCGCATTGGTCCTCACTCCAAGCATTTTTTCACATTGTGTTTAGATGATGATATGGAAATAGAGTCGTCCGAGCCATTTGAGGAGTCAAGGAATGAGGAACAAAGTGCTTACATTCTGGAATTCTTCTTGCCAGAAAGTCGGGATTACACACCTCATATAAAGGCCAAGAAGTGCAGAATACTACATTATTTATTGGGCCAGTCAGATTCGTTCCACCACCCCAGGAGCATGATCATAGAGCAGAATCAAAACTTGGGGTCCGATTCATAAGTTCAAAGTGGAGGCAGAAAGTGATTCACGTCGTGCCGCGACGTTAAATCAAGCGCTTGTTGGGAGGCAACCCAGCTTTATTGCTTTCTTTTATTTATTTATTTATTTTTTTAATTGTATTATTTTTGTAGTGTTAATTTTTTTATTTTCTAGGAGCATGGAAAGCAAAGGTATTGGAAGGATGCATCAGCAAACCAAATGGTTGGAACTAAGTGTGAGGTACCCACACGAAGGACCAAGCTTGGGAGAAGTCTGAGTACCCCATGAACTGCTAGTGCTTCGGCCTTTGGCGCACCAGGGAGTTTCTTTTACCCTCTTGTATGTATGGGTGTGCATTGGGGACAATGCACAATTTTAAGTGTGGGGTGAGGAGATTATCTGGGTGACATTTCATGCTACTTTAGCAGTGTTCGTTTAATTAAATAATTTTTTTTTAAAAAGATTGGACTTTTCCTGATGACGGATCTTGTAGACAGTTTTCTTGAGGGAAGTAAGTCTAAAGAAAATACCAAAAAGATTTTTTGTTTTGTGTTAGGTAGTGTAGCAATTACCCCTTGGTTTTGATTTATAATAAATAGGGTGTATATCTTTGCCATAGGGGGTAAAATTTCCAATAAAAATCAAGTATTACCCGTAACCTATACTCAAATCGTATACGCATTACCATTTGAGAATCAGCCTTGAATTGGATAAGATGACATTATTTTTATCGATACAAGTAGAAATTAACGACTTAAAATAAGTAAGAAAAGTTTGATCAGGACTCAATCATATTTAACGTGGATTTCTCTTTCTATTTTCACTTCTTTTTCTCTTAATATAATATTTTTTTCTTTTCTTTTTATATCCATGTTTCAATGTTATAAAAAGCTATCTAACCTACCACAACCAACTTCATTCCTTCCCCTCCATTCCTTTTTTATTTAAAAAAAAAAAATTATTCTACTTTATTGTTCTTCAATTCCACCATTATGTGATGCATGTGTTGTGGAATCAATCTTTTATGATAATATTATTTGCACTTCTAAAAGTAAATCAATTATTGATCATAGGAGAAGGAACCGGTGAACTGATTATAATATTTGTTAAAAATTTAAAATAGTGAAGCAAGTATTACCTTTATCCATGTTCCTTAGACATATACCACTACTAAAAAACAGAAATCAGTTATGGACAAATTTTATAACTAAACAAAAAAAATATGTCGATAATCCATCGCATAATCCTGCTTAGCGATAGATTATCAAAAAATTCGTCACTAACTTCAACTTTTTAGTAATTTATATGGTTACAGTCTAATTTCACTAAATATCACCGTGACGCGAGGTTTCAGTCCCATCTATAATCTTTTCAATATTTATCTTCTTCTTATTCACTATCTATATATAAAAAATCGCACTCAAAAAAAAATTAAAAAATTATGGCGTGTTGCATGGACTAAATTAATAGGTGAAATCGTTTTAAATTAAAACATTAATTACCATATGAGAGTTAAACTTAAAATGGAAAAAAATGACATTTTTTTCGATAAACATCCGCATTAAAACTTAAAAAGGGATAAGGATAAGTTTGAATCAGGATTCTATGTGATGGTAAATCTAGGATTCTCTTTTTCCTTTTTTTCTTTCTTCTTTTTCTCTTAAAAGAGTCCTTTTTCTTTTATGTCCCTATTTCAATATTACAAAATATTCTTTTTTAAACACAAAGTTACTCTCTTTATATGATTGCCTAATTTGTAGCGCCTACTCTTCCTTATGCTAAAAGCTTTGAGTCAAAAAGGATCAACAAATAAGTATCAATTTTGTGCTTTAAGGCAAGAGCTACGCGTGGCAAAGACAGAGCTAAGATCTTTATGCGTTCGAGATTTTTGTCTTTTTAAGTTATTGAATTTTAAAGTAGCAACACTTTATACATATACGAGGGGTCTTTTTCCTTTCTCTTTATGCTGTCCGCCCATTAAACTGTTTGTATCAAGACAAATTCGGAATGTTGATTGGCTTTATATTCATAACCAAGTCACCTATAAAATAGTTACATATAAAATCATTATAATTAATATTGATCAGTAAGCTAATAGATGTTATAATTAACGAACCATAATAGGGTAAATTACATTAATAGAATATAAAAACTTTAAGATATCGCTAGTATATATAACTTAAATTCTTCAGAAAATGATCAAAAACAAACTTATTAGCTCCTCTTTTTGGTCCTATATACTGCAATAAGTACGGTATATCAGCAAGAAAACAAATTATTCCCAATTACTGTCATTTTGCTTTGGTTGCACATTATCATTATTGTTATAAAAAAAAAAAAAATCAGTTTTAATAATATTAAAGTTGAGTTGAGGGGCACTTTTTGGGAGCTTTATAATGGTGTGTTGTGCAATAAATAGTGGCAATTCAAAAATGTTTTTTCTACTATTGTTTCTTTAGTGAAACGTCATCGTTAATTATTTTATGTAACTTTTACCATCATTCTATCCATGGTCTCATACTTTATTGTAAGGTCAACTTAAGTGCTCTCATAATTCTTACTTATTAAAATTTAATTAATTTTGGAGGGAAGGAGCCGACATTAATTTAATAAACCAATATAAAATGTGTCACTATCTAGATAACTTGGATTTTAAGCTGTATCTGAGTGGACATGAACATTAGATATACAGTCAGACCTCTCTATAACAATATTTCTATATAATAACATTTCTATATAAAAGCAAAGCTTTTTCGGAACCAATTTTTATGTTATGTTATAATATATGTTCTCTATAAGAGCATTTCGCTATAACATCCAAAAATATTCGGAACAACGAGGCTGTTATAAAAATGTTTGACTGTTTAGCCAAAAGTTCAAAAAATTGGCCTCCATTTGGCATTGTTTTACTTGCTAATTACGTTTAAGTAAATTTAGTCAAATTGTTTTTAAATATCACTAAATGGAGACTGTGTGTGAGTATTTTCTTCATTTAAAGGATAAAATAAGACGCTGTTATTTTTTTTTCCTTTCCCATATATATACTTGAGTCCACGAGTTTAAGAAAACAAGCAAATTAAAGAAGTTTTGTTGCTTCCTTTATCTATTTTACCATTATTAGATCTACTTTCACATTTTCCTTTTTCTACTCCAAAATGACTATTAATTAATCTAGTAAAACATACTTTTTGCCAATTGTTAGTTCATTAATTATCTAATAAATCAAAACAACTTTCATAAGACAAAAAAGTAATCTGTATATAGATAAATAGACCCCAAAAATAAACCAATACCGCAAAACTTCTCAAAAAGGCATCCACCTTCATGTTTTTTTTTTTAAAATTTTTTAAATATTTTTTTTTGGATTTTTCAGTTGTCCAGTACAAGCTCTGAATCCTGATTAATTTAGATCATCGTTAGAAATTCTCACTTCGGTAAAAACATTCTCTATCAAGGTCAATTTCATTCTCAAAGTTTGAACTCAGGGACCTCTTGTTAATTATGGTAAAAACTTATCCTACTAAATATTTCCATCAAATCATACTAATGGCCCGTTTAGCCATTAAAAAATATTCCTTTTTTTTGAATTTTTTTTAAATCAGTATTTGGCCATGAAATTTTCGATTTTCACTTGAAAATTTTCAGAATTTTTTGAAATTTGAAAAACTCCAAAAAGTTATTTTTCAAAATTTTCATGACAGTCACAAATATTCAAAAATCAGCCAAAAATTATATCCATATCCAAACACAACTCTAATTTTCAAATATCATTTTCACTTGATTTTTTTCCCACTTTTTTTTCTAATTTTTATAATTCTTATGTCCAAACACCCACTAATTTATCATGATTTAGTAATAAATTAAGATAAAAATATGCATTAGTTAACAATAATTTAATAGTAATAGTCAGGCTGGTGAAATAGTTCAAAAAAAAAAAAAAGAATAATAGAGAAAAAAGTAAAATAAAAGCGGCCCCCACCCCGCTAGGCCGCTAACCACCCCAAAGAAAAGATAAAAGAGAAGAAAAAAGAAAAGAAAAATATATTAAGCACAATTATTCCTCTGTAATTATGAGATTGTGTGAGTTCTCAATGTGCGAGCCTCTGTAATTGATCTGTAAACACAAACACACACACACACACTAATATAGGAGTTTTTGAATACCCCATTAATAGAGAACTCACGCTTGGATAGGACTCTCTGTCATTCCATTAACAAAAAAGCTGCCCCCCCCCCCCCAACCCTTCTTTCTTTTTCATTCTCTCTCTCTCTCTCTCTCTTTTATATTTCAATGGCCAATCCCAACTCTGCATAACTTTCTGCAACTGTCTCAACAAATACATATATATAACAAATTTTGAGAGACACCCTCTACATTACATTTCCACACCCCATTATCAAGAACTCATCTTTATTAGGTATAAACAACAAAAACCCTACTCTTTATGCTCTCATGGTTGTTGTTTCTATGTAAAGATCAAAACTTTTTGGTTAAAAAATGTGATTTTTTGATTCTCTTGACATTTTGGATGTGGATCTGATCTGGGGTTTTCATCTTTTTGACTCTCATGCTGGAAATGCTGAGAATTTTGAATCTTGATCTTAATTGGTATTTTCATGTTCATTCTGTTTATGTGCAAAATTTGGTGTTTTTTTTTGTTGCAGGTGATCTGAGGATTTGGATTGCTTGTTTATAAGGGAACAATAAAAAGAGTTGCTTCAGAATTGGCATTGTTTGGAATTGTGTAAAGTTCTAATCTTGATTATTGGTAGTTGATGTGTCATAATCTTTTGGGAGGGGCTTTTCACTGATCTGCATTTGCTTGTTTTATTTTGGTTATTGTGGAAACTTGTGGGATTGAAATTCTACCAAATTATGATGTTGATTAGTTTGGCATGATTGGGGGAATTTCTTTATGTTGAGTTTAGGTAGTGGTTTAAACAGATGCCAGTTGAAATTGTTTGGATTTTGGGTGATATATATGGGAGATGGTCTCTGATGATATCTTACAGTTTTCATAGTTTTTGGAGGTTCAGGCTGAAACAATAGCTACCATCTACTACTGGTCTTTTCAACTCGATTTTCGAAAGGGGTTCTTGAAACTTGGCCATGAGAAGCCCTTTGCTCAATAAGCTATCATTAATTTTCGGTCCTAGACCGCCACTCAACTGGATACTCCTGTGTCTGGTCAGTGTCTTTGTGCTAATAGCATTGTTAGGATCATCTTCTTCTAGTACATTTGACTCGGTGACTTCCTCCGCGAAGCCTGATATCTATACAAATTATAGAAAGCTAAAGGAACAAGCAAGAAATGATTATTTAGAGCTAAAGAGCATTTCTTTGGGAGCTAATCGGATAAAGGATGTTGGTCTTTGTGGAAAGGAGAGAGAGAATTATGTGCCTTGCTATAATGTATCTGCAAACTTGCTAACTGGACTTAAAGATGGGGAGGAATTTGATCGTCATTGTGAGTTATCGCGGGAACACCAAGATTGTTTGGTTCGTCCTCCTAAGGATTACAAGATTCCGCTGACTTGGCCAGCAGGTAGGGATGTCATATGGAGTGGAAATGTGAAGCTAACCAAAGATCAGTTCCTTTCTTCCGGAAGCATGACAAAAAGGTATAGTTGATTCAATTCAGATGATCTTTCAAATAGTGCATTTATAATCATGTGTTTTAAGTTTTTACCTCTTTTGGGTTGGTTTATTTTTGGTAATAGATTCTTAAAGACAAATTTGTATGCCTTCTTTAAAGTTGGTCATTTGATTTTTTTTCCTTTTCAGGCTAATGTTACTGGAAGAGAATCAAATTGCTTTCCATTCAGAGGATGAAATGATTGTTGATGGTGTCAAAGATTACTCTCACCTTATCGCAGAGATGATTGGGCTGGGAAGTGATACAGAGCTTCTTCAAGCCGGTGTAAGTGCAACTTTTGTTCTTCTTTAACTAAACACATCCTTATTTGTTACTTGTTTGTATGTTCACGGGTTTTAAAAGCAATGCTTTGTCTGCGAATGATGTAATGCAGAATAGATTTCACTCTTAGATATATTTTCCTTCTCTTATGAAATAACAGGTGAGCACCGTGCTGGATATTGGTTGCGGATTTGGTAGCTTTGGTGCCCACCTACTCTCGCTGAAGTTGATGGCTCTTTGTGTGGCAGCATATGAGCCATCTGGTAGCCAAGTTCAGTTAGTACTCGAGAGAGGACTTCCAGCAGTCATCGGCAATTTTATTTCTAAACAGCTTCCATTTCCATCATTGTCCTATGACATGGTTCACTGTGCTCAGTGTGGAATCATTTGGGACAGCAAAGGTATTGCCGCAGTTGTGAATTTGAAAAAGTATGGTTTTCCATCAGTCATTTATGTGTGATTAAACATATTATATTTGTATTTTCCATGTATTAACTGATCTTTACTTCATTTTTATGTCTATTTAATGATGTCGGTTGGCGAATTCACTGCTAAACTTACACATACTCCGTCCCATGTGTTTTATAATTGGCCTCCAACATAGTTTAACATGGTTTCCAAATAGATTAATGTTGCTTGATATTGCCTATGCAGTGAGATTTTTGTTGGTGTCCTGCTTCAATTTTCTTTTTAAATTCAAAATTGGCTCTGTCTCACCTCCGCTGAAACTGCTGGCAGCTGAGCTGAAGCTAAGACCATTGTGTGTGTGGGATTATTGACCTTTACTGCTGTGCTGGAGCTAAATACATATTTCTCATTTTGAAATTAGCACCAGTTTCTTACTTATGGGTGCATTCTAATCTATAGTTGATTTTGTTCCTTCACTCTTCCTGTAGAGAAAATGAAAAGCATATTCTTTTGGTCTTTCAACTATCGTGATGTAACAATTTCAGATATCATGTTGCCTTCTAAACATTTAAATACCCATTCGAGTCCTGTTAACACGTGAAAATAATTTAATAGCATGAATCTAATGATGATTTGACAAAACAGATGGGCTGTTTCTTATTGAAATTGATCGTTTACTCAAGCCCGGAGGTTACTTTGTTTTAACCTCACCCACAACCCGGCAACAGGATAGTTCTACCGGTGCAAAGAAGGGAAGCACGTCTAGTCCGTTGGAAGAATTCACTAAGAAGCTCTGTTGGTCTCTTTTGGCACAACAAGAAGAGACCTTTATTTGGCAGAAGACAGTTGACTCTCAGTGTTATACATCCAGGTAAGGCTACTGAGAAAGCTAATGCATGTGCTCATTTACTCACTATGTTCGGTTTCTCGTTTTTCTGAAAAGCTGCTTCTGACTTTAATTAATTCAATACTAGAAAAACCTAATTTTCAAGAACAAAAAAAGAAGAAGGAAAGTACTGTAGACTGTAGAGTTTCAACTCTGGAAATAGAATACCTATTAAAGAAGACTTCTTTTTTCTGTGTCGATAAGATACAGAAGGCTATGTTTTGTTAAAAGCGTTTCTCCTCCACCGCCCCCTTACATACACCCCATTAAGACTTTCCTAATGGTGTAAATAAAAGTGCTTTTGTTCTGATAAAATACTTTGTTTCTGTTATGTTCATGGATAGGTTTGAAGCTGTTTCCATTTGTGCACTTATTTATAAATTATTATATGCCCCTATCCCTATACCAAAGGGAAAAGGCCCTTTATGCTCAGGTGTTAATGTTCGTGTGTTTCGTTCCCTTTTAAGTTACAGTTGTACCTTTATGCGATTAGAATTTGCATTTAAATGTAGCAGGCAGGGTGATATACCAGTTTGTAAAGGAAATGATATGCAATTGTATTACCAACCACTCGCACGTTGTATATCCGGGACAACCAGTCACCGGTGGGTTCCACTTCATAGCAAATCTGATCCTCTGAACTCGACTGAGCTTGAAATTCATGGTAAGTGTTCTCTTTTCGCAAAAGATAAAATAAAATTGGTTGTTGCAACATTTTCCGTTTTATGTTCATTCTCCAATTTCTGGTCATTTTACCCCTTTATTTTTAGCAGTCAATTTCTTACCAATCTTTTGCTTTGTGATAGGGCTCCATCCTGATGATTTCTTTGAGGATTCAGACTTCTGGAAATTAGCTTTGAGAAATTATTGGTCTTTGCTGTCACCCTTAATTTTCTCTGACCATCCGAAAAGGCCAGGTGATGATGATCCATTGCCTCCGTATAATATGGTACGGAATGTCATGGACATGAATGCTCATTATGGCGGTCTTAGTGCTGCATTGATGGAGGCAAGCAAAGCGGTTTGGGTGATGAATGTTGTGCCTCTTGAGGCGCGTAATACGCTTCCACTCATTCTTGATCGAGGTTTTGCCGGTATTCTGCATAACTGGTGAGATATGGTTATAAATGTAAAAAGGACTTGAAATATACATGTGCTTGGATGTGGTGAATATGATAAAGTTAGAGAGTATGGACGCGCATGTTCGTATTTTCTTCAATTTGCTTGATAGTTAAATTTTATTATATATTTCCTGTCTCATATTAGTATAGTGGAAGCAATTGTAATTTTATGAAGAATTGCAGCTTCCTTTATGAAGAAAAGGCATGTCTTTATATGGTTCATGAGGAGGAAATTCTTGAAATAGCAGAAAGGCAGCAGCATTAGAGGCTTGACCTGTATTCTCACCCCGGATATATTCTTGAAATAGCAGTCGTGGTTTTCAGTTGATATCTCATAAAGCAAGTTGAACTGCTTTTATTGCTCTATGCTTGAAATATTCTGGTGATTGATTTGAATGTTGTTCTAAATTTTAACCAGGTGCGAACCTTTTCCAACATATCCCCGAACATATGATTTGCTCCATGCGAATGGGCTCCTTTCCCATATTGTTTCACAGAAATGCAGCATGTTTCAACTACTTTTGGAGATGGATCGTATTTTAAGGCCTGAGGTACTCTTCTCTTTGCTATCTCTTCTTCTCTTTGAAGTTTTTTTGCTTTACTCTTTCTTCGAAGGGTAGCTTGTTTTTTCTCAGTTAGATACTCTTATTTTCCTAGTCTTGTCGACATAGCACCTTCAGTTGAACATCATGCCCGCATGTTCTTTGCAGTTTGCACTGAATTGTAAGACTATACTTATTGCAGGGATGGATTATTCTTTCTGATACATTGGGTCCCATAGAGAAAGCACGGACATTAGCTGCCCAAATCCGCTGGGAAGCTAGGGTGATCGACCTCCAGAACGGAAGTGACCAGCGACTACTTGTATGCCAAAAACCATTCGTGAGGAAGTGATATTGTGCAAATGAAAAATTTCACCAATCCAATGATTGTCCAGTCCTTTTTAACACTGGTAATTCTCTTAAAACTTCAGATTAAAAGAGTAACAACAATTTCATAGTGATGTGTAAAAGCGAGTTTCTTTCTCATCTGTATTTTCTTTCCGAGCTTTTTCTTCTTTTCTTTCACCTTTTATATGATTTATTGTGAAGTGGACTATATTTTGATTTTACCAGGCCACAAGCTGCGCGATGAGGTTTGAATCTTGGTCGTCTTGTTGATGGATAATATGGTGCTCAAAATGATGAAACTATGATTTTTGGAAGCTGAAGAATAGAGAGCGTTTTGCTTCAGAAGTTATTACAGCACAGAAAGAATATTTTTGCCCTTTTTACACTATTTATGTAGCAATTCTTTCATCTCATTGCTTCTTCTTTTTTCAATTTTTGAATTTTTTTCCCGAATTATTGTAATTGAGTCGTGTTTTATACTGAAGAACTACCCTTTACTCAGAGCAAGCGTTCTAGCCAGATATTGGAATCAATCATAAAGATAACACTTCTCAAATTCTTCAATAATTGGCACTCCATCATTTATCTTGTTCTGGAATTTCTTACAAGGTATTTTTGAGAACCAAAACAAAAAAAGATTGTATTTGAGAAGATCCCAGAAGCAAAACACAGTAAAGATTGCATTTTGAAAGACCCCAGAACCAAAACCAGTGAAAATATTGCATTTTGAGAAGACCCCAGAAGCAAAAGCACTCAAAAGATGGTATTTTGAGAAGAGACCAGAACCAAAATAACACAAAAAGATTGTATTTTGAGAAGAGCCAAGAACAAAAACAGAGTAAAGATTGAGTTCTTAGAAGACCCCAGATGGATTTCCTTCATTCTTGACATCCTTAGGAACTTCCTATATCATATTGTGGTGTTTATTCTGTTATTCACTACCAGTCTCTATTCTACTAGGCCTAGCAATACAAATTTCTTTTTACTACAAAATCATAATGTAATGTTTCCCACACATTTATCTAACTATTTTTAAGCTGCGTGCCACAATGAAAGATTAGAAGGTTTCAAATAGTAGCACAAAAAACGGAAAATGTCAAAATATCTCCTGAACTTTACGATAAGGTCTATAAATAACCCTCGTTAGAAGTTTGGCCCACTACCCACCTTGCCGTTACACTCTTGGCTCGGATACCCCCTTAATTTTAGACGGCTGCCATGGATAAGTTATCCACTCATAATTTGACACGTGGAATTTTAATTTACACCCAAACATTTTAATTCACACCCAACCGGATTTAATTAGCCTATCCGTTACCCGTTACCCATTACCTGACCCGTATAACTTAACCCCTTTATCTCGTATAGTCCGCTTTGTTAAAAACCATTTACCGATAAACCACATTGTTTATTCTCGTCTAGTCTGCCCAAATCCGCTAGGGTTTCTGCATATGCGAAGGAATACCAATCGAAGGAGGTTTTTGCTGAAATTTACAACATATTTTTGACTTTTCTAGTCAAAGTAAGTTTCTTTGTTTCTTTTTTTGTTACATTTTACTGTTGGGTTAGGGTTTTAATTAAAATCGTTTAATATGCCATTTGGTGAAGTTAATGTTTGTCTGTTTATAAATATTATATATGTTTGTTTATTGCTGGATTTTGTGTATTCCCGTGATTTTGTTGGGGATTTAGTGGG
This sequence comes from Nicotiana attenuata, assembly GCF_001879085.1. Classification (NCBI taxonomy): domain Eukaryota; kingdom Viridiplantae; phylum Streptophyta; class Magnoliopsida; order Solanales; family Solanaceae; genus Nicotiana; species Nicotiana attenuata. The sequence goes on along the minus strand of NC_032000.1, from coordinate 17,523,255 downwards.
TCTTTGGTTGTCCCGAAATCAGATTTGTCTTGTAGGATTTTTTTTGTTCCATGCTTTATCTTTATACGTATCTTTTCTGATGTGGTCCCTTTCTGTTTTTATTGTTTTCTATTTTTTTCCCCTAGCTTTCGAATGATGATTTCAGAGGTTGATATTGTGTTCAACTATGGGGGTAAATGGGTATTTTCACCTGACCTAGTATACTGTGAGAAACTTGTGCACTTATGGACATCATTTGATCCTGACTTATTGAGTTATAAGGATATACGTGATGAGTTTACCTCTAGATTAGGGTTTGTCAAAGTTAAACAATTGTTAGTGGTTGGGCCTTCAGGTAAGTACTATTTGGTAGAAGGTGATAAGAGTATTAGGGCTCTTCTTTGCTTATTATGTAACAAATTCAAGGTCTTAAATTTCTTTGCTGTTGATGAGAGTGAGTCGACTGTTTTTTCTCTGCATATCACAGACTGTGAACATAGTCTTGGTTCTGGTGGTGAATATGACCTTCAGATGGTGAGGAATATAATTATGAGGAAATGGAGGGTATTAGCAATGAAAGGAGGAGGGTTGTAGATGATAGGTTGGAAAACTATAAGGAATTGAAGCTAGGTATGTCATTTAAGGACGTGAAAGAAGGTAGGTAGGCTGTGAATTTCTATGCTTTAGCTAACAAAAAGGCTTTGGAGTTGATTAAATGTGAAAAAAAAGAACCAAGTATGGTTGTCAAGAAGGCTGCCCCTTTAGGTGTCTAATTTCTGAAGATGGGAGAACTGGTGGGTTCAAGATTAAAACTTGGAAGGATATACACACATGTGAAGATGCCTTTAAGAATCCTAGAGCTGATTATGCCACATTAGCTCAGTATTTTAAGAGTAAGGTCCAAAATAACCCTTACATATTAAAGATATGAGAGGTGAACTTGAATATGGTTTGAAGTTGAATGTGAGTAGATCCAAACTGAAAAGGGCTAAGAATATGGTTCTTCAGAAACTTGAGGGTAGTTTTATATATGACTACAACAAACTTGAGACATATTGCCAAAAATTAGGTTGTCTAATCCGGGAAGTGATATAGTCATAAATATCTCCAAAGATGCACTAGCAGAAGGTAAGAGAATTTTTTTGAGAATGTACTTATGCTTTAATGCTTTGGAGCAAGGCTGAAAAAATGGTTTGAGACCATTAATTGGAGTAGATGGTACATTCTTAAAGGGTAAAATCAAGGAAAATTGTTGGTAGCATTAGGACAAGATTCCATGAATCATTTCTATCCACTAGCATGGGTTGTGGTGGACAAGGAAACAAGGAGGACTTGAGTTGGTTCATGGAGCTGTTGAAGTTGTCTTTGGAGCTTAAAACTGATGTAGGAATCACATTCATATCAGATATGCAAAAGGTAAATAGTTCTAATTTTCTTTCATTCTGTATTTTAAAGTATCTGATGGTTTGCACTAATAGTCTAATCTTTCTTTCATTCTTTATTTTTGATTCACTTCAAAAGGCTTGTTGGATGCTATTAGCACAGTATTTCCTGAGGCTAATCACATGTACTGTGCGAGACATATTGAGGCTAACTGGTGCAAAAAATGGAGGAGTAGTTGAGAAAGTTGTTATGGTGGTGTGCATGGAGTTCATATGATGAGGAGTTTAAAGACCAATTGAAAAAATTAGGGAATATGTCAGAAAATATTGCAAATGATATCTTAAAGTATCCCCCAAGGGCATGGTGCAGGGCTTATCTTGGCATTCAATGTAAGAATATGATGGTTGATAATAACTTCACCGAGTCATTTAATGCATGGATTCTTGAGGCTAGAGGAAAATCAATTATCAAAATGTTGGAGGATATACGAGTGAAAATGATGGTGTTGTTAGGAGACAGTGAGGCTAAGGTGTGAAGTTGGAATGCAGAATATAGTCCAGCTTGCTTGAAGCTGTATAGTGATTAGGAGGGGAATAGTATATGACTGTAAGGTCATATTCAATGGAGATTGGGGATATGAAGTGTCTGACGGAGATGATAGACACACTATCAATCTGCAACAAAGAAGATGCACATACAGGTTAAGGTTATGGGACTTATCTGGCATTCCTTGCCCTCATGCAATAAAGGCAATGATACATAAGAGAGTAGAGCATGTAGGTGAAATCCATTGGTGGTATAGTAAAGAGGCATACTTGCTAACATATAAGGAAAAGCTTTAGCCTGTTAGGGGTCGGCAGTTCTGGAAAGTTGAACCTTCACATGCCATGTTACCTCCTGATATTGTGAAGCAAGTTGGAAGACCCAAACTGAAAAGAAATAGGGAAGGCAAAAAAAAGGATAGGGCAGTAGAGTCAATCAAGGAAGGGGACACAGATGACATGTAGTAACTGTGGTGAGCCAAACCACAATGCAAGGGGTTGTTACAAGGTAATACTTTTCTTATTCAATAATGGTTGTATTGTTAATTGATGCTGGAAAAAGTGTTACTGTTTAGCGGTAGTAGTTGCATTGATACTTTTAATTGACTTTAACTTACATTTTTTTAATAGCCTAAGTCTTCTGCAAATGTTGCAAGTTGCATCCAAACTCAAGAGTCTGATCAACCAAACCACAATGAAAAGGGTTGATACAAGGTAATACATTTCTTAATCTTTGTTTGATTGAATAACAGTATTACTTACATTATGTATTGACTTTATTTTATTTTAAAATTCAATAGCCTAAGTCTGCCGGAAAGAATTCTCAATCAAGTAAAAGAAAGGGTGCAAGCTGTAGTCAAACTCAAGAGTCTTATGCAATGGAGAGTGACCAAGAGTCACATACTGATTTTGGACCATTTGCCGCCACCCAAGAGTTTGAACCATATGGTCCAGAAGTTGATAATGAAGAACCTCCACTTAGGCCAATGGTTATTTCAGAAACACAGTCAAGGATTGAGAGGGGCAACCTAAGAGGGCCAACAACTAGGGCAAGAAAAATTAAGTTTACTGGAGATGACACTGGGGCTTCGACACCTACCAATCTTCCTTATTCTCCAACTAAGCTGACATGGAAGGAAAAATTCACAATCTCATCAAGCCAATTTCAACTTGAGGCAAGAAAGAGAAATACCAAGATGATGGAAACAAAGGGCAGACGAAAAATTGCACCTGATAATGAAGATTTTCTTTGAAGTCAATTGCTATATTTTTTGTTGTGATTGGTTACTAAAACAGTTATGTTTAGTTAGTAAACAAACAGTAATGGTTGGTTGGTATTTAACCTTTTTTGGGGTTGGTTTAGTATCTGATGGTTAAGTATGGTAAAACTAGTATGTGCCTTGTTCAAATGGTATTGATGAAACATTTTTGGCTATGTACAAAGCTGTGGAGGCTTAAGTACCATGTTCTGTTTTCTGCAAATCTGTCTACTTCTGTTTGACGTCAATTTCTTTTTTTTCAAATTATAAGAAAGGAATGTCGAAGAAATAAAGTTGTCTCTATTGTCTTCTGTTACTACTTTTAAGATAGGAATTTGGAAGTTGATTTTTTTTGCACTTCTTTACTTTTGTCTCTCATGTATTTATAGAGTAGATTTAGATAAAATTGGCTTACTTAAGAACAACAAATTAAGTTCATAAGCAGACGCAAATTAAGCTTAGAAATTCAAAAACTCAGTAAAGTGGACCTAATGATGAGTTTGAAAACAGAGGAAAAACAGTGATCGAAAGCATATGTGCAAAGGCGACAATATTGTCATGGCTAAATATACAATCACTGGAATGCAAAAGATGATTCAAACATATCATATCAATTACACCTCAACCATGTCAATTATACATAAACCTTGTTTGGACATAGGTTACATAATCACTTAAATATGTCAATTACACCTAAACTTTGGTTGATCTTAAGGTAGCAGAATATCTATTTCATCATCCAAGCACACACGAACCCAACGATGCAACATCATACCATACCAATCACATTCCATTTTTTCAGACAGCTTTCCTTCACAACACTAAACCTCCATCCATTTTCTCCTTAGAAACATCATTTTCTCCTTTAACATCATCAAATTCCTTAAAATCTTCAATTTTTGTAACATTCCCCGCTAAGGCTCTTTCAATCTCGACAACCTTCATCAACAGAAGATTCCTTTCACGTCTAAGAGCTTCATTTTCATTCTTTAAGTTGTTGATCAGTGCTGTAACTCTAAGAGGAAGTTCATCATCTACCCACTCCACAAAACTTACATTTCTGTCCCTTCACAGCAATTAGAATAAAATTATCGAGAATTTTTTATCATAAACCTAAGCAAAAATACACAAACAAGTCTTATAAAATTACCTTAGGCATTGAACACTTGTTAAATCGTCTGCCGACATTATTTGGAATCTGAGCAGTGAATTGGTTAGCAGCAACTCCACAACAACATTTCCTCCTCGAACCATATGATGAACTCGAAGATCCCTGACTCATATTTTGGGAATTGAATGGTGAAAGATGGTCGGGACACTAACTCTACCTTGATCGCCTAGAATTGCACCGGAATTAGCAGCAACTCTATGAGTTCCTTGTTGAGATCGAGAAGAAGAGCTATCCCTAATTGATAATAGAAGTAAAATTCGGGTGTCTTTAAGAAAGGGGTCAAGTTATACGGGCCGGGTAACGGGTAGGCTAATTAAATCCGGTTGGGTGTGAATTGAAATATTTAGGTGTAAATTAAAACTCCACATGTCAAATTATGAGCGGATAACTTATCTAATGTGGCAGTCGTTTAAAATTAAGGGACTATCCGAGCCAAGAGTATAACGACAAGGTGGGTAATGGGCCAAACTTCGAACGAGGGTTATTTGTAGACCTTACGTAAAGTTCAGGAGGAGGAGGGGGGGGGGGGTATTTGGACCTTTTCTGCACAAACAATTATGGTATAGCTTCAGCATGGTCTTGAAGTTAATCTAAAGTACAACCTTGCACTGGAATATGTGCAGGTTCTTGTTAATTATTAATACAATTAGAAGCAGAACAATGAACTTGATTGGTGGGGTCAGGTTTCAATTGACTAATAAAAATTGCTTGTGAAAGTCATTTAACATTGTTTTGTAACCGAAAAACCATTCTACTTTGCCTATTATAACTAAAAATCACTTACTTTATTTTATAGCTGAAAAGTCACTCTATTTTGTATATTATAACTGAAAAATCACTCTATGCTTTTAAGGGACAATTCCTTTTGCTTTTTGCTACTTGTTTACCTCAAAAATACGAGTAACAATTAAATTTGATTTATGGTTTTAAAGATACGTGATTTAGTTCAATACTAATTAATAACCAAGAAATCTGAAGTATAAATGAAAGGAACAAGTAAAATCAAACCAGAATGTAGACCTGTTTCTACCTCGAGCCAAAGTGACCTCGAGATGGATCAAGAACAATAAAGCAAGTATAATAAAGCTAAAGGACAAATCTGATGAACAATGAGCCAAAAAGTAAGAGAGTATATTCTTTGCCAATGATTAGATGTCTTTACAAATGATTGGGGTCCCCTTTATATAATAGGGGAACCCTATATAAGGTACATTTCTATTTACAGTAAAGAATCTTATTGGGACAGCTGTGTAACCGCCTAGTACGGATTCGTACAAATCTATTCCGGGATTTGCGCCACGATCTTGGGGACGTGGCAGGAATCTTGCTCATCTGTTACAAATCCATAACGGCATTATCTCGAGGCCAGTCATATTAGACTTCGACGTTCCTCGAACACTTGGTTCTTCGAGCCTTGCACTGTGTCATCGAGCTCGAGCTTGGTCCATCGAGCTCGAACTTGATCCATCCTGAACTCGGACTTAAGGCGACCCCTCGAGTTGGGGAAATTGGGCATACCCTATTTTGACCGTATACAGATAGTCCCCGCATTTCTTAGAGTAAGATGATAAGAAACGATTTGATCTTCGATACTCTGTCCCCTCGATCATGATGTCAATCTTGTGATGTCAGCGGCTGAAGTGATTGAAAAGTCACTTCCACGTAGCTCCCAAGGTCATTAATTGGAGGCGTCTACTGGTCGGCTATTTGGCTTCCCCAAACCGTTTAAGTGACCTCTATAAATAAGCCAATTCCACAATTATTGCAATATTTACTTCTCAAATCATCCTTAAAATCTCATTAGCTTCTTCAACTTCTCTGAGTTCATCCTTTTCCCAATTTGTTCTTACTACAACATCAACTTCTTCCCTTCAATTGAATTTCTCAACCACAATGGCTAAGACATCTAAGACTGTTCCCTAGAAAGAAAAAGCTTCATCGTCGCGGCTGGCCAGAGGTAGAACAGTGGTGCCCCTCATATCGAGGAGTGTACTCCCGGGCCATGTGAGCTAACCTCCGATTTTAAAATCGAGAAACCTGCACCGACACCAGGTCGATGTGAGCCCATGTCTCGATACATCTGCTTAATAACTGAAGGCGAACTTGAGCAGGTAAAAAATGACTGTAACTAGGAGAACAAAGATGTTGTGATCCCTTCTCCTGAAGAGGACATCGCTACCCATAAGGCGGGGTACTTAAGCGTGTATACCTACCCTTTCACGTTGGGCCCCGCAGATCCAGCTCTGGGTTTTATAGATCCAGTAATTCTTGATCTTCGCCAACAATACTAGGTGACGCTTGGCCATATTTACCCCTCTTTCTGGCGCATCGTTAATCTCATCAGATATTTCTCGGGCTTGGTCGAGGGGATGCCTTTTAACCTCGACTACCTGATCAGGCTATAAAGCCCTCACCTTTATCGAGGGGGTTTGATAAAGATTTAGCCCCGATCCTTGAAGTCCCTTTTCTCCAGCATCAATGAGGACAAGGACAGAGAATGGATGAGCCGGTTTGTCTGAGTCAGGACCTCCGATCTGATTCCTGCCGAGAGGATGCCATTTCCCGAGGAGTGGAACATGAAACGTAAGTATAAATTTATCGATGGTGATTAATACCGTGCTTCCCCTACTTTTTCTCGATCTAACTCTTTTCTGATGATGCAGCTGTTGCTTGGTTTCCTGGTGCGGTCTCGGACCTCGCAGGCTGGGTACGACAATTGGCCTCCACTTCTTCATATGCGGAACATAGTTGGTGTGACTTGGCCAAGTGTCACGACCTAAACCGATGGGCCGCGACGGGGGCCCGAGTCCTACCTGTCAAACACCCTTAAGCATGCGTCTTAGATGTAAACCTAAATAATATCTGTTGAAATACGAAAATAATGTACACGAAGGAAATCTGCCCAAAAAGGCATACATACATATACGTGCAACATACGTAGGGCGAGCCGACAAGGCTGCTATAGACAACTATATAACTCAGAACTGGAAGCCGGCAAGGCCACATACTATCCAACTAGACATACTGTCTACAGACCTCTAATAGAAATATAAATGTACAAAGACGGGACTAAGCCACGTTATACCCATATATATATACAATATATCGTACCAAAATCAAAAGCAGCTCCGGGTCAAGTGGAGCACGCTAACTCTCGCTGATCAAGGATCCTAAGAAGGGGGACCGTCAGCTTGCCTACCTGCACCTGCGGGCATGAAATGCAGGCCTCGTGAAATAGGGCGTCAGTACAAAAAATATACTGAGTATGTAAGGCATGAAAATCAGTATGTAAGTGACATAGATGAAACATGGAATAAAGAAATCCATCTGTAAATCTGAATAACTTTGTAAATTCTGAAACATTTATAATGTCATGCACATGCGTACAAATGTCGTGTCATGCATAGGTAAGGGTGTACATAATACCATCAATCTACTGAGGGCATCCCATCATATCATCTCGGCCACTGTGGGCAACATCATCAACATATACCAACTGATCAGGTGGTGGTGCGTATATAACGCCGTAACCTTTTTCCCATATCCCATATACATAAATATATACATATAAATACGCGTATATAACGCCGTCTGGTCATGGGTCAATGTATATGCATAAATGAATAAAATGCATAGAAATATGTTAAAAATCTCAATATTTTTTTCGGATAAACTTTATCAACCGCGTATCATTTTGAGACCCATGAATAGAAGATATAATAATATGTCTAATGGGGAATCAAGAACACAGAGACCCCTAGTACTTCTATAAATAGAGTCGTTTATGAAAACCGTGTATTTGCTTATTTCTTCTGTATAATTGGACCATGCCAAAAAGAAGGAAGGGGTAGCCTTAACATACCTGAAGTAGGAAAAACTCCGTATAATATTCTTGGTGAAGATTGCACCGTACTCTTTTGTAACCGCAAAATTTTGAACGTAAAAAATGAAGCTTCTGCTTTTGTGAAATATTTTGAACGAAAAAAATGAAGCTTTGTTCTCTGAAGTATTAGAAAGAATGGAACATGTCTTCTTGGTTTATAATCCTTAACGTTTTTTTTTGGTTCTTCAAATTCTTGAACAAAGAAAGAATGATATATGAATAATGGCTAATCAACGTTCTGAGCCTTTTGTCCAAAATGGAAAATGAGATAAGGCTCTTAACAGGTCTTATTTTGGTTAACCTTTAATTTAATCCTTAGGTAGCCACATGGCATAAATGACTAAGGGTCATTCTTAGCCTTGTGGCATTTATGCCACGTTTTTGGAGTGTAATTTTGTAAATTTTTATCCACTTATTAGTTAACTAGGTAATGTTCCGTTATCCGGTAATTAACCAATTACCCGCATAATTTAAAAATTGCCACAAATTACTTAAAATTCTACTTATTTTTAATATACTTTATATATACTTTATACATTATACTACCGTGGTCATATGGTACCTTACATGGTACTAGTTCATAATTATCGGGTATTATTGCTCGACCCGTATTTTATCCCAAATTGGCCATTTTCAACGAAACTCGTTTTCTTTAATTTGTGTACCCCTTTAACTTTCATAACACTTATTTATCGCTTGTTATAAATAGTGTAAATAAGTTAATGTCAAGATGATCTCATCCCTGAGTCTACGTCAATTAACTGAAGACGAAACTTTTAACGTACGAAAACTCGAGATGTAACATCCTTCCCCCCTTAGAAACATTCGTCCTCGAATGTTCAACTCCCCGTGATATATATAACTTTGGCAGGGTCGCCTTTGTAACAACACTACTACCAACTCTCCCCGTAGAATCTTAATAACCCAACGCCACACAGGACCATAATTATGAATAACGACAATGGCCTCACATGACCAACGACAATAACCAACACAAGAATTTATACACGTACCTTATGGTTATGACGTCTAAGTCGGACCCTTCTCTGGAGGAGGAAATAAGTAGGGATATCTAGACTTCAAGTCTTCCTCGGCCTCCCAAGTCATTTCTTCCACATTGTTGTTCCTCCAAAGTACTTTCACAGAGGCTACCTCCTTATTCCGTAGCTTGCGAATTTATCGGTCTAGGATGGCAACCGAAATTTCCTCGTATGACAAGTCCTCTGTAATCTGTACATCATCCGGGGCACCACTCAGGTAGGATCGCCAATGTACTTTCGTAACATAGATACGTGAAAAATCGGATGGACAGACTCCAACTCCGAGGGCAATTCTAACTCTTAAGCTACTTAGCTCACTCTCTGAATGATCCTATAAGGCCCAATATATCATGGGCTAAGTTTTCCTTTCTTACTGAACCTCATGACATCTTTCATCGGTGATACCTTTAGGAATACCCAGTCATCAATCTGAAACTGCAAGTCTCGTCGTCGATTATCCGCATAAGCCTTCTGACGGCTTTGAGCTGCCAATAGCCTTTCCTGTATAAGCTTAATTTTCTCGATTGCCTGCTGTACCAATTATGGTCCTACTAACGTAGTTTCCCCAACATTGAACCACCCTATAGGAGACATACACTTTCGTCCGTAAAGAGCTTCGTATGGAGCCATCTGAATACTAGAATGGTAGGTACTATTATATGTGAACTCAATAGGCGGCAGATGATCATCCCAGCTACCTTTGAAGTCTATCACACCAGCTCGTAACATATCCTCAAGTGTCTGAATAGTATGATCATCCTGTTCATCTGTCTGGGGATGAAATGTTGTACTAAGACTTACCTGAGTCCTCAATCCCCTTTGGAAGGACCTCCAGAAGTTAGCGTTAAATTGAGCTTCTCTATCCGAGATAATAGATATAGGGACACGATGCAGTCATACTATCTCCTTAATATAAAGCCTTGCATAATCCTTTGCAGAATATGTAGTCCTAACGGGCAGAAAATGGGCCGACTTTGTAAGCCTATCAACAATCACCCATATCAATCGAACTTACGCTGGGTACGAGGTAAGCCTACGATGAAATCTATATTGATTACTTCCCATTTCCAAGTCGGAATCTCCATAGCCTGCAATAATCCACCGGACTTTTGATGCTCAATCTTAACCTGCTGACAGTTAGGGCACTGAGCAATAAACTCCGCTATATCATTTTTCATTCCGTCCCACCAATATATCTCCTTGATATCATGATACATCTTTGTTGCTCCTGGATGGATAGAACAACGAGAATAGTGAGTTTCTCCCATAACCTGCCGATGCAGCCCTACAACATTAGGGACACATAATCGTCCTCGATATCTGATGACCCCATCTTCTATAATTTCAAACGGTGTCTTCTCCTTTTGAGGGGTGGTATCCCTATAATGAACTAACACAGGATCCTCGTACTGGCGTTCCTTTACTTCAGTTACTCACGGGGATGTTGCCGTATCCTGAATAGAAATTCCAATATGACCTGAGTCTAGTAACCGAACTCCAAGACTAGCTAGCTGGTGAACCTCATGGGCTATTCTCCCTTCTTTTTTTGGTTGAAAATATGACAGGCTACCCATAGATCTACGGCTGAGGGCGTCGGCTACTACGTTCGCTTTCCCTGGATGGCATGAAATATCAACGTCATAATCTTTAAGTAGCTCTAACCATCTTCTTTGACGTAAATTCAATTCTTTTTTTCTTGAAGATATACTGGAGGCTCTTATGATCCGCATAGATATCAACATGAATGCCATACAAGTAGTGCCTCCACATCTTAGTGCATGAATTACCAAGGCTAACTTTAAATCGTGGGTCGGGTAGTTCTTCTCGTGCTTTCTTAGTTGTCTAGAAGCATAAGCTACAACCTTACCATGCTGTATCAGCACACGACCCAATCCAACGCCGAAGGCGTCACAATAGATAACATAACCATCGGTCCCTTCTAGGAGCGGTTGAACCGGTGCTGAAGTTAATCTGTCCTTCAATGCCCGGAAACTCCGTTCGCAAGGATTGGTCCATTGAAACTTAGTTCCCTTCTGAGTTAACTTACATGGGTATCCTAATCTTTTACAATTCAGGAAATTCCCCTCTTCAGAGGCCTGAACTTCATCCTTTATCCATCACAATTACGCCCTTATCCCACTATTAGGGCAGCATTTCATCTATTCTAAACGTTACTAGTCTTAGACTCCTTTGAGTTCATTCGGGCTATACTGAGCCTTCTATAACTTAGAAAAACCATCAGCTCTCTTATGAACTTATTCCCAAGGACTTATCCATTCTCGTTACCTTTTCACTCATCTTTTCTTATCCTTCCTCCTGTCTTCTTAAAACCTTGTCGCTCTACCATACTTTAGCTCGCGACCTACACAGATCTATTTATACCTATTCGCAACCTTTATTCAACTTACTTGTATCATAGATTTCCTTATGTTATTCCGGAACATTAAGCGAGGCACCACATACCACTTTGGTCGAAGGTGCTTAGAAGAGAAGAAAATTCCGTTACAAGTTTCCTGAAATAACCTGCCTAACGGAGAAGCTACGAACCTTCGTCGGTGTTGTGGGTCTAGGCCAAGTCTTCAATGCCTCAATCTTTTGTGTATCCACCCGGATGCCTTCACCCGAAATGATATGCCCAAGGAAAGCTACAGAGTTCAACCAGAATTCATATTTAGAGAATTTTGCATACAACTTCCCTTTTTGTAGAACTCTGAGCACAGTACGGAAGTGATCTACATGCTCAGCCTCTGAACAAGAATATTCCAATATATATCGTCGATAAATACGATTACGACCAGATCTTAAAAAGGTCCTAGACACACGGTTCATCGAATCCATGAATACTGTTGGGGCATTGGTCAAACCGAACGGCATAATATGAAACTCAAAGTGCCCGTATCTGGTCCTGAATGTTGTCTTCAGAACATCTTCCTCCTTAACCCTCACCTGATGGTACCCGGACCTCAAGTCTATCTTTGAAAAACACTTGGCACCTTGTAACTGATCAAATAAATCATCAATCCTCGGGAGCGGGTACTTATTCTTGATCTTCACCTTATTTAACTGCCTATAATAAATACACATTCGTAAGGAACCATCCTTCTTTCTCACAACAACACAAGTGCTCCCCACGGTGACGTACTAGGTCTGATAAAACCTTTTTCAAGCAAGCCCCTTAGTTGTTCCTTTAACTCTTTCAGCTCTACGTGGGCCATTCTATAGGGGGGATAGATATTGAATGAGTATCTGGTAGTAGGTCAATGACAAACTCAATTTCTCGCTCTGGCGGAAGACCCGGAAGCTCATCGGGAAAAACATTAACTACAGGAAAGGACTAAATGGTTGGTAACTCTACTTCCACATCCCAAACCCTAACTCAGTGATAAATATAGTCCTTTCTGATTATCTTCCTTGCCTTGAGATAGGAGATAAATTTACCTCTTGGCGATGCCGTATTACCTTTCCATTCTAAAACAGGCTCTCTTGGAAACTGAAATCAAACCATCTTTGNCATAGAGTCATAGACTGTAATATTCTTAATTAAAGTACTCAAAAGTACAAAACTAAAAACGTTTGCTGACAAAAGTTTTGTCCAAACCTAACAAATATCAACCTAGAGAGAAAATTGCACATAAAGGAGTAAATTTGAAATTAGAAATATCTTGTTACTTGCTTAGAGCTAATTGATGAACTTGGAGAATAAAGAAAAGTAAAATTTTAGATTTTTTATATTTATATTATAATCGGAAAAGGGCCAAAAGTATCTCTATCGTTAGATAAATGGTTTATAAATACCCTCCGTCCATCTATCTATTCAAAAAAATACACTTCGTCCATCTATCCGTTCGAAAAAAGAAGTTAATTCTATTAACAAAAATACCCCCGCGACTAACGGCAGAACTGATGGAGTGTGTTTTTTTGAACGGATAGATGGACGAAAGGTATTTATAAACCATTTAGCAAACGATAGGGATTATTGACCAAGAATCAAATATGGGTCTTATTTTTACCCATTTACCTGGTCCGACCCTATTTATTTGACCCGCCTAATTATTTTCTTTCTTTTTCTTTGCTTTTTTTTCCCTCTCTTTTTCCTTATCACCTAGCACACCCACTCTCATCTCACAAAGAATTTTTAGCGTTCCTTTGTTGAAACAAATCTTTCTTTGTGTTTGAAAATATGGCTTTGGCTTTCACTTCATCTGCAATTCATGGCTCTTTGTCCTCCTCTTCTTCTTCTTATGAACATCCCAAAGGTAACCCTTTACTTCTTCTTTTTTTACCTTTTATAGATTCAATCTTTATCCTAGAATGTGATAATTTCAAGCTTTTTAGCACCTTGGTTTCAATTTTCTTGTGTGCTTGTATCAGTTATATGTAGTTGTTTTTTCTCTGTCATTTCGTGGCTCTTTTGTCTTCTTATGAACAATTCAAAGATTTCCATTACTTGTCCCTTTCAAAGTTTCAATATTTCTCCTAGATTTGATTGATATATTTGGACAATTTTAGCATTTGGGCTCAATTTTTTTGTTTCAGATTTTTGGTTTGTTTTGATACTTGTCTTCTTACTTAACAACCCAAATGTATCTGTTGATTTTCCATTTAAGAGTTCAATACTTATCCTGAGTTTGATTGGAGGAATTTCAGAATTTGGTTTGAATTTCGCGTTATTTGATTTTGGATTTTATCTATTCTTTAATTAATTTGTTATTGTGTGTATGCAGTGTCCCAATTGGAGAAGAAGAAAGGGGGAGATCAGATGAGTGGGAATGGGTGTGATAGATACTACCCATTTTTGTAAATGGGTCGGATAAGGTAAATGGATTGAAATAATATCCATTTTTTCTTCCAGTCAAAGATTGCCACGTGGGCCAATTAAAAATTCCTATCGTTTGCTCAATGGTTTATAAATACCCTCCGTCCATCTATCCGTTCAAAAAAACACACTCCATCAATTCTGCCGTTAGTCGCGGGGGTATTTTTGTTAATAGAATTAACTTCGTGTGTTTTTTTGGACGGATAGATGGACGGAATGTATTTTTTTGAACGGATAGATGGACGGAGGGTATTTATAAACCATTTAGCAAACGATAGGGATAGTTTTGGCCCTTTTCCGTTTACAAAAAGGTTTATATACATAGGGGTCGACTAGGTCGTAGACATGTCATACCCAAAACTATATACAGGATAATGTTGCAAAACCTCTAAGTAGGCATAACTATAATATATACAAGTCGGGACGGGGCTCTCAACGTCCTCATAAAACAACCTAACACATTTAGAACCCTGACTTGGTAATATTCCAAGAAGAGGTGGAACTCACCAACCAAAAACTGACACTTGGAGGAAGTCTACAGTAGAGGGTCCTTTCCTCGTCCTATATAAGAACCTCGATCAAACACACTTCGAAGCGGAACCTTCATATCCTTATCGGTTACCTTCCTCCTCTTGGCCCGACTACTATCCTCTTCCTCTGCATATCCCATAACATACAATGGCGAACCTTGATTGACGGACTCCCAAGACTGTGGACTATCTGGAACCTCAGAAGAGTTGGTGTCCGCAAATGCCTTGACATAGTTTTGCGCCTGAGGGAAACCCGGCTGTGCCAATCCATGCACTACTCCCCTCATACTCTGATCAACGGGCTGTGATAATGAAACTAAGAGCCTTGGCAAGGTCGGAACTCCTCTCACCCCATCTGCTTCCAGAGTGGTTGAAACAGCTCGAATGGATGACTCATATGGACCCTCGGATGGATCCTCCTCAATAGAAACCATGATCTTTGATGGGTCTGACTCCATAGTATAACTTATATCTCTTTCTAACACCTTCGTAGTCTTCTGACCCGTGCTAGCGACTGTAGTCTTCGGAGGCATCATTGAAAACGTAACACATCTTTAGGAACATGAATGCTTATATCGCACGATCTAAGATAAGAAGAGAGGATAACATCCTATATGTCCTGTAGCCACCTGTCTATAAGTGTGGTGCACAACACACCCATAAATAAGACTCTACTAGACACGGTCTACAGACAACCCGAGGACAAAACTGCTCTGATACCACTTTTTGTCACGACCCAAACCGATGAGCCGCGACGGGTGCCCGAGTCCTACCTGTCAAACACCCTTAAGCATGTGTCTTAAATGTAAACCTGAATAACATCTGCTGAATTACGAGAACAATGTACATGAAGGAAATCTGCCCAAAAAGGCATACATACATATACGTGAAACAAACGTAGGGCGAGCCGACAAGGCTGCTAAACTATATAACTCAGAATTGGAAGCCAGTAAGGCCACATACTATCTAACTAGACATACTGTCTACAGACCTCTAATAAAAATATAACTGTACATAGACGGGACTGAGCCACGTCATACCCATATATATATATATATATATATATATATATATATATATATATATATATATATATATATATATATATATATATATATATATATACAACATATCGTACCAAAATCAAAAGTAGCTCCGGATCAAGTGGAGCATGGTGTCTCTCGCTGATCAAGGATCCTAAGAAGGGGGACCGTCAGCTTGCCTACCTGCACCTGCGGGCATGAAACGCAGGCCCCGTGAAATAGGGCGTCAGTACGAAAAATGTACTGAGTATGTAAGGCATGAAAATCAGTACGTAAATGACATAGATGAAACATGGAATAAAGAAATCCATCTGTAAATCTGAAGAACTTTGTAAATTCTGAAGCATTTATAATGTCATGCACATGTGTACAAATGTCGTGTCATGCATAGGTATGGGTGTACATAATATCATCAAGCCACTGAGGGCATCCCATCATATCATCTCGGCCACTGTGGGCAACATCATCAACATATACCAACTCATCAGGTGGTGGTGCTTATATAACGCCGTAACCTTTTTTCTATATCCCATATACACAAATGTATATATATAAATATGTGTATATAACGCCGTCTGGTCATGGGTCAATGTATATGCATAAATGAATAAAATGCATGGAAATATATTAAAAATCTCAATATTCTTTTCGGATAAACTTTATCAACTGCGTATCATTTTGAGACCCATGAACAGAAGATATAATAATATACCACACGGGGAATCAAGAACACAGAGACCCCTAGTACTTCTATGAATAGAGTCGTTTATGAAAATTGTGTATTTGCTCATTTCTTCTGTATAATTGGACCATGCCAAAAAGAAGGAAGGGGTAGCCTTAACATACCTGGTGTAAGGAAAACTCCGTATAATATTCTTGGCGAAGATTGCACCGTACTCTTTTGTAACCGCAAAATTTTGATGAAATTACGCTTTGTTCCTTGAATTATTTGAACGAAATGAAACTCCTGCTACTGTGAAATATTTTGAACGAAAAAAATGAAGCTTCTGCTTCTGTAAAATATTTTGAACGAAAAAAAATGAAGCTTTGTTCTCTGAAGTATTAGAAAGAATGGAACATGTCTTCTTGGTTTATAATCCTTAACGTTTTTTTTTTTGCTTCTTGAAATTCTTGAACTAAGAATGAATGATATATGAATAATGGCTAATCAACGTTCTGAGCCTTTTGTCCAAAATGGAAAATGAGATAAGACTCTTAACAAGTCTTATTTTGGTTAACCTGCAATTTAATCCTTAGGTAGCTATATGGCATAAATGAATAAGAGTCATTCTTAGCCTTGTGGAATTTGTGCCACGTTTTTGCAGTGTAATTTTGTTAATTTTTATCCACTTATTAGCTAATTGGGTAATATTCCGTTACCCGGTAATTAACTAATTACCCGCATAATTTAAAAATTGCCACAATTACTTACAGTTCTACTTATTTTTAATATACTTTATACATTATACTACCGTGGTCATATGGTACCTTGCATGGTACTAGTTCATAATTATCGGGTATTATCGCTCGACCCATATTTTATCCCAAATTGGCCATTTTCGACGAAACTCGTTTTCTTTAATTCGTGTACCCCTTTAACCTTCATAACACTTATTTTTCGCTTGTTATAAATAGCGTAAATACGTTAATGTCAAGATGATCTCATCCCCGAGTCTACGTCAATTAACTGAAGACAAAACTTTTAACGTACGAAAACACGAGATGTAACACCAAGGGTCGATGGGAAGCTAAAAACCATGGCGAGTTCTCTTGTTCACATATTTATGTTTCATAGTGAAATACTTATTTTATCATTATGCAGACCTCGGAGACGCCGTTGCTATGCGGCCGCCCCCGCCCGGTGAAGAAGAAATCCCAAAGCCTACCAAGGAAAAGAAGAGAAAAATGGGGTCGCCTGCAAATTCCCCGAAGCCAAAGAAAAGCAGGGCTCGAAAGCCTAAGGCCGATTCCATGGCCTTGTCTCTAGAAACGGCCCAGCGCCTTTGGGATGAGGATGAAGAGGGAGAAGATGATGATTGCCTGTTGGTATCTCGGAAAAGAGGAAGCACTGACGCTTCGAAGGCTGCTGAACCGATGGCGGCAGATGCAGTTCAATCTCAAATCGAAGAAATTTCGGAGGGGAGCTCGAGCAAAGTCCCCGAGCCATCAGGAGAAAAAAGTGCATCTCGCCCCAGGGGACACTTGGTGGGTGAGATCGAAGAGCCTAATTCCGAGGCCCTTCAAAGACATGATAATATCCCAAGTGAATCTCTTGGGATAATCAATGTAGATGATTCACCGCCGGGTCCCGGTGTTCTCCGAAGGGCAATTTCAAGATACCCGGGCCATGAGGACTCCTGATGTGGGAACGACCCATGAAGGGAGTGACATTTTTCGAGAGTGTCTTGCAGGGATTGAGGATGGTCTCGATCCTGACACCTCATTTATTTTTGATGATGCCCAAATGCTTCTCAAACAAGTAAGTTTTCGTCTTCACAATTATGCTCGAGTTTAATTCTCATCTTTCCAAGTCTAACTCCTTTTCTTTGCGTGAAGGTTGTGGTGCTTCATCGGCAAGCATTTTCCAAATCTCTAGCCGAGCTAGCCCGGTGTGAAGCCGAACTCAAGAAGCTGATGGAAGAGAGGGACGGCCTTAAGCACCTCTACGTACAGAAAGAAGAGGAGATCAGGGATCTCCGAGTCGAGTTGGCGAAGGCTCGTCATGAACAGACCGAGCTTATTGAAAAGGTAATTTGGCCTTTGAGGGTCCTTTATGCATTTATTTGATATAGCGACTAACACTTAAACTTTGCAGGCCCAGCAGAAGGGCGAGCTGGCGGAGCAGCTCCGAGAAGAGTTCAAGATGAAATAGGCCGAGACCTAGGGGTAGAAACAACACATGGACCGTCTCGCTTCAGAGAAAGATATACTCCGGGAATAGTTTACTTTAATCGAATGCCAGCTTCAAATGCAAAAGAGGAAAGCTTGGCTCGAAGCCGCAAAATCGAGGAGCTCGAGGCTAAATCAGTCGTTGAGCTTGCGAAGGCCAAATCTGAGGCAGAGGCATTCGTGTCCTCGTACCGAGCTGATGTCGAAGCTGCTAATACTCGGGCATAGGAGATCTCCATTGCGGCTAAAGTTAAGTTATCATGTGATCTTGATCATGCCAGGAGGCAGTCCTGGAGAGAAACTCTCGAGGAGGTGCACGCTCGTGGCTTCGACCTCTCGGCTGATATTGAAAAAGAAAAAACTTAGGAGGAAGAGGCTGCCGCTTTGCTCTCTGATGGTGAGGATTCCGTTAGTGGATCCGAGAGCGGAAGAGATGAGGACGAAGTTCCCGAGGAGGAAGTTCCCAAAGACGCGGCTCTTGAGGATGCAGCTCCCGAACATGTAGCTCCCGAGGCTATGGCCCCGAAGTAGATTAGGTTCTTTTGTTTTGTTTTTGTGTAAGGCCTTTCGTGGGCATTCTAAATACCCTTTTATAAATATAAAGAATTTTCTTTGCTCCATCTCCGATTTGTATTGAATTCTGCTTTGACTTTACTTTGTGGAAAATTTTAATAACTTCAATGATCAAGCGAATGTCGGCTCGGATTCTGAATAGTACAAACCCTTAGGTTTTTTAATAATCAATGGGCGATCTTCGAACTTATAACAGAATACCTCTTAAGCTTTTTGTTAATCCTCGAGCTATGCCTTGGTTAATTTGATGCGAGCTCGGGACTCTTAAGTCCGAGTTGAGTGAGAGCGAGGTCTCGAACTCTATATGTTTTGGCCCTTAGGCCTTTTTATATCGGCCCTTAGGCTCTTTTAGGTTGGCCCTTAGGCTCTTTAAGTTGGGCCAATTTGGCCTCTAAAGCGGCTATAATTTTTCCCTCTTTTCGGCTAAAAGACTTAGTGAAAATTTTTCTATGCCTTAGCATGTGTTTTTTGTACCCTTTGGGTTTTTCGAAGGTTTGACCGATCGGAACCTTATTTGTAATTCATTTGTATAACGATAATTGAATTTGTCACAATCCCAGTTCACCCTCCATGAACATGTCGTGATGGCACCTAGTTCCTACAACTAGGTAAGCCTAACAGTGCAGAATAACAAATTAACATTTGCGGAATAATTGATTAAAACTGAACATACGGAAATAACATCTGTATATAAGGCCACTCGGCCTATACAACTCAAAAATATGCAGAAGTCTACAACTAAATCCCAAAACCCGGAAACTCACGGGAGACACAGGCTAATAGAATGTAGTAAACTGCTCTACACCAGAATGTCTAAACAACATGAACGGAAAGAAAAGGAACTATCTGCTAAAGCCGGAATAGAGTAGAGACTCCTGGTCTGCGGACATAGCAGATATACCTCAAGTCTCAGCTAGGACTCTCCACCACGAGGATGATACGCCTGGGAGGAAGTACCTGGATCTGCACATGAAAAACATGCGCAGAAGAAGCATGAGTACACCACAGCGGTACTCAGTAAGTGCCAAGCCTAACCCCGGTTGGGTAGTGACGAGGAATGTCAGGGCCCTACTGAGATAACATAATAAATAGTAAGATAACAGAAACAGTTTAAATAAAGTCCGCAGCGAGAATCTAAACCAAATAAATAAGGAAGAACAGTAGTAGAAAGCAAAGGTAACAATACAAGGAATACTGCTCTCAACAAGGAATAATAGTCGGGGATCTCTTGGTATCCCGAGGATCTCTTTGTATCCTCATCATATGCAGGATCTCTTGGTATCCTCATCACATACACTGGGGATCTCTTGGTATCCCGAGGATCTCTTGGTATCCTCATCATATACACTTGGGATCTCTTGGTATCCCGAGGATCTCTTGGTATCCTCATCGTATACACTGGGGATCTCTTGGTATCCCGAGGATCTCTTGGTATCCTCAATAAGCAAGTCGGGGATCTCTTGGTATCCCGAGGATCGCTTGGTATCCTCAGTAAGAAATCGGGGATCTCTTGGTATCCCAATATATATAGAATCACATGTGCCAGGGATCTCTTGGTATCCCGCACCCTCAGTCCAGAATACCTCAAGTACAGGGGAATCTCCAGGGAGGCCGTCCCGTAGTCCCAAATTAAACACTCAACAATAACAATTCATAAATCTCAGAACAATGCTAAAAAAAATCAGGACAAGAAGTAGTAAATTATAGCCTAACATGCTTCACAGAGTATAAATAGCACAGCTAAAACAAATAAGCAAGTAAGCCAGGTAAACATGAGTCTCTAAGCTAGCACAGGTATAAACTTACAGTTAAAATGAACAAGTAAACAAGAAATCTCAATTTAAATACTTCAAGTAGAAACGGGTTTACAATAATTAGCTCAAGTACGCGCTCGTCACCTCACGTACGAGGCATTTCAAATATTCAAAGATCATATCCTAAGGGGAAAAGGTCCCCCACACAAGGTTAGACAAGCCACTTACCTCGAACAAGTGCAAGTCAACCTGAAACCACGCTCTTGCCACGAGTATCTGACTCCAAATGGCTCAAATCTATTCAATTAAATTGCATATTGTAAATAATAATTCAAGTAATTGATTCTAAAATTAAATTCTAAGCTAATACGCGAAATTGGGTAAAATGACCAAAATGCCCCTCGGGCCCGCGTCTCAAAATCGGATAAGTTTTACATTTTCAGAACCCTCGTACTCTCACGAGTCTACCCATATAAAAATCTCTCAAGTCGGAGGTCAAATACCCACTCAAAACTCAACAATTTAGTCTAAGGATTTTGACCCATTTTTCATTCAAAAATGCGAAAATACGAAGGAAATCATGATTAGATTAGTAGGTATTAAGTATAAGAGAGTAGAGAATCGTTACCCAATCGTTGCTCGCGAAAATCCCTCAAAATTTCTCCCAAAACCGAGCTCTAGAAGTCAAAAATGGAAAATGGGAACGAAGTCCCATTTTCAGAACTTAAGATCTCTGCCCAGGCCTTTTTTTTCGCTTCTGCGGAAAATTTTCCGCTTCCGCGGAAAATTTCGCTTTCGTGGATATTTTTTGCTTCTGCGGTACCGCTTCCGCGGCAAAATTTCCGCTTTTGCGGTCCCGCTTCCGCAGCAAATTTCCGCTTCTGCGGTTATGACAGCAACCAGCACTTTCTCGACACGGAAATGAGCATAATTCCCTCATACAATGTCCAATTCGACGATTCTTTTTGATATGGCTCCGAAATTACGATACAGACCTAATGGTTCAATAAAAACTTAATTTGGAGCTCATTTACTTAATATTGTGCCCCTTTATGTCCAAAGATACGGCGTTGAAACATCAAATAAGAGCGCAATACAACCCGAAACACACCCGAGGCCCCCGGGACCTCAACCAAAAGCACCAACGCATCTTAAAACATTATTCAAACTTGTTCCAATCCTCAAAACACCTCAAACAACACCAAAACCATCAAATTACATCGAATTCAAGCCTAAGTTCTTCTAAAACTTCCAAAACACGCATTCGATCGAAAAACCAACCAAACCACGTCCGAATGATCTGAAATTTTGCACACATATCCCAAATCACCTAAAGAAGCTACAACAACTCTCGAAATTCTATTCCTACTCCCGGATCAAAATCTCACCTATCAACCGGAAATCGCCAAAATACTAACTTCGCCAATTCAAGCCTAATTCTACACCGGACCTCCAAAACTACTTCCGATCACATTCCTAAGTCACAAATCACCTCCCGGAGCTAACGGAACCATCGGATTTCCATTCCAAGGCCGTCTTCACACTGTTCCGACTACGGACCACTTTCGAATACTTAAGCTCTCATTTAGGGACTAAGTGTCCCAAAACTCTCTGAAACTTGACACCGAACATCCCGGCAAACCAAAATAGCGGAAATGAACTTAGGGGAAACAATTAATAGGGGATCGGGGCGTAAATTTCAAAAACGACCGGCCGGGTCGTTACAGAATTCCTCTTGAGGCTTTTTCGAAGGCAGATGTTATCGAAGCCTTTAAATTATTCGAGGGCTGATTTTATTGAATTCCTTTATCATTTGCTTTTGCCGAGGGTAGCATGATTTAACCGGTTTTTCAAAGTGTTTGAAGGACTTTAATTTATGGTGGAAGTCGACGTCTCCGAGCCGCATTATTTTGGCTGTAGCCTTTTATATGACCGTAGTCTTTAATATGGCCGTAGCCTTTAATGTGGCCGTAGCCTTCGGGTATGTCTCTTGGAATTGTTTTCCGATAACCTTTCGAACTTGTTCGGAAGGTTAGTTCCCAAGTATGATGGTCTTGGCCTTTATATCGAGGGGATGCCTCTTCTAGGTCTTATGAATTCGAGTTTTTGATGAATCCGACGTGTTGCCTGTCGATGACAGTTGTGAGCACGTGATTTTTGCCACGCTTAAAATTACTCCTATAGAATTCGTTAGAATTAGAATTTTTCTTTTCATATTTGAATTAATTGCATAATTTTGTGTTTTGTTTGCATTTTTATGTGCATTTTTAATTGTCATAAAAAATAAAAATTACAAAATAGCATACTTGCATGTAAGACCTAATCTTAGATTTTTAAACTTATTTGAAAATAAGAGAAAAATAACAAAAATAGTCCTTTTGCATTTTGTTCCTTTAATTTTACTTTTTGTCTTAAAATTAGAATCTAGTTAATTTTAGGAAATTTAATTAGTCTCGTTTAGAATTAAAATCGAGTTTTGGCTATTTTTAATTTTGCTATTCAAAAAAATTAAATAATAATAATAATAATAAGTAAATAAAAAACAAAAAGAAAAGAAGAAAAACAAATAAAAGGAATTGAAAATGAAATAAAGAAGTAGCAGGCCGGTTGGCTTTGGGCTGTCTCTCAATCAGCCCAAATCAAAATCCCTAAAGGCCCATGTCAAATTGGCCCAAACCCAAATCACCCGGTCCATCCCTTTTAATCCGAAACGACGCCGTTTGGCATTAATCAATCCAGACCGTCCATCCTCTTTAATCCAACGGCCCCCAATTGATCCAGATTTTACATAAAAGTGTCCAAATATTTCCCAAACCCTAGAGACAGAACCCATTCCAATGTCCAGGGGCACGATGTCGAAAGTTGCCGGGACTTGAAAAGAGAGATAGAAAGAATGATTCAGGAAGGGATAATTGCAGTCCAGGACAGTGCCACCCAGAACATTGCACAGAAGCCTTTACCTGCACATGATGATGCACATTTTATGTGGAAGATCCATGGTGACAGGGAGTATGAGAACCCTCTCGAAAACTTGTTGAATGAAGTCAAAAATATTGAAATTAGTGAAGATAAACTCAGTGGTTAAGATGTCATGCTTGGTAATTGGGAAGACGCTCCATTTCTTGGTCAGCCGGAGTGGAGTTTTGGTGGTTTATTTTGTTGTCATTTCTATTGTCCGGGTTATTTCAGAGTTGTAATCCTGATATTGTCTTGTGACTCAAACCCTTCTATCTTTTCACCTTGCCTTGTTTGTTTAGACGTAATAGCTTGTTTAGTGCTGTCTAGGTTTGTCTGCTTGTTCTGTTGTTTAAACCCTTTCACCGTCAGTCTAATGCAATTCTCTGTTTCCTGCCATTGCTAGTCATTTTGTTTAGTTTTCTTTTCCTTTTACAATTCTTTTCATGCTGGTTCTGGTGACATGACATGCACGCATAATTCTCAGCCTGGTGTTGAAAAGTCAGTTTCGTAATGAAGCAATGAAACAATGTTGAAGATGTAAGTACATTCGAGGGAAATAAGTAAGGGAATTTTGAGATCACTTCGAGCCCAAATTGTGTGAAACTGGGGCAGACGGAACATAAAGAAATACTGTTGAAATGCATCCTGCCACATCAGTTTGAAGCCAAAGGCAAGTTTGCCCCAAGTCTACAGGGGTCATTCGTGGTACCGAGATTGTTGTCCAATGGTGCTGGGTATTTGACAAATGTAGAAGGCAAATGTGTAGATATGGTTAGTAATTCTGGTGCAATCAAAAGATGTTACGTATGTTTTCCTCATGTTTGTTTAATTGTGTAGTTTGTACTTGGCATGTTTTGGAGATTGGAATGACGAAGGCATTTTGTTCTGCTATCCAAACACTTTATCCTTTGTTACCCCTTTGAGCCTCGGTTATTTTCTTGCATACCCCTCTTTCGGAATCAATAATAAGACTCGTAAGCCCGAGCGGGGAAAGTAAGTGGAGAAATAAGAGAAAAACAGTGAAAAAGAAAAAAGAAGAGAAAAGAAAAAGAAAAGAAAAGAAAAAGAGGAGAAAAGAAGAGAAAAGGAAAAAAAAGAAGAGAAAAGAAAAAGCAAAGAAAAGAAAAGAGAAGGAAAAGAAAAGCAATGAAAAGAAAGAAAAGAAAAGTGGAAGAAAGGAAAGATCGCAACAACGAAGTAATTTTATGACATGAACTACGTTTGACTTGATTCCAAAAGGATACGTAGGCAGCCTCTCTCTGAGATTCAGTCACACCAAATAAAAATCCAAAAGTCCCCAAGAAAGAAACTGGGGCAGAAGTTGTGGTTGTTGTGAGAAATCTGATTCCGAAAGTTGTAATTTTGAGCCCATGTTGAATTGTTTTGAGCCTTTGATACCCTTTCTTCCTAACCCTGTCCAAAAGCCTGCATTACGGTCCAAAGAAAGACCTTCTGATCAATCTTCGAGAGATGCCGAGTCAAGCGAGTAGAGGTGAACCATATCAGGGGCAACACTCCGGTCCAAACAAGGGAAATGAAGAATGAGAGAGTCTTGATGATAAATGCCCTCACGGGTACCGCAAGGCGATGAAAGCTGAGAGAAAACAAAATGAGAGAGTCTTATTGGTGAAAACCGTCACAGGCACCATAAGGCGATAGCGAGGTGAGAGAAAGAACAAAATGAGAGAGGCTTGATGGTGAAAACCCTTCGGGCACTACAAGTCGAATAAGGATTGTGAATCAGATCGGATAAGTGGAGCATTGAAGCCCAGTTTCACGGCGAAAAGGTACAACAAGAGCTGAACATCAGATTTGCTTAATAGAATAGGCTGCAGGTGCATGTCAAGGTCATTTGAGTCGGTATCCACATCCGATAGGTTTCTACTTTGTAGTTTTCTTGTTAGGAATCATCTCTTTCCATTATCCTTTACTCTGTTCCTATTGTCTTGTTTACTCCCTCTTCCCGAGTCTGTGTGGTCATAACAAGTGAGAAATGACTTCAAAATCTTCCACCAGCTTTCCAATTGAACAAAACGGGATCTGGCCAGCATATCAAATCGTCATAAGTCAGGAAAAAACAGCAGGCACACTGAGTTGGCAACAATCTACATGCTTTGGGATCCTTGTGAAATGCAAGGGCTTGGTATTTGTCAATTCATGAACAACGCAACAAATGAAGGGTTTAGGGTGAACGGATTAAAGGTATTGTCGGTGAAACACGAAAGGTTTGGTACATATCAGATAGAGGGTGTTTGGTGAACGGATCAGAGATATTTTCTGCGTTAAGGGTAACAAAGAAAGTGGTTAGCAAGGTCTCCAAGTGAGAATCAGTTATCAAGGCGAGTGCAGGAACAATAAACTTCAAGGCCGAGGCCAGTGGTTAAGTCAAGAAAGAACATCATGTACACGAAGTGGGGGCAATAGACGTGCTTTGGGATTCATATGAGACATAAGGGTTGGGGGGATGCCAGTTCATGCAATGCAACGAATAGAGGATATCGGGCCGCCCTCGAAGTTCAAGGCCACAAACTAACCACCACATTTTAAACTCACAAGTTTTCTTTGTTAAAACAGGAACAAAGCAGTGCAAGAAAGTTGGTTCAACAATAAGGGAAAAAAAGAAAAGAAAGAAAAAGAAAAGGAAGAAGAGGAGAGCAGACAAAAGGGAAGTTTCTCAAATCTTCGCCCTTGCCTGTCTTGCTAGCGTGCATAAAATGCTGCCATTGCTTTTCACATTTTCTCCTAGGATCAAAATCTTAGTCTGATGAATTTTTCTCCTAAGATAGAAAACTTAGTTTGATGAACTTTCTCCTAGGACAGAAATCTTAGTCTGATGAATCTTTCTCCTAAGATACCAAAAGAGACCTAGTCTGATGAACTTTCTCCTAGGATCTAAATCTTAGTCTGAGGAATCTTTCTCCTAAGATAGAAAACCTAGACTGATGAACTTTCTCCTAGGATCAAAATCTTAGTCGGATGAAACTTTCTCCTAAGATAACAAGATAACAAAAGACCTAGTATGATGAATTTTCTCCTAGGATCTAAATCTTAGTCTGATGAATTGTTCTCCTAAGATAGAAGACCTAGTCTGATGAACTTTTTCTTAGGATCAAAATCTTAGTCTGATGAAACTTTCTCCTAAGATAGCAAGATAACAAAAAGACCTAGTCTGATGAATTTTCTCCTAGGATCTAAATCTTAGTCTGATGAATCTTTCTCCTAAGATAGAAAACCTAGTCTGATAAACTTTCTCCTAGGATCAAAATCTTAGTCTGATGAATTGTTCTCCTAAGATAGAAAACCAAGTCTGATGGACTTTCTCCTAGGATCAAAATCTTAGTCTGATGAATCTGTCTCCTAAGATAG
Source organism: Nicotiana attenuata (assembly GCF_001879085.1). NCBI lineage: Eukaryota > Viridiplantae > Streptophyta > Magnoliopsida > Solanales > Solanaceae > Nicotiana > Nicotiana attenuata. Next base: position 17,496,069 of record NC_032000.1, on the reverse strand, counting down.
AAGACCTAGTCTGATGAATTTGCTAGTCAAATGTCCTTGGTTTTACTCACAGGAGACGTACATTCCAATCAAGTCTTTAGTTTTATTCTCATCATTGCATCAATAGCTTAGGTGATCTATACTTTGTGAAAAACTCACAAATTGTCACACGACCCAATTTCCAAATCCGGTCGTGATGGCGCCTCTCGTGAAGACAAGGCCAGCCAACTAACCCAAATCGTCTCTTTAACATTTATTAAACATAAACGAACATGTGAATATAGCTTAACGACAACAATAACCAGTATGTACAACCCAACACGACCCGACCGGGGTGTCACAAGTCACGAGCAGCTAAAGAAACCTGAACACAACTACAGGGCCAATAATAATATATAAAGAAAAATTCTGGAAAAAAAAATCAAAAGACAACATCCGGTGCCGCGAACGCTGGCGGTCACCTTGCTCAGCTACAAAAGCCCTACCTTCAGTCAGCTAATAACCCGCTACTGGGTGAACAATACCTGCAACTGCACGCGAGGTGCAGGGAGTAAAGTGAGTACTTCCAACTCAGTGAGTAATAAGAGTAAATAATAACTGAGAGGCAAGAAATCACGTAAGAGCACTCCATCATGCTATATAGGACAGTACAACTCTTCGAGAAAACAGTAAAACCGTGAAAATCCTTTAGAAAATATCTGGCTCAGTTTAAAACCTCTTTTGAAAACATCTTTTTCCAACAGTCAAGCAAATGAAGCGTATCAGATAGTGCAAGTCCGCACATAAGTCAGCCCTTCGGGCACAGCACTCCATCAACAAATAACACCAGGGTATCTGGTAAACAGTACAAGATGTAGCGTAGATGCCCATGATATGAGAGTGCTGAATGTCATGACACGTAGTACAAACAGGAACCAATGCATGAATGCAATGCAATGCACATGACCGGTACACTCAGGTACCCACTGCGGCGTGCAGCCCGAGCCATCCATATATTTTACGTCGACGGCGCTCACTGGGGGTGTGTACAGACTCCAGAGGGGCTCCTACAGCCTAAGCGCAATATCAAGCCATCTCGTGGCATCAATTAACTCCTGGTCAGTCATTGTTACCTGACCAATTTACATCATACAGTGTCATTGTTAGCACTGTTTCAAGTCACATCATACAGTGTCATTATTACCACTGTTTCAAGTCACATCATACAGTGTCATTGTTACCACTGTTTCAAGTCACATCATACAGTGTCATTGTTACCACTGTTTCAAATCATTGCTGCGGCGCGCAGCCCGATCCATGCTCAGTCCAGAAATGCACATAAGCCACTTGGGCAATATTAAAATAATGGTTCCCAACTCAAAACATCAATAAATATTGTTAAGTT
>NC_032000.1:17493249-17494014 GCF_001879085.1 Nicotiana attenuata | reverse complement strand
GACCAAGTCACAATCCCCAACGGTGCTCTACCCCACGCTCATATCCGGCGTGCAAGTCACCTCAATACAGCACTATGATGTGCAAATCCGGGGTTTCAAACCCTCAGGATATCATTTACAAGTATTACTCACCTCGAACCGGTGAAATCTCTAGCTTGCGACGCCTTTGCCCCTCAAATCGGCCCCCACGCGCGTCGAATCTAATCAAAAATCATAGCGAATACATCACAATATGCTAAGGGAACAATACCCAATTGAAAACAATCGAAAAATAGCGAAAATCTTGAAATTAGCAAAACCCGAGCCCCGGGCTCACTTCTCGAAAAATCAGAAAATTCACGTCAATGGATTCCTCATCTCGCCACGAGTCTATACATATCAAATTTACCAAAGTCCGTGCTCAAATGCTCTCTCAAATCCCAATTTTCCTTTCTCTTAAGTTCAAGCCCTAACCCCCATTTTGACCTCTAATTCCTTGATTTTTCACCCTTAATTCATGTAATAACACCTTAGAGTTATGTTTTAGGCTCAGAATTCCTTACCTCAATGAAGTCCCTTGATTCCCTCTCCAAAATCGCACAAAAACCTCCAAGTCTGAAGTGAAAGTGTTGAGTTATTTCTAAAATTCGCGAAGATGGAATTAATAACCTCTGAACAGCATTTTTCGCTTCTGCGATAACTTTGTCGCTTCTGCGACACCACTTTTAGCGGTTCTTATTCCGCTTCTGCGGTTCCTTCAATCTTGCCCAGGACCGCTTACTGCGG
>NC_032000.1:17489193-17493224 GCF_001879085.1 Nicotiana attenuata | reverse complement strand
TCCATCACTCGCCATAAGCGAGACCGCTTCTGCCGGTTTCGCAATGTCCGCTTTTTGCCGGAAACTCCCCAAGGCTCTTCCTTTGCTTCTGCGGCTATCCCCCTTCGCTTCTGCGTAACCGCTTCTGCGGTCCATTTCCGCAAAAGCGGAAATACCAGATATCAGATCCTTCAGCAGTCTTTAACTCCAATTTCAAATCCCGTTAGCCATCCGAAATTACCCCGAGGCCCCGGGAACCTCAACCAAAACACCAAACTCCTAAAACATCATTCAACTTGTTCCAATTATCAAACACCTCACAACAACTCAAACCATCGAAATTACATCGAATTCGAGCCTAAGTTCTTCAAAAAACTTCCGAATGTAACTTCCGGTCAAAAACCCGACCAAACGACGTCCGAGATGACCTGAAATTTTGTGGCACACATCACAAATCACATAGAAGCTACTGACTCTCTGGAAATTTCCATTCCGACCCTCGATCAAAATCTCACCTATCAACCGGAATTCGCCAAAATTCATCTTCGCCAATTCAAGCCTAATTGTACACCCGGACCCTCAAAATCAATTCCGATCGCACTCCCTAATTCACAAATCATCCCCGAAGCTAACCGAATCACCGGAAATCACATCCGAGCCCTATAACCCATAAGTCACATCCGTTGACTTTTTCATCTTAAAGCTTTCCTTAAAGAGACTAAGTCTCATTTCTTATAGAACCAATCCAAATCAACTCCAAGCACACCACATACCGATAACGAAACATAAAAGAAAGCATAAACGGGGAAAACGGAGCAGTAACACATGAGATGACGGGTCGGGTCATCACATCTCCCAACTTAAACAAACGCTCGTCTCGAGCGTACCAGATTGCCCTAGAAGCCAAAATAGCTGAATGACCTTACCAAACAATATACCCGGGGTGATCCCATGTCACCCCATCTCGCATAGGTCCGATAACACGATATAGCTGAAATTTCACAGTCCATCAAAACCATAAACGCGTAGGACCACATTGCACTTTTCGAAATCATACACAAGATCAGATCCTCACATCTATACTCAGAATAAGCCCGACCAGCTGAAATAACCATACCTGCAACCTCAGGTGGAATCATATGATATACCACATAATCTAAACACTCGAAACGATAGTCTCTATTCACAGCAGTTGCCCACATACCCAAAACGTAGAAACCTCTTATTAGCTAAAGTCTTATTCCCACACTTTCATATACTGCCAACAACAAATGAACACGCGATAAACCCGTAACCATTCTATCAACCTTCATGAAGCCACTTCCCTTTGACATAATATCACAAACAGATTTCCGGGCCATACCTTGATATTATCTCCTACACAAGCTGCACTCAATTCTGTTTCGTATTCATATAATGACTCTAACGATCACCTCGAATCCAACACCACTCTGTGATATATACCTCATAACAGGCCTAAGCCAACTGCATAATACGCGTACCAACAAGGAACGACCTGAATATACTCAAATCATGAAAATGACTCAGACGAAAGAGCTGTACCTCAAGCTCTCCACATACCCATTACAACACAAGGCTGAGACCCGTCTCCTCAAGATTCCTGCGAATCTAAGTCCGCTACCTTTACTTTCCAGATACCGATACATAGAATCCCATAATTAACATAAAAATACCACAAGTCTTGACCTTTTCTAATGAAAACACTGTCTCTGGTCACATACACAACCTTAAAACACCTGAGTGCTACATGTAGAATCTTGAACACATTAAAACCATTCTCAAGAGTCATCCACTCTTATACAAACTGCAAATTACCTGACTTAACGAACAGAACCACTCGTGCCTTATTAGCACTCTGACACCACAGGATGTGATCTCATTCCAGTACAAACAAACATCTTCCTTCTCTATACACTGAGCATCCTTTATCAACAACAGCTCAAGACATCCTATTATTTCCTCACATCTACGAAGCACCATATAACCTTTGTCAAAATTTTGCTTCACTCGTGCCATCCTCGGCTCAATTCCTGCAACCAAGACTGATCCACCAGCATACCTCGATACGGAACCAGCATAGTGCATAACCGTGCAATCAGCTAATCAATAGCGACCTCCCCAACTTGGCTCGAAGCCATATATCAAGACACACTTAACAACTCATATCACTTTTACTCTAATGATGCCACAATATCATAGTGAGATTAAACTCAAATCATCTACAAGCTTGTGAAAACACAGATTGTCTAGTACTGAAATCCTCTGCAAACCTCGCATTCATCCCCACATCAACTGAGTCCACTCTGTTAAGCGACCCAAATTCTCAGATTTCAACACATACCCTTCAATTACACAGGATATTTTCTAACATACACATAAGGATCATACCACTCAAGAATACTCCGCAGGAGATAACCCACCTGCTTTGCCCCAATTTAGTATTGCAGCACACTTTCCACCGTCATACACATAACACAGCCAATTTAGTCTTCCTGAGTCTGAACTCGTACCGCCACATGTATTGCACTTTACTTTCCAACTAGGAGACACGGAATATTTTTCACGCGCCCATAATTCGTGCTACACATCCAATCACAATAGGAATCGAACACTTAACAGTTCATCCATTACTCAGCAGACCTCTTTGTCACTACCAAGATCACATAGATACATCTCGCAGTACTAACATACTCCTCACATGGATATCCAACCGCCATTCCGGCTAATAAGGACAATACCGAACATATGAGTTCAAAACATTTGCTCACACAATCAGCACCTCGGTGCTCAAGCCATAGGCAAAGATCCGGCCTCAAGTCCTCCAGACTGGCCCGATATACTCACAATGATTACCTCTCGCCCCTCGATCGGGGAATCACAAGCCATCAAGGCACATATAATACTGTGCGCTCATGTGCGCATACAGACGTGTAGAAGGAATTTCAAGAGTTATATCTCAAGCTGAATCAAGTATGCACGATAAGAATTCCAAGAATGCGAAGTTTTCCTAAAGGTTCTGCAGCCTCTCGGGGATAAATACAGATGTCTCCGTACCGATCCGCGAGACTCTACTAAACCTGCTCATGACTCGTGAGACCTAGTAACCTAGGCTCTGATACCAACTTGTCACGACCCAATTTCCAAACCCGGTCGTGATGGCGCCTCTCGTGAAGACAAGGCCAGCCAACTAACCCAAATTGTCTCTTTAACATTTATTAAACATAAACGAACAGGTGAATATAGCTTAACGACAACAATAACCAGTATGTACAACCCAACACGACCCGACCGGGGTGTCACAAGTCACGAGCAGCTAAAGAAACCTGAACACAACTACAGGGCCAATAATAATATATAAAGAAAAATTCTGGAAAAAAAAATCAAAAGACAACATCCGGTGCCGCGAACGCTGGCGGTCACCTTACTCAGCTACAATAGCCCTACCTTCAGTCAGCTAATAACCCGCTACCAGGTGAACAATACCTGTAACTGCACGCGAGGTGCAGGGGGTAAAGTGAGTACTTCCAACTCAGTGAGTAATAAGAGTAAATAATAACTGAGAGGCAAGAAATCACGTAAGAGCACTCCATCATGCTATATAGGACAGTACAACTCTTCGAGAAAACAGTAAAACCGTGAAAATCCTTTAGAAAATATCTGGCTCAGTTTAAAACCTCTTTTGAAAACATCATTTTCCAACAGTCAAGCAAATGAACGCATAATCAGATAGTGCAAGTCCGCACATAAGACAGCCCCTCGGGCACAGCACTCCACAAACAGTTAACACCAGGGCGTCTGGTAAACAGTACAAGCAATAGCATGGATGCCAATGATATGAGAGTGCTAAATGTCATGACACGTAGTACAAACAGGAACCAATGCATGAATGCAATGCAATGCATATGACCGCTGCGGCGCGCAGCCCGATCCATTTGTCATCGAGACAAGTTTAGATTTTGGGTCGTGACAAGTTGGTATCAGAGCCTAGGTTACATAGGTCTCACGAGTCATGAGCGGGTTTAGTAGAGTCT
>NC_032000.1:17391528-17488586 GCF_001879085.1 Nicotiana attenuata | reverse complement strand
GAGCTCAAATGCTACCTCAAATCCCAAATTTCCTTCTCTTAAGTTCAAGCCCTAACCCCCATTTTTGACCTCTAATTCCTTGATTTTTCACCCTTAATTCATGTAATAACACCTTAGATTTATGTTTTAGGCTCTGAATTCCTTACCTCAATGAAGTCCCTTGATTCCCTCTCCAAAATCGCACAAAAACCTCCAAGTCCGAAGTGAAAGTGTTGAGTTATTTCTAAAATTCGCGAAGATGGAATTAATAACCTCTGAACAGCATTTTTCGCTTCTGCGATAACTTTGTCGCTTCTGCGACACCGCTTTTGCGGTTCTTATTCCGCTTCTGCGGTTCCTTCAATCTTGCCCAGGACCGCTTCTGCGGTCCACCACTCGCATAAGCGAGACCGCTTCTGCGGTCCGCATGTCCGCTTTTGCAGAAACTCCCCAAGCTCTTCCTTTTGCTTCTGCGGCTATCCCCTTCGCTTCTGCCTAACCGCTTCTGCGGTCCATTTTCGCAGAAGCGGAAATACCAGATATCAGATCCTTCAGCAGTCTTTAACTCCAAATTTCATCCCGTTAGCCATCCGAAATCACCCCGAGGCCCCCGGGACCTCAACCAAAAACACCAAAACATCCTAAAACATCATTCAAACTTGTTCCAATTATCAAAACACCTCAAACAACACTAAAACCATCGAATTACATCGAATTCGAGCCTAAGTTCTTCCAAAAACTTCCGAAATGCACTTCAGGTCAAAAACCCGACCAAACGACGTCCGAATGACCTGAAATTTTGCACACACATCACAAATCACATAATGAAGCTACTGCAATTCTCGGAATTCCATTCCGACCCTCGGATCAAAATCTCACCTATCAACCGGAATTCGCCAAAATTCAAACTTCGCCAATTCAAGCCTAATTCTACACCGGACCTCCAAAATCAATTCCGATCACACTCCTAAGTCACAAATCATCCCCCAAAGCTAACCGAATCACCGGAAATCACATCCGAGCCCTATAACCCATAAGTCACATCCGGTTGACTTTTCCATCTTAAGCCTTCCTTAAAGAGACTAAGTTTCTCATTTCTTATCAGAACCAATCCAAATCAACTCCAGCACACCACATACCGATAACGAAACATGAAGAAGCAATAAATGGGGAAAACAGAGCAGTAACACATGAGACAACGGGTCGGGTCGTCACACAAATCTTCCTAGTGCAAACTGGGGCAAGAAATTTTCTTTGTTTGTTATTTTGTTGTAGTCAGGCGCCCACCTGGAGAACAAAGGAATACATATCATGATTCAGCAGTCAGGCGCCCACCTGGAGAACAAGGGAATACATTTCAAGTTCAGCAATCAGGCGCCCAACTGGAGAACAAGGGAATACATTTCAAGTTCAGCAATCAGGCGCCCACCTGGAGAACAAGGGAATACATTTCAAGTTTAGCAATCAGGCGCCCACCCGGAGAACAAGGGAAGTACAATTTAAATTTTAGCTTTCAAACTTTTAATATTTGATAACATGACGTGCCTAGTCACCAAACTGGGGCAAGAAATTTTCTTTGTTTGTTATTTTGTTGAAGTCAGGCGCCCACCTGGAGAACAAGGGAATACATTTCAAGATTCAGCAGTCAGGCGCCCACCTGGAGAACAAGGGAATACATTTCAAGATCAGCAATCAGGCGCCCACCTGGAGAACAAGGGAATACATTTCAAGCTTAGCAATCAGGCGCCCACCTGGAGAACAAGGGAAGTACAATTCAAATTTTAGCTTTTCAAATCTTTAGTAATATTTGGTAACATAATGCGCCTAGCCACCAAACTGGGGCAGAAAGTTTTCTTTGTTTGCCTATTTTTTTGAAGTCAGGCGCCCACCTGGAGAACAAGGGAATACATTTCAAGTGACGGCAATCAGGAGCCTACCTGGAGAATAAGGGAATACATTTCAAGTGTTAGCAGTCAAGAGCCGCCTGGAGAATGGAAGCATGTATGTCAAATTTCAGCAGTCAAGCATCACTCGGAGAAATGGCAAAACATCTCATATCACAATTCAAGGCAACAACAAAAGAATTCCATTGGGAGAATACGAGTCAATAAGGCAACAAGAACTACAAGAGCAAGGTTGAAGACATAGATAGGACTTTTTGTAATTCATAGATCATAGCTTAGTCTAGCTTCTTTTATTTTGACATGGTGTAATAAGGAGATCAGCAAGCAGCAGCAGCAGCAACAGCAGTGAAATCACAGCTCCTGGTAGTCCCAGCTACCAGACATTCCAGAACTACACTGACCTGATTCCTTTATAGCCAAGGATAAGTAGGCAAACTTTGAAGCAGGGTTTGGTCAGACGGTTTTCAAAAATGCTTCTCCTAGAGTGCCGAGCTGGCAAAAATCCCTCATGTTGCTCATTTATCTTTGCCCGAAAACCCTTCGTGTCTTCGAGCAAAGAGGGGCAGCTGTGAGTACGTGATTTTTGCCACGCTTAAAATTACTCCTATAGAATTCGTTAGAATTAGAATTTTTCTTTTCATATTTGAATTAATTGCATAATTTTGTGTTTTGTTTGCATTTTTATGTGCATTTTTAATTGTCATAAAAAATAAAAATTACAAAATAGCATACTTGCATGTAGGACCTAATCTTAGATTTTTAAACTTATTTGATAATAAGAGAAAAATAACAAAAATAGTCCTTTTGCATTTTGTTCCTTTAATTTCACTTTGTCTTAAAATCAGAATCTAGTTAATTTTAGGAAATTTAATTAGTCTCGTTTAGAATTAAAATCGAGTTTTGGCTATTTTTAATTTTGCAATTCAAAAAATAAAATAAAATAATAATAAGTAAATAAAATACAAAAAGAAAAGAAGAAAAACAAATAAAAGGAATTGAAAATGAAATAAAGAAGTAGCAGGCCGGTTGGCTTTGGTCTATCTCTCAATCAGCCCAAATCAAAATCCCTCAAGACCCAAGTCAAATTGGCCCAAACCCAAATCACCCGGTCCATCCCTTTTAATCCGAAACGACGCCGTTTGGCATTAATCAATCCAGGCCGTCCATCCTCTTTAATCCAACGGCCCCCAATTGATCCAGATTTTACATAAAAGTGTCCAAATATTTCCCAAACCCTAGAGACAGAACCGTCTTCCTCGTACCTCTTCCCCCCGCCGGCTCCGCCCAATTTCGCCGCCGGAAATCGCCCACGGCGGCGGTAAACCTCCAAATGCCTCTAAATTTACACCACCTCCTCTTCTTCACCTCCCCGTACTATATCCGCCATTGATTTCCTTCGAATATGAGCCCATCTCCTCGAATAATCAAAAACACTGGCGCCGCCTCCGCCGCCCACGGCGGCGCCACCACCAAACAACCCCAATTTTACACCATATATTCTCCCCAAGGCCCTCTTCCCAAATCCATAGCCATCTTTGTCCAAATCCTCCTACATCTCCTCGAATTTCAGATCGAAAGTGGACTTCGAAACCCTAATTTTCAAAACTTCGGAGTTCGTCCTATTTTGGACTGTGATAGCCCTTACTCTTGTGTTTCTCATGGAAACACACGATTGAGGACAAGTTTCAGTCCAAATTTTTGCAAGGGTTTGGCCGGGTTCACATTTCAATTAGGTATTTTCCTTTTCTTGTTTTAGTCTTGATTTTTATTTCTGATTCAGATTGTGTTTTGGCAATTTTGATAATTACTTTAGTATTTGGTTTAAATGCATTTGATATAGCTTCTAATTCAGTAGCTTTTTTTCCGTTTATTCTTAGGGTTGATTGCTGTATGTGTTTCATTCTGTTCTAATAATTGTTTTGTAGTTTAATTTTGTTTCATTTTGTTCAATCCTGGGTTGGCAGTTTTAGATTTTAGTTTAATTGTTGTTTCAAATCTGTTTTGGGTACTGTTTGATTTTGGTTTGATTGAATTAGTAATTCTGTTAGTTTAATTAGTTTAGTTTAATTCATTTCAATTTTATCAATAAATTAGGCTTAGGTGATTGGATATAGCTGAATAAAATTTAACTCTTTGATTAGCTATAGTTGACTTTAACTAGGGTAAAAGAGGGTGATGTCTAGTTTGGTATAGGGTTAGTAATTTCAGAGGTATTCAGGGGTATTTTGGGCACTTAAAAATGGGTTAGAATGCTGTAGATTAAAATAGAATTCCCTAGAATCTTCTAAAATAGGGATTTAGCTATAATTTCAGGAACTTAGGGTAATAACTTGGGCCACAAGCCAAAATTTTAGGGATCAATGAACAAAATCTGAAAATAAAAAGGGGGGAAAATGAGTGAATGCATTCTAGAAGCTTCCTCCCCCTTTCTTGCCTATAAAAGGCAGCCTACATGCCTTCATTTGCAAGTTTGGAGAGCCTCTAAAAATTCCCCCCAAAAGTGTTCTACAAGCTTCACAGATCTGAAAGTTTGAATTTCAAATTCCAAAAAAAAAAATCTGAAATTTAGAGTTAGAAAATTCCTCTTAGATCGAAAACCTTCGGAAAATCCAAAAAATATTGTTTTATTGGAGCTTTTGCTCAGATTAGTATCAAATTCCAGCTGTTAATCCGAACTTCTAGCCTAGACAAGCTAAAAATGACCTGAAAATGCATGTGTTTGACTGCTGAAACTTCAGAAGAGTCTTGGGTTTAATTTCGAGTTTGTTCGGGGTTCATTCAAGTTGTTTTGGTTGGTTCATTGGTGTTGTTTGCATTAAAACCTTTCTTGGACTTTTGATATCATTGCTGGGATTACAAGCTTGCTGATTCCTGTTGTTTGACACTGCTGTGTGTGTTTATTGCTGCTGACTCTATCTTCTTCCTTCTATTGTGTTCTATCGACCAGGTACACATCCTGAATTCATTGGAATGTAGATCTCCAGTTTTAAAAGTGAAATGAAGTTGAAGCATCATTTTGTTACAATTTTCATTTGTTGCACTACCTTATTGTATTTTATTACGATTTAACTGGACTGTAACATGACTGTTGGGACTGTATTTGGTTAGTTGGATTGCTTGTCTTCAGTCTATTAGCGCCTTAGTTTAATAGTTTGCTAAACTGAAATTAGCTTTCATACTAGTTGATTAGTTGAAATAGTATCACATCAATTGAAAGAAAAAAGGAATATAATGTGAATTTGAAATTGTCTGTTCGAGTTAATATGGAATTTGGGTAGAGGATGTTAAATTTAGATACACATGAGCTTCAGTCCTAATTTTCATGCATTACTGACTTCGAAACCAAGGGATCAACGTTCAGCATGCTATGTTTGTTTTTGAGTCTGATATTTCAATATAACTGGCAATCTTGTTAGTTTAATCATTGATTTTTTTTAGTTCAAACTAACAATAGGATTAATCTCAGTCAGCTTTGCAAAGCCTGATTTGAGATCAACGTGATTTGGACCCGTGTTTTGTGTCGAGACTTAATAGCTGGGCGGAAACATAACTGGATCTCGAGTCCAACATGCCCCAAACTGGGCCCATGTCGAGGCTCAGTGTCTGTAAACAGCCTTTCAGGGCTGATGGTCTCACCCTGCTTCATGGGCTGATTACAAGGCAACAAAAATCGCTGAAGATCTGAATTATATGAAAGCCATGGATTTAAAGCAAAGTAGTTCTTAAATAATACCAATTAGCTAGGCCTTAGAGACAATCCATAATGGAAAATCGTAGTCCTTTAGGTTGGCTTTAAAATAAACGAGGTGCGCCGCGCCAAACAAAAATCATACATAGCGTGGCCCTCTTAACTGCTTCTATAAAAATATTTAGACCTCGGGGCGTGCCATTTAGCGAATTTCAGGGCCTCCCGCAAAGTTAATAATACGCTAGTTGCTTTAGGCCCGGCATTTAATAATATTACCTTTCTAAACTCGGGTGCACATTTATGTGACCCAAATCTAAATCCCAACGAAGTTGAAATGTGTCAAAAATCATGGGTGCATTTATGTGACGTGGTTCGAGACGTGTTTTAACGATGTTGCAATTCCCTTTATAATAATAAACAAAAGCGATTCAAAGTTAAAAAGCACATAGATTAAAACATGTACTAAAATCAAATAAATAAGCCAAATATGACAGTTGAGCGACCGTGCTAGAACCACGGAACCCGGGAATGCCTAAAACCTTCTCCCGGGTTAACAGAATTCCTTACTCGGATTTCTGGTTCGCGGACTGTTAAGCAGAGTCAATAATTTCCTCGATTCGGGATTCTAAACCGGTGACTTGGGACACCATAAATCTCCCAAGTGGCGACTCTGATTTTTAATAAAATGAATCCCGTTTCGATTGTCCTTTAATTGGAAAAACTCCTTTTATTATACACTTCACGGGGTGTGGTAGCGAAAAAGCAGGTGTGACAACAGTCCCCGAGTATTCGGGGTGTATTTGCATTCTGGCCCTTGAGTCATTTTTCATAGAATTATGAGTATGAAGCTCGTGTAATAATAGACTTATTTGAGACATAAAGTGTTTTGATATAGAAAGAATGCTTCTTTGAATAATAGATACGTGCGTACATGTTTTGCCGTTGGGGCTCGACTATTCTACATGGACACGGTTCATCTGGCCGTTTGGTCCATTACAAAGTTTTCCTATCGAGGCCCTCTTTGGCGTGAAGTATTTTCCTCGAAAATGTAATCTCCGAGGGTGATGCCCCCCAGTATTCGAGGTTGATTGAAAAGAAGCCTTAGATACTGTTGAGTTCTCCTTAGGTAGCACATAGTTGTTGCCTCGTTAAAAACCTCGCCGGTAAAACCCATTTGGTACAAAATCCGATCTAAGGGAAAAAGAGTGCAACACGTGCTTTAAAACCTAAGACCTTCGTGTAAAAAGGTGCCTTCCATATCTTCGATCGAACACCTGCAATGGGTTAGTTTCAAATTCAAATGGACAAAAGGAGAAAGTCATACCTTAGCAATAATATCGTTTGAGTAGTGATACATTCCAATTGTTCGGCAGTTGCTCACCTCCCATCGTGCCAAGTTTGTAAGATCCTTTACCGACAATGCCGATGACTAGGTACGGTCCTTCCCAATTCGGGCCTAGTTTCCCTTCATTCATGTCTCGAGTATTGAGGGTAACTTTTCGTAGAACTAAGTCCCCAATTCCAAAGTGTCGAAGATTGGTCCTTCTATTGTAGTATTTCTCGATTCTTTGCTTCTGCGCGGCCATCTGAACAAGTGTTGCCTCTCGTTTTTCATCTAATAGCTCGAGGCTATATTCATAGCCTCGTGATTGGACACCTCCGATGCATGTCAAAACTTGGCGCTGGGTTCTCCGACCTCGACAGGGATTAAGGCCTCGGAGCCATATACTAAAGAGAATGGGGTGGCCCCTGTGCTGGACTTCGACATCATTCGATATGCCCAAATGACCTCGGGTAGAACTTCTCTCCATTTTCCTTTTGCGTCGTCCTACCTTTTCTTTAGGTTTTGGATGATAGTTTTGTTTGTTGACTCGGCTTGTCAATTTCCGATTGGGTGGTATGGTGTTGATAAGATCCTCTTTATTTTATGTGCTTCGAGGAACTCTGTTACCTTGTTGCCGACGAATTGCTTTCCACTGTCACATACAATTTTGGCAGGCATCCCGAACCAACATATGATGTGGTCCCAGATGAAGTCAATAACTTCCTTTTCTCTGACCTTCTCGAAGGCCTGTGCTTCCACCCATTTAGAAAAATAATCAGTCATAAACAAAATGAATTTAGCTTTACCTGGGGCCGTTGGTAGAGGGATGACTATGTCCATTCCCCATTTCATGAAAGGCTACTGGGATAGGACCGAGTGGAGTTGCTTTCCGGGATGATGGATCATCGGTGCAAACCGTTGGCACTTATCACACTTTTTAACAAACTCCTTAGTATCTTTTTCCATGCTATCCCAGTAATACACTGCTCTAATAATTTTGCGAAACAAAGACTCGGCGCTGGAGTGATTCCCACAAGTACCTTCGTGGATTTCTCGTTGAACATAATCGGTGTCCCCCGACCCTAAACATACCGCTAATGGTCCATCGAACGTTCTCCTGGACAATGTTCCATCTTCATGTAATGTGAACCTAGCAGCCTTGGTTCGTAGGGCCCTCGATTCTTTGTGGTCCAATGGGGGTTTTCCATTTTTCAAATAATCGATATACTCATTCCTCCAATCCCAAGTCAGACTTGTAGAATTTATCTCGGCATGACCCTCTTCAACCACGGACCTCGATAATTGGACGATAGTCCCTGGTACGATATCATCTTCTTTAATCGATGACCCCAAATTAGCAAGTGCGTCGGCCTCACTATTCTGTTCTCAAGGCACATGATCTAGAGTCCACTTCTTGAAGCAGCGCAAAGTTACCTATAGCTTATCCAAGTACCATTACATCCTATCCTCTCGAACTTCAAAACTTTTATTTACTTGGTTTACCACCAACAGTGAATCGCACTTGGCTTCAATGACTTTTGCCCCCAAGCTTTTAGCTAGCTCGAGACCTGCAATCATGGCCTCATACTCAGCCTCATTATTAGTCAACCTAGAAGTTTTGATAGATTGTCTAATGGTACTACCTGTAGGTGGCTTCAAAATAATGCCAAGCCCGAACCCTTTCACATTCGAGGCACCGTCCGTGAAAAGGCTCCATACCCCCGATGATGTACCCAATCTTAGCAGGAGTTCTTTCTCCACTTCAGGTACGAGGGTCGACGTAAAATAGACCACGAAGTCAGCTAGGATTTGAGACTTGATGGTCGTTCGGGGTTGATACCCGCAAAGTTCGACTGCCCATATGGCCAATCGGCCTGATAGTTTGGGCTTATGCAAAACATTTCGGAGAGCATAAGTGGTTAACACACATATTAGGTGACACTGGAAATAAGGCTTTAACTTTCTAGATGTGCTTATTAATGCAAGTGCTAATTTTTCTAAGTGAGGGTACCTAGTTTCAGCATCTCCTAGAGTTCGACTTACATAATTAACAGGGAATTGCGTACCTTGCTCTTCTCGAACTAGTACCCCAGTTACCGCTATCTCGGATACTGCCAAATTTAAGTAAAGCTTTTCATCTACCTTCGTGGTGTGAAGCGAAGGTGGGCTCGATAAGTATCGCTTCAATTCTTCTAAGGCTCGTTGGCATTCCGAAGTCCATGCGAAATCCTTTTTCTTTTTGAGAAAGGAAAAGAACCTATGACTTCGATCTGATGACCTCGAAATAAACCGACCCAAGGCGGTTATTCGTCTTGTTAGCCTTTGCACGGCCTTCACACTATCCACGATCATGATATCCTCGATGTCCTTGATCTTTTCGGGATTGATCGATACCCCGATTCGATAACATAAAGCCTAGGAACTTACCCGAGCCGACTCCGAAGGCACATTTTTTTGGGTTAAGCTTCATGTTGTACTTCCTCAAGATTTTGAATGTTTCCTACAAATGAGTTAAATGGTCATCTGCGCGCAGGGACTTAACCAACATATCATCAATGTAAACTTCCATAGATTTACCTATATGTTCCTCGAACATTTTGTTAACTAGGCGTTGGTATGTAGCTCCTACATTTTTAGCCCCGAAGGGCAATACGTTGTAACAATAAGTTCCAAATTAGTGATAAACGAGGTCTTCTCCTGGTCCCCTGGGTTCATCTGAATCTGATTGTACCAGGAGTAGGCATCAAGAAAGGTAAGGATCTCGTGGCCGGCCGTGGTATCGATCATGCGATCGATGTTAGGTTGTGGAAAAGAGTCTTTAGGGCATGCTTTATTTAAATCCTTATAATCCACGCACATTCTAAGTTTGTTTCCCTTTTTAGGAACTACAACTACAGTGACGACCCGACCCGTCGTATCAGGTATTACTGCCCCGTTTTCCTCATTTATTACTTCTTCATGTTTCATTACCGGTATGTGGTGAGTTAAAGTTGATTCGGATTGGTTTTGATATGAAATGAGACACTTAGTCTCTTTTAAGAAGGCTTAAGTTGGAAAAAAAAAAGTCAACCGGACATTGACTTATTAGTTAGAAGGCTCGGATGTGAATTTCGGTGAGTCGGTTATCTTCGGGAGATGATTTGTGACTTAGGAGTGCGATCGGAATTGAGTTTGGAGGTCCGGTGTAGAATTAGGCTTGAATTGGCGAAGTTAGAATTTTGGCGAATTCCAGGTGATAGGTGAGATTTTGATCCGAGGGTCGGAATGGAATTCCGAGAGTTGCTGTAGCTTCGTTATGTGATTTGTGATGTGTGTGCAAAATTTCAGGTCATTCGGACGTCGTTTGGTTGGGTTTTTGATCGAATGCATGTTTCGGAAGTTTTGAAGAAACTTAGGCTTGAATCCGATGTGAATTGATGATTTTAGTGTTGTTTGATATGTTTTGATGATTGGAACAAGTTCGTATGATGTTTTGGGATATGTTGGTGTTTTTGGTTGAGGTCCGGGGGGCCTCGGGATGATTTCGGATGGCTAACGGGGAGTTTTTGGAATTTCATACAGCTGAAGGCATGCTGTTTCCGGTATTCTCGCTTCTGCAGGTCTTGGACCGCAGAAGCGGAGCCGCTTAAGCGGAGCTGTGATCGTAGAAGCGGTCCTTGAGGGCTTGGCAATTTCCGCAGAAGCGGAAGGCAGTCCACAAAAGCGGACATCGCAGGAGCGGGTGGTGACCGCAGAAGCGGTCCTGAGGATTTTTAAGTTAGACCGCAGAAGCGGTTATTTTGCGCAGAAGCGGGAGCCGCAGGTGCGGTATCCCAACCGCAGAAGCGAAACCTGGCTGAGTTTAAGTGAACAGTGTTTTCACGATTTTGAAATAGAAGAAACATTTTGGACTTCGGACTAAGGAGATTTTGGGCGATTTTGAAGAGGGTTTCGAGGGCTATCATCAGGTATGGATTCTTAGACTTAGATTATGATATTATGGTGTAAAATCATGGATTAACACTGAAAATCCAAGGAATTAAAGGTTAAAAATGGAAGTTAGGGTTTGAGAAAATTATGATGTAAAAATGGAATTTGGAGGGTCAAACGAACTTCGATTTTGGTAAATTTGATATGTATGGACTCGTGGCGAGACGAGGAATCCGGTGATGTGAATTTTGTAATTTTTCAAGAAGCGGGCCCGGGGCTTGGGTTTTGCTAGTTTCGAGATTCTTGCTAATTTTCGATTGTTTTCGATTGGGTATTGTTCCCTTATCATATTGTGATGTATTCGCTCTGATTTTGATTAGATCCGACGCGCGTGGAGGCCGATTCGAGATAATGCTTGTTGGTATTTTGGTTGACNCTGCTTCACACCCCCCAAAAAAAGAGGGAGCTACGTCTGAGTTAAACTGGAGATGGAAGTCTTCTTCCTTTCTCGACNTGCTGTATTGTGGTGACTTGCACGCCAGGTATGAGCGTGGGGTAGAGCACCGTTGGGGATGGTGACTTGGTCCGTCCCGGTTGTTGACTTTACTGCGTAATTGACTAAAACCTGCTTGATGCTATCGTGTTTTGGGCTTCGTGCCGATTATTTGAATCCTTTAGAGATTATTATCACTGTTTTTCATGACACTTAGCATATTAAATGATTTCAGTCCTGAGTTAAACCCTGTTTTGAAATGTGCAGTCATATTGCTAAACTTTAAAGACTTAAATTGCATTTTTCTGATGTTTTGAGTTAAAAGCTATTAGTTGACATTGCCCGAGTGGCTCATTTGCATGTTCTGGACTGAGGATGGATCGGGCTGCACGCCGCAGCGATACTATGATGATATTGCGCTTGGGTTGTAGGAGCCCCTCCGGAGTCTGAACCCCCACAGTGAGCGCGGGTACCCAAATGGATCGGGCTGCGCGCCGCAGCGGTCATATGCATTGCATTCATGTATTGGTTCCTGTTTGTACTACGTGTCATGACTTTTAGCTTTCCCATATCATTGGCATCCATGCTATTTCTTGTAATGTTACCAGACGCCCTGGTATTAACTGTTTGTGGAGTGCTGTGCCCGAGGGGCTGACTTATGTGCGAACTGCACTATCTGATTATGCATTCATTTGCTTGACTGTTGAGAAAAAGATGTTTTCAAAAGAGGTTTTAAACTGAGTCAGATATTTTCTAAAGGATTTTCATGGTTTTACTGTTTTCTCAAAGATTTGCACTGTCTTATATAGCATGATGGAGTGCTTGTACGTGATTTCTTACCGCTCAGTTATTATTTGCTCTTATTACCACTGAGTTGGAAGTACTCACTTTACTCCCTGCACCTCGCGTGCAGTTGCAGGTATCGTACACCCGGTAGCGGGATATTTAGCTGACTGAAGGTATGACTATTGTAGCTGAGTAAGGTGACCGCCAGCGTTCGCGGCACCGGATATTGTCTTTTGATTTCCAGAATTTTCCATATATATTATGATTGGCCCTGTAGTTGTGTTCAGGCTTTTCTTTAGATGCTCGTGACTTGTGACACCCCGGTCGGGTAGTGATTAACAGTTTCAAATGCCATTAAGTTATATCTTCTATTTATTTATGTTCGATAATTGTTAGTGGTAGGATTTGGGTTAGTTGGCTGGCCTTGTCTTCACGAGAGGCGCCATCACGACCAGGTTGGGAATTGGGTCGTGACAACTACGTTGTCTAACCACTCGGGGTATTTTACCTCCTGAATAGACCCTATTTTAAGAAGTTTGGTTACCTCATCCTTTATGAATGCATGCTTCACCTCGTACCGGGGCCTTCTTTTTTGCTTCACTGGTTTGAACCTGGGGTCGATGCTTAGCCAGTGCGTTGTTATTTCCGGCGAGATACCCGTCATGTCTAAGTGGGACCAAGCAATGCAATCCATATTATCGATAAGAAATTGAATGAGTTTTTTCCTGAGTTTGGGGGTTAACCCCGTTCCCAGGTATACCTTTTCTCGGGCATGTACTCGATCAATATGACCTGTTCCAGTTCCTCAACCGTTGATTTGGTTGCGTCTGACTCTTCTGGAACAACAAAGTTTCGAGGAGTAAGGAAATCCTCTTCTTCTTCTTCTTCTTCGGTTACCTGTTCCTCCGGCTCGATCGGGACTGGGATCGGTGATTGCTATTTGGCTGCCTGTTTACCTTTGGTGCTTAACTTTTCCGAGGTTGAAGGCATTGGTACCGGTATCACCTCTTCAACTTCAAACATCTCCTTTGCACCGTGTTGTTCTCCGTAAACAGTTTTCACGCTATCCTCCGTTAGGAATTTCATCATCTGATAGAGGGTCGAAGGCGCGACCCTCATGTTGTGGGTCCATGGCCTCCCTAGAAGTGCATTATACCTCATGTCGCTTTCGATGACATGGAAATTATATCTTGGATGGTCCCGGCTACGTTTACTGGTAGGATTATCTCCCCCTTCGTTATTTCGCTCCATGTTGAAGCCATTTAGGACCTGAGATGCAGGTATAATCTGATCATGTAGGCCGAGCTGCTCTACGACCCTCGATCTGATTATGTTTGCTGAGCTATCTGGATCCACTAGAACACGTTTAACTTGAATTTTATTACAAAATAGAAATTACCAGGGCGTCATTGTGCGGCTGAGATATGCCTTCCGCTTCCTCGTCATTGAGTGATAGGACGTCCTCGGGCATATAGCTCTGAGTCTGTTTTCTCTGGTGATTGACACCTTGGTGTGCTTGAACACATGCCCTTGTGGAACATCGACACCACCAACGATCACATGGATTACATGTGCTTCCTGCTCATTTTTTCTGTTTGCATCTCTTTCCCTGAAGTGGTTCTTAGCTTGATCATTGAGAAATTTTCTAAGGTGACCCTCGTTGAACAACCGAGCTACCTCCTCCCTTAGCTGCCTGCAGTCTTCGGTTCTATGGCCATGTATGCCATGATACTTACACATCAAGTTTGGATTCCTTTGAGAAGGATCGGTTTGTATAGGCCTGGGCTACCTGGTGTCTTTGATTCTTCCAATAGCTGACACGATCCCCGATGCATCTACACTGAAATTATACTCCGACAATCAAGGTGCCTCCGCGAGGTCGGTTTATTTATCGAACCCATTCTTACTCATGAGTCTTTGAGAGCTTTGACCTCGATCATTTCTCCGATCATTCCGAGGAGCGATATGACCCGAGCCATTGTTTTTCCGATCGACATACGGCTGATATCGTTCCTTGTTTGATCTTGATTCCATGTTTGTATCCCTCGAGGGCTTGGCTGCCAATCTATTAGGATGAACTGAACACGATGGGGCTCCCAACTGGTCGTCCTCAACCCTGATCTTGGATTGATAGCGATTATCCACGTCTGACCACGTCACAGCTAGATACTCGATCAGATTCTGCTTTAATTGTCGAGACGCAATCTAACTCCGCTCATTCAAACCCCGCATACAAGCCTGTACTGCCCAGTCATCCGAGACCGGTGGTAATTCCATTCACTTCATCTAAAATCGGGATACGAACTCCCTTAACATCTCGTCGTTCCTTTGTTTTATCTTAAAAACGTCCGATTTCCTCATCGCCACCTTTATGGCCCCGACATGTGCTTTCACGAAGGCATCTTCTAACATAGCAAATGAATCGATAGAGTTCGGGGGCAAGCTGTGGTACCAAATCATGGCTCCTTTCGACAAAGTTTCCCCAAATTTTTTCAACAACACTAACTCGATCTCATCATCATTCAGGTCGTTTCCTTTAATCCCGCAAGTATATGAGGTAAATGTTCATTAGGGTCGGTTGTCCCATTATATTTGGGTATATCGGGCATGCGAAACTTTTTAGAAATAGGCATCGGAGCCGCGCTCTGAGGGAATGGTTTTTGCATGAACTTTTTGGCATCTAAACCTTGCAAGACCGGGGGTGACCCCGGTATTTGATCAACACGGGAGTTATAAGTCTCCACCTTTTTGTCATTGTCCTCAATCTCCTTTTTTCCGGACTCGATCCTCTTGGTGAGCTCTTCGAGCATCCTCATAATTGTGGGGTTAGTCCCCGAGCCATTTTCGTTTGACCTCTCTGGCGCTGATTCAGCATGTCGAGTGTTTTCTGGTTCGGCTATACTCGGAGTTTTATTCTGACTTTTGAAGTTGAGCAATGGCAATCTGTTGAGCTTGCAGCATCTCGAATATCACTTGGAGGCTGACTCCCCCATCTCCTATACCCTGTGTTCCTTGGCCCCAAGATCGGGCTTCCCTGCGTACACTTCCTCCGAGGTCCGCGCCTAAATATGCATTCAAAGCAATGTGTGAACTGACATCAACTGGTTCCATATTTGGCATTTCCCCAGGGTTTATCGGTGGTACACCGACCCTTACATTGTTGTTTTCCCCATGAAACCCAAGACCTTCGTTGTCGTGAACATGTGCGTTTTGCGAGTTTGACATGTTTAATCTTGAGAACAAAAATTCTTGACAAGAACAAGTGTGAAAATAACGCGTGTTATCAGAATCAGTATTGAAATAATCACTATTATCGTTAGCCCCACGGTGGGCGCCAAATTGTTTACCTCGAAAATACGAGTAACAATTAAATTTGATTTATGGTTTTAAAGATACGTGATTTAGTTCAATACTAATTAATAATCAAGAAATCTAAAGTATAAATGAAAGGAACAAGTAAAATAAAACCAGAATGTAGACCAGTTTCGACCTCGAGCCAAAGTGACCTCGAGATAGATCAAGAACAATAAAACAAGAATAATAAAGCTAAAGGACAAATCTGATGAACAATGAGCCAAAAAGTAAGAGAGTATATTCTTTGCCAATTATTAGATGTCTTTACAAATGATTGGGGTCCACTTTATATAATAGGGGAACCCTAAATAAGGTAGATTTCCATTTACAGTAAAGAATCTTATTGGGACAGCTGTCTAACCGCCTAGTACGGATTCGTACAAATCTATTCCAGGATTTGCGCCACGATCTTGGGTACGTGGTAGGAATCTTGCACATTCTGTTACAAATCCATAACGACATTATCTCGAGGCCAGTCATATTAGGCTTCGACGTTCCTCGAACACTTGGTTCTTCGAGCCTTGTACTCTGTCATCGAGCTCGAGCCTAGTCCATCGAGCTCGAGCCTGGTCTATCGAGCTCGAACTTGATCCATTATGAACTCGAACTTAAGACGACCCCTCGAGCCCGGGAAATTAGGCATACCCGATTTTGACCGTATACACTACTGTGGCATTTCTCTTTTTAATTTAACCATTTAAAAATTCAAAAACATCCATTAAAACCATTTACTGATCCACTCCTTTCTCGTTTTTCTTTAAAGAAAGAAATAAGAAGGAAAATCTAGCGGGTCGATTCATAAAATGGGTTGGTAAATGGTTAAATTGATGAAAAATGCCACATCAGCAAAAAGCAACAAGAAATATCTTCTGAAAGCATAGAGTGACTTTTCAGTTACAATGTTCATAATAGAGTGATTTTCCAATTACAATAAAGTGACTTTTCAATTGTAATTGATGAAGTAATGTAACTTTTTAATTACTAAACAAAGTAAAGCGACTCTCGCAAATAATTTTTGTTAGTTCATTGATCTTGTGAGAAATCAACTTTAAATAAAGTTCATTAGAGTTCCATATATCACAAGAAAAGTTATTAGAAATAACAAAATAATTTCTGGATCATTGTGTCACACTCCGGACCTGGGCCTGAACGTAACACGGCACCCGGTGCCTGACTACATGTGATCGAGCGAACCAACTGGCTGGCTGAATCAACATGTGATATCATGACATACTAAATACGAAGATAAACTAACAAATGCTGATATAGTGAAAGTCTGAATGATATAAATCAAGTGCGGAAATACTAACATAAGTCTGAAACATGTATGTAGCCAACATTGCTTAACATGAAAGGCATGCGACTCTGTCTAACTGTTACTCTAGTGTTTAGTCTATGAAGCCTCTAATGAAATACTGAAAACACTGACTGTCTGTAAATACTGAAAGACTGCAAAGTAATGATAATGTCCCGAATGGGGCTCACCAAATAGCAGGTACGAGAATCCTTGCGATCTGAATCGTCAACCTGTAAATCATTATTTGCATCGTGAGATGCAGGCCCTGGGCAAAAGGGACGTCAGTACATTTGAATTGCGCTGGTATGTAAAAAAACTGAAAGAAAGAATTATAAATGCTGAAACTGAAACTGAAACTGAAAATTGATAACTGAAATGATAACTGATAACTGATAATTGAAATGATAACTGATAACTGAACTGAACAAAGGAAGTAAGGATATGAATACTTCCTCTTCTGAATGATAAACCACCTGTTTATTTGAATAAACTACGGTCTTGGGCCCAATATATATGTGCACAAGCTACGACCTCAAGCCAAAAAATGCATAAAGCATAAACTACGGCCTCAGGCCCAAACAGGCATAAAGCATATAAACTACGACATCAATCTCAAAATACAGGTGTTCAACATTCAGGGATTTAAATTCAGGAACTGAGAATCATACTCCAATATGTGATGCTAAAATACTGAATCATATTGAGTTACATGATACTGGAATACTAAATAGGACTAGACTGAGACATGTATTCTTAAACTAATTATCAAAACCAAAACATTAATTGTTTATGATATGCTGAGAAATTTAGAACGAGACTCATGGGCATCAGACCCAAGTCTATATTGATTATACTGAGCTCACAACGTTCAGAATGAAAGTCATGAACGAGTTATGAAGCTATAGAATAGAAGTTCCGTAACTATTCAAGAAACTAGGCTTAACTATATTTCTGAGGTAATTAGTAACGTCCTAAAAGAAACCTAGTGTAGGGAGAATCATTAACATTCCCAAACATAGAGAATTAGGCTCACATACCTTAACTTTCTGGTCTTGAGCGTAATACAAGATTCGCTAACCCCTTCAATTTTAATCTATATCAATACAAGTCAAAGGAATTCCATATTAGCAATAATACTCATGTTTTGGCCACTTAGGTATTTTATCAAATACTTTGTGGGTATAAAGCTTCATAGCCCTCATTAATGGTGTTAATACACCCAACAATCCATTCTTCTGCTCCTAGATAAATTCTAAAATCTCAAATTTCTTATAATTAATATCATTCTTCATCATGCATAAGATAAATAACACCCTTAATCAATAATCAACAATCAACAACCCAAACCTATAATCATTCATGATTTTCTATCAAACCCATCAACTCATATCTGATGAACTTAGAGTTTATAATCATTAATCCAATGCTATAATCAACTAGAGGATGAAGATATTACTTTTTGACATTCAAACCTCTTGAATTCGAGTTCTAGGGTTTCTTTTCTCAACAATGATGTCTCAATAGAATATCTAATAATTTGAAAGGTTTACCCATGTTAATAAGATTTTGGAGAATTGAAATGTGGCAGTATTATCAAAAAATTTAAATAGCCAAGTGTCCTTCTATTTTACAAATGTCACACCTATTTCTAAGTGGCTACTATGCATGTGGGAAATTCCACAAGTGTCTTTGGTCTATTTCAATATCCAGCATGTGGCATCCTTTCTCTTAGTTTTGGGTAAGTGGCATAAGCCAAGTACCAAGTGGCAGAGGAGACATGACACTTGTCTCAAGCAATTGTCATTATTGAGATTATAAATAGGCCTTCAATTTCTACGGATGAAACACCAAGAAAAACTAATCATTAGCTTCAAATCACTACTTGCTCTCTTTCTTTCATTCCAATGTTCTTTTTATATCTCCATTTTTTCTATCTTCAATAGATACTTTATTTGTTTCTTTTAATAACTTGCTAGTATATTAATTTTGCTGATTCTTGTATCCTCTAAATAAATAGAGGTAAGCTTGTTTAATGCTGGAAAAAATTTTACATTGTTAAAATAGTTTCTTAGGACAATGCCTAGCACGACTCAAGCCAGTTCGTGTATCTACTCACAAATAATATTATTGCAGTATTATTATTGTTATTCTTGGTGTCCTACAATCTAAGAAATTATTTCAAGTAATACTACTGCACAAATATTTGATGGTGCAACCAATTTTGGTGTTATCTCCGCTGCTACTGTTCCAGCTATCCTGCTAGATATCCATGGTGTTGCAAATACGTTATTGCATCCACAACTTTGGCAGACACTAATGTCAAAACACAAGTATGTAAATAGACATGGTTACATATCCAATGCTAAAATTAAAACCTTCAAGAAAAATACACCTCAATGCAAGAGAAGAGTTGGGATAAGTGATAATCTCGCTAAGTCAAAATTAAATTTGACTAAAGCGGATAATATAATTGTTGTGGTCATATTTCAAATAAATAATGTGGTCAATGTGAGAGATTGGGTGATAGACTCTGGTGCTACTAGGCACATTTGTGCAGACAAAAATGAATTTTTATTTTACACCCAAGTTGAGGAAGGAGAAGAAACGATTTATCTTGGTGACTCAAGAACAACTCGCATTCTTGGGGAAGGAAAATTCTTCTCAAACTCACATATGGTAAAACATTAGCATTTAGTGATGTATTGCGTGTTCCTAATATCCAAACCAATTTGGTTTCTGTGGGATTATTAGGAAAAGTTGGAGTGGAAGTTTCTTTCGAGAATGATGAGGTTGTATTGACCAAAAATAATATTTTTGCGGGAAATGGATATTGTAACCATGGTTTATTCATGCTTAATATTTCTAATACTAGCAATAAAAATGCATCTTCTTCTGCTTACATGTCGAGTCTATTTCTTTATGGCATGCTAGACTAGGACATGTTAATGTTGCGTATATAAAGAAAATGCAGTCGCTTTCATTAATATCTGGTTTAGAGTCAAATAATATTAACAAGTGTGAAATATGTGCTGAAGCTAAAAGTATTAGAAAGACTTATTTTTTTGTAAATAGAGAAACTGAATTATTATCCTTGATTCACACTGATTTAGGCGATTTAAAGCAGACTATGACTAGAGGTGGTAAAAGATATTATGTGACTTTTATTGATGATTTTTCTAGATATACTAAATTATATTCGCTTAGACATAAAGATGATTCTTTTAATGCTTTTATTTCATATAAAATTGAGCTTGAAAATCAACTTAGTAAAAATCAAGAGAATTAGATCTGATAGAGGTGAAGAATATTTATCTTTAAATGATTTTTGTGAAAAGAATAGAACAATTCATGAAGTAACTTCGCCTTATTCACCTGAGTCAAATGGAGTAGCTGAAAGGAAAAATAGAACATTTAAAGAGATGATGAACTCTATGTTAGTTAGTGCTAATGCTCCTAATAATTTGTGGGGTGAAGCTATATTATTTGCATGTCATTTACAAAATAGAATACCACATAGAAGAACTGAAAAAACTCCTTATGAATTGTGGAAGGGTTATAAACCAAATTTGAAATACTTAAAAGTGCGGGGTGCCTTGCTAAAGCTCTTTTGCCTGAACCTAAAAAGAGAAAAATAGGTTCTAAAACTGCTGATTACATGCTTATCAGATATGCTGAACATAGTGTTGCATACATATTTTTTGTTTTAAAAAGTGATGTACTTGATTGCAATACTATAATTGAGACAAAGAATGCTGAGTTCTTTGAATATCCATTGTCTGATAAAATTTCTCATACACCTGTTGAAAAATTAGTGAAATTACCTCTAATGAGGAACTAAGAAGGAGCAAAAGGCCTAGGAAAGAAAATTTTCCTCATGGAAATAATTTTTAAAGTTCAAACTTTTCTTGTCGATATTGAACCATCAAATTATTTTGAAGCTATATCTTCTTCAGAAGCTAATTATTGGAAAGAGGCAATAAAAGTTAAAATCGATTCTATTTTGAAAAATAAAACATGTATTTTAACTGATTTACTTCCTGGTGCAAAGCCTATTGGTTGTAAATAGATTTTCAAAAAGAAATTTAATCCTGATAGTTCTTTAGATAAATATAAAGCTCGATTAGTAGCAAAAGAATTTTCTCAAAAATAAAATATAGATTATTTTGATGCATTTGCACCAGTGACTAGAATTTCTTCTATTCGAGTTTTAATTGCCTTAGATTCAATCCGTAAGCTTTTTATCCACCAAATAGATGTCAAAACTGCTTTTCTAAATGGTGATTTAGAAGAAGAAATTTATATGGTTCAACCTGAAGGTTGTGTCATTCCTGGACAAGAAAAGAAAGTTTGTAAATTAATTAAAACTCTTTATGGACTTAAACAAGCTCCTAAACAGTGGTATGAGAAATTTGAACAAGTCTTACTGAGAGACTGCTTTTCTTCAGTTGAGGTAGAAAAATATATTTATACTAAAGTGGTAGACAATGATTATGTGATAATATGTCTGTATGTTGATGGCATGCTTATATTTGGTAATAGTTTAAATATTGTGCAAAGTACTAAATTATTTTTGTCTGCTAATTTTGATATGAAAGATCTGGGTGAAGTAAATACAATATTGGGAGTTAAAGTTATAAGGTGTGAAGATGGAATAATATTGTCACAAGTACATTATGTTGAAAGACTTCTTAAGAAGTTTGAATATTTTAATTCCACATCTGTGAGCACTCTTTGATGCTAACTCTCAGTTAAAAAAGAATAATGGTGACCCAGTTGCTCAGTCTAAATATGCGCAAATTATTGGGAGTCTGATGCATTTAATGAATTTTACAAGGCCTGATATAGCCTATGCTGTGTGTAGACTGAGTAGATATACTCATAATCCAAATGTAGAGCATTGGTATGCATTAGATAGACTAATGAAATATTTGAGTGGAACCATGAATTATGGTATCCTATATAGTGGATTTCCTTCTACCTTAGAAGGGTACAGTGATGCAAACTGGATCTCTGACTCTGATGAGACAAAATCCATTAGTGGTTATGTATTCACCCTTGGTGGTGGTGCAATATCATGAAAATCAGCTAAACAGACGATCATTGCTAGATCGACTATGGAATCACAGTTTGTAGCTCTGGAGTTAGCTGGTTCTGAGGCTGATTGGCTAAGAAACTTCTTAGCTAATATCCCTTTAATAAAGGACGTTTTGCCTCCCGTGTCTATACACTGTGATTGCCAAGCGGCAATAGCTATATCAAAGAATAAATCTTATAATTCTAAAAGTAGACACATGAAATTGAGACATGATGTCATAAAACATCTGTTGAGAGATGGAATAATTTTCATTGACTATGTGAAATCTGAGATAAATTTGGTCGATCCTCTGACTAAACCTGTGGGAAGAAAATTAATTCTTCAAACCTCAAAAGAGATGGGTTTAAGGCCGACATGATGTCAATAAAGATGGTAACCCAGCCTATGTGATTGGAGATCCCATGAAGTAGGTTCATATGGGTAATAACAAGTCGATATTGGCACTGAAGCACTAAAAGAGAGTGCTTGACTGCTACTATTGAGAGGATGAGTTATAACTCTTAATGAAATGCATAGTCCTTGTGGATGGTGTATTTATAAGCAGTATACACTTGATGAATTTACCTATATAAGAGTGGAGTGGGGCCGCTCCTATGAGATTTTGGCCTAGTCTCTAGAGCTCTCATGAATAATCAAGCACGCGCATGGCCTAGTTAGGGGTGGGCATTCGGTATTTCAGTTCGGGTATTTAAGAATTTCGGTTCAATATTTCGGTATTCGGTTTATCAATTGTATATACCAAATACCGTACCAAATTATTTCGTTACGGTTCAGTATTTTTTATTTTGGTTCGGTACGGTTTCAATTTAATAATCGCTAAATAAACTTATGATGCCTAACAGCCCTCTGCCCCTCTCCTGCACAATTCTTCAGTGAATTCACAATTCACTGATTCAGTGATTCAATGAATTCACAAGTATGTTGGCATTCAAAAACAGAGGAAACAGTCCACTGGTTGTGAGATCAACTTGAAACCTTCACTTCGCTCATCTATATCAAATAGTAAAAAGAAGCAAAAGCTCTCAATCAAATATGCGAGTTTGACTAGTAGTTCGTTGCAGCGTTTTTGGTATTCTGTGATATCCATATTCAAACGTGTGATACATACCTTTTCTCTTTTGTGGATAACTTCTTCATCAGCAAGCAGGTCAGTTTTGAGGGGTAAACCAGTGAACGCACTGCAAATCCTAAAACCTTCAAAGGTCTTCTCGCTGAAAGAACCCTAAATCGCTGTTTCTGACTTACTGTCTTTCTCCCTTTCTATTTTCTAAATTCTAAATTTCTAATTCCCTAATCAGATAAGTGAAAGACTAGTAGGGCCTTAATGGGCTGGGCTGGGGGTGGGGCGCCGGAAAATGGGCATTAGTCATTAGATATACAACTTGGGCCGGGCACTATTGCTATAAGTCCAACTTAAAATTCGGTATTTTGGTATACCGAAATTTCAAGATCCTAATATCGAGGACCGTACCGTTATACCGAAACACCGAAAATATAATACCGAATTAGACCGAAATACCGAATTAATTCAGTCCGGTTCGGAATTCGGTTTTTCGGATTTTATGCCCACCCCTATGCCTAGTGGCGCAAAACCGCGTTGAACAGCAAAATTGTGAGGGTCGAAATGTGATTGATAAAATCTCTGACTTATAATAAGAATTATTGGTTCATAGAAATATTATATTTCACCAGTAATTCTATGAGTTAAATTTTTTTAGCCAAAGTTTGGTTCATAGTCCAGAAGACACTAAACCTATTACATTACCAGCAAATCTAGCAAGTTATTAATACTTCCATTCCCTTATCCTTTTCCCATAAATTTTTGAAAATATGTGGGGAATGTGACAGTATTTTCAAAAAAATTAAATAGCCAAGTGTCCTTCTATTTTACAAATGTCACACCTATTCTAAGTGGCTACTATGCATGTGGGAAATTCCATAAGTGTCTTTGGTCTATTTCAATATCCAGCATGTGGCATCCTTTCCCTTAGTTTTGGGTAAGTGGCATAAGCCAAGTACCAAGTGGCAGAGGAGACATGATACTTGTCTCAAGCAATTGTCATTATTGAGCTTATAAATAGGCCTTCAATTTCTAGGGATGAAACACCAAGAAAAGCTAATCATTAGCTTCAAATCACTACTTGCTCTCTTTCTTTCATTCCAATGTTCTTTTTATATCTCCACTTTTTTCTATCTTCAATAGATACTTTATTTGTTTCTTTTAATAACTTGTTAGTATATTAATTTTACTGATTCCTGTATCCTCTAAATAAATAGAGGTAAGCTTGTTTAATGCTGGGGAAATATTTCACATTGTTGAAATAGTTTCTTAAGACAGTGCCCAGCAAGACTCAAGCCAATTCATGTACCTACTCACAAATAATATTATTGCAGTATTATTATTATTATTCGGTATCATTTTCCTACATGAAATTAACTTAGAATCACCATTAGAATTTACCTCGGATGGTGGAGTAGGGATGTGCATCAGTCGGTTCGGTCCGGTTCGGTTGTGAATATTATCGGTTCTTCACATCGGTTATCGGCTTATAAATATACTAAACCGATAACCGAACCGATAAGATATCGGTTATCGGGTATCGGTTGGTCGGTAATTATTCCTTAGCGGTTCGGTTATCAGTTTACCCGATAAGAATAAAAGCTATCCAAAAAATTCATATTTTTATTATAGAAATCGTGACCATACTATTAAGAGAAAGGAATTGAATTTTTGCTCTTAAGAGAAGAGGGATTAAATTTCAACTTAGAAAATAAAACTTTCTTTGCATTTGAAAATCCCAGTGAATGATCTCAATTTTCAAAGTTATAAGTTAATAGGAGTAAGGGTAAGACATTCAACAATCTGATCTTACTAACTATCTCACTGCGTGCGGGCATAATTCACAGAAAAATAATAAAATTCTAATCTTGTAAATACTAAAGAATCAGTGAAACAAAAGAAACAAATAGAAAAACTAATAATCTGAACAATTAATTCTCTAAAGTTTAAAACTAAAAATCTTAATTGAAAAATTAAAATGAGAAATTTAGAAAAGTTTAAAACTTACTCTAAGGATTAAGGTCAGAATATGAAGAGTAACTACCGAGAGAATTGAGAGAATGAAGCCATAAGGTGGTTTTATATACTTACTGGGTAAAATTATAATTTTGATAAAGCTTATTGGGCTATCGGTTAAACCGTTAATAAACTTGGGCAAACCGAGACCCGAATCAATAACCCATTAGTCAAATAACATTAAACCGTTATCGAACTATTTACCCAATAACCAGATACCGATAACCCAATAGTATTTTATCTGTTCGATTTATCAGTTATACACGATATATGCCCAGCCCTATGGTGGAGGGACCTTTGATCAGTTAGGTTCTTGAGAGCTTCCCATTCTATAGCAAGTTTTTGTGTCTTAGGGTGTGGGGGACGAAGTAGGGCTTTTAAAATGACTCCCCGGGTGCGCTCTCGCGCACCTAAAGGCTCAAATGCGCACCTGGACGCGCAGCAAGGCAGTAGCACTGCCACAAATGCGCAGCCGCGCACGGGACCATCTGGGCGCGCACCTGGGCGCGTATACTGTGCATTGTCTAATAAAACGCACATAAATTTTTTTCATAAATCCGTTCGGGTTCCACAATATATCGCTAGAAAGATATTTCAAAGGGATACAACTTTTATGTTTTACATTTTCCCAAATTCCTAACGAAGTTTTACAAAATCTTTATAGAAGACAAACATTCCTTAAACTTAGTCGATTTTATCAAATTTTATGCACCTCACTCTCCGTCTTGATTTCAAAACAACTATTTTCACCCATACTCATCCCGATAGGACTTCATATGCCTAAGATGTCACATTAATACTCATTTAACACGTTCACACCTAGTCCGAGTTTACGGAGTGTTACACATTGACTCCCAACTTTTAAGTATGTTCTTGTTCATACTCTTGCCTATTTCTTTTTCCATAGTGATATCCAGTACTGACAACAACAACATTACTTGCGGTCATTTAGTTGGGACCTCAGATTGTTATTCCACCCTTCCGTAGTAATAAAAATAATACTGCAATCTCGAAATTAGTTGTACTGCAATTTTATCTCAATCAATTTCAAAATTTAGTCTCGGGATTAATGATTCCTTATCCACCGTATCAAACAAGCTGTTAATGTTTTACTGGCAGAATAGCCCAATAAACACTTTTACTTGTTCCATTTTATCATCCCGATCCCAATAGTCTATGAAGTTTCATCCAGACACTCATAGTTTTTAAAACATATTATTTTAAATCCCTCTAACCTCGCGTATTCTTCGAACACACGATGTGGATGACACATCATAGTCCACATCAAATTTTTAATGACATATCATTCTTTCTTTTTTACTTTAATTTCAAAAATCTCAAATTTTCCTTTTTTCACTCTACTCCTCCCCCACCCTTGACCACCTATCTCTATTTTTTAGAGCAGAAATAACACCACATACTTTCTGCATTTACCGGCGGCAGCACCGCCGTGGACAACCAAACCCTACCATTTTCCAACTTTCCATCGTCCATATCCCTTTCAGAGATTTTTGTCAAATGCTGTTGTCACGATCCCAGTTCGCCCTCCGTGAACATATCGTGATGGCACCTAGTCCCTATAACTAGGTAAGCCTAACAATGCGGAATAACAACCTAACTTGCGGAATAATTAATTAAAACTGAACAAGTTAAAATAATAACTGCATATAAAGGCCACTCGGCCTATACAACTCAAAAGAAATGCGGAAGTCTACAATACCATCCCAAAACCCGGAAACTCACGGGAAACACAGGCTAAAGAAGTACTGTAAATGCTCTAATCTCCAAAGTGTCTACATCAAGGGTACGATAGAAAACTAAGTACTACAGATAGAATAAAGAAGGAGACTCTTCGGTCTGCGAACGCTGCAGATGTACCTCGAAGTCTTCGTAGCTCTCCCTGCCTCAAGGATAGTGCGCCTGAAATGAAGTACCTGGATCTGCACATGAAAAACATGTGCAGAAGAGGCATGAGTACACCACAGCGGTACTCAGTAACTGCCAAGCCTAACCTCGGTTGGGTAGTGACGAGGAAGGTCAGGGCCCTACTGAGAATAATAATAATGATAAGTCTTGCAACAGTATGAAATAAACAGAAATAATAAGTACAACTATGAAGTAAGACAGGGTTTACAAGGCAACAAATAATACACAGAGAATAAGGTAACACGGAGTAAAACAGCTCAATAAGCTCCCGGGATACCGTCCCGTAGTCCATCATATGAGTATATCCGAAGGATCTCCCGGGATACCGTCCCGTAGTCCAACTATAAATATGTAAGGGGATCTATCGGGAATCGAACCCACAGTCCCAAAGTAAATATGCAGGGGGGATCTATCGGGAATCGAACCCGCATTCCCAAAGTAAACAAACAAGGGGGGAAGCTACCGGAATCCCACATCCATAGTCCCAATGTAAATATGCAGCCACAACGAGAAGATATTCAGAATTGGAATGCAAAAAGTACAAGGCAACAGGTAGTTCTAGCCTAACATGCTTCACGTAGTACAAACAAAGCAACTTAAGCAAATAGGCCATTTAGATCAACTAAGCATGCTTTTCTAAACTAACACAAGCTATAATTGCAAATGGAATAAAGCAGGCAAGAAAGAAACTCAGTCTAAATATTTAAGTAAACCGGATTTTTAACAATTAGCTCAAGTACACACTCGTCACCTCACGCACAAGGCATTCAATTACCAAATATCATATCCTAAGGGGAAGGTCCCCCACATAAGGTTAGACAAGCCACTTACCTCGAACCGCTCAAAAATCAACTAGGAACCACGCATTTGCCACGAGTATCCGACTCCAAATGGCCCAGATCTATTGAATTCAATTACATACCGTAAATAACATCGCAAACAACTGATTCTACTATTTAATTCAAAGCTAAGGCGTGAAATTAGGTAAAATGACCAAAACGCCCCTCAGGACAACATCTCGGAACTGGATAGTTTCCACATTTTCAGAACCCTCGTACTCTCACGAGTCTATACATAAAAAGAACACTGAAATCGGAGTCCAAATGACCTCTCAAATTCTCAATTAAAGGTCTAAGAACTTTTCCCCCAATTTCTACCAAAATTTTGAAATTAAATGTTGATATTAACTAAAGATTGATGGAATATAACTAGAAAGGATTAAAGAAATGTTACCCAATGATTTTCTCTTCAAAAACCTCTCAAAATCGCCCTCTCCCGAGCTCCAATTTGATTTTTCAACTATTGAAACTAAACCCTCGAAATCACTATTTCTGGTCAGGGATTTCCGCTTCTGCGGTCAAGGGACTTGCGGTCCCGCTTCTGCGGACCAAATGCCGCTTCTGCGACTTACACTTAAGTGACAACATTCCGCTTCTACGGACAAGCAACCGCTTCTGCGGTTCCGCTTCTGCGGGTACAACACTGCTTCTGCGGTTTCTAAAGGAAATGACCAAAATCGCTTTTGCGATGCCCAGGCCGCTTCTGCTCCGCTTATGCGGTTCCCAAGCCGCAGAAGCGAAAATACCGGAAGCAGAAAAGCTTCAGCTGCTGCAAAACTTCTCCAATCTTCCCATTAACCATCCGAAATCATCCCGAGGCCCCCGGGACCTCAACCAAAAGCACCAATAATACCAAATACCTCATTCAAACTTGTTCCAACCCTTAAACCACCTAAAACAACGTCGGAAACACAATTAAATCAAGGATTTGAGCCTAAGAACTTCAAATTCTATCAAAACACGCTTTTGATAAAAAACCTAACCAAACCTCGTCCGAATGACCTGAAATTTTGCACACACGTCACAAATGATATGACGGAGCCACTGCAACTTCCAGAATTCCATTCCGACCCTAGAATCAAAAACTCACTATCGGACTGGAAACTTCAAACTTCGGCATTTCAAGCATAAATTAGCTACGGACCTCCAAAATATATTCCGAACATGCTCCCAACCCCGAAATCACCTAACAGAGCTAACGGAACCATCGGATTTCCATTCCGAGGCCATTTTCACATTGCTCCGACTACGGCCCACTTTCCAACTCTTAAGCTCTCATTTAGGGACTAAGTGTCCCAAAACTCTCCGAAACCCGACACCAAACGTCCCGGCAAACCAAAATAGCAGAAATGAACTTAGGGGAAACAGCTAATAGGGGATCGGGGCGTTAATTCTTAAGATGACCGGCCGGGTCGTCACAGCTGTTGCCCACAACTTCAAATCCACCATGTAAATCACCTTGAACTCCTTTCCTCCATTAACGTCAATGCACCATCACTGAAATTGTGACGACCCGACCCGTCGTCTCATGTGTTACTGCTCTATTTCCCCCATTTTATGCTTCTTCATGTTTCATTATCAGTGTTTGGTGTGTTAGAGTTGATTTGGATTGGTTTTGGTAGGAAATGAGACACTTAATCTCTTTAAGGAAGGTTTAAGTTGGAAAAGTCAACCGGACGTTGACTTATGAGTTAGAAGGTTCGGATGTGAGTTCCGGTGATTCGGTTAGCTTCGGGAAGTGATTTGTGACTTAGGAGTGTGATCGGAATTGATTTTGGAGGTCCGGTGTAGAATTAGGCTTGAATTGGCGAAGTTAGTATTTTGGCGAATTCCGGTTGATGGGTGAGAATTTGATCCAAGGGTTGGAATGGAATTCCGAGAGTTGTTGTAGCTTCATTAGGAGATGTTGGATATGTGTGCAAATTTTCAGGTCATTCGGACGTCGTTTGGTCGGGTTTTTGATCGGAAGTGCATTTCGGAAGTTTCTGAAGAACTTTGGCTTGAATCCGATGTGATTTAATGGTTTTAGCGTTGTTTGATGTGTTTTGATGATTGGAGCAAGTTTGAATAACGTTTTAAGATATGTTGGTGCTTTTGGTTGAGGTCCTGAGGGCCTCGGGGTGATTTCGGGTGGCAATGGGAAGGAAATTAAAGTTGGAAATTGCAGGTTCTTGGCTGCAGCAGGTATTTTCGCATCTGCGGAAAGGCAACCGTAGATGCGTTTGTGCGGAAGCGGAGAAGGCTTCGCAGGTGCGAAAGTGGGTGAGATTGAGCAGTTCCGTAGAAGCGGAAGTCGTTTCGCTTAAGCGAGTCCGCAGAAGCGGACATGAGGTCGCAGAAGCGGTTTGACCTGGGGGTGAAGTTTCGCAGAATCGAGAAATTTTGTCGAAGAAGCGACCCTTGTGATTTAATGAAATTCCGCTTAAGCGGACAAAAACCGCAGAAGCGGTCACGCGGAAGCGGGCGTGGGGACCGCAGAAGCGGAAACCTCTGAAGGCCAGTAGGAGTTTATATTCATTTTTGCTCCGCGAGGGTTATGTTATTTCCACCATTTTTGAGCGAGCTTTGAGGCGATTTTGAAGAGGGATTCAAGGAGGAATGATTAGAGGTAAGTTCCTTGGCCTAAATTCACGGGATTATGTTAGATTTAACATGGAAATTGGTTGAAATTCATCAAAAGGGGTAAAACTAGGGCTTGAGTTTTTGATATTTCAAATTGGGATTTGATAGGTTATTTGAGCTCCGATTTTGGTAAACTTGATATTTATGGACTCGTGGCGAGACGAGGAACCCGGTAATGTGAGTTTTGTAATTTTTTGAGAAGTGGGCCCGGGGCTCGGGTTTTGCTAGTTTTGAGATTTTTGCTATATTTCGATTGTTTTCGATTGGGCATCGTTTCCTTGGCATATTGTGATGTATTCGCTCTGATTTTGGTTAGATTCGACGCGCGTGGAGGCCGATTCGAGGGGCAAAGGCGTCGCGGGCTAGAGATTTTGCCGGTTCGAGGTGAGTAATGATTGTAAATGATATCCTGAGGGTTTGAAACCCCGGATTTGCACCCATAGTGCTATATTGAGGTGACTTGCACGCCGGATAGAGAGCGTGGGGTAGAGCACCGTTGGGGATTGTGACTTGGTCCGTTCCGGTTTTTGATTTTACCGCGTATTTCACTATGACTTGTTGTTTTTCACTATGACTTGGGCTTATTGCCATATTTGGGGCTTATTGCCGACTGTTTGAACTTCCTATGAGCTATCATCACTGTTTTTCCTCACTATTTGAAATATTATTTGAACTCAGTCCAATGTCATTACACTGTTTCATGAACTCAGCTATATTTTTACTCAACCTTGAGTTTTAACTGATATTTGAACTACTGTTTGAGCTGAGCAATGTTGTTTCTTTACTAAGGCCCGAGGGGCTTATGATTATTTTTGGACTGATTGAGGCTGAGGGCCATATGTGAGGATATGCTGAGTGATGTGAGGAGGCTTTCAGGCCTCGAGTGTATTGTGAGGAGGCTTTCAGGCCTCGAGTGTAATATGATAAGGCTTTCAGGCCTCATGTTGATATGTACAGGCTTTCAGGCCTTATGATGATATAGCGCTTGGGCTGTAGGAGCCCCTCCGGAGTCTGCACACCCACAGTGAGCGCGGGTACCCATTTAGAATTGGACAGTGGTAACAATGACACTGTCATACGTGTTTTGGTCAGGTAACAATGGCTGACCAGTCAGGTAACAATGGCTGACCAGTGGTAACAATGGCACTGAAACACGCGTTGGGTCAGGTAATAATGGCTGACCGGTCAGGTAACAATGACTAACTAGTAACGAAAATCATGCCCGAGGGGCGAACTTTTATGTGCTCATCTTGCATACTTATTTGCATTTTTACCTGCTATGCTGTGGTATTTGTGCCCGAGGGGCGGATTTTCTGTGCTAATCAGCACTAACTATTTTGAACAACTTTCGTAATTATTGAAAGGTCCATTTTCAAAAGAGATTTGAACTAAGTCGAAACATTTCTAAAGAGTTTCTCTGATTTCACTGTTTTCTCGGAAATTGTACCCGACTTCTGTACAGCCCGTTGGTTGCTTTACGTGATTTCTTGTTGCTCAGTTATTATTTACTTCTATTACTCACTGAGTTGGAAGTACTCACTTTACTCCATGCACCTCGCGTGCAGTTGCAGGTATCGTTCACCCGGTAGCGGGTAATTAGCGGATTGAAGGTATTGTTATTGTAGCTGAGCAGGGTGATCGCCAGCGTTCGCGGCACCGGATGTTGTCTTTTGTTTTCCAAAAATTTTACTTGTATATATTTATTGGCCTGTAGTTGTGTTAAGGTTTCCTTAGATGCTCGTGACTTGTGACACCCCGGTCGGGCAGTAATTAACAGTTTCTAATGCCATTAAGTTGTATCTTCTATTCATTTATGTTTAATAATTGTTAGTGAAAGGATTTGGGTTAGTTGGCTGGCCTTGTCTTCACGAGAGGCGCCATCACGACCGGGTATGGGAATTGGGTCGTGACAAGTTGGTATCAGAGCCTAGGTTACTAGGTCTCATGAGTCATGAGCAGGTTTAGTAGAGTCTCGCGGATCGGTACGGAGACGTCTGTATTTATCCTCGAGAGGCTGCAGAACCTTTAGGAAAACTTCACTTTCTTGGAATTCTTATCGTGCGTACTTGATTCAGGTTGAGATATAACTCTTGAAATTCCTTCCTCACGTTTGTATGCGCACCTGAGCGTTCAGTATTATATGTGCCTTGATGGTTTATGATTCCCCGATCGAGGGGCGAGAGGTAATCTTTGTGAGTATGTTGGGCCAGTCTGGAGGACTTGAGGCCGGATCTTTGCCTATGGCTTGAGCACCGAGGTGCTGATTGTGTGAGCAAGTGTTTTGAACTTATACGTTCAGTATTGTCCTTATTAGCCAGAATGGCGGTTGGATATCCATGTGATGAGTATGTTAGTACTGCGAGATGCATCTATGTGATCTTGGTAGTGACGAAGGAGTCTGCTGAATAATAGATGAACTGTTAAGTGTTCAATTCCTATTGTGATTTGATGTGTAGTCCGAATTATGGGCGCGTGAAGAACATTTTCGTGTCTCCTAGTTGGGGAGTGAAGTGCATTACGTATGGCGGTATGAGTTCAGGCTCAGAAGACTAAATGACTGTGTTATGTGCATGACGGTGGGAGGTGTGCTGAAATACCAAATTGAGGCGAAGCAGGTGGGTTATCTCCTGCGGAGTGTTCTTGAGTGGTATGATCCTTATGTGTATGTTAGAAGATCTCCTGTGTAATTGAAGGGTATGTGTTGAAATCTGGGAATTCGGGTCGCTTAAGAGAGTAGTCTCAGTTGATGTGGGAATGAATGTGAGATTTGTAGAGGATTACAGTACTAGATGATCTGTGTTTTCACAAACTCGTGCATGATTTGAGTTTAATCTCGTTGTGGCATTGTGGCATCATTAGAGTAAAAGTGTTATGAGTTGTTAAGGGTGTCTTGATATATGGCTTCGAGCCAAGTTGGGGAGGTAGCCGTTGATTAGCTGATTGCACGGCTATGTGCTATGTTGGTTACGTCTCGAGGTATGCTGGCGAATCAGTTCTAGTTGCAGAAATTGAGCCGAGGATGGCACGAATGAAGCAAAAATTTTGACAAAGGTTATATGGTGCTTCGTAGATGTGAGAAAATAATAGGATGTCTTGAGTTGTTGTTGATAAAGGATGCTCAGTGTATAGAGAAGGAAGATGTTTGTTTGTACTGGAAATGAGATCATATCCTGCGGTGTCAGAGTGCTAATGAGGCACGGACGGTTATGTCCGTTTGACCAGGCAAATTGGAGTTCGAATATGAAGTAAATGACTCTCGAGGATGGTTTTATTTTGTTCAAGATTTTACGTATGATAATCAGGTGCCTTAAGGTTGTGTATGTGGTTAGAGACTGTGTTTTCATTGGGAAAGGTCAAGACTTGTGGTATTTTTATGTTGCTTATGGGATCCTATGTATCAATATCTGGAAAGTAAAGGTAGCGGACTTAGATTCGCAGGAAGTTCTTCAGAGTATGGTATTTTAGAATGTGGTATTTTTGGGAACAGTTGAGAAAGTATTCAGTGGCCTAAGGGTCATAGTCAGTGTGGTCTTATGTTTGAGTCTCGTGTGGTAAGCCTGGGCTGAGGCATTGTGATGCTACGGCGAGGGAGAAATATCAAGTTGATGATGAAACAAAGGGGGAAATTAGATAGATGGAATAGTTTGATAGTAGACCAAATCGGTATGGTAAAGATATGATTAATTCTTCGTATGTGTTCGAGGTAATGAGTTTTTACAAGTGTTGTGCAGCGAAGCTCTTGAGTTTTGACGGTTTGCTTAGCTTGGTTCGGGTAGAAGGATTCAGTCCTGGCAGTTTAGCTTGTGGAATTGCGGAGAGAGTTTTTGATGAGTTTTATCGTGGTTTGGAGACGTATATATTGTCTATAGGCATGCGAAGCATGGGATGTGTAGTGATTTTCTTCTAGATGGGATCAATAGAGAGTTCTCGACTAGTTGGGTACGTA
The DNA here is from genome assembly GCF_001879085.1 of Nicotiana attenuata. Lineage (NCBI taxonomy): Eukaryota > Viridiplantae > Streptophyta > Magnoliopsida > Solanales > Solanaceae > Nicotiana > Nicotiana attenuata. The sequence continues at coordinate 17,454,348 of NC_032000.1, read as the reverse complement.
GATGTTTGTGGTTAGGAAAAGGGAGATGGAGTTCTCATGTTATCCTATATGCGATATGTTGTGGAGGATTGGGATTTGTGTGTGTAAGACTTTGGTTCAGTTCAGAATGGAAAGTCATTAAATTCTTAGGCAGCACGGGCAGCTGCAGGTGATTTAAGAATCGATCTTCAGATGATTAAGGAAAATGGTATTGCTATTTTAGTAATTTGACGGGGGTATATGTTCAATAAAAGGGGAAGGTGATGTAAACTGATAATACTTCGATGGTATTGCGGCATTTTCTTGTTGGATCGACTGTTGATATTTGAGTTTGTTGATGGCACAGGGAAATTTAAGAATATCTGTCGTGGAATGAATGGGTACTTGATGTGTGATATGTATTCATACGGCGGAATGTGGGATCAGGTATAGTGATTCGTGTGTTATATGGAGTTGGAGACTAGGAGTTCTCAGATACATTCTATGTCGTGGTTGTGGATCGTGTGTATTCGGCACTGTTTAGGGGCAATTAAGAATTGGAGGCTAGAGTGGATCTTTATTTGCTGATATGTTAGATTTCGGATGTGATGTTGAAATTCAGACTGGTTGTCTTGGTGTGGGGTTATTCTAAACAATTGTGCTACGGGCTATGTCGGAAATGCCACGGGTTGAGTGGCGAGGTGCATTGGATTATGTTCTTGCAGACTGGATATATTTCAAAGATGCAGCGGACGGCTGGGAAGGATTGCTTTTCTTAGTAGGGCCTTCGTGATGGATGTCAGTGCAGAGGTTTCTACCCTTGATTTAGTTCCGGTGTTGAGGGACTTTTTCGAATGTGTTTCTTGTGGTCGGGCATGTCGCCGGGCGAGATTGTGGATTTCGGTATTGATTTGGTGCCGGGCACCATATCGTACGGCTCCGGCAGGAGTTATAGTAGTGGAAGGAGCAGCTTCAGGCTTCTTGGTATTGAGAACGTTGGCAGGCCGATGTGGCTACGCATTTAGCTTGAGTTAGCTTGGTTGGCCCCGAGTTGTATTGTTGAGGGATAGGTTGATTCGATCGTTATTGAGCTTGCTAGTGATCTAAGGAGATCTAGGAGTTAATTTTCTGTGCTGTGAGACGTTATGATTTGTTGGGTATGGGCACATGTGGTGCGGTTCTATTGAGGATTCATAGAGGAAGTCGAGCGGGAAGAGTAATTGAGTGTTGCTCGGTGTATGAAGTATTGATTATGGCCTATCGGGTTGCGTGTCGTATGTTATTTGTTTCACCGTGGGTGTAATGAATTGCTTTGGGTTCAGACATCAAATGTGCGTGGCTGTCGATTTTCATAGTGACTTGAGGTGCTTCATGTGTAACAGTGTTTGGATAAGATCGCGCATTGTGGCAAGGCCACACGGGGGTATGACCTTTCGGGGTTGGTTCAGGTATTCTACTTCTATGATGGGAGACGGGGTCTCAGCCTTGTGTTGTGGTGGACTGATGAGCTTGAGGTACAACTCTTTCGTCTGAGTCATTTGTCATGATTTGAGTATGTTCAGACCGTTTCTTATTGGTGCGCGTATTATGCAAGTTGTGGCTTAGGCCTGTGTTGAGGTGTCATATCACCAGAGTGGTATGTTGGATTCGAGGTGATCGTTGGAGTCATTAATGAATTCGAACAGATGTGATTTCAGCTTGTTAGAAGTATAATATCGAGGTTTGGCCCGGAAGTCTGTTGTGGTATTAGCAAAAAAGGAAGTGGCTTCATGTATGGTTGATCTGAGGAATGGCTACAGTTTATCGCGTGTTTTATTTATCGTTGGCAGTATATGAAAGTGTTGGAATAAGACTTTAGCTAATAAGAGGTTTCTATCGGTATTTGGGTATTGTGGGCAACTGCTATGATTAGAGACTATCGTTTTGAGTGTTTGGATTATGTGGTATATCATATGATTTCACCTGAGGTTGCAGGTATGGGTTATTACAGCTGGTTCGGGCTTATTCTGAGTATAGATGTGAGGATCTGATTTTGTGTATGATTTCGGAAAGTGCAATGTGGTTCTACGGTTTATGGTTTTGATGGACTGTGAAATTTCAGCTATATTGTGTTATCGGACCTATGCGAGATGGGGTGACGTGGGATCACCCCGGGTATATGCTTGGTAAGGTCATTCAGCTATTGGTTGGCTTCTAGTACAACTCTGGGTACGCTCGAGGACGAGCGTTTGTTTAAGTTGGGGAGGATGTGACGACCCGACCGGTCGTCTCATGTGTTACTGCTCCATTTCCCCCATTTTATGCTTCTTCATGTTTCATTATCAGTGTTTGGTGTGTTAGAGTTGATTTGGATTGGTTTTGGTAGGAAATAAGACACTTAGTCTCTTTAAGGAAGGTTTAAGTTGAAAAAGTCAACCGGACGTTGACTTATGAGTTAGAAGGTTCGGATGTGAGTTCCGGTGATTCGGTTAGCTTCGGGAAGTGATTTGTGACTTAGGAGTGTGATCAGAATTGATTTTGGAGGTCCGGTGTAGAATTAGGATTGAATTGGCGAAGTTAGTATTTTGGCGAATTTCGGTTGATGGGTGAGAATTTGATCCGAGGGTCGGAATGGAATTTCGAGAGTTGTTGTAGCTTCGTTAGGAGATGTTGGATATGTGTGCAAATTTTTAGGTCATTCGGACGTCGTTTGGTCGGGTTTTTGATCGAAAGTGCATTTCGGAAGTTTCTGAAGAACTTAGGCTTGAATCCGATGTAATTTAATGGTTTTAGCGTTGTTTGATGTGTTTTGATGATTGGAGCAAGTTTGAATAATGTTTTAAGATGTGTTGGTGCTTTTGGTTGAGGTCCCGAGGGCCTCGGGGTGATTTCGGGTGGCAATCGGAAGGAAATTGAAGTTGGAAATTGCAGGTTCTTGGCTGCAGCAGGTATTTTCGCATCTGCGGAAAGGCAACCGTAGATGCGTTTGTGCGGAAGCGGAGAAGGCTTCGCAGGTGCGAAAGTGGGTGAAATTGAGCAGTTCCGCAGAAGCGGAAGTCGTTTCGCTTAAGCGAGTCCGCAGAAGCGGTTTGACCTGGGGGTGAAGTTTCGCAGAAGCGAGAAATTTTGTCGCAGAAGCGACCCTTGTGATTTAATGAAATTCCGCTTAAGCGGACAAAAACCGCAGAAGCGGTCACGCGGAAGCGGGCGTGGGGACCGCAGTAGCGGAAACCCCTGAAGGCCAGTAGGAGTTTATATAAATTTTTGGTCCGCGGGGGTTATGTTATTTCCACCATTTTTGAGCGAGCTTTGAGAGCTTTGAGGCGATTTTGAAGAGGGATTCAAGGAGGAATGATTAGAGGTAAGTTCCTTGGCCTAAATTCACGAGATTATGTTAGATTTAACATGGAAATTGGTTGAAATTCATCAAAAGGGGTAAAACTAGGGCTTGAGTTTTTGATATTTCAAATTGGGATTTGATAGGTCATTTGAGCTTCGATTTTGGTAAACTTGATATGTGTGGACTCGTGGCGAGACGAGGAATCCGGTAATGTGAGTTTTGTAATTTTTTGAGAAGTGGGCCCGGGGCCCGGGTTTTGCTAGTTTCGAGATTTTTCTTATATTTCGATTGTTTTCGATTGGGCATCGTTCCCTTGGCATATTGTGATGTATTCGCTCTGATTTTGGTTAGATTCGACGCGCGTGGAGGCCGATTTGAGGGGCAAAGGAGTCGCGGGCTAGAGATTTTGCCGGTTTGAGGTGAGTAATGATTGTAAATAATATCCTGAGGTTTTGAAACCCCGGATTCGCACCCATAGTGCTATATTGAGGTGACTTGCACGCCAGATAGAGAGCGTGGGGTAGAGCACCGTTGGGGATTGTGACTTGGTCCGTCCCGGTTGTTGATCTTACCGCGTATTTCGCTATGACTTGTTGTTTTTCACTAGGACTTGGGCTCATTGCCATATTTGGGGCTTATTGCCGACTGTTTGAACTCCCTATGAGCTATCATCACTGTTTTCCTCACTGTTTGAAATATTATTTGAACTCAGTCCATTGTCATTACACTGTTTCATGAACACAGCTATATTTTTACTCAACCTCGAGTTTTAACTGATATTTGAACCACTGTTTGAGCTAAGCATTATTGTTTCTTTACTGATGCCCGAGGGGCTTATGATTATTTTTGGACTGATTGAGGCCGAGGGCCATATGTGAGGATATGCCGAGTGATGTGAGGAGGCTTTCAGGCCTCGAGTGTATTGTGAGGAGGCTTTCAGGCCTCGAGTGTATTGTGAGGAGGCTTTCGGGCCTCGAGTGTGCTGTGAGAAGGCTTTCAAGCCTCATGTTGATATGTACAGGCTTTTAGGCCTTATGATGATATAGCGCTTGGGCTGTAGGAGCCCCTCCGGAGTCTGCACACCCACAGTGAGTGCGGGTACCCATCTAGAGCGGTTAAATTTTAGACAGTGGTAACAATGACACTGTCATACGCGTTTTGGTCAGGTAACAATGACTGACCAGTCAGGTAACAATGACTGACCAGTGGTAACAATGGCACTGTAATACGCGTTTTGGTCAGGTAACAATGGCTGACCGGTCAGGTAACAATGACTGACTAGTAACGAAAATCATGCCCGAGGGGCGAACTTTTATGTGCTCATCTTGCATACTTATTTGCATTTTTACCTGCTATGCTGTGGTATTTGTGCCCGAGGGGCGGATTTTCTGTGCTAGTCAGCACTAACTATTTGAAACAACTTTTGTAATTTTTGAAAGGACCATTTTCAAAAGAGATTTGAACTGAGCCGAAACATTCCTAAAGAGTTCTCTGATTTCACTATTTTCTCGGAAATTGTAGCCGGCTTATGTACAGCCCGTTGGTTGCTTTACGTGATTTCTTGCTGCTCAGTTATTATTTACTTCTATTACTCACTGAGTTGGAAGTACTCACTTTACTCCCTGCACCTCGCGTGCAGTTGGAGGTATCGTTCACCCGGTAGCGGGTTATTAGCGGATTGAAGGTATTGTTATTGTAGCTGAGCAAGGTGACCGCCAGCTTTCGCGCCACCGGATGTTGTCTTTTGTTTTTCAGAAATTTTACTTGTATATATTTATTGGCCTGTAGTTGTGTTGAGGTTTCTTTAGATGCTCGTGACTTGTGACATCCCGGTCGGGTTGTGTTGGGTTGTAAATACTGGTTATTATTGTCGTTAAGCTGTATTTATCTATTATTTATGTTTAATAATTGTTAAAGTGAAAGGATTTGGGTTAGTTGGCTGGCCTTGTCTTCACGAGAGGCGCCATCACGGCCGGGATGGAAATTGGGTCGTGACAACAATCCCTGTAACACACGTCTTTTGCAAAAATACGCAACGGCGGATCGAAGTAGGAAAAAAACCGTCTGATATTCTTGAGAAAGATTGCACCGTACTCCCTTAGAATCGCAAAATCTCACGTTTTGAAGGAAATATTAAAGTAACTCACATTGCTAAGATGATACGAAATTCGGTTGAATCCTTGCTGAACGTTGTCTAACACTTTGATATAAGACCTCTCTTTGAATTAGAGAGGTTTTATGCCTTAAATGGAATGGCCCCCACATACTAATGACTAGGCCTCATAATCTTACTCAATTGTGCCACCTCAATAATAACATGAGTCACTAAATGAAAAAAAAAGGGGATGCCACGTGAAAAACTAATTAACCTTATCCAAATAAATTAATTAATTAGTTAATCTTTCACTAAAATTATTAACTATCCAATTATCCACATAATTAAGAATTGTCTCTGATTACTTAAAATACTACTTACTTTTAACACACTTTATACATCCTACTATCATGGTCGTGTGGTACCATATGAAATCAATACATACACTATTATTTCATTAAAACATTCATGTAAAAATGCATATATTTTTTCAACTTTTAATTTTCCTAATCTCATATAAAGAGTACAAATTTTCGTACGCTTAATTCTTAAAATGGTAAAAACATAACCTTCTTTTCTTGTGAGAAAATAATTTCTATCTTTATAATAAAGAAAATCTCATAAACTTTCTCATATTATGTGTATAATTTAAAGCATATTCAAAAGTAGTAATATTAATAACTATATAAAATTATATTTTCCAAACTTCTTTTTACAAAAATGTTCTACTCAAAATACCATATTAAATGTATATAACGGTATCAAATCCTCTATAATATCATGAATGGTCTTAATCCCTTCAAGCTCGTATGGTTACTACGACTTATCCTAATATTAAAGTACGGGATGTAACATCCTTCCCCCCTTTAAAACATATGTACTTGAATGCTCTTAGAGATTTACAAAATTTCACTAGGGTCTCCTCTGTAAATTAAACTAAAACCCGAACTATATATGAAGTCTCGACTATTCACAACCTTTTGTACTTGAGTATCTCGTATCTTCTTCACCTTTACCTTACTTACTTTTCAATCTTGCATCGTTTCTTCTCTTGCTTTCATAACCTTCCTTCCACATAGGTGGAAATTACGCCTTAAAGCTCTACTGTGATACCTGCACCTCTGGTGCATACAAAATCTGGTGAAAATTTCATACCGACTTCTTACGACTCAGCTCTATGGCACGATGTGGAAACAAAAGAAGGGTAACATTTCCTAAATGCCCTATAGCCTCTCAATATAGCCATCAAGGCCTCTGACACACACAAAATGAACCTCTGTCTACAAAGCCTCTAAGATTATTTGACATCAAATGGGACAGGGTATCGGTCTACCCATAAGTTTGTAGCAAAACTCAGACACGATGACTTATAGACTAGACTGCATTCCGAATGAGGTGGAGTCTTACCGATCCTTCCTTGAAAGCTAACCTCGTCTACCATGAGGGCTCGTCAATTTGATTATCTATACCTGCAGGCATGAATGCAGCGTCCCCAACAAAAGGACGTCAGTACGACTAATGTACTGAGTATGTAAGGCAGAACTGAAACATAACAGTAAGTCAACATTAATTAAAGACATATGAGAATCAACCTGAATCTCTGAAGTGTCACTGTATATGTGTACTTATTATACTTATATATATATATATATATATATATATATATATATATATATATATATATATATATATATATATAATGCTTCTCTTTGATCCTATTATTCATATCGTATGATGCATGACTGCCCAAGTGATCAGTGATAACTGCCCGACCGGTCGTAGCGCGGTGGTAAATGCATGGCTGCCCAACCAGCCATAGCTCGGTGGTAAATATGTAACTGCCCAACCGGTCGTAGCTCAGTGGTAAATCCATGACTGCCCGACCGGCCGTAGCTCGGTGGTAAATGAATATGCATGACTGCCCAACCGGTGGTAACTGCCCGACCGGCCATAACACGGTGGTAAATGCATGAAGATGCATGTACATGTATCACTATATTATAAACATTAACATCTTTATCATATACCTCAATGGGGAACTAGATACATACTTAGACATGCTTGAATATCACTTTACGGGAATGAATAACATAAACATCCTTAACTGCTAAGAGTAGAACCACTTATGGAATAGCATTGCATTTACGTATCGTTACTTGGATCATACCAAAAGAAGGAAGGATTAGCCTTAACATACCTGAGCCGATTCTCTTGACAATCCCTCTAACACACGTCTTTTGCAAAAACACGTTACGGCGGATCGAAGTTGGAAAAAATCCATATGATATTCTTGAGAAAGATTGCACCATACTCCCTTAGAATCGCAAAATCTCACATTTTGAAGGAAATAGTGAAGCAACTCATGTTGCTAAGATGATATAAAATTTGGTTGAATCCTTGCTGAACGTTGTCTAAAATGGGGTGGGCCCCACATACTAATGACTAAGCCTCATAATCTTACTCAATTATGCCACCTTTTAATTATAACATAAGAGCCACTAAATAAAAAAAAAAGGGGCTGCCACGTGAAAGACTAATTAACCTTATCCAAATAAATCAATTAATTAGTTAATCTTCCACTAAAATTACTAATTATCCAATTATTCACATAATTAAGAATTATTTCAGATTATTTAAATACTACTTAGTTTTAATACACTTTTTGCTTCCTACTATCATGGTCATGTGGTATCGTATAAAATCAATACATACACTATTATTTCATTAAAACCTTCATGTAAAAATGCATATATTTTCTCAACTTCTAATTTTCCTAATCTTATATAAAGAGTACAAATTTTCGTACGCTTAATTCTTAAAATGGTAAAAAGATAACCTTCTTTCTTGTGAGAAAATAATTTCTATCTTTATAATAAGGAAAATCTCATAAACTTTCTCATATTATGTGTATAATTTAAAGCATATTCGAAAGTAGTAATATTAATAACTATATAAAATCATATTTTTCAAACCTTTTTTACAAAAATGTTCCACTCAAAATACCATATCAAATGTATATAACGGTATCAAGGTTGTTAAACTTTACGAGGTTTTATAATAACATAGTCACAAATCCTCTATAATATCATGAATAGTCTTAAATCCCTTCAAGCTCATGTGGATTACTACAACTTATCCTAATATTAAAGTACGTGATGTAACAGTTAAGAAGACTGTAAGATTCCTCCCGTCTTTATTAGGCTCTATTACCCTTGAATATTCCTTGTTGCCTTTTTATTACCTTTTTATTATAGCATTAATATTGGTAATCAATTGGTAGATCATCCACACCATAGCTCTTGTATAAATAGAGGCTTACATTCTATTGTAAGACATGAAGAAATACTAATAACAAAAGACTAGTATTCTTTCTCTCAAACTTTATACAAGTATTGTTAAGATTTTCTATGATTTCGAAGGGAACATTCTGAAGCTCAGACTTGTCTTTTTTTTTTAATTATTCTTATTTCATTTGCTTTTGTTCTTCATCACTTTATTTTATCAGATCAATTTTATCTACGTGGCTATAAATCACGTTACTTTTTGGCCAAAGAGTTTCAAGCCTTTTTATTAAACTAATTAATTAAGAAGATATGGAGTAAATCCTATCCAGAGATAATTTATTCTTGATCTGAGATAGAAGACAATAATAGACAAATATTCTAGAAGAGAACTTCTCGTTTGGGTTGCTGTGTTTCCTATAAATTATTCGAAAAACTCCAGGCTTTTCTTTCCTCCCTCTTCAGATTCTTACATCTCGATCTCTCTTCTTTAGAAATTTCTTGCCACTGTTACCCATCCACCTTAGCACTTACCATCTATATAACCAAAGAAAACATGGCTAGTGTACCTTCTAACTCTGGTAGAGTCTCCGGTACCGTTGCGTCGGAAATGGATTTGCCCTCCTATGAAGAAGGGACAGCCATTGTAGAAGATGAGAATTTTCCCACTGTGGATGAGATAATTCCACGCTCGTGAAAAGCATGACTGATTTCAAGAACTTACCTGACGCTGATCCTGAGCCTGTCATTTTCGTAATGGATGATGCGGCACTTGCTGCGCTTAAGGCTAAGTGGAGGATTCCTGATGAACTCATTCCCACGGGTAACAACGTCGTGCAGATACATTTCCCGGGGTACTGGCATTTTATGCGTACCCGTTTGTCATCGGTTACACACTTCCTCTTCCTCCCCTGGGGGAAGACTTCTGTCGCTATTATGGGGTGTGCCCGGCTCAGCTCTCTCCATATATATACAAGCTTTTCCTCATGCTTAACAAGTACGCGGAACTGGTGGGCCGGGGGATTTCTCTCCGTCACTTGCTTCACCTCTTTGTACCCAGTTTTTACAGGGATACTATGATACATCTTCATCACCGCGGGACCAAGGGCTTGGTGGTGAAGATGGATTATAAGACCAATCGCCGCTTTTGGGAAAACTTCTTATTTGTGAGGACGGAGCATGTGGTGTCAAATCCTAACGGGTTTCCTGAGGAGTGGAATTATGCCCATAAGTTTTTTTTTTCAAACGACTTCTCGTTGTCCCCTTCCGGTGATTTGATTGTTCTTCTTTTTCCCTTTTTCTCTATTTTGCAGCCGAGAAGGCACCTCCTCCGCTAGTCGCTAATATTTGCGAGTGGGTGAGCCAGGTTTTTCCCCATACGATGGGGAGTCGTGAATGGTCGTCGTTCCACGAGAGATTCGGGCATAGACCCTTTGCTGGTGAGTCACCTCGTCTTGCCCTTGGTCACTTTGCCTTTTGTTCTGTATTCCCCCCCCCCCCCCAACAATTTCCTTTTTGGTTTAAGTTAGGTCGGCGGGTCACGAGGAGGGTGAGGGCTCCCATACCTGCTTTTCGTCAGTCGAGTCTCTCAATCGGACCCGCACCGATTGCGGCTGCAAGTGAGAGCGTTCAGACTGCTGGTACTTTATAGACTACGGCCCCTCCCGGACTCGGCCACCGTGAGGTTGCTCGTCTTACGGAAGCTCTGATTCCCGCAGTTCATTTGGTGGACGAATCGTCTCAGGACGATAGCGAGGAAGCTCCATTAAAGAGGCGGAGAATAAGGGCTGATGGGGTACCTAGGATCGAGGGGCCTTCAAGGGGCGATCCCGTGTTGGCATTGTCTGAGCCTGTTGGTGATGCTAATTTGTCGGGCGTGGAGGTGGTACCCGTTTTTAGCGTGGGGGAGTCTACCGTGGTAAGGGGCAGAGCTCGAAGGCCAATGAATGTATAATACGTGCATAATTTGTGTATTATATGTGTATAAACATGTATAATTAATATATAATGTATTTTACCTTCTAGAAAAAGTAAACAGTGAATATGATGGGCTATTTATGTAAAGATTCCAATAGTGAATTTAGACGTGGCCGGCTATTTATATAAAGATAACATATGAAAATCTGTGAGAAGCAACGTCTTTGGAGCGGCCAGCCCAGACCCCACATAGCCGATCCGGGTCGGGACCTGCTTTTTTCCAGGCCCATTGGCATCGCCTCTCTACCTGCATTAGGCAGGGGTAAGGTGTGCTTACAGACTACCCTCCCAGACCCCACATCTTGGGATCAAACTGGGTTAGTTAGTTGTTGTTGTCGTAAACAAAAGCCCAACTGAGCAGCAAAATCGGAAAACCTCGGCGGCCATTGAATTGGAACGAGAGAGAGACGCTGGATTTAGCAGTACTATTTCAAATACAGAGAGAGGGAGGGAGATAGAGAGAGAGAATGGTGTATATATCGTCGTGGGATGATTTTGTGGAGAGATCCGTGCAGTTATTTCGCACCGATCCCGAGAAAGTAATCTTCTAATTTCCACTACTCCGATTTTATATCCTTTGTTTCGTTAATCTTAATCATATATAAAATCGATTGATGGTAGTAAATAAGAGCCCGTTTGGATTGGCTTAAAAAAAGTAGCTTTTAAATATAAGTGCTTAAAAGCACTTTTAAGTGCTGGAGCTTGTTTTATAAATAAGCAGTTAAGTGTTTGGATAAAAGTGCTGAAACTTAAAAAAAGTTGTTGAAGTGTTTGGTAAATAAGTGCTGGCAAGCACTTGTTTCTGTTAAAATGACTGAAATATCCTTAAAGTTGTTAACGCTATAAAGAAAATGATTACGATAATATTTTATTCTAAATTAATACATATACAAAAAATTATAATTTAGTTATTTTCAATTTAAACTGATTGCCTAAATATAAATTATTTATTTAAATAACATGCAATAATCTATTATTTCACTAAAAAATATTTTTTCGGCTCATAGCTTCAAATTCTTTGTTAACATGTAGACTCATTGAAAATTTTGATTTAGAATATAGTTTCACCAATTTAAGAAAGATGAGGGATTCAAAAGCAATCTTTTAAAAAAAATGTTATGGAACCAAAAAGAAACTAAAACAAAACAATGTATATAAAATATTAAATGTATCAAACATTTACAAAGCTACCGTTGGCTTTACGTTTACGACTTCAAACAAATTGATAAAATTTTGGGGAAGGCAGCAGAGATGACACGGATTTATTAATTAGTAAGGGAAGGATAGTTTTGGATTTAAAAAAAGTAAAAGGGATAATAACTCTACAAAGAACAAAACACTGTTGAATAGCTCTACAGAGAACAAAACACTATTTTTCACTCTCATGAATCCAAAACCAAAAGAGTTCGGCAGTGATGGAATTTGGAAGGCACAAATTGGAAATGGCAAAGGAAAGGAGAAAAAGAAAAGATTATGGAATTTGGAAGGCAGAGATTGAAAATGGCGGAGGAAAGGAGAAAAAGAAAAGATTGGGGTATTTTGGAAATTATACATAAGTATCAGGGATAGCAATGTAAAATACTTGGTCAAAGAGGGATGGCTTTTAAGCTAGAAAAAAAAAAGTTGGGATTACCCAACTTATCACTTTTGGCTTAATTTGGACCTTTTGGCTTAAAAGCATTTGACCTTTAAGCAGATTTTAAGTTTGCCAAACACCTCAATAAGCTAAAAAATGACTTAAAAGCTGGTTTGACCAGCTTTTAAGCCCATCCAAACAGGCTCTAAATTTGGTGCTTTTTGTAGACTCGGTATGTGATGAAATACGGATATTCTGAGACCATCTCCAACCCTAACACCAAATTTCATACTAAAATGGTGTAACATCAAATTTACTCCAACCACTATACCATTTTTTACACCAAAAAATAATATTTCTTCTCTTTCTTCTATATTATATTATTATCTTCTATTTAAATTTCATTTTTTATTTCCTTCAAACAAATACTATCTTTTTTCTTTTTTACATATTCATTATATATAATTCACATTCACCACTTATATAATCATTTATTACAAAATTATTTTAAAGGGTAAATCAACTAAAAGTGAAATCATTGATAAAAGATAATTAAATAAATATTACATCATAGTCAAATTTAATTTAAGTACCACATAAATATTCAACTTTCGCCTCTATTCTCCCATAAATGCTCGATTAATGCATTACGAAGTGCGAAATGCGCATCTTTATCCTTAATTTTTTTGTGTCGAGCTAAAAATTGTTCAAGTCGGTGATCTTCATCTACTACATTTCTACCGTAGGAGCTGGATATTCATGTGCATCTTTTTATACAATTATAATAATAATAAAATTAACTTATATTTTTACATAAATATAATATAAAAATTAATATATCAAAAAATAGGATATAAAATTAAAATTATAAAGATCTTAATATAAAAATTAATTATATACACAATATATGATAAATTAAAAGTCCAAAAAAATAAAAAGATGAATAAAATAATAATAAATCAGATTTGGTGCAACACTATTCATGCACTATAATGGTGCAAGATTTGGTGTTCCATTGGAGCAAAAAAACACCAAATTTTACACCAAATTTGGATTTGGTGCAAAATTTGGTGCAGCCTTGGAGATGGCCTGATGGTAAATTGGTTCTAAAGGTCACCGACGATAAAGAGGTAAATATTCCTTTTTTAGCTCCAATTTGCTATTTTTGTTCATAGCTTGTGCGTACGCGATGGATGCTGAATTGAAATTTCAATTATTTCTATTTATTTCTTTTTGGGTGGAGTTCTATTGCTGCCATTTCTATCTTTGCATTACATTTTAGTGCAAATGTTTGGGCTTCTTTTGCTGTTGTTCTCTCTTGAATCCTATGTGGTGTGTGTAAAAGCTACAACCTTAGACGAGAATGGCGTTCACGTTTTTATAAAGAAGCACTAAGTAGCTTGTGTTAAAATTAGATGATCAAAGTCAACTTGTGTCATATTTGGGGGATGGAGTTGATGCTATTGAATATGCTTTTTATCATATTGAGTGAGACATATGATGTAATAACGATTAGAGCAAGCATATATATATATATATATATATATATATATATATATATATATATATCCTTTTGTGCGTAAAATAAAATCATTAAGTGAAGATGGTCATCTTTGGGAAGACTCTGATAAACTGTTTGGTTGCATAAACTTGATGAGGCTCAAATTTACATGTATTTAAAGGTCATATTCGATCAAGAGAGTGATCAAATAAGACATGCTTATCTTGAGGAAAAGTCCTACGATTATTTCGAGAACTATTGTTCCCAAGGATAAGTATTTTTGTTGAAATAAACTTAAATGGCTAACTTTAGTAGTACAATCTAATCCAATATAGAATTATCTATGTGAATGAATTATTTAGTTTTCATAGGGTGCTTTTATAATAGTACAGATACTAATTGTGATTACAATTTTATCCAACTTAGAATGCACTAATCGAGGGTCAAAAAGTCTATCAGCTTTTCATGTTGGAGCTTCGTGCTTTTAATGATGCATATTATTATGAAGTCGATCATACTTGATGGCATATTTTAGGGTTATTATCTTGTATGTTAGAATTTGTATAGCTCTAACATTGATAAGATAGAACTCCGAAGAGATTCAATGCCGGAGTTAAAGTGACAGAATGAGATGAGAACACTGCTTAGTTGGAAAGTAACTGGAAAAGAAATGATTAAGAGGAAAGCAGGTTAAGTTTGTGGAACCAGCTAGTATAACACCTTAGGAAGAACACGATTTTATGCAATGACACCAACAATTAGGCAGCGTTTCGAGAAAAGCTATTTTATGGTGTAGAAGTGAAGTCATTTGCAATCCTTGGACATTAGCTTCGTTTGGCGGACTGAAACTTTAGAATATAAGGACGACGAATAAGCCAACACTTTATAGTTAACCAGATAATATTTCTTTTACTGTTCTTAAAATGGATAGTACCACACTCGATATTATTTACAATAACATGGACCTTTCTCTTTCTTCTTTTTTGAAGCTTATCATGTACATGCGTTTGTTGGGATCTTTGAAGTTGATTCTTCTGGTCAAGAGGTCAAAGAGAAAATTCTGACAGATGTATAAGTACAACAAAGAAAAAGTTAACTTTTTAAAACGGGGAGAAGGGAAGGGGGAAGACGTGTGCAGTCGAAGGGTAGAGAGAACAGGGAGATCTGTTTTGTTAGGTTGTGACTTTTGCTTCTTTGAGACAGTGTTGTTAAAGGCTCGTTTGAGGCGCGCTTAAGCCCTGAAGCTCAAGGTATGCACTTCGGCTCACAGGCTGCACTTCAACGTAGGCGAAGCACCAAGGCGCGTGCCTCATTGCCCATAAGTTCTATGTTGATAGAGCGGTAATAAACAATAAATATAATTGGCAAAAAGATATATTAATTGTTAATGAAATTATTATGAATAAAATTGCTACTTTCTTCGTGCATAAAATATATATTTTAAATTTTTTTTCTTTGTTTTGTGCCTTTTTAAACTAAATGCCACACTTTAGTTGCGCTTTGCGTTTAAAGCTTTGATAGACCCGTAATGCTTTTTAACGCTTTTCGCCCTTGACAATACTGCTTTGAGATTACCGGGGAATGACTTCTAATATTATTTCTGTGAAGCTTTACTAGGAGAGGGTGCATGTGTGGCTTAGCAAAAACTTTGTACTAATTGCATCTTGTTGATGCCATCAATGATGTCACTTCATCGAAAAAAAGAATGGCCTAGCAAAACTTTTTGATTCTCAAATCACATGCTCCCTCCGTTTCAATTTATGTGAACCCATTTGACTGGGCACGGAGTTTAAGAAAAGATAGAAGACTTTTGAACTTGTGGTGTAAAATGAAGTATATATATTTTGTGTGGTTATAAATCATTGTATAAAGGTAAATTGTTTTCAAATAGGGAAAGAGGTCATTCTTTTTGGCACGGACTAAAAAGGAAATAGGTTCATATAAATTGAAACGGAGGGAGTAGTTTGTATTGTCCAGATATTTTGCTGGAAATCTCTTCTAGGCTTCATATATCTGCATAAACTTCAGCTGAGGTCAGATTAAGATCTTTGATTCATTGCCAGCCATGCTTTCCTTTCTCTCTCATATTCTTTTATGGTTCAACTCTCACTATGATTCTTTTTTAATAACCGAGAAATCTGTCGTTTCCAGCTTAGAAACTCAATGGAAAATGGGTTCGTCCCTTTACTCTTCTCCACTTGAATATCAAACTTAACTTAGAGCGGAATTCGAACTCGTGATGTGCAACTACCACAAATCCCGCACTGTGCAACCTTCGCCATTGTGTCAAAGAACTGGGCTTCCCTCATCAATTTTTTACCGATCTCTTATTATCCAGCTTGTGGTTAACCTTATTTCTTTTGGCTCTCTATATTTGAACACTAGAAATATACGAAGCCTAAAAGGGATTTTATTCTTTTGGCAGCTTACTTGGGTGACTGAACATTCTGTCAGAAGCTTTGATGATACCCAAATTCTAAAGTTATATAGGTATCTTTCATGGAAAAGCTATGGAGACTTTGCTGAAAATTTAAAATGCTGCTATGATTCTAATACTTTGAGGACACATACATAGGCAGTTGGACCTGTATCAGAGACTTTGCTAAAAATTGAGGACTCTCTATCCCAAAATTCTCATCCTTCATAGGATACAAATAGTGATGGTCTGGACTTGGAAGTTTCGGATGGAGCCGTGGAGACAGTGACGGAGCCAGGAATTCTAGCAAAGGGGATTCAAACAAATGCACTATCTAGAAGCTGCCGTTATGTTTAAGGAGACAACAGTTCATTTACTCTCAAAAAGATTTGTTTGGCATTATTTTCGAACAAAAAGGATTCAATTGAATCCCCATCCTTACCTCTAGCTTTGCCACAGGGTGAAGATGCTTCACATTGCCTGTTTCTTTCGTGGTGTTGGATAAAGTTGTTATTCTGTCTTTGCATTACAATTTAGTGCAAATGTTTGTGCTCCTTCTGTTATTGTTCTCTCATGAATGAAAAGAGGAACATTTCCAGCTCCGTTATGTAATATTTCCCTTTTATGCATTTGGTATCTCATAAATGTATCTCATGCTTGGTGGGAGCTAGTTAAGGAATTTTCCATATGGGTTGCTTGTTCTAATGGTTTGTATTTTGAATTTTCTTTCTAGTGTATCAGTGCAAGATGAAGACGATGGAAGTTGGGGTCGATTGCGTGAGATCGAAAGGGGTTGATTTGGATTGAAAGGAAGAAGATGAATGGGGGTGGGGGTAGCACTGGTTTTGGTCTGGAAGGAAGAAGATGAAGTTGGAGGGGGGGGGGGCGCTGCTTGGTTAAAAGTGAGGGAAAAGGGTTTTTTTCTTCTTTAAATTCATTTTCTTTTTTTTTTGTTAATTATATGTGTTAAGTTTTAATTACAAATTACACGTGTCGTTCATTGATTGGCTCATTTGACACGTCATTGACAAGTGTAACTCACACATCTGGTCTGCTGTACTCGGGTGTCTATTTGATTTACTTAACAGTCACTTGAAGTGTCTAAATGATAAAGGGGCCAATTGAGGTGTCTGGCTGATCATTAAGGACAACTTAAAGGGGCGCTTTGTGTATTTCGCCAATAATAAAGGATAAACACACAGTACTTGGTTGTCAAGGGGTGTTTTCTACAACATCATCATCACCATTTGATGAACTTTCATCTACAAGACGGTATAGAGAATGGTCTTCTGGAGGACGGGAAGAACGATCACGGGGAGGACGGGAAGAACGATCATGAGGAGGAGGGGAGGAATGATCACGTGGAGGTCGAGCCTTTGGCGATGACTCACGAGACCGGGGCAAAGGAAAAGTTCCAGTAGAAAGGAGAGTTCTACTATGAGCTTGCATACAAAAGAATTGAGCATCTCTAAGCCTTTCTCTTTCTTTGGCCGCTTCTAGTTCTGATGTAAGCTTTGACACAGTCTCCCACATAATCGAGAGGCTCATTCTATTAAGTTCCTCGCCCTGTGAGGAAGTCCGTATTTCTTGCATTCCACACCTATATCGATGGAATTTTTTCGTAGGAAGCCCATATACCTTCCCCCATTTTGGACCGCCAACAGCCTCCAACCATATTCTTTCAGCATCCTCGTCTGAAGGTTTGGTTGACTCACCCGATTCACCAGCTGGCTGACTACGAATGAAGTCCTCCACGTTACTTTGGTAGCGACCCTACATTATTTTAAATTAAATTAGTATTTAAAAATTCTTATAGAAGTAAATTATAATACTTAAAGAAAATTGAAAGCTTACATATGCAGTCTCTGCCCGGTCCTCGACCCACCTATCTCTATCCCCCGACCCAATTTCTCTCTCCGTGAGTTGTCGTGACGTCACCTAGTCTCTACGACTAGGTAAGCCTAACACATTGCGGAAATGAAATAAAAACATGAATAACTACTAACAGTGACAAATATCTAATAAGCAACTGAATGCCACTCGCCATATACAATTATCACCTCTGAAATGTACTAAAGAATTCCCAAAACCCGAAATATCGCAAGTCACAAGCTACTAAGAAGTCTTAACTGTTCTATACATTATCTCTACAGAAAGAAGGAAAAAGAACATAGGGGATAGAGGGGACTCCGAGGATCTGCGGGCGCGGGCAGATGTACCTTGAAGTCTCTAATAAGCAGCAATGACTGCAACTAGTGATGAGGCTGGTAAGATGAACCTGGATCTGCACACGAAAAACATGTGCAGGAAAGGGCATGAGTATACCACAACGCTAGCCAGTAAGTGCTAAGCCTAACCTCGATCGAGTAGTGACGAGATCAGGCAGGGCCCTACTGGCATAAATAAAATGAAATAAGACAGAACGAAATATCACAGTCAAAATAAATAAAGAAGTATAACCAGAATAGAATCATAGAAAGACAACAGCTCAGAACACAGAGATAACAACATGGGATCTCCCAGGATACCGTCTCGTAGTCACAAATGTAAATGTGCAGGGAATCTCCCGAGATACCGTTCCGTAGTCCCAAAGTAAATATGCAGTGCTGGGAGATCTCTCGAAATACCGTTCCGTAGTCTCAAAGTAAATATGCAGTACATGGGATCTCCCGGAATACCGTTTCGTAGTCCCAAAATAAATATGCAGCTCAAACAATAGAATTACAACTACAACACTGAAATCCTACGATTTAGACTAAGTACAAGTCTACGTAGAAGCAGGAAATTCACTAAGCATGCTGCACAGGTTCAGATAAGCAATTAAGACACGTAGACATGTTGTTCTAAACTAAACAGGATAATTACATATTCTAGTGTAGCTCAGTACAAGGAAAACATGATTATTGCAGGACAAATATTTTTCTGCTTTTATGTGAAGGTACCTACTATTACCATTGGTATAGAAATGCGTTACAGTGAATGAAGACCATACTACTAGTTAAGAGGAACAACTCAGCACTTTCTTTTGGAACAGTTCATATGTTATGGACATTCAAGCACTTGAGGAAACTGCCTCTATCTTTTGAAATTGTGTTCGGCGTGAATTTTTATTTTTCCTTTTCTTTTCTTTGTGAAATTGGATATAAATGTATTTTTCTATGAAAATATCTTCTTGGTGTTTGAATCTTTTTTTGTTTTGGTAATCTGTAGGTGCACGAATAACAAAAACAGCTATGTCACGCAAACGCCCATGCATAGCACAGGCACCGGCCGTCTAGTACTAAAGTATATAATAAGTGAAAGCCCTTGGTACGGCCAAGGGTACTTTTGTAAATGTCAATTCTAAAATGGTGGTATTTTGGTAAATTTTGACTTATAGATCTCCACGTGTCCAACTTTAAACACCACGTCTCTTTAGATTTTGCTCTTCACTTCGGTTCTTCTTTGCCATCTGAGAGAAGGCCCCCCATTTCCAGTTCTCGCTTTAACGTTCTTTTGCTTTCTTTCCCCTCTTTATAGTGAGTTTTATTGTTCGTCTTCTTCCTCTTTGCGTATTATTTCTGATTCATTTTGTTTTTTTTATCTTTTATGTTTTGGGTATTCTAAGAGCGACATAGTTTCTAATTAATTGCATACTATGAACAAATCAAGAAGACCTAATTAAGAAATATTCCGATGTTGGTTGTTGGTTCAGATAATCTGTTTTTGCATTATTAATTTTTATGCTTCTCTTCACCGATCCTGAATGAATTTTTTTTGTCAAGTCTTGAATAGATATTTTAATCACTTTTTGTTGGTCTTTCTTCATCTTCTCTGTATCGATTCTGCACATGCATGTCAATAATTGTGTAGCAGCCTCGATGAGAGTACATACAGTGTTGTAGGCAAGGTGTTTGATAATATTCCTGAAGGAAAGGAGTACATACAGTGTTGTAGGCAAGGTGTTTGATGATATCCCTGAAGGAACTTACCAATTGTTTATTTGTTATCGTTTTAACTTTTACATGTAGTTGCTGATATATTTGCTTGTTGAAAGGATTTGTTTTTGAATTGGTACCTTTAGTTATATAATAACAACTTACAAGATTTCATCTAATATCCTTCTTTGAATTTTCCTCTGTTTACTGAGCTATTCATGTGTTCCGATCCATTATTTTAAGATATATTTGTACATCTTGAAATTTTGGGTAATTCTTTGTTGAATTTCTGCATCTATTTTGGTCAGTTATCTGATTTGCTCATGTATGTTTTATGTTCCCACAAAAAAACGGTGCTACTATTTTCTTCAAATTATACTACTATTTTGTATTTTCGACTAAGATGTACAAATAAGTTTTAAATGAGTATCCATTTATATTAAGAATTGAATAAGGAATATCAGTTATTTCCTTATCAATTTATACTTGCCCACTCTCTCTCCGTCTCCCTCTCTTCGTCTCTCTCCCTCTCCCTCTCCCTCTCTCTATCTCTGTTCCCCCCCCCCCCCCTCTCTCTCTTCGTCTCTCTATTCTCCTTCTCTGTTTTTTCCCCAATTTTTCTTTATTTGTTGCTCTCTGTTTTTTATGCTTTCTTGTTGTATATAGTTTTAATGGAATTTATCAATGGATATCAATTGTTTTAACTTAACAATTTCGTTTCATGTTGCACAATTGGTGTTCAAATTAAAATAGTCAGTCAATAAATTTTGAAGGTGTTTGACTCTCCACCATTGACAGCCATTAAAAAGTTTTGAAGCTTTGAAATCGAATTGGATTTTCAAAAATTATTATTTGTTTGGATTTGATCTTTTTGCAAACAATTGAAAATACTGTTTGGAGTTTATATCTCAATTTTGAGGATGTTTTGGCGAAGATTAGACTTGATTTTCGCTGAATTTCAGATTGAAACTCGAAGAAGAAGGATGTCACGACCCAGATTCCATTAAAGGTCGTGATGACGTCCATCACCGTTGTTAGGCAAGCCAACACTGATCAACTAGCGAGTTCCCATTTATTTTATTAAACAATCCCAATCTAACTTAACTTAAATTTTAAGCATTAGATAAATAACGTATTTTAAGGCAACTGAAACGGAAACAACTAAAAGAAATCATAATTACAGGAATACAATCCCAAAAATCAAGTCTGCTAATATGTGCCAAGATTTAGTGTCACAAGTGTGTGGGCAACTAGTAGAATATACAAAAGATGATTATCCTACTGTCTGAAATAGAGTAGACAGATACAAGCAAAAGAGAAACTCCGGCATGCTGCTGAACGGCTAGAAAGTCGGCAGCTCACCGTGAAGTCTCAGTCCAAGACAAGAATGTGCTCGTTTTTGTTAAATTGATATATGTCATCTACAAAACGGACCTATTCCAAGTCCCAAAACCAAATAGATATCTAAGAACTACAAATCAACCACCATAAGTCACGCTGCAAAATTTTGCATAGGACATCTAATGGTGTGGGAGCCTCATTCTGGAAGCTTCAAGAACATATTTGTAAAAGATCCATGCCTGTATATTATTATAATGAATACCGATGTCAATATGGTGAGCTTCACATTAAAATGGAAACTGAGTATAATATTGCGTTAGCGTGCCTACTTGTTGATATTAAGAAAGTGTTGAAACAGTGTAGTAGGTTGGTGCTTATAAATTTAGTGACTTGGTATCTAAGCCCATATAAATTTTTGATGAAGAAGAAACCTATGTGGTTAGTCAATGACGCCTTATCAGTTATCATTCCATGGATAAAAAAGAAGCACTTTTACTATAGTGATACTAACTCTATAGTTTTCGTTCTTTGCTAGAAAAGGAAGCCTCTTCATCTGAAGTAGGCTTATGGCTCATGAAATCCCTGATAGGTTCTCCAAGTCTATAAATACTTTAATTTGCTGGGTCGATATGGATCACTAAGAAAACATCTTCTAGCATGGTGCATATCCTAAGATTTTTTTAGCAAAGGATATTTATCATAGTCCTGGACAAGGCAATTATAATATACACATACATGAACTTGTACAAAAGTACTTTTTTCTATTAAAAAGATCCACTCAAGAGGTTAGTAATTTCTTCACATATAGTCAGAAGATCCACCAAAATATGAATGTGTATTTGAGGCGAAGAAATTTTTTGTGTTTACTTGCTATTGTTAACATGATCTGAATAAGCATGGTACATACGCATCGTTGATAAACCTTGTAAAGTTCAAAACTTTATTTTTTCGTAAAGCTATAATAGACCCTCTAGCTTCTTAACGGAAAAACTTGAAGAAACATCCCATTATTTTTTGAAATAATTCATTCAAGGATTAAATATCGATATATTTTTATCTATCCTTAAAGATTACAACAATAAGAACTACTCTTCAACTCCAAATAAGAAATGAAGAAATAATTAATAATAAAAATATTTTACTTTATCTTGACCAAAAAAAAAAGTCACTTTATAAGATCTAATTGCTCACCTTTTGGTAAAAAGTGTCCTATTATGTCATGCGAACAATCAAACATTCGCAATTTTGTCGAAACATCGAATTACATGAACTATCTTAGCTTGCACTCGTTCTCCTCAAGTCTTGCATATATGCTCACTGCTAATTCAAGGTATAGAAAATTTTCTTAGCTCTTGGTTAAGAGCTATGGATGTTAAATAAAGTCAACAATACGGCTCAAGTTGCTTCAAGGGTACGTTATTCTCCTAACCGAGATTCCCCCACCCTCAACCCCATGGCTAACAGAGAGTCGACCAATATAAATTCTTGAAACATTCATCGTTTCCAGCTATGTATGTTGCTATTTAGTTAATGATTTCCTTGGTACTTCTGTAACTCCTTTTAATCTTTTTCAATTTTTTTGATTTATACATTTCAGTTGCGAAACATCGTTTTTACCAGTTAGTGATATGACAAATTTTATTAGAATATTAAAGACATTTAACATATAGGTCATTGAGCTAGGACCTAGCCAACAAAATCAAAATCAAGCTCTAATATTCTTTCATGTGAATGAAGCTGATTTTCTTATATGCTGTTTTTGTACTTGCATGTTCTATTGCCTCTTTTTCCTGAACTAAGATATGGCTTTCTCATGCATGTTCCAGTATGAAAGATGAGATCTACAAAAATATAGTTCACTCCAGATCTGCATGATTAGTGAATTAGGGGATTGAGTGTCATTTAATATTGATAAAAGTTAGACTAGACTAATGGCACATGAAAGAGTGCGGACTTCCCTTTCCACATCCAGTTACTAAGTTTTATCTCTCTTATATTAACTCTAAGATATTGAATGAAGTTGAAGTAATGCAATGGAGCTCGCATACATTACATGGCTTATGAATAATTAGTAGTATGTGTTTTTAATCCATACTGAGACCATTGCTTAGTTTGATGTTTATCCTATGTATTCCTTGGTGTATTGCATTTTTGTGCTAATGAGCATTCTTATAAATCTCGACGTTTCTGACGTTGTTTGTGTTACACTTTCTGATAATGTTTATGTTGTACACTTGATGTGTATGGAGATGTAGATTCATAATTTGGAACTAAAACTAAATGCATCTTAGCATAGACCTAGCCCACATCGAAAAAACACAAGAGAGATCCTAGGTATATAAGTTAACAAGCCTTAGACCCTAGTGACGCGTTTTAAACCCGTGAAGGCCTAGGCCCAGAGCGGACAATATCACTAGTGGACTGGACTGTTACAGATGGTATCAGAGTCACTCTTGTGTCAGCCTTAGCGATAATGGGTCAGAGTTCAACTGAGTTTAGACAAATCCCGATTAGACGGGGCAAACTTCAGTGCTGAATCTAGGCGAATCCCATGCAGTGGGGCAAACCTCAGCGAGGACGCTGAGTCTATAAGAGGGGGTGTATGTAACACCCCAGACTTTAAACGGAGTCCCACATGGGAAAAACACAAGAGGGATGCTGGGTATATAAGTTAACAAGCTTTAGACCCTAGTGACACGTTTTAAACCCGTGAGTGGCTAGGCCCAGAGCGGATAATATCACTAGTGGGCTGGGTTGTTACAATTTGCCTATTTGGATATGTTTCTGACAACTCTATTGGTGCATTTCATTTATGAGACTGGAAATATAGCACGTCAAAAATCTCGGCACTAGGATTTGTGAACATTCTTTGCCGCCTTTTGCAACAAATTTTGAGAGGCTCTTTTGTACCTTGAAGGAAATTGTCTTCAGAAATTTGGCAGAATATCTCTTCAAAATTGTTTTATTACGCATCATAGAGTAACTTTCTGTTCTTTTCATGAATTATTCTAACATTTACAGGTTTGTGTTCAGGCTTATATCGAAATCTGAACAAGGGAATGGAGCATTTTTACTCATGAACTACTCTTTCAGTCGGGAAATTCCTTTTTTTTAAATCGACCGAAATTTTGCAAGAACATATTGTATGCTGCCACTTATACAATTCTTTTTTATTAGATCGCAATGCTATTAATAGCTAGCAATTATTTAAATTATGGTGTCGTAAATTTTTTAACTTTCAGCTTGGTTCTAATTGGTGGTAACACAAGTCAAAAATATCCGATAAAAAGGAAAAATGGTGAAAATACTCGTGTGACACTCGAGTTGCGTATATAGCTCACTGCTAATTCCAGGTATAGAAAATTTTCTTAGCTCTTGGTTCAGAGCTATGGATGTTAAATGAAGCCAACAATACGGCTCAAATTGCTTCAAGGGTACGTTATTCTCCTAACCGAGATTCCCCCACCCTCAACCCCATGGCTAATAGAGAGTCGACCAATATAAATTCTTGAAACATTCATCATTTCCAGCTATGCATGTTGCTATTTAGTTAGTGATTTTCTTGGTACTTCTGTAACTCCTTTTTAATCTTTTTCCATTTTTTTTGATACATTTTTATACATTCCAGTTGTGAAACATTGTTTTTACCAGTTAGTGATATGACAAATTTTACTAGGGACGAGATTAAATTATCTTCCGTTGAATGCATAGTTTTGTTAGAAATTTCAGTACCATTTTTCTATAGCTTTCTCTGATGTTGTTCAAAGGGATAGATCCTGAAGTAGAACTTTTGTAAAGGTTACTAGCACATGTAGATGAATTACTTTACATATTCTTAGAGTTGATATTGCATCATTTCCTAATGTTTTACGGGATAATCGCTTGAAAATGTTAGTTGTCAGTTTTTATTTCAGTTTAAACCATTTTGATGAATTGTTTATCATACAGGTTTTGGCATATGGATCAGGTGCTACATAAGACATATCTTCCTGATGGTAACATTAGTTTGACTATTTTTAGTAGTCCTTTTATTGAAGAAACAATGGCATGTGATGTTCTACGGGAAGAAAAGCACAAAGAAAATACTAAGTTTGATTTCTAGGATCCCAAATCTTTTTATGCTGAGGTTCTTTTCTGACAACTAACGGTATAAGTATTACACAGTTCTTTGTATTAACATGTAGTTTTGAGAGTTTTTATCTAGAAAACCTGCCTCCTAAGAAAGCTAGATAATCGATTTTAGGCCCGATGAAGATTCTGGTGCAACTTGCATTATTGGAACACTCATTAACCTGAAGGTTCCAACCTCATGGTAGCAATAAATAACACTACTGGAAATTTGCATAACAATTTTTACTTGTTTTTATTCTCATTTTCTCTATGTATCATGTCCTTGAACGGTTAGGGATAAAGAATCATATCAGCAGTCTGCATACATTTTCTTGGAATATTTGTTAGATGGAACAAATTTTACTACCTACACTTTGGATATGTTTGTTCAATGGTGAAACTTATTATGGAGGTTTTGATAAGCCCATCGCTGGAGTCATATCTAGGGGTGCCAATGGTTCGATTCGGTCGGTTATTTTATAAAATTTGTACCTTACCTATTTTTCGGTTATTCTATTATGTATAACCAAAATTAGACTTTTCGAAACCGTCCCAATCATGTCGGTTTCTCTTCGGTATCGGTACGGTTCAGTTATTTTTCGATATTTTTTTAAATGTCATGTAAAATTCACCAGTAGACGTAGAATGCATTAACATACGTTCTTTTATATGACCTAGCAAAACTCTCTAGACATTTTTACTATTTAAAGGGTGATGAATTAAAAAAACATGAAAGATGGCTAGAGTATAGATCCATCAACTATTCTACAGCAACGTAAATGCATCCAAGTAAAAGCAAAGAAAATATAAATCACACGAGTGGAAAGATATTAACCAAGTTGGGACTCAAGAATAAAGTCAATAGAAGATTAAATATTCAACAAGATAAATCTAAATTATATGAAAGGAAACATATTCAATACATTGTAGTTTGCTAATCATAATCGCTAGAATACTTTGTGTCTTGCTAATACAAATACTTGAAATAACTTAGTTTAAGTACAAGTAGCATAATAGTTTTAGGAATTAGTATTTTGAGTTTAATTACTTGTTGGCTTGTAACAGTTTTCATAATTCCAAGACCCGAAGAAAAATTTAATGTTTTATTATTTTTGAACTTACTATATAAATATACTTTCCACATATATAATTTATTCGGTACAGTTCGGTATTTTGGTTTATTTTTATAAAATAAAAAAACCTACCCCAATTATTGGTACAGTTATAAATTTATATAAAAACCTACGGGCTTTTTGAAAGAAACCTAAAAATCGGTTCGATGCGGTACGATTCGGTGGGTTTAATCGGTTTTCAAATATCCATAGACACCCCTAGTTATATCCAAAAGAAAAGAGTAATCGTGCACATTAGTTGATGATGCTAAGAGATTTCTTGAAGCATAAAACTCCATATTTTCATTAGTCAATCAATACATTCAAGGCAAACCTTGTAAATAGCTGACGTGAGTTATGTTTAAGTATATGAAAGGAGCAACTCACTTACTAGGTGAAAATCTCATTTATATGAATCTACATTTTAATCATAAAATCAAATTATAATAGGTTAGTTATTTGTATTTGACTAGCTTTTGGATGAGTGCTATTTTTTTATTTTTATTTTTAATTTGTTTATCCACAAAATATAAATCCATGAAGGCACTACAATGGAAGGGCAACAATATAGAAGTGAAAAGTTGCTAGGACAGAAATAATTAATATTATTCTCGACACAAGGGAGAAACCAAAAAGAAATTAACTTCTCAAAACATGTCAAAAATAAAAATTTACCTATTTCCTCACTAAACTTTCATGGTAGTTATTTATTCCAATCATGGTAGTTATTTATTCCATCAAAATATACATAAATGCTCGTCCACTACAAAATTATTTAATGATTTAATCACTGATATGAGCAGGTAATGCACATGGATTGCAGTCCACCTCCATTTGTCAACTTATGGATTTCTATGATCAATTAGTAGATAATTTCCCGCAAAATACAATCAATAAAATCTACTTTACAGCTTTAGCTTGCAAAAAATATTTATGTTAGGAAGACACATCAACCAGACGATGTTATGTGTTTCTACCGTGCCTAATTATAGCCGTCCTCAAAATAATAATCAAAAAATATTATATATATATATATATATATATATATATATATATATATATATATATATATATATATATATATATATATAATGTACGTTATACACAAAAATTATACAAATTTTATACACTTTCACGGCTACCGAATGTCTCGACTTAAATATCGTCACTACTCTATCGAGGTCAGTCTTGATACTCACTGGGTACCGATTGTAGTGTACTCGTACTATGCTTCTGCACATTTTTGTGCAGATCTAGGTACCTCATTACATGTTGGTCGTTAGTGAGCTAATTCCGAGTTGCTATGGAGACTTCAAGGTATACATGTCGTTCCGCTTGCAGGTCTCGGAGTCACCTTCTATGTTTCCTTATTACTGTATTGTATCCCAAACAGTGTTGAGTTTATGACTCTGTATTATCGGATTTTGGGATGTGAAGACAATGCAGCATGCATAGCCCAATTGAAGGGAGGATTCATAAAAGGAGATAGGACAAAGCACATTTCACCAAAGTTATTTTTCACACATGATCTTCAAAAGAATGGTGATATCAATGTGCAACAAATTCGTTCAAGTGATAATATGGCTGAATTTGTTCACAAAATCTCTACCGACGTCAACCTTCAAGAAGCTAGTGCACAAGATTGGGATGCGAAGGCTCAAGGATGTGAAATAATGTCACGACCCGGATTTTCCACCCTCGGGAGTCGTGATGGCGCCTACTAATAAAAGCTAGGCAAGCCAACCAATTGAATTATTTACCTTGTTTCCATTTTAATTCGTTAACAATTAAGAACCAACATTTAATAAACAACAGAATTTAATAAGCGGAAGACTGAAATGAAATATTTTAATAATACTACCAATACCAATCCGTAACAAAACTACCCAAGACTGGTGTGACAATTTCGCAGACTGTCTAGGAGCACTACAAATAAAGGTCTGAAAGAAAGTAATACAACACTGTCTCTGGAAATACATGAAAGAAACAGGATAAAAGGTAGAAGGAGATGCCAAGGCCTGCGGACGCCTGCAGGACTAGCTCGGGACGCCAGATGAACAAGAAGCAGCAATCTCACTGCGGTCTGAAAGCTATAGCACCGGGATCTGCACAAAAGAGTGCAGAGTGTAGTATCAGCACAACCGACCCCATGTGCTGGTAAGTGCCTAGCCTAACCTCGGCGAAGTAGTGAAGAGGCTAGGACCAGACTACCAAATAAACCTGTGCAATTAAATCATATACAGTGGAAGAATAAAGGCAGGAATTTACAATTTAAAAGTAAAAGGGGGAGAGAGACATGCTGTGGGGATATCAAGTAACAACAGGAAACAAATAAATAACCGTAAAGAACACCATAACTCAAATATCAACAAATAACCAGGAAATCAAACAAGTGCACGGCATCACCCTTCGTATTTTTACCTCACATATTCATGGCACGGAATGATCCTTCATGCGTTATCACTCATATAAGGCACGGAATGGTACATCATGCGGCACGACATCACCCTTCGTGCATTAACACTCTCTCACAAAATATCATGCACGACATCACCCTTCGTACTTTAACACTCTCACCAAAACAATGTATGACATCACCCTTCGTGCTTTAACACTCTTCCTCACCCGAACAACAATCACAAACAATGAGGGCAAGGAAATAAATGAAAGTCACAATAAATATCACAATAAAAATCCCGGCAAGGGAACAATATCAAAAGCAACAACATCCCGGCAAGGGAACAATATCAAAAGCAACCACATCCCGGCAAGGGAGACAATATCATAATCCTTTTCTCTTTTTCACATTTACTTCACAACTCAATTTTACAACTTGAGCCAACGCTCTACAATGCTCAATTACCAATGACGCTTTCACAATTCGATTCACATCTTGAGCCAATGCTCTACAATGTTCAAATGCTGATAATACTCTCACAAATCAATTCACAACTTGAGCCAGTGCTCTTAAATGTTAAATTACCGAATTTACTTCCACAAGCCTTGTTCAACAATAGGAATATCACATAAGGCATGAGCAATACAAAACGGAGTCACATAAATCATAGTATAAGACTCACGGGCATGATTGACACCAACGTATAGATACTCGTCACCATGCCTATATGTCGTACCCAACAATTAACATATAGCAAATAGGATACAACTCCTAATCCCTCAAGCTAAGGCTAGACCAAACACTTACCTCGATGCCACGAACACAATTCAAGCCTCAACTACCGCTTTACCTCTTGATTCCACCACCAATTCGCTTGTATCTAGCCACAAGTTACTTAACTATATCAATAAATACTAAATGAATCAATTCTAATGCATGAAAATAGTTTTCTAGAGTTTTTCCCAAAAAGTCAAAAATTGACCCTGGGCCCGCTTGGTCCAAACCCGAAACAACAACAACAACAACCACCTAGTGAAATCCCACTAGTGGAGTCTGGGGAGGGTAGTGAGTACGCAGACCTTACCCCTACACCGAAGGGATAGAGAGGCTGTTTCCGAAAGACCCCCGGCTCAAGAGAACAAAAAGACAAAGGTAGACAATGTTAGTATCATCACATAAATCATAAGAAAATCATAAGAAAAATAGGAACAACATGAAATCCGGAAGAAAGATGCAAAGCAAAACCGATAGGTAGTAAATATGTCCTACACTGAAAAATACAGCATTGACACTAGCTATCTTAGACAAAAATCCTACCAGACTAGTCTTGCAGAGGTATTAGTAAGGCAAGACTCAACTACCTCCTAACCTTAAACCTTAATATTCGACCTCCACAACTTCCTATCAAGTGTCATGTCCTCGGAAATCTGAAGGCTTGTCATATCATGTCTGATCACCTCTCCCCAATACTTCTTAGGCCGCCCTCTACCTCTTGTCGTTCCCTCCACAACTAGCCGCTCACACCTCCTTACCGGAGCATCTGGGCTTCTCCTCTGAACATGCCCGAACCATCTGAGTCTTGCTTCCCGCATCTTGTCATCAATTGGAGCTACGTGCACCTTTTCCCGAATATCATCATTCCTAATCTTATCCATCCTAGTGTGCCCGCACATCCACCTTAACATCCTCATTTCTGCTACTTTCATCTTCTGGATATGTGAGTTCTTAACAGGCCAACGCTCAGACCCATACATCATTGCCGGTCTAACCACCGCTTTATAGAACTTACCTTTGAGAATCGGTGGCACTCTCTTATCACACAGGACTCCAGACGCTAACCTCCACTTCATCCATCCTACCCCAATACGATGCGTGACATCCTCGTCGATCTCCCCTCCCCCCTGGATAACCGACCCAAGTTACTTGAAGCTGCCTCTACTTGGTATGACTTGTGATTTAAGCCTCACATCCACGCCCACTTCCCCCGGCTCATCACTGAACTTACACTCCAGGTATTCCGTCTTCGTCCTGCTAGCTTGGAACCCTTGGACTCAAGAGCCTGTCTCCAAGCCTCCAGCCTCACGTTAAGTCCGGCTCGCGACTCATCAATCAGAACTATGTCATCAGCGAATAGCATACACCATGGCACCTCCCCTTGAATATGGAGCGTCAACGTGTCCATCACTAAGGCGAATAAGAACGGACTGAGTGCAGAACCTTGGTGTAACCCCATTACGACCGGAAAATGGTCAGAGTCTCCTCCTACTATCCTCACCCGAGTCTTAGCCCCATCGTACATGTCCTTAATCACCATAATGTACGGGACAGGCACACCTTTTGCCTCCAAGCATCTCCAGAGAACTTCTCTAGGATCCTTGTCATACGCTTTCTCTAGGTCAATAAACACCATGTGCAGATCCTTCTTCCTCTCTCTATACAATTCCACCAACCTACGGACAAGGTGTATAGCTTCTGTAGTAGAACGACCCGGCATGAATCCGAACTGGTTTTCGGATATAGACACTGACATCCTCACCCTCGCTTCAACCACCCTCTCCCACACTTTCATGGTATGACTTAGTAATTTAATACCCCTATAGTTGTTACAACTCTGGATATCACCTTTGTTCTTATACAATGGAACTACCGTACTCCACCTCCACTCCTCCGGCATCCTCTTTGCCTCAAAAATAACATTAAACAACCTAGTCAACCACTCCAAACCTGCTCTCCCCACACCCTTCCAAAATTCCACCGGAATCTCGTCTGGCCCAGTCGCTCTACCCCTACTCATCTTACGGATAGCTCCTACGGCCTCCTCAACCTTGATACACCCGAAGTGCCCAAAGTCACGATGACTCTCGGATTGTTCTAATTCGCCTAGCACAAAATCCGATCCCTTTCTTCGTTCAAAAGTTTATGAAAGTAAGTTTGCCATCTTATCTTAATCTGCGCATCTTCCATCAATACTCTACCATCTCCATCCTTGATGCATCTCACTTGATCCAAATCCCTAGCCTTCCTCTCTCTCAACTTGGCCAGCCGGAATAACTTCTTCTCCCCGCCTTTTTTTCCCAGTTCCTCGTACATACGACCATAAGCCGCAGTCTTAGCCTCCGTAACCGCCATCTGTGCTTCCTTCCTAGCTACCCTATACCTCTCCACGCACGCTCGCCTCTCCTCCTCACCTATGCTCCCCACTAACTTCAGGTACGCCGCCTTCTTCGCTTCCACTTTACCTTGGACCACTTCATTCCACTACCAGTCTCCTCTGTGCCCACCAGAGACGCCCGTCGAGACCCCTAACACCTCTCTCGCAGCCTTCCTTATGCATTTGGATGTCGCTGACCACATAGTGCTCGCGTCACCACTACTCTTCCAAGCTCCCATAGCCGACAACCGCCCCTCCAACTCCTGGGCTTTATCCTTAGTTAAGGCTCCCCACCTAATTTTCGGTCATCCTCGAGCAGACCTCTTCCTCCTCTTGAACATAATACCAATGTCCATCACCAATAGTCTATGCTTTGTCACGAGTATCTCACCCGGAAGCACCTTGCAATCCTTACACAACCCTCTGTCACACCTCCAGAGGAGGAGATAGTCAATCTGGGTCTTCGCCACCGCAGTTTGAAAATTAACAAAATGCGCCTCTCTCTTCGGAAAGCTAGAGTTCGCAATCACCAACCCAAAAGCCTTAGCGAAGTCCAAAAGAGAGGTACCTCCTACGTTCCTCTCCCCAAAACCGAATCCTCCATGTACCTCGCCATAACCACCTACGGTCGACCCAATATGACTGTTGAAATCCCCTCTTATGAATAGCTTCTCAGCAGGCGGAACGTGGCGCACAATCTCATCTAGCCCCTCCCAAAAGTGCCGTTTAGTCTCCTCATCTAGGCCCGCATGAGGCGCATAGGCGCTAACGATGTTTAGGGTGCACTCTCCAACCACCAACTTAATACTCATTAATCTATCACTCACTCGTCTAACCTCAACCACAGACTCTCTAAGTTCTCCATCCACCAAGATACCCACCCCATTCTTATTTGGACTCCTGAGTACCAAAGCTTATACCTGTCCGCGTCCTTCGCCCTCGACCCTACCCACCTTTTCTCCTGAACACACGCTATATTGACCCTCCTCTTCTGAAGGATCTTTGCCAATTCTATAGACTTACCCGTCAATGTACCTACGTTCCATGACCCAATTCTCAACCTATAGACACCCTTGTTCCCTTTACCTCCTTTGGCTCCCGACCCACCCCCTAATCCCTGCCCTCCCTCCTGCCCCACCCCCCGCTCCCCTCGAGGACATGACCTCACTCGACCATCCCAGACCACAGCCACAATAACTACGGCAGACTAAGGGGAATCGCTACACACATAAGGCAACACACCAAAATAGAAGAGGGTAAGTTGCAAACTACAGGCACACTAATACGGTGGATATACTAATGCGAACTAAGATGGCAGTAATTTAACTAACACAACAAAGGGAAACAGGAAAACGGGAGGTACCAACACCCGCGAGCAGAACCTGGTAATTTCCTTGGTATATACGATGATGTTGCAGCTACCTAACACATTTCCGTCCAACTCCTGCCGCCCCTTGGTGACTCTCGCTCGGGTTGTTCTTTAATGTTTGCACACGCACGTCTTGTTTGCCGCTACCAACCACAAGTCCTAACCTGAAATACACACAAAATTCCATGAAGCCAAACAGAGAAGGGAGGGGTTGTCACCGCTACCACTGGTGAGGCCCCACGTGTAGCAAAATGCGAGAAAAATGAAGGGATAACAGCAAAATCGAGATAGATAAAAGCTGAAACAACCTAAGATGAACATATCAAAACTTTTAAATCGTTGACTAAATCTGCAGATCCAACAATCAAAAATAAATAAATAAATATAATCAAAAGGAAAGCACTGAATACAAAAATCATATTCTACCAAATCCGTTAGACTACACCTCCTTTATATCTACTACAAAACAAGCCTCATTAACTTTACAAATCAGGAAGAACAAGAAATCCAAAGGAATCCAACAAAACCAAGGAACAAAGCAAAAAGTTGAGATGTTGCCTTAAAACAGCAAACCCAAAAAGGATCGGAGAGAAAGAGCATACATACACAGATCCAGATCAGAAACACTGACGGACGAGAGCAAAACTTCTCACCGGAAAAAGGGTATATTCAACTCCGCGGTCCGATTTTCCCGTTCATGCCGTTGACGGGAAGTCGAAACCACCGTAGACCAAGGCCAGACAAGAGAAGCTAAGCCTCAAAAGAAGGGGGGGGAGGGGGCGTAAGAGATGAGGGGAGGGAGGGGGGTTACCTGCTGAGGTGGGTGTTTGGCAGCGTGGGGTGGATGGTCTTTTTTTTTTACCGTCGGGAATGGGGATGGGGATGTTTCTTGTAAAATGATACTAATGCCGGACCAAATAACTACATCAAACCCGAAATTCAGACCAAAACCGATTACCCATTTACCCCCGAGCCCGGATATATAATTGGTTTTCAAATCCGACCTCAATTTGAGGTCTAAATCCCCAAATTTCAATATTCTTAGGTTTTACCCAAAACTCCCAATTTTACCATGAAAACCCTAAATTCTAGGATGAAATCTTGTAAAAAGAAGTTAAGAAGTGAAAGAAATGAGTTTAAAACCACTTACTTGTGTTCTGGGGAAAGAAAGAGTGCTTGAAAAATCGCCCTTTAGGTTTCTGAAAATGGTAAAATAACTGAAATGTCCCGTTTATATACTACTCTCAGACCCTCACCGCGGACCGCATAAAAAGGGGTTGCGACCGCGGAGCTCAATCGCAGACCGCAAAATATCGAGGGCGGCCGCGGAGGCTTGGCCTTGCTCTTCTGCGGAGCGCATAAATCCCACCGCGGTCGCGGAGGCCCCACCGCGGTCGCGGAGGCCCCACCGCGATCGCGAGAAAGCTCTGCGGACCACGAAGTAAGGTTCAGAGACCTGCAATTCCTCTGAACCCGCAACAGCTATTTTTCTAAGTCTAAATCCACTCCGTGGCCTATCCAAAACTCACCCGAGCCCTCGGGGCTCCAAACCAAACATGCACGCAAGTCCAAAAACATCATACGGACTTGCTCGTGCGATCAAATCATCAAAATAACATCAATAACTATGAATTAAGCCTCAAATTCATGAAATCACTTAAGAACATCAAATTTTCCAATTTTCTCAAATAAGGTCCGATTTATACTAAACGGACTCCGATTCTTACCAAACTTCACAGATTTCACTAATTCATTATTTCAAACTTGTACCAGGCTCCGGAACCACCCGATACCATTAATTTCATCATCTTTCATTTCTCAAAAACTCTTATATTTTCCAGAAAATAATTTTCTTCAAAAATTCATTTCTCAGACTTGGGACCTCTGATTTCACTTACGGGCATATGCCCAAGTCCCATATTTTCCTACGGACCGTCTGGGACCGTCCAATCACGGGTCCGAGTCCGTTTACTCAAAATATTGACCGAAGTCAACCTAAATTCATCTTAAAAGCAAAATTCATCATTTTTTTACAAATTTTCACATAATGGCTTTCCGGATACACGTCCGAACTGCGCCCGCAAATCGAGGTGAGACAAAAAGGAGGTTTTAAGGCCTCGGATCACAGAATTTATTTCTAAAACAAGTGATGGCCCTTCGGGACATCACATTCTCCACCTCTAAAACAACCGTTCGTCCTCGAACGGACATAAGAAGGAAGTACCTGAGTCGGAGAAAAGATGGGGTATCGGCTCCGCATATCGGACTCGGACTCCCAGGTCGATGCCTCAGCAGGCTGACCTCTCCACTGAACACGAACAGAAGGGAAACTCTTCGATCTTAACTTACGAACCTGCTGGTCTAGAATAGCTACTGGCTCCTCCTCATAGGACAAGTCCTTGTCCAACTGGACAGTGCTGAAGTCTAACACGTGAGATGGATCGCGTGATACTTCCGAAGCATGGACACGTGAAACACTGGATGCACGGCTGATAAACTCGGAGGCAACGCAAGTCTGTAAGCCACCTCTCCCACTCGATCAAGAATCTCAAACGGGCCAATGAACCTAGGGCTAAGCTTCGAAAACAACAACAACAACAACCACCTAGTGAAATCCCACTAGTGGAGTCTGGGGAGGTAGTGAGTACGCAAGACCTTACCCCTACACCGAAGGATAGAGAGGGCTGTTTCCGAAAGACCCCCGTCAAGAGAACAAAAAGACAAAGGTAGACAATGTTAGTATCATCACATAAATCATAAGAAAATCATAAGAAAAATTAGGAACAACATGAAATCCGGAAGAAAGATGCAAAGCAAAACCGATAGGTAGTAAAATGTTCCTACACTGAAAAATACAGCATTGACACTAGCTATCTTAGACAAAAATCCTACCAGACTAGTCTTGCAGAGGTATTAGTAAGGCAAGACTCAACTACCTCCTAACCTTAAACCTTAATATTCGACCTCCACAACTTCCTATCAAGTGTCATGTCCTCGGAAATCTGAAGCTTGTCATTAATCATGTCTGATCACCTCTCCCCAATACTTCTTAGGCCGCCCTCTACCTCTTGTCGTTCCCTCCACAACTAGCCGCTCACACCTCCTTACCGGAGCATCTGGGCTTCTCCTCTGAACATGCCCGAAACCACTGAGTCTTGCTCCCGCATCTTGTCATTCAATTGGAGTACGTGCACCTTTCCCGAATATTCATCATTCCTAATCTATCCATCCTAGTGTGCCCGCACATCCACCTTAACATCCTCATTTCTGCTAACTTTCATCTTCTGGATATGTGAGTTCTTAACAGGCCAACGCTCAGACCCATACATCATTGCCGTCTAACCACCGCTTTATAGAAACTTACCTTTGAGAATCGGTGGCACTCTCTCTATCACACAGGACTCCAGACGGCTAACCTCCACTTCATCCATCCTACCCCAATACGATGCGTGACATCCCTGTCGATCTCCCTCTCCCCCTGATAACCGACCCAAGTTACTGAAGCTGCCTCTACTTGTATGACTTGTGATTTAAGCCTCACATCCACGCCCACTTCCCCCGGCTCATCACTGAAACTTACACTCCAGGTATTCCGTCTTCGTCTTGCTAGCTTGGAACCCTTGGACTCAAGAGCCTGTCTCCAAGCCTCCAGCCTCACGTTAAGTCCGGCTCGCGACTCATCAATCAGAACTATGTCATCAGCGAATAGCATACACCATGGCACCTCCCCTTGAATATGGAGCGCGTCAACGTGTCCATCACTAAGGCGAATAAGAACGGACTGAGTGCAGAACCTTGGTGTAACCCATTACGACCGGAAAATGTCAGAGTTCTCCTCCTACTATCCTCACCCGAGTCTTAGCCCCATTCGTACATTCCTTAATCACCATAGATGTACGGGACAGGCACACCTTTTGCCTCCAAGCATCTCCAAGAAACTTCTCTAGGATCCTTGTCATACGCTTTCTATAGGTCAATAAAACACCTGTGCAGATCCTTCTTCCTCTCTCTATACAATTCCACCAACCTACGGACAAGGTGTATAGCTTCTGTAGTAGAACGACCCGGCATGAATCCGAAACTGGTTTTCGGATATAGACACTTGACATCCTCACCCTCGCTTCAACCACCCTCTCCCACACTTTCATTGGTATGACTAGTAATTTAAATTACCCCTATAGTTGTTACAACTCTGGATATCACCTTTGTTCTTATACAATGAACTACCGTACTCCACCTCCACTCCTCCGGCATCCTCTTTGCCTCAAAAATAACATTAAATACAACCTAGTCAACCACTCCAAACCTGCTTCTCCCCACACCCTTCCAAAATTCCACCGGAATCTCGTCTGGCCCAGTCGCTCTACCCCTACTCATCTTACGATAGCTCCTACGGCCTCCTCAACCTTTGATACACCCGAAGTGCCCAAAGTCACGATGACTCTCGGATTGTTCTAATTCGCCTAGCACAAAATCCGATCCCTTTCTTCGTTCAAAAGTTTATGAAAGTAGTTTGCCATCTTATCTTAATCTGCGCATCTTCATCAATACTCTACCATCTCCATCCTTGAGCATCCTCACTTGATCCAAATCCCTAGCCTTCCTCTCTCTCAACTTGGCCAGCCGGAATAACTTCTTCTCTCCCGCCTTTTTTCCCAGTTTCCTCGTACATACGACCATAAGCCGCAGTCTTAGCCTCGTAACCGCCATCTGTGCTTCCCTTCTAGCTACCCTATACCTCTCCACGCACGCTCGCCTCTCCTCCTCACCTATGCTCCCCAACTAACTTCAGGTACGCCGCCTTCTTCGCTTCCACCTTTACCTTGGACCACTTCAGTTCCACTACCAGTCTCCTCTTGCCCACCAAGACGCCCGTGAGACCCCTAAACACTCTCTCGCAGCCTTCCTTATGCATTTGGATGTCGCTGACCACATAGTGCTCGCGTCACCACTACTCTTCCAAGCTCCCATAGCCGACAACCGCCCCTCCAATCCTGGGCTTTATCCTTAGTTAAGGCTCCCCACCTCTAATTTTCGTCATCCTCAGCAGACCTCTTCCTCCTCTTGTAACATTAATTACCAATAGTCCATCACAATAGTCTATGCTTTGTCACGAGTATCTCACCCGGAAGCACCTGCAATCCTTACACAACCCTCTGTCACAACACTCCAGAGGAGGAATAGTCAATCTGGGTCTTCGCCACCGCAGTTTGAAAATTAACAAAATGCGCCTCTCCTCGAAAGCTACCGAGTTCGCAATCACCAACCCAAAAGCCTTAGCGAAGTCCAAAAGAGAGTACTCCTACGTTTCCTCTCCCCAAAACCGAATCCTCCATGTACCTCGCCATAACCACCTACGGTCGACCCAATATGACTGTTGAAATCCCCTCTTATGAATACTTCTCAGCAGGCGGGAACGTGGCACAATCTCATCTAGCCCCTCCAAAAAGTGCCGTTTAGTCTCCTCATCTAGGCCCGCATGAGGCGCATAGGCGCTAAACTGATGTTTAGGGTTGCACTCTCCAACCACCAACTTAATTACTCATTAATCTATCACTCACTCGTCTAACTCAACCACAGACCTCTCTAAGTTCTCCATTCCACCAAGATACCCACCCCATTCTTATTTGGACTCCTGAGTACCAAAGCTTATACCTGTCCGCGTCCTTCGCCCTCGACCCTACCCACCTTTCTCCTGAACACACGCTATATTGACCCTCCTCTTCTGAAGGATCTTTGCCAATTCTATAGACTTACCCGTCAATGTACCTACGTTCCATGACCCAATTTCAACCTATAGACACCCTTGTTCCCTTTACCTCCTTTGGCTCCCGACCCACCCCCTAATCCCTTGCCCTCCCTCTGCCCCACCCCCCGCTCCCCTCGAGGACTATGACCTCACTCGACCATCCCAACCACAGCCACCAATAACTACGGGCAGACTAAGGGAATCGCTACACACATAAGGCAACACACCAAAATAGAGAGGGTAAGTTGCAAACTACAAGGCACACTAATACGGTGATAACTAAGCGAACTAAAGATGCGAGTAATTTAACTAACACAACAAAGGGAAACAGGGGAAAACGGGAGTACCAACACCGCGAGCAGAAACCTGGTAATTTCCTTGGTATATTACGATGATGTTGCAGCTTACCTAACACATTTCCGTCCAACTCCTGTCCGCCCCTTGAGTGGACTCGTATCAGCACAACCGACCCCATGTGCTGGTAAGTGCCTAGCCTAACCTCGACGAAGTAGTGACGAGGCTAGGACCAGACTACCAAATAAACCTGTGCAATTAAATCATATACAGTGGAAGAATAAAGGCAGAAATTTACAATTTAAAAGTAAAAGGGGGAGAGAGACATGCTGCGGGGATATCAAGTAACAACAGGAAACAAATAAATAACCGTAAAGAACACCATAACTCAAATATCAACAAATAACAAGGAAATCAAACAAGTGCACGGCATCACCCTTCCGTGCTTTTACTCTCGTCCTCACCAAATATCAATATAATCGGCACAGCATCACCCTTCGTGTTTTTACCTCACATATTCATGGCACGGAATGATCCTTCGTGCATTATCACTCATATAAGG
Source organism: Nicotiana attenuata (assembly GCF_001879085.1). Taxonomy (NCBI): domain Eukaryota; kingdom Viridiplantae; phylum Streptophyta; class Magnoliopsida; order Solanales; family Solanaceae; genus Nicotiana; species Nicotiana attenuata. The sequence continues at coordinate 17,414,222 of NC_032000.1, read as the reverse complement.
CACGGAATGGTACACCATGCGGCACAGTATCACCCTTCGTGCATTAACACTCTCTCAAAAAATATCATGCACGACATCACCCTTCGTGCTTTAACACTCTCTCACCAAAATAATGCACGGTATCACCCTTCGTGCTTTAACACTATTCCTCACCCAAACAACTATAACAAACAATGAGGGCAAGGAAATAAATGAAAATCATAATAAATATCACAATAAAAATCCCGGCAAGGGAACAATATTAAAAGCAACAACATCCCGGCAAGTGAACAATATCAAAAGCAACCACATCCCGGCAAGGGAGACAATATCATAATCCTTTTGACTTTTACACATTTACTTCACAACTCAATTTTACAACTTGAGACAACGCTCTACAATGCTCAATTACCAATGATGGTTTCACAATTCGATTCACAACTTGAGCCAACGCTCTACAATGTTCAAAGACCGATAATACTCTCACAAATCAATTCACAACTTGAGCCAACGCTCTTAAATGTTCAATTTTCACAAGCCTTGTTCGACAATAGGAATATCACATAAGGAATGAGCAATACAAAACGGAGTCACATATATCATAGTATAAGACTCACAGGCATGCTTGACACAACATATAGATACTCGTCACCATGCCTATACGTTGTACCCAACAATTAACACATAGCAAATAGGACATGACTCCTAATCCCTCAAGCTAAGGTTAGACCAAACACTTACCTCGATGCCACGAACACAATTCAAGCCTCAACTACTGCTTTATCTCTTGATTCCACCACCAATTCGCTTGTATCTAGCCACAAGTTACTTAACTATATCAATAAATGCTACATGAATCAATTCTAATGCATGATAATAGATTATCTAGAGTTTTTCCCAAAAAGTCAAAAATTGACCCCGGGCTCGCTTGGTCCAAACCTGAAATTCGGACCAAAACCCAGATACCCATTTACCCCCGAGCCCGAATATATAATTGGTTTTGAAATCCGACCTCAATTTGAGGTCTAAATCCCCAAAGTTCAATATTCTTAGGTTTTACCCAAAATTTCCAATTTTATCATGAAAACCCTAAATTCTAGGATGAAATCTTGTAAAAAGAAGTTAAGAAGTGAAAGAAATGAGATTAAAATCACTTACTTGTGTTTTGGGGAAAGAAAGAGTGAAAAATCGCCCTTTATGTTATAGGGTTCTGAAAATGGTAAAATAACTGAAAAGTCCCGTTTATATACTACTCTCAAACCCTCACCGCGGACCGCATAAAAAGGGATTGCGGCCGCGGAGCTCCACCGCGGACCGCAAAATATCGAGCGCGGCCGCGGAGGCTTGGCCTTGCTCTTCCGCGGAGCGCATAAATCCCACCGCGGTTGCGAGAAAGCTCTGCGGACCGCGAAGTCAGGTTCAGAGACCTGCAACAGCTATTTTTCTAAGTCTAAATCCACTCCGTGGCCTATCCAAAACTCACCCGAGCCTTCGGGGCTCCAAACCAAACATGCACGCGAGTCCAAAAATATCATACGGACTTGCTCGTGCGATCAAATCATCAAAATAACATCAATAACTATGAATTAAGCCTCAAATTCATGAAATCACTTAAGAACATCAAATTTTCCAATTTTCTCAAATAAGGTCCGATTTATACTAAACAGACTCCGATTCTTACCAAACTTCACAGATTTCACTAATTTATTATTTCAAACTTGTACTGGGCTCCGGAACAAAAATACGGGCCCGACACCATTAATTTCATCATCTTTCATTTCTCAAAAACTCTTATATTTTCCAGAAAACAATTTTCTTCAAAAATTTATTTCTCGGACTTGGGACCTCGGATTTCTCTTCCGGGCATACGCCCAAGTCCCATATTTTCCTACGGACCCTCCGGGATCGTCCAATCACGGGTGCGGGTCCGTTTAGCCAAAATGTTGACCGAAGTCAACCTAAATTTATTTTAAAAGTTAAATTCAACCTTTTTTTTACAAATTTTCACATAATGGCTTTCCGGATACACGCCCGGACTGCGCACGCAAATCGAGGTGTGACAAAAAGGAGGTTTTAAGGCCTCAAATCACAGAATTTATTTCTAAAACAAGTGATGACCTTTCGGGTCATCACAAATGATGCTCTCATCAGGGAGTGTTTAATACATGTTGTACTCTTTTTCCCTTACAAGATTTTGCCCCAGTGGATTTTTCTTGCAAGGTTTGTAACGAGGCAACCAAAAGGTGTATTATTAAACATGTTTACTCTTTTTCCTTTTCTAGAATTTTTTTCCATTGGGTTTTATTTTAGTTAAGGTTTGTACGAGGCACATTACTTGTTGAGTAGACATTCAATGGGGAGTGGTATGAATAGAATTGTGATCAGAGTGAATGTCTATCTTTTAGAAAGTTTTACTTCGTGGCTAAGTCATTTTTCCCCTATAAATAGAGGGGTCTTACTCCATTGTAAATTATCCCAAAATTCAATAAGAATTTCCTCTCTCTTTCTCTACAATATTGTTCTTCTTCTTTTATTGCTTTATTACAGAGGTCGACTTTTCTCTACTATAACAGTAAAGCTACCGTCACCAAACATTAAGAGCAGTAAGAATAATATTACAAAGCTACTTTTAGTCACATTAAAGTAACTCTGCGCACAAAAAGATAAATAAAAATAAAGCCACAAAATTTACCCAATATGACGATATATGTTTATCAAGATGGCTTTACTATTACGGTGGATAATATTTTGTGACTTTAGTATTATAAAGTTCACTTATTGTAATGAATATGCTATTATATTCAATGTGAAAATGTCACGACCTAAATTTCCTACTGATCGCAGCCAACTCCGCACTACTAAAAAGTAGCAAGAGAGGGTCGCAATAGCTTTTACCCGATTTTGGGTCGGGATCGAATCCACAGAGTGCTAGGATTGGAATCGAGTATCTATCTAGTTTAGGATTGCGTATGTGTTCTTAATTGGTCTTCTATTCATTTTTGGTTTTTCTTTATATTCTACTATGATTAAACTATTAATTATAATTGCAACTAAATTAGACTAAGAGTAAATTGCTAAAAGTTGTATCTAATGGTTTAAAAGGCACTAGGGTAGTGACTTTCACCTAGGTAGCTAATTGACGGGTAATTGCATCTAAGGCACGATTGACATGATTGGGAAAATATGTTATAACCGTTGCTCGATACTACCCACTCTACACCTCTCGGTAGAAAGAGTGGTTTTGCTCAATTGACTCTCTCAAGACTAATTAGGTATGCATATTTGCCCAAGCAACTAGGGTTAAAGTCGGGTAATTACTCTCTCGAGGTTTAACCCTTTAATTGGGACTATCAAATCTCTTGAGTCCATCCCAATTCCTTGTTGAGTCAATTTTTGAGACTTAGGTTCTCTTTCTCAAGAAGAGCCTAAGTCAACTTAGCACAAACTAGTGTTTGCAACCACTAATTTATAAACTAAACCATAAAATTAACTCAAATAACAAACACCCAATATCAATCAAACCTTAAATCACAACACCCATCAATTACCCACACTAGGGTTGAGCCACAACCCTAGCTAATGGGTCTAGCTACTCATGCTTGAAGATAAAATCAGAGAAATAGATGAAGAGAAAGACATATTAATTAATTACTAAAGTAAATACAAAGTTTCAATGATTAAAACCACGTAAAGATGCAAAAAATAGCTAGGAAATATCGTCTCACGAGCGCAACTACAGTATTGTAATATCTGATACCCTAAAAATGGAAAAATATTCTATTTATACTAAGCTGGAAAAACTGGATAAAATTGCCCCTGCGGAGTCAGTGCGGACCGCACAAAATGGTGTGCGGCCGCACTAGGCTCTTGACTCTAAAAAATTAACTTTCTGAACCCAGGCTCCGCGGACCGCACAGAATGGACTGCGTCCGCAAAGGCATCTAGCGCGGTCCGCACAAATACGACCGCGGACCGCACAGGCTTGAACCTTGGCACTTGACATCTCTATGAAGTTTGCTTCCACGGACCGCATAAAATGGTAGTGCGGCCGCGGTGTCTTCAGTGCGGGCCGCACAATATCTACTGCGGCCGCACTGCTTTGATGCCTTAAAATCCAGGTCTCTGAATCTCCCTAGTGCGGACCGCACTAAGTGTAGTGCGGCCGCACTAGGCCTGTTTGTCCTGAGTTGTCTTGTCTTTGGTACTTGTGCAGGTTTCACTCCTTTTGAGCCGATCTTTGACATCTCGTCACTTTGTTGATCAAACCTGCAATCAAGCACAACTTATGAGCCTATTGGGACTATTTTGTAAGCCTATTGGGACTATTTTGTAAGAATTTATAATCAAAGAGTAAGCAAGAAGGAGCATGAAACACGTCAAAATCCCTAGTTATCACCTACCGTCGGGACCGTGATGGTGCCTAATATTGTACACGCTAGGCAAGCCAACGTTTCAGAATATTTCACCTTTTTCCTTTATCTTTTAATAATTAAAAACTTAACAAAAGTAAATCATCGGAAACAAATGCGGAAGAACACAATTTAAATGATTTTCTTTATACTAATAGCGAAAATCGAAATAAATTCCACCCAGAAACTGGTATCACAACTCAAGAAAAGTCTACGAATACTACAAACATTGGTTTGAAAGAAAAATATACATCTGTCTCGGAGAACAGTAAAACTGAATGCAGTAAGATAGAAGGGAACGCCAGGGCTTGCGGACGCCTGCAGGACTACCTTGGGTCTCCGGAAAAAGCAGTGATAGCAACCAACCTCACGATCAACCACTAGCTCCGAAATCTGCACAGAATGTGCAGAGTGTAGTATCAGTACAACCGACGCCATGTACTGGTAAGTGCCGAGCCTAACCTTGACGAAGTAGTGACGAGGCTACAGCGGGGCATACAACATATACAACCTGCAACTGTTTATATTAAACAGAAAGGAAATACAAAATGTAATAAAACAATAACTGGCATTATATAAATTCGGAACCCAGTTGTTCTACTAGTATTCAGCTATAACCAATCCTTAAGGGTGTTTCAATATCACAGTAATGGACCTCAACAGAAATGAATACATAACAACAACTGATGCGACGTGCATCCCGATCCCATCATATAAACAACAACAGTATCAATATTCACCCTTATTACTCCTTGTTGCAGCGTGCAACCCGATCCCACCAGTACACCCTTATTACTCCTCAATATATCACCCTTATTCCTCCTGTTGCGGCGTGAAACAAAATAATATATATATATATATATATATATATATATATATATATATATATATATATATATATACATAACAACACCAATCACAAGATAAAGACAAGTGTTTCGAAATCAACTCAAATCCTGCACAACACCTATTCCTCAAACCAACACAATGGAATATCACTACAACTGTAAAACTTCACCAGTTTAACTGTACAACGAGACGAATCTAGGTGTACCATGAAGCACCAATAACCAACATAATCCAACAAGATAATAAAATGAAGCTACAAAATAAATAATACTTCAATAGGGAAGTCAACAGTTAACATGAAACAATTAGATATGGAAGCATCGATAAGCAAATAGCAATTAAGGTAGGAAAGCAAAATATAGGGAAACGGGGAAAGGAAACAAGCTAAACAAGTAATTTGGCGACGCATAGGTACTCGTCACCACACCTATACGCCACACACATGAAATCTCACATAGCAAGCAAGACGGGGATCCCTAATCTCTCAAGTCAAGGTTAGAACAAACACTTACCTTAAGCCAACGGGTATTTCAAAGCTCAACCACCGCTTTACCTCTCGATTCCACCACCAATTCACTCGTATCTAGCCATAATTAACTTAATAACATCAATAAAACGCTAAAGAAACCATTTCCAAGGCATAATCAAAGATTTTCCAACATTTTTTCCAAAAAGTCAAAAATCGATCCCGGGCCCGCTTGGTCAAAACTCGAAGTTCGGACCAAAACCCGATTACCCATTCACCCTTGAGCCGGATATATAATTGGTTTTGGAATCCTACCTCAAATTGAGGTCCAAATCCCCAAATTTCGAAATTCTTAAATCCTGCACAAAACACCCAATTTTTCCATGAAAATCCCTAGATTTTGTGATGAAATATTGTGAAAAGATGAAATAGATTGAAGGAAATGAGTTAGAAATCATTTACCTATGATTTGGGGAACTCCTCTGTAGAAAATCGCCTAGGGGAGCTTAGAGTTTGAAAATTTTAGAAATGAGTTCAAAATCCCGTCTAAGTTATGTTTTACACAGTTGCAGGTATGGCATTTGCGATCACAGGTTCGCAAATGCGACCAAGGCTTCGCAAATGCGAAGCTTGGCCTGGCCTGCTGCCTTCGCAAATGCGAATAATTTTTCGCAAATGCGGTCACTGTGCAAGTTGCAATTGCGAGGATGAACTTCGCAAATGCGTCGCATTTGCGAGCCAGACTTCGCAAATGCGAAGTCTGCAGATCTGCAACACACCAGCAATTTCCTTAAGGCTCAAAACACTACGTAGCCTATCCAAAACTCACCCGAACCCTCGGGGCTCCAAACCAAACACGCACACAAGTCTTAAAAGATCATACGAACTTGCTAGCGTAATCAAATCGCCAAAATAACATCTAGAACTATGAATTCAACACCAAAACTCATGAAATTTTCAAGATAGTTCAAACTTTCTAATTTCTCAACCATTTGTCTGAATCACATCAAATCACTTCCGTTTTTCACCAAATTTCACAGATAAGGCTTAAATATTATAACGGATATGTAACGGGCTCTGAAACAAAAATACGGGCCCGACACCAACAATATCAAACATTATTCAATTTCCAAAAACCATCATATTTTTCAGTTAAAAATTTTCTTCAAAAATTCATTTCTCGGGCTAGGGACCTTGGAATTCAATTTCGGGCATTCGCCCAAGTCCCATATTTTACTACGGACCCTTCGGGGCCGTCAGAACACGGGTCCGGGTTCGTTTACCCAAAATATTGACCTAAGTCAACTAAAATCATCTTTTTAAGCCAAAAATTATCTTTTCATAAATTTTTCACATAAAAGCATTCCGGATACAGGCCCGAACTGCGCACGCAAATCGAGGAGGAATAAAATAAGGTTTTCAAGACCTGAGAACACGGATTCGGCTTTGGTCATCACAGACAAAATCAATTATATGACTTCACTATTACCGTGGATAAAATTTAGTAACAACATATGAAACTGCCTTCAAGAACTACTGAGCAATATCGAAAAAATTGAGCAAAAACTAATGTGAAGTGACACGTACAAAGAGGATCAGACTGAGGATGTCACGACCCAAGATCCACTAAGGGTCGTGATGGCGCCGGACACACTGTCAGGCAAGCTAACACCAATAAGTTAAATAAATTCCCATTTTGATATTGGTTGAAATCATTTTCTTTACACATTAAACAATAAATAATAAAATTCACAGAAATAACCATGAAGTCTTTAACAAACTTAATTTTACATAATTCCATAATCACCCCAGAACCCGGTGTCACAAGTGCATGAGCTATCTCTAGGAAGCAATATAATACAACAACCATCCGGAATACAAATTGGACAGAAAGTAAATATAGTAATCTGAAAGAGACTCTGCTGGCTGCGGGTCGTCTCGAGAAGTGCAGCTCACCTAAGTCTCGTATCAACCATGCTGCTATGCCCACTAGGGCACTAGAGATACATGTGCCTGTGCAACAAAAATGCACAGCAAGTGTAGCATGAGTACGAAAACAACGTGTACTCAGTAAGTATCTCGTCTAATCTCGAAGAACTAGAGATGAGAGGTCGACTTTGACACTTACTAGGGGTCCAATATTAATAATACCAATAATATAGAAAATCGGGGTTTTTCATAAAATGATTTTAAGCTCAATAGCATGAGGCAAGTAACCAATTCTTTCGTTTATAGGAAATTTTCAAATTCATTTTCATCATTTATACATTTATCTCAGGCCAGGGAGAACAAATATCAATATTTATGAATCTCAAGGCAAGCAATACAAGCATGCGCNGTGCCTATTTCACCTTGGATTGATATTTTTGTATGGACTTTGTGTTAGGACTGCCTAGAACAAGGTATGGTAAGGATAGCATCTTTATTATGGTAGATAGGTTCTCAAAAATGGCTCGTTTTATTCCTTGTTTAAAGACCAATGATGCTTCTCGTGTTGCTGATTTATGTGTTAGAGAAGTTGTTAAATTGCATGGTATACCTAGAATTATTGTTAGTGATTTATTCTCTACTTCTTGTCATCCACAAACTGATGGGTAAACTGAGGTAGTAAATAGAACCTTTGAAAATATGTTAAGGGATGTTCTAAAAGGAAAATTAACTTCTTGGAAGGATCACTTGCCTATGGTAGAATTTACTTACAATCGAACTGTTCATTCAACTACTGGTTATTTTCCTTTTGAAATTGTTTATGGCTTTAACCCCCTTACACCCCTTGACTTATTGCCTTTGCCTACTAATGAGATGGTTAGTCTTGATGGAAAAAAGAAAGCTGATCTTATGAAGACTATTCATGAGCATATGAGACTTGCAATTGAGAGGAAGAATGAGCAAACAACTTTGCGAAGAAATAAAGGTCGAAAACCAGTTATCTTTGAGCCTGGTGATTTGGTTTGGGTTCATATGAGGAAGGAGAGATTTCCTTCAAAAAGGAAGACGAAATTGCACCCTAGAGGAGATGGGCCATTTTGAAGTTCTTGAAAGGATTGGAGATAATGATTACAAATTGGACCTTCCAGGTGAGTTTCAAGTAAGTGCTACATTCAATATTGCTGACTTATCCTTGTCTGATGTAGGTTCAAATTCGAGGACGAATTCTTTTCAAGAGGAGGGGAATGATAGCTTCATGGACAAGGATAAAGCTTTAGAAGCACCAAGAAAGCCATTCATAAGGTCTCAAGCTAAGGAGAAGCAAGACAAGGTTGTTAGGCTTCATTAGGAGATCAAGAAGGCGCTAATGGTGGAAGAAGAGCTCAAGAATTATGGAGAGGATTTAGCTAAGTACTACACTCATTTCATGGTCCAAGTCCAAGTCCAAGAGGAGGTAGATTGGGGTCCAAGCACCAGCCAAGGAGAGCCTAAATTAGGAGCCTAAATCAACTCACAAAGGAGCCAACTTGGCGCCCAAGTCAGCTCAATGAGGGGCGACCAAGACATAGGAGAAGGAGTCAAAGTTCCTTATTTTGTTTCCTAGTTTTTAGGACATATTTGATGCTTTCCTAAGTAGTTAAGGTTTTGTTTTTCTTTTCCTAAGATTATTGGAATTACTTTCCAAGATTGACTTGGTTTTTGTTTCCTAGAGTTTTACCTTTTCCTATGGTAGTTGGACTTGTTGTCCAAAGTAGTTTAGGACTTTATTTCCTTATTTTTTTAGATAGAATTTTGTGACCCCTTCCCTATATAAAGGGGTATCTTCTTTGCTTTTAGACTTAGACTATTATCAATAAAAATTGTGAGATTTTTCTTGCACTCTTGTGTGTGGCTACTCTTGGATTTATTCTTCAACCTTCAAGACTCGACTTAAGGTGGTAAGATTAAACTCTTTCGAAATCTTATATCACTTTTAGGTATTCAAGAAGATGATAAGTTTAGGCTTATTGATGTTCTTGTTATTCTAAAGGGTCGGGTTTCACAACTATCTCTTGTTTTTAATTCTCTACCAAGGGCGATTAGTTCTTTGTTAGCTAATTGTTGTTGTTAGGATTCAACTTCAAGAATAGACTTCTTGAATTCAAGAAATTCTTTCTTGAATTCGATCTATCTTTAATTTTCCGTCCTTTTTTGTTTCTTTATTTTCTTTTAGCTTCTACACGTTTCTTGATATTCTTGTTTGTTTCTTTAGTAATTCTTGAATCCCCTATCGTGTTGTTATCAATAACCAGAGCAAACCTCTACCGTCCATAACCCAATAAATTGAGTACCCTCCATGCATAAATTCTCAAATTAGTGATATTACCACCATCTTCATACTTAGTTTAAATTTTTAATCAATCAAGTGACTGCATGTCACACTTATACAATCTTCCCGTGAGATACGCTTCCACGATCTCATGCACCAGGTAACAAGTCTGCACTTTCATACCACCGGCCACACAAATGCTGTAAAGCAAATCAAGAATCCGTAACCAGGATGCAAAGCCTGCTACACAAACACCGATCTCAGGTGACACTGAAGACAATACCAGCTTACTCTAAACATCTAAGTCCCTTTTTTGCTCATCCGAGCTCGTTACATCCTTCTCAACACCGAAACGCAACCTTGATCCTTACTTCCAAACTTCATACCGCTCACTGCACCTAACATGCCAATATGCGACCAGAATTTCATCATAACTCCTGAACCACTAATAGGGTAAACACTTCATCATACAAAAACTTTTTACTTAACTCATTCTGAGAGAACGATAGTAACACATGAGTAAATCTTCATAACCGTAGAACATGCAAATCCTCAAGTAGTGGTTTAAACCACCATAACCCTTCCGGGATCCGCCTACACATAACAACTCAATCCGCACTCATCCTGAGTGGCCTTGTATCACGAGACCATGCTGTCTCAAATCCCACCAACCTTCTCATACCCTCCTTATGCGTATGCTTGCCTCCTCAATTGATGCACCCATTCCGATAATTCCTCTACGAATCCGAAGTCCTTTTCTCTCATTCCTCCAATTGCTACACTGCAAGCCGAAGATATCATAGAATGTTCCTAGCCTCTTTTCATAAGCCGCTGCAAATTCGCGGGCTTGAAATTCCTAGGCACCGCATTTTAACATTTGAATTCACTAGGACCATTATTGAGAGTCACCCACTCTGGCTTGGTCCCGAATATAATCAACCCCAAGGCTCCGCTGGCACATGAACACCCTTCTCAATGAAGCACCTGACTAAATCACTTCCCTTGTAAATTACCTCTGTACAAAGCATAAATCCTGAATCTTCCCAAATCCCGAACATGAGTCAATAAGGCCAACTATAGCACACATTTATCAGTTCCTTTGCTCAAATTACCACTTATGTTCTTTTCCATAGCTGTAATAACTTACCAATACGCCGATAACCTGAAACCTCACAAGTAGATAACAATGCAACTCAATCGTAGACGGTAGGACTCTCCCACTTAGCTTAGAGGTACTTATTACATAACCCTGGAATCCACCAAGATTCTTTCTTCATTGTTGACATGATCTTGCACAACCAACCCGCCAAATTCCTCGAAATCTTTCTGTAAAACCCTTTATGAATACTCTGAATCATTAACCACATTCACATGTCCGACCTCTTTACCGGATAGCCACTAGGATTCTTCGTAGAAGCTTCGCCAACCACGCGACCGCTGATCTGCTCACAGGAGATAACCCACATGTGGAGATTACACGCCGACATCTTTCAACGCCGCTGCAAGAGGTACAATCACTACGTCATCCATAACCCATCATGAGCCCGTGCTCATCCACCAATTGTACTAGTCCGTTCACTTCTTAGGGACATCAACTAAATGTGCAACGGTACCTCCAAATCCAAGGTCATGTTGTATCCTTCTTCATATCGGGCAACTCCTTTCTGTTGTATGAAATCTCCCGCCGTATAATAGCCGATATTTCAAATTAAGTCCGTATACACAGTCATTATCCACCCTGAATCCCAAATCACTCTAGACTTTTTCTCCGGGTGTGTAGTTATCCTGCCACTGATCCCATATGCTACTCTACCACTCTCCCACTTTGGCCAAACCCCTCTTCTTTAAGCAACTACTTGACTCTCGCTTCTTACACTTGGCCTTCTAGAAATTTAACCACCGCATGACATTTCCCACATGTCCTTCCTCATTCTTTGCTACTCAGCTGATGCCTTAGATCAAAATCTATCTCGGTAGCACTTGAACCAATAGACCGCTACTAACTTTTAAACCTTTCCGAAGATCATCTTTCTCGAGCCGTCAACATTAGAAATACATATTCAATCTTGAACCACCGCACCCCGTGATCTCTGACATCCGCTTCTCCAATACTATCTTATAATATCCTGCCCCAAATGCGAATTGTAGAAGATCATAACACCGTCGAACTTAACATATTCAATCGAGGACGATGACACCACGTCGCAGATGAAAATTCCACCACACTTGAAAAAACCAAGTCTCGTTACTCCATCAACCCAACATGAACACTCGTAGGCCGGTTGCCTTTCCTCTGTCGGAAGTAAAATACTGAATCTCCGAATCAAGCACAGAGTATAACCTCCTTTAAAGTCATTTATTACCTCGTTGCATAGGCAAGCATCCTACCATTATGCAAATACTGTGCGACAGCAACGAACAAATCATCATAACAATCAACGCCAAATCTCAAAGCCTTAGGTAATACTGATACTGAGCTGAAACGACAGAACGACCTTCCGCAAGGTGACGACAATATCCCAATCAAGTACGCAGGGGAAAAACATCTTGCACCACATCTGTAGTACCTTTATGATTCCTCGGTTCCCAATTGATAGCAAGCGCTTTACGTCGCATAAGATTGAATATGAAAGAAATAAAGGCATAAGCCTAAAAGGAATCAAATCGCACGATAAGGAATCAAGAAGGGAAATGCTCCTAACAGTCTTGTAGCCTCTCGAAGATAAGTACAGACGTCTCCGTACCGATCCTCAATACTCTACTAGACTTGCTCATGACTCGTGAGACCTAAGTGAACCTATCGCTCTAATACCATATTGTCACGACCCAAGATCCTCTAAGGATCGTGATGGCGCCGGACACACTGTCAGGCAAGCCAACACCAAGAAGTTAATTAAATTCCCATTTTAGTATTGGTTGAAATCATTTTCTTTACACCTTAAACAATATATAATGAAATTCACAGAAATAACCATGAAGTCTTTAACAAACTTACTTTTGCATTATCCCATAATTATCCCAGAACCCGGTGTCACAAGTGCATGAGCTATCTCTAGGAAGCAATATAATACAACAACCGTCCGTAATACAAATTGGACAGAAAGTAAATACAGTAATCTGAAAGAGACTCTGTTGGCTGCGGGTCGTCTCGAGAAGTGCAGCTCACCTAAGTCTCTGTATCAACGATGCTGCTACGCCCACTAGGCCACTAGAGATACATGTGCCTGTGCAACAAAAATGCACAGCAAGTGTAGCAAGAGTACGAAAACAACCTGTACTCAGTAAGTATCTCGTCTAATCTCGAAGAAGTAGAGATGAGAGGTCGACTTTGACACTTACTAGGGGTCCAATATTAATAATACCAATAATATAAAAAATCAGGGATTTTCATAAAAATGATTTCAAACTCAATAGCATGAGGCAAGTAACCAATTCTTTCGTTTATAGGAAATTTTCAAATTCATTTTCATCATTTAAACATTTATCTCAGGCCAGGGAGAACAAATATCAACATTTATGAATCTCAAGACAAGCAATACAAGCATGCACAAATCATGCCGAGGTCGTACGACCCGATCCAACAATATTAGAACTGTGCACTGCCACAGGGTCGAATGGCGCGAACCATAGATGCATCTATTTAATCTACCGAGGCGTTCGGCCAGTTCCACAATATATGAACACATTCAAACAGTCCATCAAGAACTCATCAAGGAGCAATTATCCAAGAAAAGGCAATTTCTCTTTTAAAAATCAAGAAACGATGACTAGTCTTTTAGAAATTCATTTACACGTTCGATATGTTTTAAGCATTTTTAAATTGACAATAAGATTTCAAATATTGCAAGTAAAGCATGCTTTTGGGTCCTAAACTACCCGGACTTAAGCATAATAAAAGCTAGGCACGGATTCTCGTCACCTCGTGCGTATGTAGCCCCCACAAATAGAAGCACATATCCAATTAATTCACCTGTGGGGACAATTCCCTCTTACAAGGTTTAAAAGGAGACTCACCTCGCTCCGAAATTCCATAACCGGCATTTCACGCCCTTCCGAAAACTCAAATCGATGCACAACGCTCCAAAACTAGCCAATAAATATGCCAACCCATTAATATATGCTCAATTACACATAATAATCCAATTTATAAAAATTCCTAACCCCGATTGAAAAGTTGACAAAATTGCCCTCGGGCCCACGTGCCCGGATTCCAAAATTCTTTGAAGATAAACTTTACCCATAACCTCACGAACTCAAATATATAATTTACTCTCAATTTCATGCCCAAATTCGTGGTCAAAATTCAAAAATACCAATTTCTAGGTTTTCTACCAAAACCCCAAGTTTTCACTAATTTTTACAAGTTAATCTATCCATAATCTATGTATTAAACTCATGTTGTGTAGAAATTAATTTTGCTCAAAGTGATAGGTGAAAACCCTCTTCCAAAAGCTCCAAAAATCGCCCAAATCCGAGACTAAAAACTCAAAAATGAGTAAAAAAATGGCTGAGTCCCGTTTTTAGGCATTCTGCCTAGGCAAGTCGCATGTATGAAATGCAACTTTGCCTAATTTTCGGGCAAAAATGAACTATTACAAATCTTCAGTCAACGGACTATAACTTTCTGTACAAATGTCCAAATGATGCATGGTTTAACTTTCTGGAAACTATAATCAAATATCTACAACTTTTGTGTTTTGCAAAATTTCAGATGCCTTGTAGATTTCGAGATATAAGCTTCCAAATTAGGCTCCTCGCATCAGAAATTTCTGGGGAAATTGCAAAACAGCTTTACCAGCCTTCATTCAGTCGATCATAACTTTCTGTACAAATATCCAAATAATGAATGGTTTATCTTTCTGGAAACTAGAATGCAAGGGCTACAACTTTCTTGTTTTGCAAATTTTAAGATTCCTTATAGATTGCAAGATATGATATTCCAAATTCGACTCCACGCATCAAAATTTTTCTGGCGAACAGCTTCTGCAACAGAAATTTCAGCAACTTTTTTTTGTCCGAAATCCATTCCGTTAACCTTTCGAAATCCATCCGAGCCCTCGGGACCTTAACCAATTATACCAACATGTCCCAAAATATGATACAAACTCGCTCGAGGCCTCAAATCACATCAAACAACGTCGAAATCATGAATCACACTCCAATTCGAGCTTAATAAACTTTAGAATTTCAAACTTCTACTTTCGATGTCTAAACCTATCAAATCACGTCTGATTGACCTCAAATTTTGCACACAAGTCATATTCGATATTACGGACCTACTCAAACTTTCGGAATCGGAATCCGACCCCGATATCAAAAAGTCCACTTCCGGTCAGACTTTTCAAAGCCTTCAAATTTTTATCTTTAGCCAAATGACTCCAAAATGACCTACGGACCTTCCAATTCGCTTTCGATCGCGCTCTCAATACCATAATCACCATACAGAGCTATTCCTTGACTCGGAATCCCAAACGGACATCGATAACATTGAAATGCACTTCAACCCAAATTTATAAAATTCTTCTAAAAATGCTAACTTCCACAATGGGCGCCAAAACGCTCCCGGGTCAACCAAAGCCCAATCCGGGCATACGCCCAGGTACGAAATCATCATACGAACATGCTGGAACCTTCAAATCCCGATTCCTAGGTTGTTTACTCAAAATCAACCCTTAGTCAGATTCTTCCAACTTAAAGCTTCCGAAATGAGAATTCTCTTTCAAAATATACTCCGAACTTCCCGAATTTCAATTCCGACCACGGGTATAAGGCTTAATACCTGAAGTGAAGCTGCTCTTGGCCTCAAACCGGCAAACAATACGTTAGAGCTCAAATCGACCGGTCGGGTCGTTACAGAGGAGCACAGAGGAGATCAGTGTGCCAGTGATTTCGATAATTTTGACGGATTTTCATTTTCTCCATTTGAGCTTCCTACGAAGCCATTGGAACAACAATTGGTTTTGGCACTGCACCGCTACAGGACATTTAAAAAATAACCCAGTTGAAAAACACAAAAGCAAATCATAAAATAATCCTTAGCAAATAGAAAAGGAACATTCAAAGTCATACATTACGAAGACGCAAGAAATAAATAGGAATCATGTGGATATATGAACCTTGATAACTTTCTTATATTACATGAAATATTATATTACAAGATAGAACAAAACTAAAATCTGATGTTCTTGGCATAATTTTGCATGCATACTTTTATGGAGGATAAATTTTAACCAAAAGAGAGCATTGTTTAGTTGAGAATGAAGACCAAGTTCATATCCTTCCAGCAATTAGAAAGTGAAAGAAAAGATGAGAGTGATCAAGATAATCTAAAATGATATATAACTTCAACGTTGTTCAGAAGTCGAACACGAGTTTTTGAAGCACAAAAGAAAAGCATCTTAACAATTCAAACTCAAAAAATTGGAAAAGCAACTTGGATCATCAGTTGTTGACAGAGTTCCAACAGGTTCTAAATCTCAAAGATATGAAAGTTATTGCTCCACTTAGTTCTTACCCTCTGCAAAATAAAAGATTTGAACAAGTTCATAAATTCGAAGAACTGAACAATGATCCAAAAATGCTCATACTCGTGGGCAACTTCAAAGCAAAATCAACCCAATAAATTAAAAACAATGATACAAAATATGTCGTAATAATGTTCCATATAATAGTTTTAGCCAAAAACCAAAAGAAAAAGAAAAAATCTCCACACATTAAATTGTTGTAGTATTATGTACAAATTAAAGCCAATGAGCTAAAAGATTTACTTAGCCAAGTGAAAGTTGAATAGTACATTGTTGCAAAGAAGCGCTCCTCAAAGAAGAGATATTGACAAAAACAGATTTAGGTGATGTCTTCAGGCCTTACGTATCTAACTTCCAAGTCCTTTATTTGAGAAATATATTATTTTGTTTTCATTTATCTACCTCAAAAAGATATGGAAGTATTGCTCTAATTTTTCAATGATTTAGGTTATTAGATAGCTATTATAACTAATAAAACTTATTTTTTATTGTGTGGTTATTTCTTTCAAGCAGGCTTGATCAATCACTAAAGTATTAGAAAAGAATGTAACATAATCAACACAGACTTCTATACGCAATTCAGTCCATGAGATCCCAAGCCAATTCATTTCCATAAAAGATCCAAAATTCTAATATCTTAGAGATGTTGCCGAAAAATTCCAATGTCTTAGAACTCTCTTCCTGGTAGTTTTACCCTCTTATCATGATGGTTATCTGTAATATTCTAGCTCTTCAGGCGAAGCAAATTATTTAAGGTAAGTTGATGAGATTTGTTCTAGGAAGTTATGGTGAGCACATGACTAAAATAAAAATATAGAGAATGTCACGACCCCAAATCCACTAAGGGTCGTGGTGGCGCCGGACATCGCTGTCAGGCAAGCCAATTAAACTTCTTAATCAAATTCTCATTTAAATATTTCCGAAAACACTTCTTTTATACATTTAAAACAATACATAGTAAGTTCCTCCGAATAAATAATGAAACATTTAACAACCTTTAAAATTTATGAATAAACCCAAATACATCCTAGAATCCGGTGTCACAAGTACATGAGCAATTTCTAAGAAATAATATAATACAACATTCGTCCGGAATACAGTGGACAGAAAGTAAACACAATATACTAGAAAGGACTATACTAGCTGCGGGCCGCCTCGAATAATGCAACTCACCTAGTCCTCGAATCATCCGTGCTGCTGCGCCCAGTAGGCCACTAGAGTTACATATACCTGTGCAACAAAAATGCACAGAAGTATAGTATGAGTACGAAAACAACGTGTACTCAATGAGTATCCCGTCTAATCTCGAAGAAGTAGAGACGAGATGGTCGACTTCGACACTTACTAATGGTCCAATAATGATGTCAATAATTCATTAAATCGTGGACTCTTATAAACATAATTTTTAATCCAATAGGAGGAAACAAGTAAACAATTATTTATTTTATAGGTAGTTTTCCCAAAATTCCTTTTCATTATTTATCCAAATATTCTCAAGCCATGAAGAGGATTTAACAACTTCAACAAGTTCAAGGCAGTAATACAAGCATGCGCAAATAACACCGTGGTACGTACGGTCCGCTCCAACAGAAAATAAACTGTGCACTGCCGAGGGTCGAATGGCGCGAACCATAGACGCATCTATTACCCCGCTCGTGAACTATCCATGCGACGCGGTCAACATAAGATAAACAATCACCCTGCTCGCGGACCATACATGCGACGCAGGTACACATAGAAATACATGCTCAGATAGCCAATTAAGAATTTATCGGGGAATATTTTTATTCAAATAAAAGCCACTTTCTCTTTTAACAATTTAAGAAAATGAAGTTTAATCCTTTTAGAAGATCATCTACTAATTCAATGTGGTTTAAGCAATTCATGCTGTCAATAAGGTTACAGATATTCCAAATATAGCATGCTTTGGGTCCTAAACTACCCGGACAATAGCATAATAGTAGCTACGCACGGACTCTCGTCACCTCGTGCGTACGTAGCCGCCACAAATAGGAGCACATAACTAATTAACTCACCTATGGGGACAATTCCCTCTTACAAGGTTAGAAAGGAGACTCACCTCGCTCTGAAGGTCCATAACCGGCATTCCACGCCCTTCCGAAGACTCGAATCGATGCACAACGCTCCAAAACTAGCCAATAATTATGTAAATCCATTAATATATGCTCAATTACACATAATAATCCAATTTATAACAATTCCTAACCCCGATCGAAAAGTTGACAAAAATACCTTCGGGCCCACATGCTCGGAATCCAAAATTTTTCGAAGATAAAGATTACCCATGACCTCACGAACTCAAATATATAATTTTCTCTAAATTCCATACCCAAAATCGTGGTCAAAATCCAAGAATACTAGTTTTCTAGGTTTTCCCTCAAACCTCAATTTTTCTACAATTTTCCAAGTCTAAATCCATATATAAACCTTGTATATACTCAAAATGTTACGACCCAATGGGGTCATCACTTATTTATTACCCACTATGTACTTCCGAGATCCCAAGTCCGAGAAATGAATTTTTGTGTGAAATTGTTTTCTGGAAATAATTAAGGAAATTGGAAATGAAATTTGATTAAAAGACTGTGGTATCGGACCCGTATTGTGGTTCCGGCGCTCGGTACAAGTCTTATATATGATTTAAGCACTTGCTGTAAAGTTTGGTTGAGAACGGACGTCGTTTGACGTGTTTTGGACCCGAAATGGGAATTTTATGTCTTATGAAAAATTTGAGAAGGAATCATGAGCTTTGAGGCTTGATTCGATGTATATGATATTATTTTGGCGATTTGATCGCAGGGATGAGTTCGTAGGGTGTATTTGAGGTTGTGCGTATGTTTGGTTTGGGGCCCCGAGGGCTCGGGCGAGTTTCGAGTAGGTTCCGGGAGGTCTTAGACTTAAAAACACCAGATATTGCAGGTCAGGAAAAATTGCAGGCTCCAGCGCGCCCACGGTCGCCCTAGGGCGGTCCGCGGTGTAGGCCGCGCGGCCGCGATCGTCCTTGCGCGGTCCGCGTGGCAAACTTCAAAGAGCCAGTAGTCTTCAGTTTCACCAGCGCGGCCGCGGCCCTTTTTGTGCGGTCCGCGCTGGGGCTTCAGAGGGTATAAAAACACGGGATTTTCAGTTATTTTCTCACTTTTCAAAAACCCAAAACATAAGAGGCGATTTCCCAAGCAATTCTTTTTCTTCAAAACGATTGGTAAGTGATTTCTAACTCATTTTCTTCACTCCTTAACACCTTTTAACATCATTTGAACGTCAAATCGAAGATTTTAATGGGGAAATTTGGGTATATTGGGTAGGACCTAGGGCTTTGCTAAAATTGGGGGTTGGACCTCAATTTGAGGTCCAATTTCAAAACTAATTACATATTTAGATTCGTGGGGGAATGGGTAACCGGATTTTAGTTCGAACTTCGGGTTTTGACCACGTTGGCCCGAGGGGCGTTTTGGTCATTTTATCTAAATTTGCGTCTTAGCTTCAAATTGAATAGTAAAATCAGTTGCTTGAGATGTTATTTACGAGATGTAATTGAAATGAATAGATTTGGGCCATTTGGAGTCGGATACTCGTGGCAAATAGTGTGGTTTCTAGTTGATATTGAGCCGGTTCGAGGTAAGTGGCTTGTCTAACCTTGTGTGGGGGACCTTTCCCCTTAGGATATGATATTGGTAATTGAATACCTTGTGCGTGAGGTGGCGAGCGCGTACTTGAGCTAATTGTCGAAAAACCCGGTTTTACTTTAAATATTTAGACTGAGTTTCTTTCTTACCTGCTTTATTCTACTTGCAATTATAGCCTGTGTTAGTTTAGAAAAGCATACTTAGCTGACCTAAATTGCCTATTTGCTTAAGTTGCCTTGATTGTACTACGTGAAGCATGTTAGGCTAGAACTACTTGTTGCCTTGTATTTTCTAGTACTCTAGTTCTGAATATCTTCTTGTTATGGCTGCGTATTTACATTGGGACTACGGATGTGAGATTTCCGGTAGCTCCCCCCTCTTGTTTGTTTACTTTGGGACTGCGGGTTCGATTCCCGATAGATCCCCCCTGCATATTTACTTTGGGACTGCGGGTTCGATTCCCGATAGATCCTCCCTGCATATTTACTTTGGGACTGCGGGTTCGATTCCCGATAAATCCCCCCTGCATATTTACTTTGGGACTGCGGGTTCGATTCCCAATAGATCCCCTGCATATTTACTTTGGCACTGCGGGTTAGATTCCCGATAGATCCCCCCCTGCACATTGATAGTTGGACTACGGGACGGTATCCTGGGAGATCCTTCGGATATATACATATGATGGACTACGGGACGGTATCCCGGGAGATCCACTAGACAGTTGAGAAAAGGACTACAGGACGGTATCCTGGGAGATCCTAATTGTTACCATTGGTATTGAGCTGTACATATTTCGTGTTTACTCCGTTCCTTGTGTAATTGTTATTGCCTTGTTCAACCTGTCTTATCTCACTGCTGTACTCATTATTACTATCAGTTTTTTTCATACTGTTAATTTATTATTATATTTTATCTCAGTAGGGCCCTGACCTTCCTCGTCACTACCCAACCGAGGTTAGGCTTGGCACTTACTGAGTACCGCTGGGGTGTACTCATGCCCCTTCTGCACATGTTTTTCATGTGCAGATCCAAGTACCTCCACTCAGGCGTACTATCCTCGAGGCGGAGAGATCTAGTTGAGACTTCGAGGTATATCTACCGCGTCCACAGACCAGGAGTCTCTATTCTGTTCCAGCTTTAGTAGTTTTCTATCCTTTCTTCAGTTGTTTAGATATTCTGGAGTTAGAGCAGCATATTACATTTCTATTAGCCTGTGGTTCCTGTGAGTTTCCGGGTTTTGGGATGAAATTGTAGACTTCCGCGTTTTACTTTTGGGTTGTATATGCCAAGTGGCACTTATATACCGTTCCTTTTAGTTTTGCTAAATTTAATTTAATTTTTCTGCAATTTATGTTAACTTCCGCATTTTTAGGCTTACCTAGTTGTAGGAACAAGGTGCCATCACGACATGTTCATGGAGGGTGAACTGGGGTCGTGACAAGTTGGTATCAGAGCTCTAGGTTCATAGGAGTCACGGGACACTGGCCGGTGTATTAGAGTCTCGCTGATCGGTACAGAGACGTCTGTACTTATCTACGAGAGGCTATGTAACTGTTTAGGAAAATCTTCATTCCATTTGAATTCCCTGTCGTGCGATATTCTTGGACATCAATTCTAAACTTCTGACTTCTATTCTCTCACAGATGGTGAGGACACGTGCTACTCGAGATGATCAGGCACCCGCGCCCCCTACTGCAACCGTCAGAGGCCGGGGCCGGGGGAGAGGTCGAGGACGCGCACGTGGTGCAGCCAGAGCACCTGCGCGAGCTGCCGCCGAGGTACCACCAGCAGATCCAGCCGGAGCCCAGGCACCTGGCACACCTACTACTGCCACTACTACTCCAGCTCTCCAGGAGACTTTGGCTCAGTTCATGAGCATGTACACCACCTTGGCTCAGGCAGGGTTGCTTCCCCTTGCTGCAGCCACATCCCAGGCCGGGGGAGGAGCACAGACTCCCGCCGTCCGCACTCCTGAGCAGCGAGTGCAGGTTGAGCAGGCTCCCGAGATTATTCCGGCACCGCCTGCAGCGCCAGTTCAGCCCGAGGATGGGTCAGCTGCTTCAGAGGACGAGCAGCGGAGACTTGAGAGGTTCAAGAAGTATGATCCCCAGTGTTCAGTGGATTAGCATCAGACGATGCCTTGGGATTTCTAGAGGAGTGTCATCGTATTCTTCGCACTATGGGCATAGTGGAGTCCAGTGGGGTTTCTTTCACTGCTTTTCAGCTTCGGGGAGCCGCCTATGATTGGTGGCGCACTTATGAGATAGACAGTCCAGTTGAGGCTGCTTCACTGACTTGGACCCAGTTCTTGGATATGTTCATGAGAGAGTTTTTCCCCCAGAGTCTCAGGGACGCATGGCGCGCAGAGTTTGAGCATTTGCGCCAGGGTGCTATGGCCGTTTTGGAGTATGCTATTCGCTATACCAGGTTGGCCAGGCATGCACCAGCCTTGGTTGCTACAGTTCGAGAGAGGGGCCGGGCCAGATATTATGCTATTCCTACTCGTACCGAGGTTGTTGCCTCCGACTCCGTCATTACAGGTATTATACTGGTTTGTCACAGAGAGGCATCGGTTCTATTCGATCC
>NC_032000.1:17377455-17387721 GCF_001879085.1 Nicotiana attenuata | reverse complement strand
TTCCATTACTACTTTATTACGTTGTGTAGTGGTTTTGAGTTTGCGTTAGGGCAAAGTTTGTTCATACATACCAGTACAATTCAAATGTACTGGCGTCCCTTTTGCCGGGGGCGCTACATTCGTGTTATGATTGTAGGTGGATCCATAGCATGTACTCCAGTCCACCAGCCGTAGCTCCCCTTCACTTTCCGTCAGCTGCATTGGTGAGCCCCTTTCCTCTCGGGGCCCTGCGTGGCTCATGCCGCTTTTATTCCGGAGTCATGTTTTGGGTATTTGTGTAAGGTATAGCCGGAGCTTGTTACCGGCAAGTATTGTATTATCCTTTGTATCCTTAGAGGCTCCGTAGACAGTAAATATGGGTTACGAACTTATGTAACTATGTATTTTGTATGTTGGATGATGTAAGTTGTAAACCTTAATAAGTAACCATGTATGTTATGTATGTTTTGTAAAAAGGTGTTTTAATTATAAATGGCTAATTCCTTGATTAATGAGCAATGAAAATACGGGGTAACACGTGGGATAGGAAAGGCACCCAGGTCCGCTTGACTGGGGCTACCCGGTCGGGCGCCGGTCATGTCCCTCGGTTTGGGGCGTGACATGCAGTCCCGCAGTTCCAATATAAAAGTGCAGGGGGATCTCCCGAAATACAATTCCGTAGTCCCAAAGTAAACATACAGGGGGATCTCCCGGGATGCCGTCCCGTAGTCCCAAAGTAAACACACAGCAGCAACACGAAGAATACCCAATTCAATTCCAAATTTCCATACCAAAGTAAACAGGTATTTCTAACCTAGCATGCTGCACATAATCCAAATAAGGAAAATTGAGCAAGTAAGGATATTAAGTCAATTAAACATGCGTCCCTAGGCTAATAGCAGGCTTAAATTACGCACAGTATGAACATGAAAAAGGATCACGTTATAGTTACTTTAAGAAAAACGGATTTTCAACAATTAGAACACGTACGCACTCGTCACCTCACGTACAGGGCATTTCAGTTATCAAACAAACCAAATCCTAAGGGAAGTTTTCCCCACACAAGGTTAGACAAGCCACTTACCTCGAACCGGCTCAAAATCAACCCGAAACCACGTTCTTACCACGAGTACTCGACTCCAAATGGCCCAAATCTATTCAATTCAATTGCATATTGTAAATAACACTTCAAGTAACTGATTCTACAAATAAATTCTAAGCTAATACGCGAAATTAGGTAAAATGACCAAAAAGCCCTCCGGGCCCACGTCTCGGAATTGGGTACAATTTACATTTTCAAAATCCTCATACTCTCACGAGTCTAACCATACAAAAATTATCCAAATCCAACGTCAAATTCCAAATAAAAACTCGAAATTTAGGTCTAAGAACTTTCTTCAAATTTTTCTCCAATTTTCATTTCAAATCTGAAATTAAACGATAAAACTAACAATAGATTAATGGAATACAACTAGAAAGGGATAAGGAATTGTTACCCACTGATTTCCTCTTCAAAAATCTCCCAAAATCGCCCTCTCCCGAGCTCCAAATTAATTTTCTAACTTTTGAAACTAAACCCTCGAAATTCTTATTTTCTGCCCAGTAAATCCGCACCTGCGGTCGAATACCCGCTTCTGCGCTATCGCTTCTGCGGTTTTCAATAAAATCTCTAACTCCGCACCTGCGACCCAGATTCCGCATCTGCGGTCCCGTAGGTGCGGCAACGTTTCTGCTTCTGCGATCTCTGCTGCCTTCGCTTGTTGCCGCATCTGCGGCTCCCTGCTCGCTTCTGCGAGTCCGCACTTACGGTTCCCTAACCGCAGGTGCGGTTATGACAGCAATGGAAAAGCTTCAGCTGCAAAACCAAATTACTAACTTTTCTGTTAACCATCCGAAATCATCCCAAGGCCCCCGGGACCTCAACAAAAAGTCATATATCACTATCCAAACTTATACCAATCTTAAAACACCTAAAGCAATATCGAAACATAGAATCATCATTGAATTCAAGCCTAAGAATTCTAAAAACTTCCGAATGACGCTTTCGATCAAAAAGTCTATCAAACCTCGTCCAAATGACCTGAAATTTTGCACACACATCACATTCAACACTGCGGAGCTACTCCAACTTCCGGAATTCCATTCTGACTCTTAGATCAAAATATCACTATCGAACTGGAAACCTTTAAAATTCAACTTTCGTCATTTCAAGCCTAAATAAGCTACGAACCACCAAAATACAATCTGAACACGCTCCTAAACCCGAAATCTCCCAAAGAAGCTAACAAAACCAACAAAATTCCATTCCGAGGCCGTATTCACACTGATCCAACTACGGTCCAATTTCTAAAACTTAACTCTCATTTAGGGGACTAAGTGTCCCAAAACTCTCTGAAACCCCAAATAAACCCTCCCGGAAACTCACAACAGCAGAAACAAACACGGGGAAATAATTTAATAGGGGATCGGGGCATTAATTCTTAAAACGACCGGCCGAGTCATTACATCCTCCCACACTTAAACAGTCGTTCATCCTCGAACGAGCATAGAGACATACCTGAAGTAGTGAAAAGATGAGGGTAATGGCTACGCATATCCTGCTCAGTCTCCTAAGTCGCCTCGTCGACCGGCTGACTCCGCCATTGAACCTTCACTGATGCAATGTTCTTTGACCTCAGCTTTCGAATCTGCCTGTCCAATATCACCACTGGCTCCTCAACATAAGATAGATCCTTGTCCAACTGGACTAAACTGAAATGCAACACGTGCGACGGATCACGTGATACCTCCGGAGCATCAAAACATGAAATACCAGATGAACTCCTGCCAAGCTGGGAGGTAAGGCAAGCTCATAAGCAACCTCCCCGACACACCTCAATTTCTCAAAAGGGCCAATAAATCTCGGACTTAACTTCCTTTTCTTCCCAAACCTCATAACGCCCTTCATAGGCGAAACCCGAAGCAGGACCCGCTCTCCAACCATGTAGGAAACATCACGAACCTTCCGGTTCGCATAACTCTTTTGTCTGGACTGGGTTGTACGGAGTCTATCCTGAATCACCTTAACTTTCTCCAAAGCATCCTGAACCAAGTCTGTGCCCAATAATCTAGCCTCACCGGGCTCAAACCAACCCACCGGGGATCTACACCGCCTACCATATAAAGCCTCATACGGTGCCATCTAAATGTTGGACTAATAACTGTTGTTGTAGGCAAACTCCGCCAATGGCAAGAACTGATCCCAAGACCCTCCAAACTCAATCACACACGCACAGAGCATATCATCAAGAATCTGAATAGTGCGCTCAGACTGTCCGTCCGTCTTAAGGTGAAATGCTGTGCTCAACTCCACCCGAGTACCTAACTCATGTTATACGGCCCTCCAGAACCGTGATGTGAACTGAGTACCTCTATCTGAAATGATAGAAACCGGAATACCATGCAGACGAATAATCTCCCGGATATAATTCTCTGCCAACTGCTCCGAAGAATAGGTAGTACTCACAGGAATGAAATGCGCGGACCTGGTCAGCCGATCCACAATCACCCAAATGGCATCGAACTTCCTCGAAGTCCGTGTGAGTCCAACTACGAAGTCCATGGTGATCCGCTCCCACTTCCACTCCGGAATCTCTATTTGCTGAAGCAATCCACCCGGTCTCTGGTGCTCATACTTCACCTGCTGACAATTAAGGCACCGAGCTACAAACCCAACTATATATTTCTTCATTCGCCTCCAACAATAGTGTTGTCTCAAATCCTGGTACATCTTCGCGACACCAGGATAAATAGAATACCGCGAACTATGGGCCTCCTCTAGAATCAACTCTCGAAGCCCATCAACATTGGGTACACAAACTCGACCTTGCATCCTCAATACCCCGTCATCACCAATAGTCACATCTCTAGCATCGCCATGCAAAACCTTGTCCTTGAGGACAAGCAAATGAGGGTCATCAAACTGACGCTCCCGGATACGATCAAACAAGGAAGACTGAGAGACCACACAAGCTAGAACCCGACTGGGCTCCGAAAGATCCAATCTCACAAACTGGCTGGCTAAGGCTTGAACATCCATCGCCATGGGCCTCTCTACTGCTGGTAAATAAGCCAAACTCCCCAAACTCTCTGCCCGACGGCTCAAAGCATCGGCCACCACATTGGCCTTGCCCGGGTGATACAAAATAGTGATATCATAGTCCTTCAGCAGCTTTAACCACCTCCTCTGATGCAAATTAAAGTCCTTCTTCTTGAACAGATGCTGCAAACTCCGGTGATCAGTATAAATCTCACAACGCACACCGTACAAATAATGACGCCAGATCTTCATGGCATGAACAATAGTAGCTAACTCGAGATCATGGACAAGATAATTCTTCTCATGCACCTTCAACTGTCTGGACGCATAGGCAATCAGCCTACCGTCATGCCTCAATACCGCTTCAAGGCCAACCCTCGAGGCATCACAATAGATAGTATAAGACCCCGAACCGGTAGGCAATATCAAAACTGGGGCTATAGTCAAAGCTGTCTTGAGCTTCTGAAAGCTCTCCTCACACTCTTCCGTCTACTGGAACGGAGCACCCTTCTGGGTCAGCCTGGTCATAGGTGCTGCAATAGATGAAAACCCTTGAATAAATCGATGGTAATAACCCGTCAAGCCCAGAAAACAGCGGATCTCTGTAGCTGAGGATGGTCTGGGCCAACTCTGCACTGCCTCAACTTTCTTCGGATCCACCTGAATACCCTCACTCGAAACCACGTGACCCAAGAATGCCACATAATCCAACCAAAACTCGCATTTCGAGAACTTAGCATATAGTTTCTTCTCTCTCAAAGTCTAGAGCACTGTCCTCAGGTGCTGATCATGATCTTCCCGGCTCCGGGAATATGCCAGAATGTCGTCAATAAAGACAATGATGAATGAATAAAGATATGGCCGGAATACACTGTGCATCAAATGCATGAAGGTGGCTGGGGCATTGGTCAGCCCAAATGACATAACAAGGAACTCGTAATGACCATACCGAGTCCTGAAGGCAGTCTTCGGGATATCTGGCTCCCGAATCTTCAACTGATGATAGCCTGAACGCAAGTCAATCTTAGAAAACACACGAGCACCCTGTAACTGATCAAACAGGTCATCAATACGGGGCAAAGGATAACGGTTCTTTATTGTAACCTTGTTCAACTGGCGATAATCAATACACATACGCATAGAACCATCCCTCTTCTTCACAAATAAGACAGGAGCACCCCAAGGTGATACACTGGGCCGAATGAAACCCTTGTCAAGCAATTCCTGTAACTGATCCTTCACTCCTTCAATTCAGGAGGAGTCATACGGTACGGAGGAATAGAAATGGGCTGAGTGCCCGGCAGCAGATCAATGCCAAAATCAATATCTTTATCGGGCGGCATGCCCGGAAGGTCAGCTGGAAACACATCAGAGAAATCCCGTACTACTGGGACTGAATCAACTGTAGGGGTATCAATACTGACATCTCTCACATAAGCTAGATACACGTCACACCCCTTCTCAGCCATACGATGAGCCTTAAGGAATGAAATAACTCTACTGGAAGTATGATCTAAGGTACCCCTCCACTCTACTTGCGGTACACCTGGCATAGCCAGCGTCACGGTTTTTGCGTGACAATCAAGAATAGCATAATGGGGCGACAACCAGTCCATGCCCAGAATAATATCAAAGTCTTCCATGCTGAGCAATAACAAATCGTCTCTGGTCTTAAAACCACTAAGAGCAATCAAACACGATCGATAAACGCGGTCCACAACAAGAGAATCTCCAATAGGAGTAGAAACATAAACATGGGAACTCAAAGAATCTCGAGATACACCCAAATACGGGGAAAAATAAGAGGAAACATAAGAATAAGTGGAGCCTGGATCGAATAGAACCGATGCATCTCTGTGACAGACCAAGATAGTACCTGTGATAATAGAATCGGAGGCGACAACCTCAGTACGGGCAGGGAGGACATAGTATCTGGCCTGGCCTCCCCCTCGAGGGTGACCTCTACCTCCCCGACCTCCGCCTCTAGGTGGTTGAGCATGTGGGGTAGCAACTGGTGCTGTGATCATAGCCTGAGAACTCTGCGGGGCACGCTGTGGCTGGGAAGTCTGTGGAGGTGCACCCCTCCCAAGTCTGGGGAAATCCCTCACCATATGGCATGTGTCACCACATTCAAAACAAGCTCTGGGAGGACGTGGCGGTTGTGACTGGCTCGGGCCAGATCTGCTGGACTGACCACTGGAAGCACCCCGTGCCGGAGGCGCACTAGATACTGGTGGCGCATAATAAGGCTCCTGAGGTTTGGGAGGAGCTGGAATACCACTGGCTGCTGGAAGATCTGAATGAACAGGGTGACTCATATAACCCCTACCATGACAACCTGCAGCTGGGGCACGGGCACCAGAATAATGGCCAGACTCTTGAGACCTCTTGGCCTCCCTCTCCTCTCTATCCCTAGCATGCATACCCTCAATCCTCCTAGCAATGCTCACCACCTGCTGATAAGAAATATCCATCTCCAACTCAAGAGCCATGCTAGACCTAATGCTGGGAATAAGCCCCTCAATAAACCAGCGAACCTTCTCGCAAACAGTAGAAACCAAAGCTGGTGCATGTCTAGCCAAGTCGGTGAAACGGACAGCATACTCCGAGACAGTCATAGTACCCTAGCGCAAGTGCTCAAACTCTGTACGCCAAGTGTCCCTGAGGCTCTAGGGAACATACTCTCTCGTGAACATATCTGAAAACTGAGCCCAAGTCAGGGAAGCTGCCTCATCCGGAGTGTCTAACTCATAAGCATACCACCACTGATAGGCGGAACCTCGAAGCTGGAAGGTGGTGAAGGAAACCATACTCGATCCTGATATACCCATGGTGCGGAGGATACGGTAGCACTCCTCTAGAAATCCAAGAGCATCATCTGAGGCTAGTCCGCTGAATGTAGGAGGCTGATACTTCTTGAACCTTTCAAGCCTCTTCTGCTCCTCCTCTGAAGCTACTGCCCTCTCCTCAGGCTGAGCTGGGGCTACCGGCTGTACAGGAATAATCTCTGGGACCTGATCAACATGCAATCGCTGCTCAGGAGTGCGGGCGGCGGGAGTCTGTGTTCCTCCCCCGGCCTGGGATGTAGCTGCAGCAAGGGGAAGCAACCCTGCCTGAGCTAGAGTAGTGTACATAGTCATAAGCTGCACCAGAGTCTCCTGGAGTGCTGGAGTATTAGTAGTAGACATATCAGGTGTCTGGACTCCGGCTGGAACTGCTGGTGGCACCTCGGTGGCAGCTCGCGTGGGTGCTCTGGCTGCACCACGTGCGTTTCCTCGGCCTCTACCCCGGCCCCGGCCTCTGACGTCTCCAGTAGGGGGTGCGGGTGTGTGATGACCCAAAAGGTCATCACTTGTTTTTAAATTGAATTCTGCATTTTGAGGCCTTAAAAACCTCTTTTAGCATCACCTCGACTTGCGTGCACAATCCGGGCGCGTAGCTGAAAAGCCTATCTGTGAAAAATGATAAATTTTGACTATAAAATGAATTAATTTGACTTCGGTCAACGTTTTGGGCAACTGGACCCGGACCTATGATTTGACGGTCCCGGAGGGTCTGTAGGAAAATATGGAACTTGGGCGTATGCCCGGAATCGAATTCCGTGGTCCCAAGCCCGAGAAATGAATTTTTAAAGAAAATTGTTTTCTGAAATTGTTTATAAGTTTTGGAAATGAATTTCGATTAGAACATGTTGGTATCGGGCCCGTATTTAGGTTCTGGCGCCCGGTACAGGTCTTATATATGATTTAAGACAATTCTGTGAAGTTTGGCGAGAAACGGAATCCGTTTGACCAGATTCGGACCTTAAATACAAATTTGATGTTTAAAGAAGTTTTGAGAAATTTCATTGATCTTGAGGTTTAATTCGATCTTCATGATGTTATTTTGGTGATTTGAGTGCACGGATAAGTCCATAGGATGTTTTTGAGGTCGTGTGTATATTTGGTTTGGAGGCCCGGGGGCTCGGGTGAGTTTTGGATAGGCCACGGGGTGCATTTTGAACTTAAAAATTTGCTGGTGTGTTTCTGACCTGCAAGCTTCGCATTTTGCGAAGCCTGTCTCGCAAATGCGAGCTCGCAAATGCGAGCCATTCATCCAAATGAGAGAGGTGGCTTGGGCAGCCTTCTTCGCAAATGCGAAGTACCCGTCGCAAAAGCGACCCCCGCCCAAAATCCTCTATGATCGCAAATGTGGCCTATATGTCGCAAATGCGGAAGTCGCAAATGTGACCTTCCTTTCGCAAATGCGAAAAATCCAAATTTCTTAAGGGTTCGCAAATGCGAGCCCCGTTTCGCATTTCCCATAACAGTAGAGGTCGGGGTTCGCAATTGCGAACCCTGTTCGCAATTCCCATATCAAAGACCTGCAGCTTTTATACTTAGACGATTTTAAATCCATTTTTCACATTCTCTCAAAACATAAACACACTTAGGTGATTTTTCAAGGATTTCTTCTTCTCCAAATCAATTGTAAGTCGTTTTTAACTAACTTTCTTCAATTCTTAACATCTTTTAACATGATTTCAAATTCAAATCAATGATTTTCATGGGGGAAAATTGGGTGTTTTGTGTAGAACCTAGGTTTTCCAAAAATTGGGGATTTGGACCTCGATTTGAGGTCCGATTTCAAGACAAATTATATATTTGAATTCGTGGGGGAATGGGTGATCGGGTTTTGGTTCGAACCTCAGATTTTGACCATGTAGGCCCGGGGCGATTTTTGACTTTTTGGGTAACACTTTGGAAAACTCATTTTCATGCATTGGGGTTGATTCATTTAGCGTTTATTAATGTAATTAAGTAACTTGTGACTAGATACGAGCGAATTGGTGGTGGAATCAAGGGGTAAAGCTATAATTGAATCGTGAATTGTGTTCGTGGCATCGAGGTAAGTGTTTGGTCTAACCTTAGCTTGAGGGATTAGGAGTTGTGTCTATTTGCTACGTGTTAATTGTGCAGTACGACGTATAGGCATGGTGACGAGTATCTATACGTTGGTGTCAAGCATGCCCGTGAGTCTTGTATTGTAATTGTTATGACTCCGTTGTGGTTTATTGTGCCTCACATGTTATTATCATCATTGTTCCCTTGCCGGGATGTTTGTTTTGATATTATTGCTCCCTTGACGGGATATTGTCGAAATATCAGAGTTCCCTTGCCGGGATATTGTTGAAATATCATTGTTTCCATGCCGGGATGTTGTTGAAATATTAATGTTCCCTTGCCAGGAAGTTCTTATATTGCTCTTGTTCCCTTGCTGGGATTCTTTGTGATTATTGTTTGTTTGTAAATGGGAGCGGGTGGTACCTCTACCATAAGATAAATGAAATGGGAGCGGGTGGCACGCCTGCCACGAGATAAATGAAATGGGAGCTGGTGGCACGCCTGCCACGAGATAAATAAAATGGGAGCGGGTGGTACGCCTACTACAAGATAAATTAAATGGGAGCGGGTGATCGCGGCCGTCTCAACACTACACAATGGCAGGAAGAGTGGGTAGCAATAACTAATACCCGAATAGTGGATCGGGGTCAAATTTCCACAGGGAGCTTGGAATGGAGTTGTGTTGCCTGTTTAGTTTAGAATTGCGTTTGTACTTCTAATTGCACTCCTAACATTTTTGGGGGTTTTTATATTTGAAACTACTATTGTAATCTAAAGATTAAAGCTAAATTATGCTAAGGAAATATTGCTAAGTTGTGCTTAATATAGGAAAAAGGCACTAGGGTTGTGACACTACCTAGGTGGCTAGCTAACGGGTAGAAGCTACTAAGGGGAGATTGATAAATCTGGGTTTAGTGCTATAGTCGTTGCACAATTGCACTCATTCTCACACCTCTCGGTAGAGAGAACGATTTTGCCCAATTGACTCTCTCGAGACCAATTAGGTAGGCCAATTAGACCGGGCAACTAGGGCTCAAGTAGGGTAGTTACTCTTTCGAGGTTTAACCCGTTAATTGGGACTACCATTCTCATGGGTCCATCCCAATTCCTTGTTGGGTTAACTTTTAGGGTCATATGACTCTCTCTCTCAAGAAGAGTTAGACCCACTAAGCTTGAATTCATGTTTGCAACCACAAATTCTAGATTGAAACACAAAATCAACCCAAATAACAAATACCCAATCTCAATCTCACCCTAGAATGCAACACCCATTAACTACCCACACTAGGGTTGAGCCACAACCCTAGCTAAGGGGTTTAGCTAGAC
>NC_032000.1:17369813-17373656 GCF_001879085.1 Nicotiana attenuata | reverse complement strand
AGATGCCACAAGAACAGCCCGGGCAAGAGGAACTGAGTGATCATGTGTGGAGGGATCAAGTCTTCTACAAACGAATGTCAACCAACCCTTTGCTTCAAAAATGAATGTGTTCCGTAGAATCTTCTCCCCCGCCTTCAACCATTTTGGAACAGTGCCTGGGGCTGCCAAGTACTCGGCCAACCAAGGACGCACCTCCTCACCCATTGCTAACTTCGCTAAGTATTATGTTTCATCCTCCTCTTTGAACCCCAAATATTCATTCAAGGACTTCCCATCAAAAACCACCATTTTATCCCGCACCTTCGTCGCCTTTGTGTCCTTAACCACATGAGAAACATTGCAATAGAACTCTTTTACCATATGCTCATTGGCATCAATACATCTCTCCTTGAAGAAGCCCCAGCCATCTCTAGTACGGAATTGTTCTTGCACCTTTGGGTTGAGAGGTAGAAGATCACTGTCAATGAATTGTCTCTCCGGGATCAATTTCCTCACGGGCCACCACTCTCTAAATTTGTGGAACGCTATCTCACTCACAAATCTGTCTGCCCAGGCTTCAGGTTTTCTGGTTCGATCAACTCCCCCGACTTGAGGCTCACCTCTCTCGCCATATCCTGTACTCTCCCCAGATAATGAAGTTGTGGGGGAGGTGGAGTATTGTTCTTCACTCCTTGCTACGGACTCATCAGACGAATCCGAGACTACGTTGACCGGTCTCTTGGAGGTGGGTGAAGGTGAAGGGGTGTCATGTAATTGGAATGGGTCAGAGGTGTGAGTGGGGGCTGATTCTGAGGTGATGCTCCGGGAAGGTGCATACTCACTCCCCGAAGAGTGGGAGGCAGCCCTATCAGCAGCCCGTATCAGCTTACGGGTCTTTTTAATATTTGCCTAGGCCTGGGGAGTGAGTTTAGCAATTCTCTTTCCCTTTCCCCCTCGGGAGGAACCACCTCCCCCGGGTTGTTGTTGTTCTTTACCTCCTCGTTTCTTAACCATGATCTGCAGAAAATACACGTCTAACATTGTTAGTTTAAGCACATGCAGTGAATTAGATGAATCACACAGGAGGGGAAAACACAGTTAATTTGCATAACACAGAAGCAGAACACAGGGGCGCGGACCACGTAGGTCTGGAGCGCGGACCGCGCAGGGCATATGCCCCCGGTGAACCTCTCTTAATCCCCCTAATGCGGTCCGCACTGATATGGACCGCGGCCGCGTTGGGCCAGCGCGGACCGCACAAAAATGTGACGCGGCCGCGCTGGCTAACGTAGGCACTACAGAAGAATCCACGCGGACCGCGCAAAAAAGATGTGCGGCCGCGCTGGGCCATTTAATTGAACTGAGCTAGGGTTTAGCATTTTGGTCCATTTTTCATCAAATCTTTGAGTCCTAGTTGTCCCTACTCAATTACTCATATTGAAGTTCATGCCCAATTTTCAAGATAAACACAAAAAACTAAGCTAATCATTAAACCTAAGAAAAATGAGAAGAAAATAAGAAGTTATACTACTGGGAAGCAAGCACAATAATTAAAAATTAAAACTATGAATGAAATTAGCAAGGAATGTTACCAGGGATTATGAAGATTCAACTACTTGAAGCAAAGGTCAAGGTGAATAGTAAAAATTTAAGCTCAGCAAGTCAGAGTGCGTAAAGGGTAAAATGAGGCCTAGGGTCTCTGTTTATAGAAAACATGTGGGACCCATCACCTACCTACCAGCGCGGCCGCGCAGAAATGGACGCGGACCGCGCTGGATTTCTATCCTTCACATTGAACTGAGCTGCCCACGCGGACCGCACTGTTTTGTTACGCGGCCGCGTGGGACACTTCAGAGAGCATGAACATTTGGGCCTTCCCAGCGCAGACCGCATAAAAGTGCTCCGCGGCCGCGCTGGAAACTTCAGAGACTCAACACCTCACTGTACCAGCCTACGCGGACCGCATTGTTTTGTAGCGCGGCCGCGTTGGCAAACTTCAGAGACCTGACATTTTTTTGCTTTTGTTCTGCACTGATTCAACATTATCCCTGCAACATCTCACAAACCATTAGCTCAAAAATCCTAGTCTATAAAGAAAATCAAAGAAATAGAAAAAGACATGGGTTGCCTCCCAAGAAGCGCCTGATTTAACGTCGCGGCACGACGGATGTTACCATCTCATCATTTCAAATGAATGAGTGCCACCACGTGGCTGTCATCAATCTTTCCTAAGTAATGCTTCACGCGATGCCCATTAACCCGGAATACCTCACCATTTTTGTTTTTGAGATCAAGAGCACCAAAAGGAGTCACAAATACCACTTCAAAAGGGCCACTCCACTTAGACTTGAGTTTGCCCGGAAATAACCTCAACCGGGAGTTGAAAAGAAGAACCATATCACCAACCTTGAATTCCTTTCCCCGAGCATATTTGTAGTGAAGGTACTTCATCTTGTCCTTGTACAAGGACGAGCTGGAGTAGGCATGAAATCTAAACTCATCAAGCTCATTCAATTGCTCCACACGGAGATTGGCTGCAACATCCCATTCCAAGTTCAACTTCCTCAATGCCCACATAGCCTTGTGCTCAAGTTCCACCGGAAGATGGCAAGCTTTACCAAACACCAACCGATACGGAGACATACCAATTGGAGTCTTGTAAGCCGTCCGATAAGGCCAAAGAGCATCATCCAATTTCTTCGACCAATCGGTCCTATTAGCATTCACCGTTTTGGACAAAATACTCTTTATCTCCCGATTTGAGACTTCCACTTGTCCGCTAGCTTGTGGATGATAGGGGGTGGTGACTTTGTGGTTAACTCCATACTTAGCAAGCAATGAGTCGAAAGCCTTGTTGCAAAAATGGGACCCCCCATCACTAATAATGGCCCGAGGAGTACCAAACCTCGTGAAGATACTCTTTTTCAAGAATGCTACAACACTTCGGGCTTCATTGTTGGGTAGAGCCACGGCTTCCACCCACTTTGAGACATAGTCCACCGCCACGAGAATGTAAGTGTTACCACAAGAGCTCACGAACGGACACATGAAATCGATGCCCCAAACATCAAAAATATCCACCTCGAGAATTGTATTGAGGGGCATCTCATCCTTCTTGGAAATACCGCCGGCTCTTTGACATGCATCACATCTCTTCACCAATTCACTAGCATCCTTGAACAGCGTCGGCCAATAGAATCCGCAACTCAAAACTTTTGAGGCCGTCCCCCCCCCCCCCCCCCCCATGATGGCCACCATAGGGAGAAGAGTGACAGGCCTCCAATATGCTAAACAAATACGGATCATACCAATAGAAATCCAAGTTATCCCGCTTGAGTTTCTTCCTTTGGTTGGAAGAGAGCTCACACGGGACATTACCAGTCACAATAAAGTTGGTGATATCCGCGAACCATGGCATATCACACATAGAAACGGAAAGAAGCTGCTCGTCAGGGAACCTATCATTAATCTCAATACCATCACATGGTCTCCCCTCTTCCTCTAATCGGGACAAATGGTCCACAACTTGATTCTCGCTTCCCTTTCTATCCACAATCTCTAAATCAAATTCCTGAAGGAGTAGCACCCACCTCATCAATCTTGCTTTCAAATCCTTCTTAATCAAATACCGGAGGGCTGCATGGTCCGTGTGTATGATCACCTTTGCTCCCATAAGGTAAGGTCGAAATTTCTCCATCGCGAACACAATAGCCAATAGCTCTTTTTTCGTCACTGTGTAGTTTCTTTGGGCCTCATTCATCGTCTTGCTAGCATAATACACAGGATGGAACATTTTGTTGATCCTTTGGCCTAGCACCGCACCCACCGCTACATCACTCGCATCGTATATAAGTTCAAAAGGCA
>NC_032000.1:17327956-17369713 GCF_001879085.1 Nicotiana attenuata | reverse complement strand
GGACTTGGGAGTATGCCCGGATCGGGTTTTGGATGAACCGGGAGCGTTTTGGCGCCTTTTGTGGAAGTTAGCATTTTGGAAGAAATTTCATAGGTTTGGCTTGAAGTGCATTTCAGTGTTATCGATGTCCGTTTGAGATTCCGAGTCTGAGAATAGCTCCGTATGGTGATTCTGGAGTTGGAAGCGCGATCGGAAGTGAATTCGGAGGTCCGTGGGTCATTTTGGAATCATTTGGCTAAAGATAGAAATTTGAAGGTTTTTGAGGAGTTTGACCGGAAGTGGACTTTTTGATATCGGGGTCAGAATCCAATTCCGAAAGTTAGACTAGGTCCGTAATGTCGAATGTGACTTGTGTGCAAAATTTGAGATCAATCAGACGTGATTTGATAGGTTTCGACATCAAATGTAGAAATTTGAAGTTCTAAAGTTCATTAAGCTTGAATTGGGGTGCAATTCATGATTTCGATGTTGTTTGATGTGATTTAAGGCCTCGAGCAGGTCCGTGTTATGTTATGGGACTGGTTTTTGTGATTGGACGGGGCCCCGGGGGCCTCGGGTGTGTTTCGGGGTGGTTTCGGATCATTTCGGGCTGTTTTGAAATAGCTGATGCTGGTATCTGGTGTTGTTCTTCGCGTTCGCGAAGAAGGATTTGGCCTCAGGGACTCTGTTCTTCGCGTTCACCAAGAGGTTCTCGCGTTCGCGTAGAAGGAAATTTCTGCTGCACAGGTTTGACTTCGGAGGCTCATATCTCACAATCTATAAGTAATTTGGAGATGATCCAAAAATAAAAGTCGTAGCCCTTTGTGTCTAATTTTCAAAAATGTAAACCACTTGGAATTTGGATTTGTGTACCAAAAGTTGTGGCTGGTACACTATAGGCTGTCCGGAAAGATAAAGAAGAAATTTGTATTGCACATAGCTGACTTTGGAAGCTTATATTCAAAATCTATAAGGAATTGGGAGATGAACAAAACGGGAATTGTAGATCTTGGTTTCTAGTTTCCAAAACATAAAACCATTTGTAATTTGGAGTTACGTACAAAAAGTTATGGCCATTATACTAGAGGCTGTCTGAGAAGAGTATGAAAAAACGATTTTTGGGAGTTTTCTTCTTCGCGAACGCGATGGATGTGTCGCGAACGCGAAGAAGACTCGTCTGGGCGGTGTATAAGTGTAAAGAAATGGGTTTGGCTCATTTCATCTCATTTTCTCCATGGGAGCCGACCTAGGAGCGATTTTGGAGCTCCATTTTCATCATCCATGTCAAGGTAAGTGATTCCCACCTATTGCAAGTTAATTACTTGGATTGTATCTAGATTTTAATATGGAAAATCATGTAAATTAGTAGAAATTTTGGAATTTTGAAGAAAACCTAGAAAATTAGTATTCTTGGATTTTGACCACGATTTTGGGTATGGAATTAGGAGAAAATCGTATATTTGAGTTCGTGAGTTCATGGGTAAACCTTATCTTCGAGAAATTTCGAAATTCGGGCACGTGGGCCCGAGGGCGTTTTTGTCAACTTTTCGATCAGGGTTAGGAATTACTATAAATTGGATTGTAATGAGTAATTGAGCATATATTAATGGATTTGTATAATCCTTGGCTAGTTTTGGAGCATTGTGCGTCGATTTAAGTCTTCGGAGGAGCGTGGAATGCCGGTTATGGATCTTCGAGCGAGGTGAGTCTCCTTTCTAACCTTGTAAGAGGAAATTGTCCCCATAGGTGAGTTAGTTGGTTATGTGCTCCTATTTGTGGGGGCTACATACGCACGAGGTGACGAGAGTCTGTGTGTAGCTATTATTATGCTATTGTTCGGGTAGTCTAGGACCCAAAAGCATGCTATACTTGGATTAATTGTAAACTTGTTGACAGTTTGAATTGCTTAAGTTACAATGAATTAGTAAATGAATTGCTAAAAGGATTAAACTTCATTTTCTTAAATTGTTAAAAGAGGATTTGCTTTTATTTGGATAAATGTTCCTTGATAAATTCTTAATTTGCTATTTGAGCATGTATCCCTATGTGTACCTGCGTCGCATGTATGATTCGCGAGCAGGGTATTTGTTTATTTTATGTTGACCGCGTCGCAGGATAGTTCGCGAGCGGAGTAATAAATCCTTGATTATTTGCCTTAACAATATATCATTATTGGACCACTAGTAAGTGTCAAAGTCGACCATCTCGTCTCTACTTCTTCGAGATTAGACGGGATACTCATTGGGTACACGTTGTTTTCGTACTCATACTACACTTCTGTGCATTTTTGTTTCACAGGTTCGTATGTGGCTAGCGGCTTAGTGGCATAGCGACATGGTTAATACGGAGACTTAGATGAGTTGCATTTATCGAGACGATCGCAGTCAACAGAGTCTCCTTCAGAGTATTGTATGGTATTTCCATTTTTGTCCACTTGTACTCCGGACAGTTATTGTACTTTATTCGATTCCTTAGTAATTGCTCATGTACTTGTGATACCGGGTTCTGGGATGTATTTGGGTTTATTCATAAATTTTAAAGGTTGTTAAATATTTCATTATTTATTCGGAGGAACTTACTATGTATTGTTTTAAATGTATAAAAGAAGTGTTTTCAGAAATATTTAAATGAGAATTTGATTAAGTAGTTTGATTGGCTTGCCTGACAGCGATGTCCGGCGCCACCACAACCCTTAGTGGGTTTGGGCCGTGACAACATGGTATTAGAGCACTAGGTTCCCGTAGGTCTCACGAGTCATGAGCAAGTCTAGTAGAGTCTTGCGGATCGGTACGGAGACGTCTGTACGTATCCTCGGGAGGCTACAGGGCTGTTAGGAGTACTTCCCTTCTTGATTCCTCGTCGTGCGATTTTCTTCCTTGAGGCTTAGGCCCTTGTTTCCTTCCTACTCAATCTTACGCGATGTGAACCGCTTGTTATAAATCGAGAATTGAAGGATTGTAATTGTACTACGAACGTGGTGCGGGGTGTTTCTCCCTGCGAGGTTGTGTAAGTTATTATCGTCGCCTTGTGGAAGGATATTCTATTGATTCAGCTCAGTAGCGGTACTTCTGAGAGCCGTGAGGCTAGGCACAGGTTGCCATGATGCTTATGAACGATTATTCCGCAGTATTAATATGATGGTAGGATGTTTGCCTACGTGTCGAGGCAGTGAACGACTTGAAGGGAGGTTTACTCAGTGCATGATCTAGAGATTCGATATTTTATTCCCGGAAAGGGGAATGCAAACGGGTTGAGGATGTCAGGTTTGGGTTGATAAGGTAACAAGACTCGGCATTTTGCGAGTGTGGTAGAGTTTTCTTCTATAATGAGGTGTCACTGTCCTTATTGAATGTACTAAATTCGTCGGCGTTATGATCTTCTACAATTGCCCTTGGAGCAGGATATTGCGGGTCAGTATCAAAGAAGCGACGGTTAGAGTTCGCGGGGTGCGGCGGTTCAAGATGGAACCGGTGTTTCTAAGGATGACGGCTCGAGAAAGATGATCTTCAGAAAGGTTTAAAGTTAGTAGCGATTTGTGGGTTCAAGTGCTACAAAGTTAGATTTCATCTAAGGCAACAATTGAGCA
Source organism: Nicotiana attenuata (assembly GCF_001879085.1). Lineage (NCBI taxonomy): Eukaryota > Viridiplantae > Streptophyta > Magnoliopsida > Solanales > Solanaceae > Nicotiana > Nicotiana attenuata. Next base: position 17,366,148 of record NC_032000.1, on the reverse strand, counting down.
GCAAAGAATGAGGAAAGACGTTTGGGAAGTGTCAGGCGGTGGCTAAAATTTCTAGAAGGCCAAGTATAAGGAGCAAAGGATGGGTAGTCGATTAAAGGGATGAGTTTCGCCAAAGTGGGAGAGTGGCAGAGTTGCATATGGGCATTGTGGTAGGATGACTACGCACCTTAAGGAGAGTTTGGAATGATTTGAGAATTTTAGAGATTTGTGATTGGGGTCTACGGATTTAATTTGAAGTATGGACTATTATGCGGCAGGAGATTTGATATAACGGGAAGGAGCTGCTTGAGTGAAGAAGGATACAACATAACATCGAATTGGAAGGTTGTTGCCGCACATTTAAGTGATGTCCGCGAGGGATTAATGGACTTGTGCAGCTAGAGATTGAGCTCAGACTCAGGGAGGGTTATTGATGTCATAGTGATTGCACTTTGTGCAGCAGCGTTGGAAGATATCGGGGAGTGATTTCCACGGGCGGGTTATTCCCTGTGAGCAGGCTAGCGGTCACGTGGTCGGCGAAGCTTTTGCGAAGAATTCTATTGGTTATTCAGCGAAGAGATCGGTTGTGCGAATGTGGTTGATGATTCAGAGTATAAAAGGGGGGTTTTACAGAAAGAATCCAAAAATTTAGGCGGTTGATTGCGCAAGGTTATGTCAATAAGAGATAAAGAATTCCGGTGAGTTCCAGAGTTGTGTAATAGTGGCTTCAAGCTAAGTGGGAGAGTCCCACCGCCTATGATTGGGTTGCATGGTTAACTACTTGTGAGGTTTCTGGTTATTAGTATGTTGATGGGTTATTTTAGCTACGGAAAAAGAACATAAGTGGTGAATTGAGCAAAGGGATTGTTAAAGGTGTGCCATGGTTGGCATTGTTGGCTCATGTTCAGATTTGAGAAAGGATTCAGGGTTTATGCCTCGTATAAGTGTGGGTTTCAAGGGAAGTGATTCTGCCAGGTGCTTCGTCGAGAGGATATTCATGTGCTAGAAGATCTGTGGATTTAATTATATTCGAGGCCAAGTTAGAGCGGGTGGCTCTCAACGACGGTCCTAATGGATTCAAATGGGTAAAGTCTGGTGCCTAATGATTTCGAGCCTATAAGTACGGTTAAGAATCAAGCTTTTGTAGCAGCTTATGAGAAGAGGCCCAGAATGTTCTATGGTGTGCTGGCTTGCAGTGCAGCATTTGGGAGGTATGAAACGGTTCGTGGGATTCGAGACAGCATGGTCTCGTGATTCAAGGTCACTCGGGATGAGTGCATAGAGTTTGGTAAGTGTTGAATGGAGTTGATATTGTTCCTATGGCAATCACAAATAAATTGGAAGAAGATAGATTCATTAGCCATAGTTAAATTGGCATGTTGGTGGTAGTGATCAGTTCCTTCAGCGTGATCAAGTTATGCAAGTGATTGTGACGGTACGTATCAGGCTTGTTACCCGCCGTAATTGATGTTATTCAGAAGCATTCTACTGTTATGGCTTGTTATGTGGAAGCAGATTCCGGAAGGGCTATGGTGGCTTAGACCACTACTTAGAGATTTGCATATTCTACGATTATGGGAATTCACCTGTATGATACTATGGATCTCCTGAAGTGAGTTAAGTGAAAAGTTTTTATATGATGAAGTGTTAATCTATTAGTAGTTCCGGAGTTATGACGAAAATCGTGTTTTATTGCATATTGGCATGATGGGAGCAGCGAGTGGTATGGAATTTGAAGTGAGGATCAAAGTTGCAGTCGGTGTTTTCGAGGATGTCACGAGCTCGGATGAGCAGGAAAGGAGTTTCGATGTTTAAGGTAAGTTGGTATTGTCTTTAGCGTCACCTGAGATTGGTGTTTTGTAAAAAGGGCTTTGCATCCTGGTTCAAGATTCTTGATCGCTTTTTAGCGTTAGTGCGGCCGGTGGTTTGGATGTACAGACCTTTTATCGGTTACGGAATGTCGTGGGAGCGTGTCCCACAGGAAGACAAGTGTGGCATCTAGTCACTTGACTGATCAAAGATTCAAACCAAGTATGAAGATTGTGATGATATCGTTAATTTGAGAATATATGCCTGGAGGGCACTCTGTTATTGGGTTGTGGACGATGGAGGATTACTCCAGTTATGATGGTTATTCTGGTGTGTTATGGGATAAAGGAGGTTATTATGGACCCAGGAAAGATTGTGGACCTAGTTCGATACGATCAAAATCGGCTTGAGGTATGTGAATGAATTTAAATATGAATATGGGCCTTATATCAGGCCAGATGCGTTCATTTCATCATAGCGCTCCTTATGGAGGAGTATTCAGATGTGGATATTATTTCGTCGTCGGCTATTTCATGTAATGTTATACTGTGACGTATGAGTTGTGAATGGCTCGAGGATTTTCCGATATGTTCCGCGTAGAGATGATGTCATATGAGCAGGAAGACTCTCGAGATTCAGATTGCATATCGCACCTCAGTTGTGCTTGAGTTTTGTAGCCTATGGCACTATATTCTCCCCCAGGGATTGTATTATGCACTTAGCGTGCTTGTGATCGATATTCGGCATTTTGTTGTAATGAGCAAATTAGCTCGATGTATATCTTCTTATGTGAGTTCTATGTGTGGATCGGGTGGCATGCCGCCATGGGTATGTTATTTGGATCGGGTGGCGCGCCGCCATGGGTATGTTATTTGGATCGGTTGCACGCCGCAACAGTGTGATGTTCAGTACAGTTCCCCATATCTGTTTTTATGTGTTTTGTTTCCTATTTTCTGAGGAAAGCTCATATTGGTTGTGTGCCCGCGTCGCATGTATGATTCGCGAGCGGGGTAATTGAATTTCCTTTTCAGAGTTCATTTTCCTTTTGTGTCGCACTCTATTGGTAGCCTATTGGCACATGGTAGCATCATATGAGACTTTTGGTCATGTCGGGGTGGCTTATTGCCTGAGCAGTTCGTACTGGGTGAGACGAGATTATTGGATTTAAGATCGGTGCAATCTAATTATATGAAGTACATTAAGCAGCTAAGGCCATTATTCGGTTCAGAATGAAGTGATGGTTCTTGTCAGGAGTATAGACTCAATGATTGGTTGACTCGGTAGTTAGTTATGAATTTCTGCACATCTCGTACGTCGTGGTGGTATTGTAAGAGTTAGAGCAAGACCTGTGTGTGTCATGAGGTGCAATGGGAGCATCAGATTCGTGAAATTTCGACTATTATGCTTAGAGAATGTTATTGTGGTCCTGTGAATAAAGCGGTGCAAGGTATGAATTCAGCAAAGGTGTACAGTCATGTTCTAGTGCATCGTGTGGTGATTGACACGGTGTTCGTATGTTGGTAACAGGTCTGGCAGAGAATTCCGGATGTTGGAATTGGGCTCTAAGGCTTATTTGCTTAAGTGAAAAAGAATATCTTCAGAGTGATCGGGCTAAGGTGCTCAGCGGAGTTGTGGTAGCACGGGTAGGTGCTCGCCGTGTTAAACAGTGATTTCGGACAACTCCAGCACAGTTCCTAGCACGTTCAAGGATGAACGTATGTTTAAGTGGGAGAGAATGTAACGACCCGACCGGTCGTTTTGAGCTCTAGCGCATCGTTCAGCAATCTAAGGCCATGAGCGGCTTCATTTCAGGTATTATGACTTGTGCGCATCGTTGGAATTGAATTTCGGGAAGTTTAGAGTTGATTTGGAAAGAGAATTCTCATTTCGGAAGCTTAAAGTTGAAAGAATTAACTGAGATTGGATTTCAGAGTAAACGACCTCGGAATTAGGATCTGAAGGTTCCAGCAGGTTCGTATGATGATTTCGGACTTGAGAGTATGCCCGGATCGGGTTTTGGATGACCCGGGAGCGTTTTGGCGCCTATTGTGGAAGTTAGAATTTTGGAAGAAATTTCATAAGTTTGGCTTGAAGTGCATTTCAGTGTTATCGATGTCCGTTTTGGATTCTGAGTTTGGGAATAGCTCCGTATGGTGATTCTGGAGTTTGAAGCGCGATCGGAAGTGAATTCGGAGGTCCGTAGGTCATTTTGGAATCATTTGGCTAAAGATAGAAATTTGAAGGTTTTTAAGGAGTTTGATCGGAAGTGGAGTTTTTGATATCGGGGTCAGAATCCAATGCCGAAAGTTGGAGTAGGTCCGTAATGTCGAATGTGACTTGTGTGCAAAATTTGAGATCAATCGGACGTGATTTGATAGGTTTCGACATCCAATGTAGAAGTTTGAAGTTCTAAAGTTCATTAAGCTTGAATTGGGGTGCAATTCATGATTTCGATGTTGTTTGATGTGATTTGAGGCCTCGAGCAGGTCTGTGTTATGTTATGGGACTGGTTTGTGTGATTGGACGGGGCCCCGGGGGCCTCAGGTGTGTTTCGGGGTGGTTTCAGATCATTTCGGGCTGTTTTGAAATAGCTGATGCTGGTATCTGGTGTTGTTCTTCGCGTTCCCGAGTATCCTCTCGCGTTCGCGAAGAAGGATTTGGCCTCAGGGACTCTGTTCTTCGCGTTCGCGAAGTGGCTCTCGTGTTCGCGTAGAAGGAAATCTCTGCTGCACAGGTCTGACTTCGGAGGCTCATATCTCACAATCTATAAGGAATTTGGAGATGATCCAAAAATGAAAGTTGTAGACCTTTGTGTGAAGTTTTCAAAAATTTAAACCATTTGGAATTTAGATTTGTGTACCAAAAGTTATGTCTGGTACACTATAGGCTGTCCGGAAAGATAAAGAAGAAATTTGTATTGCACAGGGCTGACTTTGGCAGCTTATATCACAAAATCTATAAGGAATTGGGAGATGACCAAAACACAAAAGTTATAGATCTTGGCTTCTAGTGTCTAAAACATTAAACCATTTGTAATTTGGAGTTATGTACAAAGAGTTATGGCCATTATACTAGAGGCTGTCTGACAAGAGTAAGAAAATGATTTTTGGGAATTTTCTTCTTTGCGAATGCGATGGGTGTCTCGCGAACGCGAAGAAGACTCGTCTGGGCAGTGTATAAGTGTAAAGAAATGGGTTTGGCTCATTTCATCTCATTTTCTCCATGGGAGCCGACCTAGGAGCGATTTTGGAGCTCCATTTTCATCATCCATGTCAAGGTAAGTGATTCCCACCTATTGCAAGTTAATTACTTGGATTATATCTAGATTTTAATATGGAAAATCATGTAAATTAGTAGAAATTTTGGAATTTTGAAGAAAACCTAGAAAATTAGTATTCTTGGATTTTGACCACGATTTTGGGTATGGAATTAGGAGAAAATCGTATATTTGAGTTCGTGAGTTCATGGGTAAACCTTATCTTCGAGAAATTTCGAAATTCGGGCACGTGGGCCCGAGGGCGTTTTTTTTAACTTTTCGATCGGGGTTAGGAATTGCTATAAATTGGATGGTAATGAGTAATTGAGCATATATTAATGGATTGGTATAATCCTTGGCTAGTTTTGGAGCATTGTGCGTCGATTTAAGTCTTCGGAGGAGCGTGGAATGCCGGTTATGGATCTTCGGAGCGAGGTGAGTCTCCTTTCTAACCTTGTAAGAGGGAATTGTCCCCATAGGTGAGTTAGTTGGTTATATGCTCCTATTTGTGGGGGCCACATACGCACGAGGTGACGAGAGTCCGTGCGTAGCTATTATTATGCTATTGTTCGGGTAGTCTAGGACCCAAAAGCATGCTATACTTGGATTAATTGTAAACTTGTTGACAGTTTGAATTGCTTAAGTTACAATGAATTAGTAAATGAATTGCTAAAAGGATTAAACTTCATTTTCTTAAATTGTTAAAAGAGGATTTGCTTTTATTTGGATAAATGTTCCCTGATAAATTCTTAATTTGCTATTTGAGCATGTATCCCTATGTGTACCTGCGTCGCATGTATGATTCGTGAGCAGGGTATTTGTTTATTTTATGTTGACCGCATCGCAGGATAGTTCGCGAGCGGGGTAATAGATGCATCTATGGTTCGCTTTGTTCGACCCTCGGCAGTGCACAGTTTATTTTCTGTTGGAGCGGGCCGTCCGTCCTCGGCATGATTTGCGCATGCTTGTATTGCTTCCCTTGAGATTATTTGAGATTGATATTTGCTCTCCCCGACTTGAGATAATTGGAAACCATTGGATTATGAACCTTGAGACTTTTAATATAAAAAAGGAACTTTCACCTGTTCATGACTTACTTGAAATTACTGTCATTCTTAATAAATCCTTGATTATTCGCCTTAACAATATATCATTATTGGACCACTAGTAAGTGTCAAAGTCGACCATCTCGTCTCTACTTCTTCGAGATTAGACGGGATACTCATTGGGTACACGTTGTTTTCGTACTCATACTACACTTCTGTGCATTTTTGTTGCACAGGTTCGTATGTGGCTAGCGGCTTAGTGGCATAGCGACATGGTTAATACGGAGACTTAGGTGAGTTGCATTTATCGGGACGATCGCAGTCAACAGAGTCTCCTTCACAGTATTGTATGGTATTTCCATTTCTGTCCACTTGTACTCCGGATAGTTTTTGTACTTTATTCGATTCCTTAGTAATTGCTCATGTACTTGTGACACTGGGTTCTGGGATGTATTTGGGTTTATTCATAAATTTTAAAGGTTGTTAAATGTTTCATTATTTATTCGGAGGAACTTACTGTCACGACCCCAGTTCACCCTCCATGAACATGTCGTGATGGCACCTAGTTCCTACAACTAGGTAAGCCTAACAGTGCGGAATAATAAATTAACATTTGCGGAATAATTAATTAAAACTGAACATACGGAAATAACAACTGTAGATAAGGCCACTCGGCCTATACAACTCAAAAATATGCGGAAGTCTACAACTAAATCCCAAAACCCGGAAACTCACGGGAAACACAAGCTAATAGAATGTAGTAATCTGCTCTACACCAGAATGTCTAAACAACATGAAAGGAAAGAAAGGAACTATCTGCTAAAGCCGGAATAGAGTATAGACTCCTGGTCTGCGGACGTAGCATATATACCTCAAGTCTCAGCTAGGACTCTCCACCACGAGGATGATACGCCTGGGAGGAAGTACCTGGATCTGCACATGAAAAACATGCACAGAAGAGGCATGAGTACACCACAGCGGTACTCAGTAAGTGCCAAGCCTAACCTTAGTTGGGTAGTGACGAGGAAGGTCAGGGCCCTACTGAGATAAAACATAATAAATAATGAGATAACGGAAGCAGTTTAAATAAAGTCTACAGCGAGAATCTAAACCAGGTAAATAAGGAAGAACAGTAATAGAAAGAAAGGTAACAATACAAGGAAAACTACCCTCAACAAGGAATAATAGCCGGGGGATCTCTTGGTATCCCGAGATCTCTTGGTATCCTCAATAAGTAAGTCGGGGATCTCTTGGTATCCCGAGGATCTCTGGGTATCCTCAATAAGTAAGTCGGGGATCTCTTGGTATCCCGAGGATCTCTGGGTATCCTCAATAAGTAAGTCGGGGATCTCTTGGTATCCCGAGGATCTCTGGGTATCCTCAATAAGTAAGTCGGGGATCTCTGGGTATCCATGTGCCAGGGATCTCTTGGTATACCGCACCCTCAGTCCAGAATATCTCAAGTACAGGGGATCTCCCGAGAAGCCGTCCCGTAGTCCCAAATTAAACACACAACAACAACAACCCATAATCTCAGAATAAATGCTAAAATCAGGACAAGTAATAGTAAATTCTAGCCTAACATGCTTCACAGAGTACAAATAGTACAGCTAAACAAATAAGCAAGTAAACCAGCTAAACATACGTCTCTAAGCTAGCACAGGTATAAACTTACAGTCTAAAATGAACAAGTAAACAGGAAATCTCAATTTAAATACTTCAAGTAGAAATGGGTTTACAACAATTAGCTCAAGTACGCGCTCGTCACCTCACGTACGAGGCATTCAAATATTCAAAGATCATGTCCTAAGAGGAAAGGTCCCCCACACAAGGTTAGACAAGCCACTTACCTCGAACCGGCTCAATATCAACTAGAAACCACGCTCTTGCCACGAGTATCCGACTCCAAATGGCCCAAATCTATTCAATTCAATTACACATTGTAAATAACATCACAAACACCTAGTTTTGCTATTAAATTCAAAGCTACGGCGTGAAATTAGGTGAAATGACCAAAATGCCCTTCAAGCCAACGCCTCGGAACCAAATAATTTTCACATTTTCAGAACCCTCGTACTCTCACGAGTCTAACCATATAAAAATCTCCCAAATCGGAGGTCAAATGCTCACTCAAAACCCAATAGTTTGGCCTAAGAAGTTTTAACCAAATTCTTCAAATTTTAATCCCAAATTCGAATTTTAATGATGGATTTAACTACAAAATGATGAAATATAACTAGAAGGGATTAAGAAAACGTTACCCAATGATGTTCACTTCAAAACCCACTCAAAATCGCCCTCTCCCGAGCTCTCAATTGATTTTTCCAACTTTTGAAACTCAACCCTCGAAATTCCCTTTTCTGAACAGGTATTTCCGCTTCTGCGGACAAGGAACCGCTTCTGCGGTCCCGCTTCTGCGGAAACCAAGCTGCTTCTGCGGTTTTCACTTAATGGGCCAGGTTCCGCTTCTGCGATACAAATATCGCAGGTGCGAACCGCATCTGCGGTCAAACCTTCCGCACCTGCGGAAAAGCTGAGGAGTCCAAATTTCGCTTCTGCGATGACCAAGGCCGCTTCTGCGGTTCCCAAGCCGCAGAAGCAAAAAGATACCAGAAGCAGCAGAACTGCTACCTCTCAACTTCCAAAATTCTTCCGTTAACCACCCGGAATCATCCCGAGGCCCCCGGGACCTCAACCAAAGGCACCAATACCACCTAATACCTTATTCAAACTTGTACCAATCTTAAAAACACCTAAAACAATGCTGGAAACCCGAATTAATCAAAGATTCAAGCCTAAGAACTTCAAATTCCAACAAAACACGCTTTCGATCAAAAACCTACCCGAACCTCGTCCGAATGACCTGAAATTTTGCACACACATCCCAAATGACATGACGGAACTACTGTAACTTCCGGAATTCCAATCCGACCCTCGGATCAAAAACTCACTATCGGACCGGAAACTTATAAAATTCAAACTTCGGCATTTCAAGCCTAAATGAGCTACGGACTTCCAAAATACATTCCGAACACGCTCCCAACACCGAAATCACCTAACGGAGCTAACACAAATATCGGATTTCCATTTCGATATCGTCTTCACACTGTTCCGACTACGGACCACTTTTCGACACTTAAGCTCTAATTTAGGGACTAAGTGTCCCAAAGCTCTCCGAAACTCAACACCGAACGTCCCGACAAACCAAAATAGCAGAAATGAACTTAGAGGAAGTAGTTAATGGGGGATCGGGGCGTAAATTCTTAAGACGACCGGCCGGGTCGTCACACTTACTATGTATTGTTTTAAATGTATAATAGAAGTGTTTTCGGAAATATTTAAATGAGAATTTGATTAAGCAGTTTGATTGGCTTGCCTGACAGCGATGTCCGGAGCCACCACAACCCTTAGTGGATTTGGGCCGTGACAGAACTTTTGACATTTTTTCTAATTATTTAAATATTACTTCGCCTCTAGCAAAAAAAAAAACTACTCCATATAACTATAAAACTCTTTCACATTTAAAATTCTAGAAGTATAGTTCTTTGAAACACTGTAGCTAGATATGAATAAAACGAAATTCTTTTAAAATAAATATAATATATAGGGTACACATCTATGTTTATCTAGATAACAAAAAAGAGTTTACAAAATCAAATAAAAGTTTACTTTCATATATAATAAAGTAAACATACATGCTGGAGAAAGAAACATCACAAAATCAGTCAATATTTTTAAAAAAAAGTTATTTCTTTTTTCTTCTTGAAGAATATTTGTTTGAAGAGTCAATTTGCATAAATGGACATCAAACAAATAACAAAACTTTGGCTATACAATTGTTTTCATTTGTGACGACCCAAAGGGTCATCACCTATTTTCTTACCCATTCTGTGCTTCCGAGGCCTTAAAAACCTCATTTAGAGTCGTCTCGATTTGCGTGCGCAGTCCGGGCGCATAGCCGGAAAACGTAAATATGAAATTCTGTGAAAATGCTAAATTTTGGTGTTACAATGAATAAGTTTGACTTTCGTCAAGATTTTGGGCAAACGGACCTGGCCCGTGATTTGACAGTCCCGGAGGGTCTGTAGGAAAATATGGGACTCGGGCGTATGCCCGGAATCGAATTTCAAGGTCCCGAGCTCGAGAAATGTATTTTTAAAGGAAATTGTTTTTCTGAAACTGTTAAGGAAAAATTGAAATGAAAATTGATTAGAACGTGTTGGTATCGGGCCAGTATTTTGGTTCCGGCGCCCGGTACAGGTCTTGTATGTGATTTAAGATGTTTCTGTAAAGTTTGGTTGAAATCGGACGTCGTTTGACATGTTTCGGGTTTAAAATTCTAAATTTGAAACTTAATGAAGTTTGAAGAAAAACTCTTGATTTTGAGGTTTGATTCATTGTTTTGATGTTATTTTGGCGATTTGATCGCACGGTTAAGTTCGTAGGATGTTGTTGAGTTAGTGCATGTGTTTGGTTAGGAGCCCCGAGGGCTCGGGAGTGTTTCGGAGGTGTTTCGTAGTGGTTTTGGACTTATGAAAATAGCAGATTTTGCTTCAGCTGTTGCAGACCCCATTTCTTCTTCGCGTTCGCGACGCATCTTCCGCGTTCGCGAAGCTTTGATTTTTCTTTCAACCCGTTTGCATCCCTGCCTCGTGTTCGCGTAGGGTTATTTGACCCTGAGGGCTTAGCTTTCTTTCCTCTTCGCGTTCGCATGCATATATTCGCGTTCACGTAGCTTTGTAGGATTCCTTCATCGCGTTCGCGTGATGGCCCACGCGTTCGCGTAGGTCAATTTCTGGGCCACAGCCTTTTTACTCTCCGCGTTCGCTTTCTTCTTCTCGCGATCGCGATGGTCCGTTAATTGTACTCATCGCGAACGCGACCAGCCTGTCGCGAACGCGACGAGTAATTTCGCCCAGTTATTTTTAAAACCCCAAAACAGAATCATTACGGGATTTCACCAAGTTTTCACCAAAACCTTTCTTCTCCAAGCTCTTGGGCGACCATTGAAGCAATTTTTCATCAAAACCTCTTGGGTTAGTAATTCTTAGCTTATTTTCTTCCATTTCCTTCAACATCTATTGAAATTCTAGGTCTAAAACATGTGATTTAAGGTAGAAAATTGGGTATTTGGGTAGAGTTAGGGCTATTTGATTTTTCTTGATTTAGACCTCATTTTGGGGTCGAATTTGAAAATAAATTATATATTTGGGCTCGTGGGTGAATGAGGGATTTGATTTTGGTCCGAACCTCGTGTTTTGACCAAGCGGGCCCGGGGTCGTTTTTTGAGTTTTTGGAGAAAATGATGGAAAAGCTATAATTAGGCATTGGGTTCGTATAGTCTAGCATTTATTGATGCATTGAAGTCATTATTGTATAGATACAATTGATTTGGAGCCGAATTCGAGAGGAAATGCGGTTACTGAGGATTGAATTGGCCGTGGAAGTTTGAGGTAAGTGTTTGGTCTAACCCTAGCTTGAGGGACTAGGAGTTGAGTCTTATTTGTTAATCGCTTCTTCTTGAGTACGACGTATAGGCATGGTGACGAGTATCTATACGTTGGTGTCAAGCATGACCGTGAGTCTTAAATTGATAGTTGTTGTGTTCTTAAATGACACTTCGGATGCTTTAAATTGATGACTCTTGATATTGAGTAGAGATTTAGTTTATTCCGGTGGACTTTATTTATGTTTGAGTACTGGTCGAGCTGAGTAAGAGTTGAGCTAGGATTTGGTTATAGTTGATTCTCCCTTGCCGGGATGGTTATTTTGATATTGTTATTCCCTTGCCGGGAAATTATTATTTTATTGCATTTATTTTCCTTGCCGGAATTTTATTGTGACTGTGTGTTGAATTGAAATGGGAGCGGGTGGTACGCCTACCACAAGATATTGATGAAATGGGAGCGGGTGGTACGCCTACCACGGAAACAATGAGAAATGGGATCGGGTTTCACGCCTGCAACGAGATGTGTACTGACAGTGAAATCTGCTTTTATATTCCCTTATCCGTGTTAAGTTAATTTATTTATGTTCCTATTATTCTCCAGCAATTTTCTGCTATCCCTGAAGCATGTCCCCCCTCCCATTTAAAATATTTATTCTTGTTATTTTCCCGCTGTAGATGTACATATATATATATATATATATATATATATATATATATATATATATATATATANATTTCAGGTATTATGACTTGTGCGCATCGTTGGAATTGAATTTCGGGAAGTTCAGAGTTGATTTGGAAAGAGAATTCTCATTTCGGAAGCTTAAAGTTGAAAGAATTAACTGAGATTGGATTTCAGAGTAAACGACCTCGGAATCAGGATTTGAAGGTTCCAGCAGGTTCGTATGATGATTTCGGACTTGGGAGTATGCCCGGATCGGGTTTTGGATGACCCGGGAGCGTTTTGGCGCCTATTGTGGAAGTTAGCATTTTGGAAGAAATTTCATAAGTTTGGCTTGAAGTGCATTTCAGTGTTATCGATGTCCGTTTGGGATTCCGAGTCTGGGAATAGCTCCGTATGGTGATTCTGGAGTTGGAAGCGCGATCGGAAGTGAATTCGGAGGTCCGTGGGTCATTTTGGAATCATTTGGCTAAAGATAGAAATTTGAAGGTTTTTGAGGAGTTTGACCGGAAGTGGACTTTTTGATATCGGGGTCAGAATCCAATTCCGAAAGTTGGAGTAGGTCCGTAATGTCGAATGTGACTTGTGTGCAAAATTTGAGATCAATCGGACGTGATTTGATAGGTTTCGACATCAAATGTAGAAATTTGAAGTTCTAAAGTTCATTAAGCTTGAATTGGGGTGAATTCATGATTTCGATGTTGTTTAATGTGATTTGAGGCCTCGAGCAGGTCCGTGTTATGTTATGGGACTGGTTTGTGTGATTGGACGGGGCCCCAGGGGCCTCGGGTGTGTTTCGGGGTGGTTTCGGATCATTTTGGGCTGTTTTGAAATAGCTGATGCTGGTATCTGGTGTTGTTCTTAGCGTTCGAGAAGAGGCTCTGGCGTTCGCGTAGAAGGAAGTCTCTGCTGCACAGGTCTGACTTTGGAGGCTCATATCTCACAATCTATAAGGAATTTGGAGATGATCCAGAAATAAAAGTTGTAGCCCTTTGTGTATAAATTTCAAAAATGTAAACCATTTGGAATTTGGATTTGTGTACCAAAAGTTATGGCTGGTACACTATAGGCTGTCCGGAAAGATAAAGAAGAAATTTGTATTGCACAGGGCTGACTTTGGCAGCTTATATCTCAAAATCTATAAGGAATTGGGAGATGACCAAAACACAAAAGTTGTAGATCTTGGTTTCTTGTTTCCAAAACATTAAACTATGTGTAATTTAGAGTTATGTACAAAAAGTTATGGCTATTATACTAGAGGCTGTCTGAGAAGAGTATAAAAAACGATTTTTGGGAATTTTTTTCTTCGCGAACGCGATGGGTGTCTCGCGAACGCGAAGAAGACTCGTTTGGGACGTGTATAAGTGTAAAGAAATGGGTTTGTCTCATTCATTCATTCTCTCCATGGGAGCCGACCTAGGAGCGATTTTGGAGCTCCATTTTCATCATCCATGTCAAGGTAAGTGATTCCCACCTATTGCAAGTTAATTACTTGAATTATATCTAGATTTTAATATGGAAAATCATGTAAATTAGTAGAAATTTTGGAATTTTGAAGAAAACCTAGAAAATTAGTATTCTTGGATTTTGACCACGATTTTGGGTATGGAATTAGGAGAAAATCGTATATTTGAGTTCGTGAGTTCATAGGTAAACCTTATCTTCGAGAAATTTCGGAATCCGGGCACGTTGGCCCGAGGGCGTTTTTGTCAACTTTTCGATCGGGGTTAGGAATTGCTATAAATTGGATTGTAATGAGTAATTGAGCATATATTAATGGATTTATATAATCCTTGGCTAGTTTTGGAGCATTGTGCGTCGATTTAAGTCTTCGGAGGAGCGTGGAATGCCGGTTATGGATCTTCGGAGCGAGGTGAGTCTCCTTTCTAACCTTGTAAGAGGGAATTGTCCCCATAGGTGAGTTAGTTGGTTATGTGCTCCTATTTGTGGGGGCTACGTACGCACGAGGTGACGAGAGTCCGTGCGTAGCTACTATTATGCTATTGTTCGGGTAGTCTAGGACCCAAAAGCATGCTATACTTGGATTAATTGTAAGCTTGTTGACAGTTTGAATTGCTTAAGTTACAATGAATTAGTAAATGAATTGCTAAAAGGATTAAACTTCATTTTCTTAAATTGTTAAAAGAGGATTTGCTTTTATTTGGATAAATGTTCCCCGATAAATTCTTAATTTGCTATTTGAGCATGTATTCCTATGTGTACCTGCGTCGCATGTATGATTCACGAGCAGGGTATTTGTTTATTTTATGTTGACCGCGTCGCAGGATAGTTCGCGAGCGGGGTAATAGATTCATCTATGGTTGGCGCCGTTCGACCCTCGGCAGTGCACAATTTATTTTCTGTTGGAGCGGGCCGTACGTCCTCGTCATGATTTGCGCATGCTTGTATTGCTTGCCTTGAGATTATTTGACATTGATATTTGCTCTCCCCGACTTGAGATAATTGGAAACTATTGGATTATGAACCTTGAGAATTTTAATATAAAAAAAAAACTTTCACCTGTTCATGACTTACTTGAAATTACTGTCATTCTTAATAAATCCTTGATTATTCGCCTTAATAATATATCATTATTGGACCACTAGTAAGTGTCGAAGTCGACCATCTCGTCTCTACTTCTTCGAGATTTGACGGGATACTCATTGGGTACACGTTGTTTTCGTACTCATACTACACTTCTGTGCATTTTTGTTGCACAGGTTCGTATGTGGCTAGCGGCTTAGTGGCATAGCGACTTGGTTAATACGGAGACTTAGGTGAGTTGCATTTATCGAGACGATCGCAGTCAGCAGAGTCTCCTCCAGAGTATTGTATAGTATTTCCATTTTTGTCCACTTGTACTCCGGACAGTTATTGTACTTTATTCGATTCCTTAGTAATTGCTCATGTACTTGTGACACCGGGTTCTGGGATGTATTTGGGTTTATTCATAAATTTTAAAGGTTGTTAAATGTTTCATTATTTATTTGGAGGAACTTACTATGTATTGTTTTAAATGTATAAAAGAAGTATTTTGGGAAATATTTAAATGAAAATTTGATTAAGTAGTTTGATTGGCTTGCCTGATAGCGATGTCCGGCGCCACCACGACCCTTAGTGGATTTGGGTCGTGCCTGCTAACGCCTGCAGGACTACCTCGGGTCGCCTGATGAATAAGATCCAGCAATCTCACTGCGGTCCGAAATCTACAATACTGGGGTCTGCACAAAAGAGTGCAGAGTGTAGTATCAGCACAACCGACCTCATGTGCTGGTAAATGCCTAGCCTAACCCCGACGAAGTAGTGACGAGGCTAGGACCAGACCACCAAATAAACCCGTGCAGTTGTATAATATACAACGGAAAATAAAACAGAAATAAACAAATAAAGATGGGAGGGGAAAACATGCTTCGGGAAATAACAGATAAAGCAGAATCTCAAGAGAATTATTAGGAAACCAAAATTTAACTTCTAACAAGGATAAGGAAAACAACGACAGATTTCACTCTCGGTTCACAACTCGTTGCAGGCATGCAACCCGATCCCATTTCTCATATCTCGTGGTAGGCGTACCACCCGCTCCCATTTTATTAAATCTCGTGGTAGGCGTACCACCTGCTCCCATTTCACTACATCAACAGTTCTTCCAAATGAAGTTTACTCTAACAAACGCAACAATTAATACGAATTCATAAGACAACAAATACACAATAATTATGATTCACTCAAGAAAACAAATAATGACAAGTAGCAATAAATTATGGACTTTAAAGGAGCAATTAGGCAATTTAATATTAAGTATGCTAAATGTCAAGTAGCAAGTAAGTCACATAAACATGTAGCAATTATAGCATAAATTCAAGGCATATCGTTGCGCAAGGATACCTTGATCCAATAATAACAAGTAAGACAATAAAGGAGAATGTCAACATAAGGAATCACAGTAATAGTGGAATAAGACAATTAATGCACTTGAACTGATAACAACAAGAAATCATAACAAACGGCAATAAGTGCACGGCATCACCCTTCGTGCTTTAACACTCTCTCACCAAAACAATACACGGCATCACCCTTCGTGCTTTATACTCTTTCCTCACAATAGCAAACAATGCACGGCATCACCCTTCGTGCTTTAACGCTCTTCCTCACCCAAACAACAATCACAAGGCAAATAGGGTAAGGGAATCTATAACATCGAAATAAAATCAGGTAACAACAGAAATTCAGTAAATAACCATAAAGGACAACATAACTCAATTATCAGCAAGAATCAGGTAAAATCAAGGACAAGTGCACGGCATCACCCTTCGTGCTTTTACTCTCGTCCTCACCATAAGAATCAATATAAATTGAACGGCATCACCCTTCGTGCTTTTACTCTCATCCTCACCGTGAAATCAATATAATAGGCACGGAATGGTACATCGTGCGGCACGGCATCACCCTTTGTGCTTTACACTCTTTCCTTACAAAACGAACAATGCACGGCATCACCCTTCGTGCTTTAACTCTCTTCCTCACCCAAACAACAATCACAAGGCAAATAGGGTAAGGGAATAAAGGAAATTTGCAATAAGAATCCTGGCAAGGGAGCAACAAGTCAACAATTAAATCCCGGCAAGAAAAATAACAAATAAATCAACAATAGCCCGGCAAGGGTGACAACATAATGATCTCTTCTCTTTCTCACTTTTACTTCACAATTCGCTTCACAACTCGAGCCAATGCTCTAAAAGTTCAATTGTCACTTACACTTTCACAATTCGTTATACAACTTGAGCCAACGCTCCTCAATGATCATGGGTCACAATTCTTTCCACAAACTTTATACAACAATTAGAAATCTTCACCAAGGCATGAATAATACAACGAAGTCATGAAAAAAAAATCACAATATAAGACTCACGGTCATGCTTGACACCAACGAATAGATAATCGTCACCATGCCTATACATCGTACTCAACAATTACCACACAGCAAATAGGACTCAACTCCTAATCCCTCAATCTAAGGTTAGACCAAACACTTACCTCGATGTCTTAAACACAACTCAAGTCTCAATTATAGCTTTACCCCTTGATTCCGCCGCCAATTCGTTCGTATCTAATCACAAATTACTTAATTACATCAATAAACGCTAAATAAATCAACCCCAATGCATGAAAATGAGTTTTCCAAAGTTTTACCCAAAAAGTCAAAAATTGCCCCTGGGCCCACGTGGTTAAAACCCGAGGTTCGAACCAAAACCCGATTACCCATTCCCCAACGAACTCAAATATATAATTTATTTTGAAATCAGACCTCAAATTGAGGTCCAAATCCCCAATTTTTTAAAAACCTAGGTTCTAACCAAAACACCCAATTTCCCCCATGAAGATCTTTGATTTTTGGTTGAAATCATGTTAAAAGATGTTAATGATTGAAGGAAATGAGTAAAAACTAACTTACAATCGATTTGGAAGAAGACTTGTTCTTGGAAAATCGCCCAAAGGAGTTTGTATTTTGAAAAGATGTTAAAAATGGTTCAAAATCGGCTAAGTATAAAAAAAAATGCAGGTCTCAGTTATGGGAAATGCGAACAGGGGTTCGCAATTGCGAACTCCGACCTGCTGATGTGGGAATTGTGAAGACAGGGTTCGCATTTGCAAACCCTTGAGAAATATTAGACCTTCGTATTTGCGACATGAAGGTCGCATTTGCGACAGCAGGGTAATCGCATTTGCGATGACAATCCTCGCACTTGCGAGAAGAGCTGGCCTGGGCCTACTTCGCAATTGCGAAAGGCCGCTCGCATTTGCGATATCGCATTTGCGAGCCAGGCTTCGCAAATGCGAAGCCTGCAGGCCTGCTATGCTCAGCTGCAATTGCTGCAATTTTTCTTAAGTTCAAACCTTCCCGATTCACATCAGAAACACACCCGAGCCCTTGGGGCTCCTAACCAAACACACGTACTAACTCAATAACATCCTACGGACTTATTCGTGCGATCAAATCGCCAAAATAACATCATAAGCATCGAATTAAACCTCAAAATTCATGAATTCTTTCAAACTTCATAAAACATCAAAATTTCCAATTTAGGTCCGAATCACGTCAAACGACGTCCGTTTTTTACCAAATTTCACAGAAACATCTTAAATCATATATAAGACCTGTACCGGGCGCCGAGACCAAAATACGGTCCCGATACTAACATGTTCTAATCAAATTTCATTTCAAAACCTTATAAATAATTTCAGAAAATAATTTATTTCAAAAATTCATTCCTCGGGCTTGGGACCTCGGAATTCGATTCCGGACATACGCCCAAGTCCCATATTTTTCTACGGACCCTCCGGGACCATCAAATCACGGGTCCGGGTCCGTTTACCCAAAACGTTGACTAAGGTCAAATTAATTCATTTTATAGTCAAAACTTACCATTTTTCACACAGTTTCTCATTTAAGCTTTCCGGCTACGCGCCCGGACTGCGCACGCAAATCGAGGTGACTTTATATTAGGTTTTCAAGGCCTCGGGGTCGTAAAATTTTATTCAAAACAAGTGATGACCGTTGGCGTCATCACATTGGTGTAACCCCATAACAACCGGAAAATCCTCAGAGTTGCCTTTTACTGTCCTAACCCGAGTCTTTGCCCCATCATACATGTCCTTAATCGCCATAATATAGGAAACCGACACGCCTTTTGCCTTCAAGATTCTCCAGAGAACTTCTCTAGGAACCTTGTCATACGCTTTTTCTAGGTCAATAAACACCATGTGCAGGTCTTTCTTCCTATCTTAAATTTATTTGCTTTTAAATTCCTAAATATTAGAAATTTATACGTAGTTCAAATAAGGAAAGACTTAATAGTTAAAATTTTATTTATTTTAAAATTCTAAATATTAAGTAATAGTTAAATGATGATATTGTCTAGTGTAAAATTACTTTTAAAAGGGTAAAAAAGGCAGACGATATTTCGCTAAGGGTTCGTGCTTTTAATATAGTACTAGTTTTCGTTTACGCGCGTTGCACGTTAATAATGACACATGGTAATTTAGTCTATTATTTATATGAAGGGACACCAAATAATAGAAATATCTATAATAAAATAACCTTAAATATATGTATATATAATGCGGCCATAATTTAAAATATCAAATTTTTTTATTACATATATATTAGCATAATATGTGAATTCAAACTGATTGGATATTATCGTCTAACCCTGCAAATGATCAATTAAGTCATGTTAATTACGTGCCACTATTATGCAGTAATAGTTTTAGTTAGATACTACTATTATGTAGTTATAGTTTACAAATATGAAATGTGATGATATCATACCTAAGACTTCTTTGTAGATGATGTTCTTTGTGTATGTTCCTTTCTGATGCTTTGGTTGTTCTATCATGATAAGAACATTTGTTGTGGACATCGATATTCCTCTTGAAAGTGCAACATATAGTTGTCCATGCAAGAAAATATTTGCGAGAGATACAATCCAACATTCAGAATTGTTAATCCTTGTGCTTTATTAAGTGTCATCGCAAAACACGAGCATATTGAAAATTGTTTACGGACAAATTTAAAAGGATATCCTTCATTTTTCGGAGGTGAAAGTTAAATTTTGGGGATGAACACATGCTTGGAAGTACATTGACCCATCATAATTTCTACATGTACGACGTTGTTGTCAAAACCTCTATATACTATCATTGTACCATTACATAAGCTATTTGGAGAATCTAAGTTTCTCAATGATATGATGGGTGCAATTTTTCTTCAAAATCAACCTGTATGCAAGGAAAAATTATTTTTTAATTATTCAGATTATCATCAACTCTTCAGTAAAAGCAACAGACAATTGGTTGGGGTGGGGTGGGGTGGGGGGGGTGGGGGGAAGTAATGCATCACGAAGCGACAAAGTAAACCAAAAAATGTAAAATAAAACTAAAGTGATTTAGCTGTCAAAATAAATTAAAAACTTCATAAAGCATGTTTTTTGACTATTATCTTTCAATGACTTACTAACTGTGACTGAGTGAAAGAGGAAGAAGGCATACAATGAAATTTATACAACTGAAAAATATGTAATGGTTCCTAATTGAATGAGAATTCTTTAATCATTTAGAGAGTTAGAACGTAATCCATTACAAATTTGATGTAATAGCGGTGTGAGAATTTTTATGTCTGTTATATACAAAAATGATAGTAATATATATATATATATATATAAGGAATAATGAACTTGACAACAAACCTATGTGATTGAAGGCCACATGGTTACAGTTTTATGATCATACCTAAATTTTACAATTGAAATATGTATTAGTTACAAGAAATGAGTAAATATTGTATCTGTATAGTATTAAATAGGTTAACCAATTTTTACTTACGTTTCATCTGTAACTACTATTTCGAGCCTCTTTTTTCCTCCCACCATTAATGGTCCATTTGCTTCTATCGGTATGCAAATCACGTATGTGAAAAGTATTAAGAGGAATCACACGTAAATTACAAAGTAACTATTAAAAGAATTAATGTGAAATACTTACATACATTAAAATGAAAGTATTCAATGTATTATCAAAAGACAGCGAGAAGGAAATTACGAAATAATATTTTGATGGTGGATTTTGTTGCTTCTTCTAAAGATAGAAAATTATTCGAAAATTTTTTGGTCGAAAAGTGGCTGGTGCATTCCATAACTATAGTATTGCTAAAGATATTTTCAATTCCTTGATAAATAAATAGAATGAGCAGCCTTCACGCGGCCATTTATAATGTAATAACTTTTGTTCTGTTGAAATAAAAATTTTCAATCTTCAACATTTTATTGAAAAGTACTGTCTAGATATTTGTCCCTTATAAATTAATATAAATATAATTTTTAGATTAATTAAAAATAATATGAATAAGTAATAAATTATAGCAAAATAAATATACAAAGAAGCCTACCTCTTTGTCAACAATGTTAAATGCCAACACAAACCCTCTCCTTTATTGTTCTTATATTTTATTATTGGTCATCTTCGAGTAACCAATACCTTAATTACCCATTTAATATCGTAAGGCTTAAGGTTATTTATTGGGACACATTATTTTTTCAAAGCTGATTCCATTACGCTGCGCAAAATATCTGCAATATATAAGAAAAAACTACAAAATATTATCTAATAGCTGAAAATTAATATTGCTACACTAACATTAGGTGAAGTAACACAAACCATTGATCTCTAAAGGTATACAACTTAAATATAATACTACGTCAATGTAAAAGATTTTAATATCCAAAACTAAAAACTAAGTCGAAAAATAAAGAAGTGCGACACAAAAACAATTACAATAAAAGTTAAAATATCATTCTTTTTCTCTCTAATTCATGTACATGACCTTAACGCATTACTCAATTACAAAAAACGGGAACAATAGAGAGAACTAATAAACATTTGGAGACAATTGCTTCTTCTACACTAATATCTTTAGAGAATAATGAATAATGTTGAAAAATGCCATCTTTTATATAAATAACTGGCTTATTTTTTCCTACATGGATTCGTACAATAAAACTGAATTCTATAAGATTAAATAAGAAAGTATATTGTTGTCAAAAGGAATTGGCTAGCCAAAAAGAAGTTGTTGGTGAGGAGTTAACTCCAAAAATCCAAATCGACCATATTTCATCCAACAAAAAGTAGGATAGCAAGAAAGAAGTATGCATCGAAGAAAACGAATTTGACCCAAAGTCGGCTATGTAGCATTGGTGTATGCGCAATTTAAATGGAAAGAAAAACTACTCTTAGTTAATTTATAATTATATCCTTAAATTATACAATAATTAAGGTTATAAAAGTCAATCAATATTTTAAGGTTATTTTAGTCGTTCAACATTTAACATAAATTATTCGTGCTTTTATAATAACTAGTTTCTATGTACGTGCGTTGCACGTAGGTCTTCAGTCAACTTCAATTTTCTAATGTTGAAATCAATATAGTACAAAAAAATCTGGATTTAGCTACGAATTATCGTTACGGATCCGTCGCTACTAGAATGTTTAATATTCTATTATTAATTTGTTGCTAAATAAGATTAGCAACAGATTTTGCACTGTAGATATAGAATTTGTCCGTCGCTAATTTTAATTTTTTAATAATATTATTACATTAACATAATACTTAAATACGAAATGAATAGATATTATTTGAACTAACAAAAATGATAATTTAGTTTAATTAGTTAGATGTCCACATTTGTCGAACTCTATTCACCACATAAATATTGTTCCTGAAAATGCAACATAAGGTTGTCCGTATGGAAAAACATGTTGCCGTAGTATAGTCCAACATTTAGGATTATTTGAACATGTAATTTATTTATTATCATTGCATCAAATAAGCGTAATTATTTTGAGAATTAAAAGATTATTGAAAGAATAAAAAGAGCAAAAGTAACGTCTCAAGGTAAGCATTAACCAAATATTCAATATATAATAAGAGGTTTCGGTCGTTAATTAGAGTCTTGTAACCTTAGTTTATGAGCAATACAAATGAAAAGTTTTCAAAAAATTCATAAAAATATTATGTACTCACAAAATCTATATTTAGGACAAAATCATCATCTATCTCCAACTAATGCATTATCGAGAATCTTTAAAGAAGCAACACAATACAACAAATATACTTCATGTACTCGTCCAGCTAATAACGCAACGAAATTGTGATGAGCCAAGGGGTCATCTTATGTTTTAGAATTCGAATCTGGGTTTCGAGGTCTTGAAATCTCATTTTCTTTCTTCTCGATTTGCGTGCGTAGTCCGGGCGCGTTTCCGGAAAGCCTTTATGTGAAATCTAAGAAAAATATTGAATTTTGCCTTTTAAATTGATTAAAGTTGACTTCGGTCAATATTTTTGGTAAATGGACCCGGACCCGTGATTCGACGGTCTCGTAGGGTCCGTAGTAAAATATGGGACTTGGTTGTATGCCCGGAATCGAATTACGAGGTCCCTAGCCCGAAATAAATTTTTGAAGAAAATTATTTGCTGGAAAATATAAGGATTTTTAGAAATGGAATAGTGTGTGATCTCGTTGGTATCAGGCCCGTATTTTTGTTCCGGAGTCCGGTACAGGTTTGATATAGTATTTAAGTCATGTCTGTGGAATTTGGTGAGAGCCGGTAGTGATTTGACGTGATTCGGACGTCCGGTTGTGAAAATAGAAATTTCAAGTGTTCTTAAGAAAATCATGAGTTTTGGTGTTAAATTCGTTGTTTAAGATGTTATTTTGGCGATTTGATCGCATGAGCAAGTCCGTATGATGCTTTTAGACTTGTATGCATGTTTGGTTTAGAGCCCCGAGGGCTCGGGTGATTTTTGGATAGGGCACAGAGTGAGTTTGGACTTAGAAAATCTGTTGTTGCATCTGGTATTTGTTGCAGGACTCTGATCTCGCAATTGCGAAATCAGGCTTCGCATTTGCGAGCTTCACAGGCTTGGCAATTGCGAGGCTTTTATTGCAATTGCGAAGAAGCCCTGGGCCAGCATAGTTCGCATTTGTGAAGTCATCAGGGAGGGGCAACCTTCGCAATTGCGACCAAAGGTTCGCAATTGCGACAGTAGCAGACATGCAGCAGGTTCGCATTTGCGAAGCCTGTCTCGCATTTGCGAGCTTCGTAATTGCGAAGCTCCTGTCGCAAATGCGACATCTGCAACTGATCAAAACATGACTTAGACGGGATTTTGAACTCATTTCTCAAATTTTCAAACCTATGCTCCAATAGGCGATTTTCCAAAGGAGAGTTCTTCCCCAAATCATAGGTAAACGATTTCTAACTCATTTTCTTCAATCTATTCCATCTTTTTACATGATTTCATCTCAAAATCTAGGATTTTTCATGGGAAATTGGGTGTTCTTGGGTAGTCGGGTTTTGGTTAGAACTTTGAGTTTTGACAAAGCGGGCCCGGGATCGGTTTTTGATTTTTTGGAAAAACATTCTTGGTAAACGGACCCGAACCTGTGATCCGATGGTCTCGTAGGGTCCATAGTAAAATATGGGACTTGGGCGTATGCCCGGAATCGAATTCCGAGGTCCCAAGCCCGAGATATAAATTTTTAAAGAAAACTGTTTGCTGGAAAATATAAAGGTTTTTATAAGTGAATTGATGCATTTTTTTGATGGTATCGGGCTCGTATCCTGGTTCCGGATCCCGATACAAGTTTAAAATAATAATTAAGTTGAATCTGTAAAATTTGGTAAAGATCGAAATTGGTTTGGTATAAAACGGACCTATAGTTGAGAAAATAGTAATTTTGATGTTCTTGAGTGATTTCATGAATTTTAGGATTTATTCATAGTTGTTGATGTTATTTTGATGATTTGATCGCACGACCAAGTCCGTATGATATTTTTAGACTTGCGTGCATGTTTGGTTTGGAGCCCCGAGGGCTCGGGTGAGTTTTGGATAGGCCACGGAATGAAATTGGACTTAGAGGAATGGCTGTTGCAGGTTCAGCTGTGTTACAGGCTCTGATCTCGCAATTGCGAGATCAGGCTTCGCAATTGCGAGCCCAACATGCTTGGCAATTGCGAGGACTTGATCGCATTTGCGAAGAAAGCCCAGGCCTGCCAGTGTTCGCAATTGCGAGCCTTCCTTCGCAAATGCGAAGTCATCAGGGGAGGGCCAGTATCGCAATTGCAACAACTTGTTCGCAATTGCGAGGTTAGCAGACAATGCCCAGGTTCGCAAATGCGAGGCCTTGTTCGCATTTGCGAGCTTCGCAATTGCGAAGCTCCTGTCGTAATTGCGACATCTGCGACCAGTTAATTGGGACTTAGACGGATTTTTCTTCATTTTTCAAACTCTCTCAAACCCTAAGCTCTCTTGGGCGATTTTCTAAAGAAAAGTTCTTCTCCAAATCAATTGTAAGTCGTTTACTCATTTTCTCCAATCTATAACATCTTTTTACATGATTTCAACTCAAAATCAAGGGTTTTCATGGGGGAATCGGGTGTTTTTGGGTAGAACTTAGGATTTTCAATTTTTGGGGATTTGGACCTCGATTTGAGGTCCGATTTCAAAATAAGTTATATATTTGGGTTCGTGGGTGAATGGGTAAACGATTTTGGTTCGAACCTCGGGTTTTGACCATGTGGGCCCCGGGTCGATTTTCGACTTTTTTGGGGAAATCATTAGAAAACCTATTTTCATGCATTAGAATTGACTTATTTAGCATTTATTGATATCGTCAAGTAAATTGTGGCAGATACAAGCGAATTGGTGGTGGAATCAAGAGGTAAAGCGGTAGTTGAGGCTTGAATTGTGTTCGTGGCATTGAGGTAAGTGTTTGGTCTAACCTTAGCTTGAGGGATTAGGAGTTGTGTCCTATTTGCTATGTGTTAATTGCTGAGTGCGACGTATAGGTGTGGTGACGAGTATCTATACGTCGGTTTCAAGCATGCCGTGAGTCTTATACTATGATTGATGTGATTCCGTTTTGTATTGTCCATGCTTAATATGATGATTTCTAATGTTGAACAAGGCTTATGGAAGTATTCTTGGTAATTGAACATTGTAAAGCATTGGCTCAAGTTGATAATTGAGCTGTGAAGTAATTTGTGGAAAGGAGAAGAGGTTTATGATATTGTCTCCCTTGCCGGGATGTTATTGCTTTTGATATTGTCTCCCTTGCCGGGATGTTATTGCTTTTGATATTGTTTTCCTTGCCGTGATGTTATTGCTTTTGATATTATCTCTCTTGCCTGGATGTTATTGCTTTTGATATTATTGATATACTATTGTTCCCTTGCCGGGATTCTATTGTGATTTCAGTGATTCCCTTGCCCGTATTGCTTTGTGATTGTTTCTTGGGTAAGGAAGAGTGTAAAAGCACGAAGGGTGATGCCGTGCCATGATATGAGTGATAATGTATAAAGGATAATGTCGTGCCATGATTATGTGAGGTAAAAGCACGAAGGGTGATGCTGTGCCGATTATATTGATTCTTATGGTGAGGACGAGAGTAAAAGCACGAAGGGTGATGCCGTGCATTTGTTGGGTTCGGTAGGCTATTACCGTCAGTTTGTGGAGGGGTTTTCATCTATTGCAGCCCCGATGACCAGGTTAACCCAGAAGGGTGACCAGTTCAGGTGGTCGGACAAGTCTGAGGCGAGCTTTCAAAAGCTCAAGACAGCTTTGACTACGGCGTCGGTGTTGGTATTGCCTACAGGTTCAGGGCCATATACAGTTTATTGCGACGCATCTCGTATTGGACTTGGTGCGGTGTTGATGCTGGATGGCAAGGTCATTGCTTATGCTTCGCGACAGTTGAAGATTCATGAGAAGAATTATCCAGTTTATGATTTGGAGTTAGCAGCCATTGTTCACGCGCTGAAGATTTGGAGGCACTATTTATATGGCGTGTCATGTGAGGTGTTCACGGATCACAAGATTTTGCAGTATTTGTTCAAGTAGAAGGAACTAAATTTGAGGTAGAGGAGGTGGTTGGAGCTGTTGAAAGACTACGATATCACCATATTATATCATTTGGGGAAGGCCAATGTGGTGTCCGGTGCTTTGAGTAGAAAGTCAGCCAGCATGGGCAGTCTTGTGTATATTCCGGTCGGTGAGAGACTGCTAGCTTTGGATGTTTAGGCTTTGGCCAATCAGTTTGTGAGGTTGGATGTTTCTGAGCCCAGCAGTGTGTTAGCTTGCACAGTCGCTCGTTCCTCATTATTTGAGCGTATCAGAGATCGGCAGTATGATGATCCTCATTTGTGTGTCCTTAGAGACACATTGCGGCACGGTGATGCCAAGCAGGTTACAGTGGGAGATGATGGAGTTTTGAGGATGCAGGATCGTATTTGTGTGCCTAATGTGGATGGACTCCGACAGTTGATTCTAGAAGAGGCCCATAGTTCCCGGTACTCTATTCATCCGGGCACCGCTAATATGTATCAGGACATGCGGTAGCATTATTGGTGGAGGAGGATGAAGAAGGATATTGTTGCATATGTGGCCCGGTGTTTGAATTGTCAGCAGGTAAAGTACGAGCATCATAGACCTGGTGGTTTGTTCCAGAAGATTGAGATTCCTGAGTGGAAGTGGGAGGTATCACTATGGACTTCGTTGTTGGACTCCCACAGACTCAGAGGAAGTTCGATGAAGTGTGGGTTATTGTTGATAGGCTGACCAAGTCAGCATATTTCATTCCTGTGGCAGTTTCCTATTCTTCGGAGCGGTTGATAGAGATCTATATCCGGGAGATTGTTCGTCTTCATGGTGTACCCGTGTCTATCATTTCTGACCGAGGTACGCAATTTACCTCACATTTCTAGAGGGCAGTTCAGCGTGAGTTGGGCACACGGGTCGAGTTGAGCACAACATTTCATCCTTAGACGGACGGGCAGTCCGAGCGTACTATTTAGATTTTGGAGGACATGCTCCGAGCTTGTATTATTGACTTTGGAGGCTCGTGGATCAGTTTTTGCCTTTAGCGGAGTTTGCCTACAACACCAGCTACCAGTCGAGCATCCAGATGGCTCCTTATGAGGCTTTATATGGTAGGCGGTGTTGGTCGCCGGTTGGATGGTTTGAGCCAGGAGAGGCTCGGTTGTTGGGTACGGATGTAGAACAGGATGCCTTGGACAAGGTTAAGATTATTCAGGATAGGCTTCGTACAGCTCAGTCCAGGAAAAAGAGTTATGCCGGTCGTAAGGTTCGTGATGTGGCATTCATGGTCGGCAAGCGGGTGTTGCTTCGGGTGTCGCCTATGAAGGGCGTGATGAGATTTGGGAAGAAGGGCAAGCTAAGCCCTAGATTCATTGGCCCGTTCGAGATTCTTGATCGAGTAGGAGAGGTGGCTTACAGACTTGCGTTGCCGCCGAGTTTATCAGTCGTGCATCTAGTGTTTCATGTGTTTATGCTTCGGAAGTATCACGGCGATCCATCCCACGTGTTAGATTTCAGCACTGTCCAGTTGGACAAGGACTTTTCCTATGAGGAGGAGCCAGTAGCTATTCTAGACCGGCAGGTTCGTCAGTTGAGATCGAAAAGTTTCCCTTCTGTTCGTGTTCAGTGGAGAGGTCAGAAGGTTGAGGCAGCGACCTGGGAGTTCGAGTCCGATAGACGGAGCCGATATCCCCATCTTTTCTCTGACTCAGGTACTTTTTTTATTCCGTTTGAGGACGAACGGTTGTTTTAAAGGTGGAGAATGTGATGACCCAAAAGTCATCACTCGTTTTGAAAGTAAATTCTATCTTCCGAGGCCTTAAAAACCTCTTTTGTCTCACCTCAATTTGCATGCTCAGTTCGGGCACGTTTTCGGAAAGCTTTTATGTGAAATCTAAGTAAAATAAGGAAATTGGCTTTTAAAATTGATTAAAGTTGACTTTGGTCAACATTCTTGGTAAACGGACCCGGACCCATGATCTGACGGTCTCGTAGGGTCCATAGCAAAATATGGGACTTGGGCGTATGCCCGGAATCGAATTCCGAGGTCCCAAGCCCGAGAAATGGATTTTTAAAGAAAATTGTTTGCTGGAAAATATAAAGGTTTTTAGAAGTGAATTGATGCATTTTCTTGATGGTATCGGTCCCGTATCTTTGTTCCGAAGCCCGGTACAAGTTTAAAATAATAATTAAGTTGAATCTGTAAAATTTGGTAAAGATCGGAATTGGTTTGGTATAAAACGGACCTATAGTTGAGAAAATAGTAATTTTGATGTTCTTGAGTGATTTCATGAATTTGAGGATTTATTCATAGTTGTTGATGTTATTTTGATGATTTGATCGCACGAGCAAGTCCATATGATGTTTTTAGACTTGCGTGCATGTTTGGTTTGGATCCCCGAGGGCTCGGGTGAGTTTTGGATAGGCCACGGAGTGAAATTGGACTTAGAGGAATGGCTGTTGCAGGTTCAGCTGTGTTGCAGGCTCTGATCTCGCAATTGCGAGATCAGGCTTCGCAATTACGAGCCTAACAGGCTTGGCAATTGCGAGGGCTTGATCGCATTTGCGAAGAAAGCCTAGGCCTGCCAGTGTTCGCAATTGCGAGCCTTCCTTCGAAAATGCGAAGTCATCAGAGGAGGGCCAGTATCGCAATTGCGACAACTTGTTCGCAATTGCGAGGTTAGCAGACAATGCCCAGGTTGGCAAATGCGAGGCCTTGTTCGCATTTGCGAGCTTCGCAATTGCGACATTTGCGACCGGTTAATTGGGACTTAGACGGATTTTTCTTCATTTTTCAAACTCTCTCAAACCCTAAGCTCTCTTGGGCGATTTTCTAAAGAAAAGTTCTTCTCCAAATCAATTGTAAGTTGTTTACTCATTTTCTCCAATCTATTACATCTTTTTACATGATTTCAACTCAAAATCAAGGGTTTTCATGGGGGAATTGGGTGTTTTTGGGTAGAACTTAGGATTTTTAATTTTTGGGGATTTGGACCTCGATTTGAGGTCTGATTTCAAAACAAATTATATATTTGGGTTCGTGGGTGAATGGGTAATCGGTTTTGGTTCGAACCTCGGGTTTTGACCATGTGGGCCCGAGGTAGATTTTCGACTTTTTTGGGGAAATCATTAGAAAACCTATTTTCATGCATTAGAATTGACTCATTTAGCATTTATTGATATCGTTAAGTAAATTGTGGCTAGATACAAGCGAATTGGTTGTGGAATCAAGAGGTAAAGCGGTAGTTGAGGCTTGAATTGTGTTCGTGGTATTGAGGTAAGTGTTTGGTCTAACCTTAGCTTGAGGGATTAGGAGTTGTGTCCTATTTGCTATGTGTTAATTGCTGAGTACGAAGTATAGGTGTGGTGACGAGTATCTATACGTCGGTGTCAAGCATGCCCGTGAGTCTTATACTATGATTGATGTGATTCCGTTTTGTATTGTCCATGCTTAATATGATGATTTCTAATGTTGAACAAGGCTTATGGAAGTATTCTTGGTAATTGAACATTGTAGAGCATTGGCTCAACTTGAGAATTGAGCTGTGAAGTAATTTGTGGAAAGGAGAAGAGGTTTATGATATTGTCTCCCTTGCCGGGATGTTATTGTTTTTGATATTGTCTCCCTTGCCGGGATGTTATTGCTTTTGATATTTTCTCCCTTGCTGGGATGTTATTACTTTTGATATTATCTCCCTTGCCGGGATGTTATTGCTTTTGATATTATTGATATACTACTGTTCCCTTGCCGGGATTCTATTGTGATTTTAGTGATTCCCTTGCCCGTATTGCTTTGTGATTGTTGCTTGGGTAAGGAAGAGTGTAAAAGCACGAAGGGTGATGCCGTGCCATGATATGAGTGATAATGTATAAAGGATAATGTCGTGCCATGATTATGTGAGGTAAAAGCACGAAGGGTGATGCCGTGCCGATTATATTGATTCTTATGGTGAGGACGAGAGTAAAAGCACGAAGGGTGATGCCGTGCATTTGTCTTTGTTTTCCTTATTCTTGCTTATAGTTGAATTTTGGTGTTCCGTATGTTTCTTTACTGAATTTCGGTTTGTACATTATATTTCCCCGAGCATGTTTCCCCTTCCCATCTTTAACTGCTAGTTTCTGTCATTATTACTTGTTGTATATGATATAACTGCACAGGTTTATTATGTAGTCTTGTCCTAGCCTCGTCATTACTTCGCCGAGGTTAGGCCAGGCACTTACCAGCACATGGGGTCGGTTGTGCTGATACTACACTCTGTACTGTGTGCAGATCCTGGTGCTGCAGCTTTTGGACCACAGTGAGGTTGCTGCCTTCAGTCCAGTGGCGGAGACCCGAGGTAGTCCTGCAGGCGTCAGCAGGCCTTGGCGTCTCATTCTATCTTTCCATTCTGTTTCTTTTATGTATTTCAGAGGCAGCTTTGTATTTATCTTTCAGACCATTATTCGTAGTATTCGTAGATAGTCCGTGACATTGTGACACCAAATTCTGGGTAGAGTTGTATGTTGGATTCTGCACTAGTATATGGCTAAACTATTAATTTTCGTCTTCCGCATTTCTGTTTATTATAATTATTCCGCTGTTGATCACCTGTTATATTGAACTGTTAAAAAGGCTAAGCAAAAAGGTTAATGAATCTATAATACTCGGCTTGCCTAGCTTTCATGAGTAGGCGCCATCACGACTCCCGAGGGTGAAAAATCCGGGTCGTGACAGAAAATCAAGGGTAAAACGGTATTTGAGGCTTGAGTTTGGCCGTGGAATCGAGGTAAGTGTTTGGTCTAACCTTAGTTTGAGGGAATAGGTGTTGTTGTCTTATTTGCTACGTGTTAGTGTTGAGTACGACGTATAGGTGTGGTGACGAGTATCTATACGTTGATGTTGAGCATGCAAGTGAGTCTTATACTGTGACCGTTGTGTTTCTTATTATGTACTGTTCATGCTTAAACTGATGATTCTCCATGTTGAGCAAGTCTTATGATATTTTCTCGGTATTGGATAATTGTTGAGTATTGACTCAAGTTGAGACTTAAATTGTGAAGTTAACTGTTGAAATGAGATTGGTTATTGTTGATTCCCTTGTCGGGATGTTATTGTTTTTATTGTTTGGGTGAGGAAGATTGTAAAGCACGGAGAGTGATGCCATGCACGATATTGTGAGTGAGTGTTAATGCACGAAGGGTGATGCCGTGCCATATTTGTGAGTGTTAATGCACGAAGGGTGATGCTGTGATTTGTGAGTGTTAATGCACGAAGGGTGATGTCGTGCCATGAATTGAGTGTTAATGCACGAAGGGTGATGTCGTGCTGTTTCTGTTGATCCTTATGGTGAGGACGAGAGTAAAAGCACGAAGGGTGATGCCGTGCACGTGTTATTATATCATTATTTCTGTTGGTTCGAATATGGTGTTTACTTTGCTTCTATATTGAATTACTGTAGAATCTGATATTCCTGCAGTATGTTCCCCTTCCCGTCTTTACCTGTTAAATTTCTGTTATTACTGTTTTCTCATATATGATTTAATTGCACAGGTTTATATTGATGACGTGTCCTAGCCTCGTCACTACTTCGCCGAGGTTAGGCTCGACACTTACCAGTACATGGGGTCGGTTGTACTGATACTGCACTTTACACTTTCTGTGCAGATTTCGGTGCCGGACCTCGTGAGTAGATTTTGGGTTGCTGCCTTCAGTCCACGGGAGACCCAAGGAAGATCTGCCGGCGTTCGCAGACCCTGGAGTCCCCTTCCCTCTATTTTGGATTTTCTGTCTCTTTCCATTTCGAGAACAGTTGTAATTCTTTTAAACCAGAATTTGTATAACTTCTTAGACGTTTGTGAATTGTGACACCAGATCATTGGGGTAGACATGTATTGGAGTTTTTGAGCTGTTATAACATTTCCGCATTTTATATCTGTTTGGCTTTAGTTACTATTTATTTCTGAGGAGTTAATTATTAATGTGTTAGAACCGTAATTGTTGGCTTGCCTAGCATTCAAGAGTTAGGCGCTTTTTCGATCCCGACGGTGAAAATTCTGGGTCGTGACAGAAATATAGTCCAGCTTTCCAAGTACCCATTTCAGCTAATCCCACTCTAAAGATTCATATATATATATATATATATATATATATATATATATATATATATATATATATATATATATATATATTATCACTGCGCAATATACTTGTTATTGAGTAAAGAATTTAAAGTATTATGATCATAATTAAGTAAATTATATATATATGAGTTTTGTCGGAATTACCAAGATGGGGACAATATATATCACTCATCAAGTTGGAGAAAGTTGTCGGTTATTTGTTTGAGATAATACATAAATTACCCATCAAACTTGTCCGGAAAAATTATTTACACACCTTAACTTTACGGGCGACCTATGTCCCCCCTATTCTTGTTTGGGGTGAATTTAATACCCCATTGGTAACACTTAGTCAGTCTTGTGGTGGGGTGTGTAGTACACGCGCGCCACGTGTCAATATCTGCTCAAAAACGATTTTTTTCTGTTTTTACAAAAAAAAATAGTTTTTACAAATTTGTTTTTCCAGTTTTTACAAAATAAAATTCTTTTAAAAAACTGAAAAAATAAAAATAATATT
Organism: Nicotiana attenuata; assembly: GCF_001879085.1. Lineage (NCBI taxonomy): Eukaryota > Viridiplantae > Streptophyta > Magnoliopsida > Solanales > Solanaceae > Nicotiana > Nicotiana attenuata. The sequence goes on along the minus strand of NC_032000.1, from coordinate 17,332,880 downwards.
TTTCAAAAACGAAAATATTTTGTTGAAAATAATTTTTTCAGTTTTTAAAAAACAAAGATATTTTGTTAAAAAACGATTTTTTCTGTTTTTACAAAAAAAAAAAAGTTTTTACAAGTTTGTTTTTCCATTTTTTGCAAAAAAAAATCTTTAAAAAACTGAAAAAATGAAGAAAAAAAACTTTTTTCAAAAGAGAAAATAATTTGTTGAAAATATTTTTTTCAGTTTTTAAAAAACGAAAATATTTTATTAAAAACAGAAAAAAAAATCAATTTTTACAAATATGTTTTTACAAAAAAAATTTTGTTAAAAAAAATGATTTTTGCAATTGTGAGAGGAAGAGGAAAAGGTGGAGAGAGAAAACAAAAAGAGAAAAAAATAAGAAAAAAAGAAGTAAACGGAAAAGGGACCCACACAGTAAAAAATTTTCCCTCTTACACCCGAGATTGGGAGAGTGAAGCTACTCTCTTTGCCACGTCACCATTTAGGGTGGTCTTAAATTCACCCCAAACAAGAATAGGGGGGACATAGGCCGCCCGTAAAGTTAAGGTGTGTAAATGATTTTTCCGGACAAGTTTGATGGGTAATTTATGTATTATCTCTATTTGTTTTAAACTAAATTGAATAAAAAATCTTCTGTTGATTTGTTTTTAAATTAAATTGGAAACAAATTCAACTTTCATTGCTAGAAAGTAATTTATAGAATGAAATGATTAAAAATCGTAAAGCCAGAGAGAAATAATAAATATTCCCCACAAGAATTTCTACAACAATCAAAGGCACAATAACACGACAATAACTTCAAGAATTTTTACAGAAACAACAAAAATTCCAAATAAAAAGTTCAAAGCAACAAGATGAATGCACTGTAACCTTTTATGTAGCGGTAAAAGGTGGACCAAAGTATTCTTATCTATGGGAATTGGTATGGCTTTGTAATTTCGACAATAGATAGGAGACTTGTTTGGTATTAGAGCTCCATGCAAGTTGATAAAGAAAGAACCAAATATATGAACTTTAGTAGCATGAGTAGTGGAAACGGTGACACCTATATTAAAATTATACAACAATTGAAACATCAACTGAATGACTCTATTCCTAGTATTTTCAGAATATTCTTGTGGATTTAATTTATTTTCTTGCTTGATACCGAAGAAATAGTTTGGAGAGATGAGACTGCCATACTTTGAAGTTTACATGAGGTTCCTTCTATGAATTTATATTATGGTTGGATGTTTCCTAAAAGGATTCATATATCCCAAAGAAAGTTCATATTTTATTGCAAGGTTTTGTTTGAAAACCTCCGCAAGCCAGTTGGATTATACATTTGTAACGACCTGACCGGTCGTTTTGAGCATTTGCATTTCGCTCGCCAGTTCTAGGGCATGACTAGCCCCGTATGATGTATTATGACTTATGTAAATCGTCGGTTTTGTTTTTCAAGTTAATCGGAACAGATATGGAAGAATGATTCTCAGCTTGAAGCTTTAAATTTGAAAGGTTTGACCAAGTTTTGACTTTTTAGTATTCGATCTCGGATTTGGATTCTTATGATTTGGTTAGCTCCGTTAGGTGATTTTGGATTTGGGAGCGCGTCCGCAATGTGATTTGGAGGTCCGTGGTAGGTTTAGGCTTGAATTGGCGAAATTGGGAATTTGGCGTTTCTCAGTCGGCAGTGGAAAATTTGATATCGGGGTCGGATTAAAATTCTGGAAAATTGGAGTAGGTCCGTAGCGTCATTTGTGATGTGTGTGCAAAATTTCAGGTCATTCGGATGAGGTTTGATAGGTTTTGATATCGTTTGCGGAATTCAGAAGTTTGAAAATCCTTAGGCTTGAATCCGAGGGTGATTTGGTGTTTTGATGTTGTTTTGAGTGTTCCGAAGGTTGGAATAAGTTTGAATGGTGATATGCGACTTGTTGGAATGTTTGGTTGAAGTCCCGAGGGCCTCGGGATGGATTTGGGTGGTTGACGGAAAGTTTGGCTTTGAGCTAATGCTGTTGATTTTTGCTGCTTCTGTCATTTCCGCACCTGTGGATTGGGGACTGAAGGTGCGAGGCCGCAGGTGTGCTAGGAGGACCGCAGATACGGAAATGGAAGGCCTGGGCTGGACCGCAGATGCGAAGGGCTGGCCGCATCTGCGAGGTCGCAGGTGCGATTTAGGGGCTGCTGATGCGGATATGGTGCAGTAAGTGATTTCCGCACCTGCGAGGGAAATTCCGCAGGTGCGGTGCGGCAGAAGCGTGAATCGCAGGTGCGGTTTTGCTGGACAAAAAATCCCAGCTCGAGGTTTGTTCTTCATTTTTTGATTTTGGGCTTGAGGAACTCGGGAGAGAGGCGATTTTTCGAGGGAATTGAAGGAGCAATGTTGGGGTAAGTGATTCTAACCTATTATGGTTTAAATTTCATGAATCTATGATTTTATTCATCATCTAATTGAGATGTTGGACTAGAAATTTGGGAATTTAGGGCTTGAAATTGGAGAGTGGATTTTGAGAATTTGAGTGACCAAATGAAGTTAGATTTTGGTAAATTTGGCATGTATGGACTCGTGAGAGGATAAGGATTCTAGTGTTGTGATTTTTATCGGATTCCGAAACGTGGGACCGGGGGTCGGGTTTGGCCAATTTTGGGAATTTTGATTTAGTTTGATAATTTTCACGAGGGTTTTGTTCCTTTAGCATGTATTGATGATATGCTTCCGATTTTTGGATAGATTCGGGGCGATTTGAGATCGAGTCGAGCGGCAAGGGCATCGCGGAGTAGATTTTCGTCCGGTTTGAGGAAAGTAATGATTGCAAATGTTGTCCTGAGGGTATAAAACCCCGGATTTTACATCGTTGTACTATTTTGAGGTGACGCACATGCTTGATGGCGAGCGTGAGGGGCGTGCACCGTTAGGAATTGTGACTTGGTCCGTCCCGTAGCAACTATTAAGTTGCATATTTGATTGAAACTACTTGATACTATCATATGTTAGAAAGTATTACTATGTTTTGGGCGGAATGCCATATTTGGGCCTCGTGCCATCTGTTTGGACCCTTAGGGGCTTTCTTTACTGAAATTCCTCACTGTTTTGATTTAATAACTGTACTCAGTCATGCTATGTTTCACTGATTTCATAACTCAGTCTTATTTATTCTGACTTGATGCATAAATGATATTTGGGCTGAGCACCCTGTTTTACTATTAGCCCGAGTGGCTTGAGAGGTTTCTGACTGAGTAAGGCCGAGGGCCTGTGTTGTGAGGATATCATGGGATAGGGCTGCGCGCCGCAGCAGGTTGTACTGTTTTGTGATATACGAGAGGCCGAGGGCCTGATTTATTATGCCACGAGATGACTTGTGATAGCGCTTGGGCTGTAGGAGCCCCTCTGGAGTCTGTACACCCCCAGTGAGCGCGGGTACACAGAGTGAGTGATATGTTGTTGCCCGAGGGGCTGATCCTGATACATGTTGTGCCCGAGGGGCTGATTACGAGTGATTGCAAGGTAGCCCGAGGGGCTGGTTCTGTTGATATTATGCTCGAGGGGCGGTTTATGATACATGTCTTGCCCGAGGGGCTATTTACGACTTTCATCATTTTACTCTAAACTTCATTGTTTCTATGTTGAAACTGTTAGAAAAAAATCTTTTAAAGAATTTTTACTAAACTTGGATTTTTAAATGAGTTAAATGATTTCTACACTGTTTTGGAAACGTACTGTCCTTACTGTAGTGCTATGACGTGGAATTATCTGATTTCTTACTGCTCAGTTTTTATTTACTCTTATTACTTACTGAGTTGGCGTACTCACATTATTCCATGCACCTTGTGTGCAGATTCAGGTATTTCTGAACCCGGTAACGGGTGTTGATTACTCAGTGGCAGGTCCATCGGAGTTAGTAAGGTAGCTGCCTGGCGATCGCAGCCCTACTTTTCTCCCTCCTATCTTATAGCTGTTCAGTTGCTTTAGACTCCCTTGTCATTTTAAGTAGACTGTTTTAGAATTGTACTCTAGATGCTCATGACTAGTGATACCCCGATGTCGGGCTTGAGTTATTTTCCGCACTTGTTATTTAGACTCATGTTATGAAAATTTTATTAATTATTAGCTTAAAACGTCTTTTTATAAAATATTGATTGGTTTTGGGATTGTGTCGGCTGACCTAGTTCCATGATAGGCGCCATCACGACCGGGTTGGTTTTGGGGTCGTAACAACATTAGAGCTGCGATGTGATTAGAAACTCTAGAGCTTCTCTATAGAGTAGTTTAAATACAATAACTTTATGATAAATTTAATCGTGATAAATATTATCACATTATTCACAAAACCAAAAAAATATTTAAAAGCAATCCTTTTCTTCTATTAACTTGTTTATGTGTTGTCTTTCCGTCTATGTGTTGTCTTTTGAAAAATAATCGTTTTTTTCTAGAGTTCTGCAAGTAAAATTTACATAAAGCAACATATAGTCGGGAGTCATACATGTTTACGTTCACGTACGCCCAATATATATGGACAAAAATTTGTACAAACCTACCTAATCTACCTACAAACAGACACAAGAAGCACGAGAGATATTGTCAACATATGGTTAATAACCACAATCTAATATTCAATAGAAAATATTAATTCATAAAATCATAACCAAATTTTTCGACTTTGTTATTTATAAAATTGATCTACATATTTACCTCAAGTAGGAAAGAAATCATGTTCGTAATAATCATAAACGAACTTCAAAAGAGTATTTTTTGTGTCATAAGTACTAAAACACAGAGGCGAAGTTAGGATTTGAACCTTATGGGTTCGGAATTGTAATGCTTTTAAGTTACTGGATTCTAAATTAATAATTTGTGCATGTTCAATGAATTTTTTAAGACAAATGCAGAGTTTGAACAAAAGCTATTGGGTTCGACCGAACCCGAATCGCACACTCTGGCCTT